>NW_027140940.1:4232500-4940472 GCF_036365525.1 Heterodontus francisci
GGGAGTAGGGGCGGGGTTTGTTTCCAAGGTGACGGCGAATGGGGGCGGGGTCTGTTTCCAGAGTGACGGTACTGGGGGCGGGGTCTGTTTCCAGAGTGACGGTACTGGGGCGGGGTCTGTTTCTAGAGTGACGGGAGCGGGGGCGGGGTCTGTTTCCAGATGGACGGTGTGGGGGCGAGGTCTGTTACCAAGGTGACGGGAGTGGGGGTGGGGTCTGTTTCCCGGGTGACGGAAGCGGGGGCTGGGGCTGTTTCCAAGGTGACGGGAGTGGGGGCGGGGTCTGTTTCCAAGGTGACGGGAGTGGGGGCGGGGTCTGTTTCCAAGGTGACGGGAGTGGGGGCGGGGTCTGTTTCCAGGGTGACGGGAGTGGGGGCGGGGTCTGTTACCAAGGTGACGGGAGTGGGGGCGGGGTCTGTTACCAATGTGACGGGAGTGAGGACGGGGTATGTTTCCATGGTGACGGGAGTGGGGGCGGGGTCTGTTTCCAGGGTGACGGGAGTGGGGGCGGGGTCTGAATCTTTCTGATTCTTTTATAATCCTTTTCAAACAAAAAGAATCCTGATAATTATTGATAATTCTTTATCATAATTTATAAACATTTACTGACCTTTACAACCTTTATAAACTGTTTATAATTCTTCCTCTCACTTTGTAAATCTTTATGATTGTCTGTGATTTATTATCCTTTATGAGACTTTATTCTCATTTATAATCTGTTACATTCAATGCCCTGGACAGAAAACATTGAAAATGATCCCCGTGGATTACTCTCAATTCAAACAGATCACAGAGCATATCATTTAAAATGGCCGCAGCACATGGCGCGCAAAATGGCCGCAGTGAAGGTGACATCAAACAGATCACAGAGCATATTATTGAAAATGGCCGCAGCACATGTTACGTAAAATGGCCGCAGTGAAGGTGACATCAAACAGACCACAGAGCATATCATTGAAAATGGCCGCAGTGACGGTGACATCAAACAAACCACAGTGCATATCATTTAAAATGGCCGTACCACATGTCACGTAAAATGGCCGCAGTGAAGGTGATATCAAACAGACCACAGTGCATATCTTTGAAAATGGCCGCAGCACATGTCACGTAAAATGGCTGCAGTCAAGGTGACATCAAACAGACCACAGAGCATATAATTGAAAATGGCCGCAGCACATGTTACGTAAAATGGCCGCAGTGAAGGTGACATCAAACAGACCACAGAGCATATCATTGAAAATGGCCGCAGTGACGGTGACATCAAACAGACCACAGTGCATATCATTTAAAATGGCCGTACCACATGTCACGTAAAATGGCAGCAGTGAAGGTGATATCAAACAGACCACAGTGCATATCTTTGAAAATGGCCGCAGCACATGTCACGTAAAATGGCTGCAGTCAAGGTGACATCAAACAGACCACAGAGCATAAAATTTAAAATGGACGCAGTGACGGTGACATCAAACAGACCACAGTGCATAACATTTAAAATGGCCGGACCACATGTCACGTAAAATGGCCACAGTGAAGGTGATATCAAACAGACCACAGTGCATGTCTTTGAAAATGGCCGCAGCACATGTCACGTAAAATGGCTGCAGTCAAGGTGACATCAAACAGACCACAGAGCATAAAATTTAAAATGGACGCAGTGACGGTGACATCAAACAGACCACAGTGCATAACATTTAAAATGGCCGTACCACATGTCACGTAAAATGGCCGCAGTGAAGGTGACATCAAACAGACCACAGAGCACGTCATTTAGAATGGCCGCAGCACATGTCGCTTAAAATGGCCGCGGTGCAGGTGACATCAAACAGACAACAGATCGAAGTGGCCTTTGTTAAAACCAGCTGGAGTGGTACTGAGTCTCACACACACACCAGGAAACAGCCAATTCAAGTCAGACCTCTATTAATGCCAGCTGGAGTGGTACTGAGCCCCACTCACACACCAGATAAGAGCCAATTGAATTTGAGCCTATATTAATACCAGCTGGAGAGGTACTGAGGCTCATTCAGACGCCGGGAAAGAACCAATTCAATCCAGGCCCCTATTAATACCAGCTGGAGTAAAATTCACTCCCATTTACACACCAGGAAAGAGCCAATTCAATCCAGGTCTCTATTAATACCAGCTGGAGAGGGACTGAGTCTCACTCACACACGGGGAAAGAGCCAATTCAATCCAGGCCTCTATTTACACCTTTTGGAGTGGTACTGAGTCCCATTCAAACACCAGGAAAGAGCCAATTCAATGCAAACCTTTATTAATACCAGCTGGAGTGGTACTGAGTCCCACTCACACAACAGGAAAGAGCCAATTCAATCCAGGCCTCTATTAACACCAGGTGGAGTGGTACTGAGTCCCACAAACACAGCAGGAAAGGAACAGTTCATTACAGGCCTCTATTAATACCAGCTGGAGTGGAATTAACTCCCACTCAAACTCCAGGAAAGAGCCAATTCAATACAGGCCTCTATTAATAACAGCTGGAGTGGCACTGAGTCCAACTCACACCAGGAGAGAGCCAATTCAATCGAGGCTTATATCAATACCAGCAGGAGTGGTATTGAGTCCCACTCACACACCAGTAAAGAGCCAATTCAATCCAGGCCTCTATTTATACCAGCTGGAGTGGTGCTGAGCCCCACTCACGCACCTGAAAAGTGCCAAAACAATCCAGGCCTCCATTAATAGCAGCTGGAGTGGTACTGAGTCCCACTCACACACCAGGAAAGAGGCAATTCTATCCAGGCCTCTATTAATACCAGCTGGAATGGTACTGAGGCCCACTCACACACCATGAAAGAGCCAATTCAATCCAGACCTCTATTAATACCAGCTGGAGTGGCACTGAGTCCCACTCACACACCAGGAGAGAGCCAATTCAATCCAGGCTTCTATCAATACCAACAGGAGTGGTACTGAGCCCCACTCACGCACCAGGAAAGAGCCAATTCAATCGAAACGTCTATGAACACCAGCTGGAGTGGCACTGAGTCCCACTCACACACCAGGACAGAGGCAATTCTATCCAGGCCTCTATTAATGCCAGCTGGAGTGGTACTGAGCCCCACTCAAACACCAGGAAAGAGCCAATTCAATCCAGCCTTCTATTATAAACAGCTAGATTGGTACTGAGCCCCAAACACGAACCAGGAAAGAGCCATTTCAATCCAGGCCTCCATTAATACCAGCTGGAGTGGTACTGAGCCCCACTCACACACCAGGAAAGAGCCAATTCATTCCAGACCTCTATGAATACAAGCTGGAGTGGTACTGAGTCCCACTCACACTACAGGAAAGAGGCATTTCAATCCAGGTCTCTATTAATACCAGCTGGAGTGGTACTGAGTCCCAATCACACACCAGGAAAGAGGCAATTCAATCCAGACCTCTATTAATACCAGCTGGAGTGGCACTGAGTCCCACTCACACACCAGGAAAGAGGCAATTCAATCCAGACCTCTTAATACCATCTGGAGTGGGACTGAGTCCCACTCACACACCAGGAAAGAGCCAATTCAATCCTGACATCTATTAATACCAGCTGGAGTGGCACTGAGTCCCACTCACACACCAGGAAAGAGGCAATTCAATCCAGACCTCTTAATAACAGCTGGAGTGGTACTGAGTCCCACTCACACACCAGGAAAGAGGCAATTCAATCCAGGTCTCTTAATACCATCTGGAGTGGGACTGAGTCCCACTCACACACCAGGAAAGAGCCAATTCAATCCTGACCTCTATTAATACCAGCTGGAGTGGCACTGAGTCCCACTCACACACCAGGAAAGAGGCAATTCAATCCAGACCTATATTAATACCAGCAGGAGTGGTACTGAGTCCCACTCACACACCAGGAAAGAGGCATTTCAATCCAGGTCTCTATTAATACCAGCTGGAGTGGTACTGAGTCCCTCTCTCACACCAGGACAGAGCCAATTCAAACCAGGCTTCTGTTAATACTAGCTGGAGTGATACTGAGTCCCACTCTCACACCAGGAAAGAGTCACTTCAATCCAGGTCTCTATTAATACCAGCTGGAGTGTTACTGAGCCCCACTCACACACCAGGAATGAGGCAATTAAATCCAGGTCTCTATTAATACCAGCTGGAGAGGTGCGGAGCCCCACTCACACACCAGGAGGGAGCCAATGCAATACAGGCCTCGATTAATACCAGCTGCAGTGGTACTGAGCCCCATTTACACACCAGGAATGAGCCAGTTCAATCCAGGCCTCTATTAATACCAGCTGGAATGCGACTGAGCCCCACTCACTCACCAGGAAGGAGCCAATTCAATCCAGACCTCTATCAATACCAGCTGGAGTGGTACTGAGTCCCACTCACACACCAGGAAAGAGCCAATTCAATATAGGCCTCTATCAATACCAGCTGGAGTGGTACTGAGTCCCAATCACACACAAGGAGAGAGCAAATTCAATCCCGGCTTCTATCATTACCAGCAGGAGTGGTATTGAGTGCCACACACACACCAGTAAAGAGCCAATTCAATCCAGACCTCTATTAATACCAGCTGGAGTAGTACTGAGTCCCACTCACACACCAGGATAGAACCAATTAAATCCAGACCTCAATTAATACCAGCTGGGGTGGTACTGAGTCCCACTCACACACCAGGAAAGAGACAATTCAATCCAGACCTCTATTAATACCAGCTGGAGTGGCACTGAGTCCCATTCACACACCAGGAGAGAGCGAATTCAATCCAGGCTTCTATCAATACCAACAGGAGTGGTATTGAGTGCCACTCTCACACCACGAAAGAGCCAATTCTATCCAGGCCTCTATTTATACCAGCTGGAGTGGTACTGAGCCCCACTCACGCAGCAGGAAAGAGCCAATTCAATCGAAACCTCTGTGAACACCAGCTGGAGTGGTACTGAGTCCCTCTCACACACCAGGAAAGAGGCAATTCTATCCAGGCCTCAATTAATACCAAATGGAGTGGGACTGAGTCCCACTCACACAACAGGAAAGAGGCAATTCTATCCAGGCCTCTATTAATGCCAGCTGGAGTGGTACTGAGCCCCACCCAAACACCAGGAAAGAGCCAATTCAATCCAGACCTCTATTAACACCAGCTGGAGTGGTACTGAGTCCCTCTCACACACCAGGAAAGAGGCAATTCTATCCATGCCTCAATTAATACCAAATGGAGTGGGACTGAGTCCCACTCACACAACAGGAAAGAGGCAATTCTATCCAGGCCTCTATTAATGCCAGCTGGAGTGGTACTGAGCCCCACCCAAACACCAGGAAAGAGCCAATTCAATCCAGACCTCTATTAACACCAGCTGGAGTGGTACTGAGTCCCACTCACACATCAGGAAAGAGCCAATTCAATCCTGACATCTATTAATACCAGCTGGAGTGGCACTGAGTCCCACTCACACACCAGGAAAGAGGCAATTCAATCCAGACCTCTTAATAACAGCTGGAGTGGTACTGAGTCCCACTCACACACCAGGAAAGAGGCAATTCAATCCAGGTCTCTTAATACCATCTGGAGTGGGACTGAGTCCCACTCACACACCAGGAAAGAGCCAATTCAATCCTGACCTCTATTAATACCAGCTGGAGTGGCACTGAGTCCCACTCACACACCAGGAAAGAGGCAATTCAATCCAGACCTATATTAATACCAGCAGGAGTGGTACTGAGTCCCACTCACACACCAGGAAAGAGGCATTTCAATCCAGGTCTCTATTAATACCAGCTGGAGTGGTACTGAGTCCCTCTCTCACACCAGGACAGAGCCAATTCAAACCAGGCTTCTGTTAATACTAGCTGGAGTGATACTGAGTCCCACTCTCACACCAGGAAAGAGTCAATTCAATCCAGGTCTCTATTAATACCAGCTGGAGTGTTACTGAGCCCCACTCAGACACCAGGAATGAGGCAATTAAATCCAGGTCTCTATTAATACCAGCTGGAGAGGTGCGGAGCCCCACTCACACACCAGGAGGGAGCCAATGCAATACAGGCCTCGATTAATACCAGCTGCAGTGGTACTGAGCCCCATTTACACACCAGGAATGAGCCAGTTCAATCCAGGCCTCTATTAATACCAGCTGGAATGCGACTGAGCCCCACTCACTCACCAGGAAGGAGCCAATTCAATCCAGACCTCTATCAATACCAGCTGGAGTGGTACTGAGTCCCACTCACACACCAGGAAAGAGCCAATTCAATATAGGCCTCTATCAATACCAGCTGGAGTGGTACTGAGTCCCAATCACACACAAGGAGAGAGCAAATTCAATCCCGGCTTCTATCATTACCAGCAGGAGTGGTATTGAGTGCCACACACACACCAGTAAAGAGCCAATTCAATCCAGACCTCTATTAATACCAGCTGGAGTAGTACTGAGTCCCACTCACACACCAGGATAGAACCAATTAAATCCAGACCTCAATTAATACCAGCTGGGGTGGTACTGAGTCCCACTCACACACCAGGAAAGAGACAATTCAATCCAGACCTCTATTAATACCAGCTGGAGTGACACTGAGTCCCACTCACACACCAGGAGAGAGCGAATTCAATCCAGGCTTCTATCAATACCAACAGGAGTGGTATTGAGTGCCACTCTCACACCACGAAAGAGCCAATTCTATCCAGGCCTCTATTTATACCAGCTGGAGTGGTACTGAGCCCCACTCACGCAGCAGGAAAGAGCCAATTCAATCGAAACCTCTGTGAACACCAGCTTGAGTGGTACTGAGTCCCTCTCACACACCAGGAAAGAGGCAATTCTATCCAGGCCTCAATTAATACCAAATGGAGTGGGACTGAGTCCCACTCACACAACAGGAAAGAGGCAATTCTATCCAGGCCTCTATTAATGCCAGCTGGAGTGGTACTGAGCCCCACCCAAACACCAGGAAAGAGCCAATTCAATCCAGACCTCTATTAACACCAGCTGGAGTGGTACTGAGCCGCATTCACACACCATGAAAGAGCCAATTCATTCCAGACCTCTATTAATACCAGCTGGACTGGTACTGAGTCCCTCTCACACACCAGGAAAGAGGCAATTCAATCCAGACCTCTTAATACCAGCTGGAGTGGGACTGAGTCCAACTCACACAACAGGAAAGAGCCAATTCAATCCAGACCTCTATGAATACCAGCTGGAATGGTACTGAGTCCCACTCACACTACAGGAAAGAGGCATTTCAATCCAGGTCTCTATTAATACCAGCTGAAGTGGTACTGAGTCCCACTCACACACCAGGAAAGAGGCAATTCAATCCAGCCCTCTTCATACCAGCTGGAGTGGGACTGAGTCCCACTCACACACCAGGAAAGAGCCAATTCAATCCTGACCTCCATTAATACCAGCTGGAGTGATACTGAGTCCCACTCTCACACCAGGAAAGAGTCAATTCAATCCAGGTCTCTATTAATACCAGCTGGAGTGTTACTGAGCCCCACTCACACACCAGGAAAGTGCCAATTCAATCCAGGCCTCTATTAATACCAGCTGGAATGCGACTGTGCCCCACTCAGTCACCAGGAAGGAGCCAAATCAATCCAGACCTCTATCAATGCCAGCTGGAGTTGTACTGAGTCCCACTCACACACCAGGAAAGAGCCAATTCAATATTGGCCTCTATTAACACCAGCTGGAGTAGTACGGAGTCCCACTCACACACCAGGAAAGAGCCAATTAAATCCAGACCACTATTAATAACAGCTGGAGTGGCACTGAGCCCCACTCACACACCAGGAAAGAGCCAATTCAATCGAGAACTCTTAATACTAGCTGGATTGGGACTGAGCCCCACTCACTCACCAGGAAGGAGACAATTCAATCCAGCCCTCTATTCATACCAGCTGGAGTGGTACTGAGTCCCACACACACACCAGGAAAGCGTCAATTCAATACAGACCTCTATTAATACCAGCTGGAGTGGTACTGAGTCCCAATCACACACAAGGAGAGAGCAAATTCAATCCCGGCTTCTATCATTACCAGCAGGAGTGGTATTGAGTGCCACACACACACCAGTAAAGAGCCAATTCAATCCAGACCTCTATTAATACCAGCTGGAGTAGTACTGAGTCCCACTCACACACCAGGATAGAACCAATTAAATCCAGACCTCAATTAATACCAGCTGGGGTGGTACTGAGTCCCACTCACACACCAGGAAAGAGACAATTCAATCCAGACCTCTATTAATACCAGCTGGAGTGACACTGAGTCCCACTCACACACCAGGAGAGAGCGAATTCAATCCAGGCTTCTATCAATACCAACAGGAGTGGTATTGAGTGCCACTCTCACACCACGAAAGAGCCAATTCTATCCAGGCCTCTATTTATACCAGCTGGAGTGGTACTGAGCCCCACTCACGCAGCAGGAAAGAGCCAATTCAATCGAAACCTCTGTGAACACCAGCTTGAGTGGTACTGAGTCCCTCTCACACACCAGGAAAGAGGCAATTCTATCCAGGCCTCAATTAATACCAAATGGAGTGGGACTGAGTCCCACTCACACAACAGGAAAGAGGCAATTCTATCCAGGCCTCTATTAATGCCAGCTGGAGTGGTACTGAGCCCCACCCAAACACCAGGAAAGAGCCAATTCAATCCAGACCTCTATTAACACCAGCTGGAGTGGTACTGAGCCGCATTCACACACCATGAAAGAGCCAATTCATTCCAGACCTCTATTAATACCAGCTGGACTGGTACTGAGTCCCTCTCACACACCAGGAAAGAGGCAATTCAATCCAGACCTCTTAATACCAGCTGGAGTGGGACTGAGTCCAACTCACACAACAGGAAAGAGCCAATTCAATCCAGACCTCTATGAATACCAGCTGGAATGGTACTGAGTCCCACTCACACTACAGGAAAGAGGCATTTCAATCCAGGTCTCTATTAATACCAGCTGAAGTGGTACTGAGTCCCACTCACACACCAGGAAAGAGGCAATTCAATCCAGCCCTCTTCATACCAGCTGGAGTGGGACTGAGTCCCACTCACACACCAGGAAAGAGCCAATTCAATCCTGACCTCCATTAATACCAGCTGGAGTGATACTGAGTCCCACTCTCACACCAGGAAAGAGTCAATTCAATCCAGGTCTCTATTAATACCAGCTGGAGTGTTACTGAGCCCCACTCACACACCAGGAAAGTGCCAATTCAATCCAGGCCTCTATTAATACCAGCTGGAATGCGACTGTGCCCCACTCAGTCACCAGGAAGGAGCCAAATCAATCCAGACCTCTATCAATGCCAGCTGGAGTTGTACTGAGTCCCACTCACACACCAGGAAAGAGCCAATTCAATATTGGCCTCTATTAACACCAGCTGGAGTAGTACGGAGTCCCACTCACACACCAGGAAAGAGCCAATTAAATCCAGACCACTATTAATAACAGCTGGAGTGGCACTGAGCCCCACTCACACACCAGGAAAGAGCCAATTCAATCGAGAACTCTTAATACTAGCTGGATTGGGACTGAGCCCCACTCACTCACCAGGAAGGAGACAATTCAATCCAGCCCTCTATTCATACCAGCTGGAGTGGTACTGAGTCCCACACACACACCAGGAAAGCGTCAATTCAATACAGACCTCTATTAATACCAGCTGGAGTGGAACTGAGTCCCACACACACACCAGGCAAGCGTCAATTCAATACAGACCTCTATTAATACCAGCTGGAGTGGAACTGAGTCCCACACACACAACAGGAAAGAGTCAATTCAATCCAGACCTCTATTAATACCAGCTGGAGTGGGACTGAGCTCCACTCGCACTCCAGGAAAGAGACAATTCAAACCAGGCCTCTATTAATACCAGCTGGAGTGGTACTGAGCCCCTTCTCACTCACCAGGAAAGAGCCAATTCAATCCAGGGCTCTATTAATACCAGCTGGAGTGGTACTGAGCCACACTCACACACCAGGAAAGAGCCAATTCAATCCAGGCCTCTATTCATACCAGCTGCAGTGGTACTGAGCCCCACTCACTCCCAGAAAAGTGCCAATTGAAACCAAATTTCTATTATTACCAGCTGGAGTGGTCCTCAGTCCCACTCACACGCCAGGTCAGAGTCAATTCAAACCAGGTTTCTCTTGAAACAGTTGGAGTGGTACTGAGTCTCACTCAAACACCAGGAAAGAGCAAATTCCAACCAGACCTCCATCAATAGAAGCTGGAGTGGTACTGAATCCCAATCACTCCCCAGGAAAGAGCCATGTCAATCCAGGTCTCTATTCATACCAGCTGGAGTTGTACTGAGCAACACTGACACACCAGTAAAGAGCCAATTCCATCCAGGCCTCGATTCATACCAGCTGGAGAGGTACTGAGTCCCACTCAAACTCCAGGAATGAGCCAATTCAATCCACGCCTGTATTAATACCAGCTGGAGTGGTACTGAGCGCCACTCACACACCAGGTCAGAGTCAATTCAAACCAGGTTTCTCTTGAAAACAGCTGCAGTGGTGCTGAGCCCCACTCACGCCCAGGAAAGTGCCAATTGAAACCAAATTTCTATTATTTATAGCTGGAGTGGTACTGAGTCTCACTGAAACACCAGAAAAGAGCCAATTCATTCCAGACCTCTATTAATACCATCTGGAGTGGTACTGAGTCCCACTCACTCACCAGGAAAGAGGCAATTCAATCCGGGTCTCAATTAATATCAGCTGGAGTGGCACTGAGTCTCACTCACACACCAGGAAAGAGCCAAGTCAATCCAGGCCTCGATTCATTCCAGCTGGAGAGGTACTGAGTCCCACTCACACACCAGTAGGAGCCAATTCAATGCAGGCCTCTATTAATACCAGCTGGAGGGTTACTGAGCCCCACTCACACTCCAGGAAAGAGCCAATTCAATCCAGGCCTCTATTCATACCAGCTGCAGTGGTACTGAGCCCCACTCACACCCAGAAAAGTGCCAATTGAAACCAAATTTCTATTATTACCAGGTGGAGTGGTACTGAGTCTCACTCACACACCAGGAAAGAGCTAGGTCAATCCAGGCCACTATTCATTCCAGCTGGAGAGGTACTGAGTCCCACTCACACACCAGAAAGAGCCAATTCAATCCAGGCCTCTATTCATACCAGCTGGAGTGGTACTGAGCCGCACTCACACTCCAGGAAAGGGCCAATTCAATCCAGGTTTCTCTTGAAACCAGCTGGATTGGTACTGAGTCTCACTGAAACACCAGGAAAGAGCCAATTCAATCCAGACCTCTATTAACAGCAGCTGAAGTGGTTCTGAGCCCCACTCACTCACCAGGAAGGAGCCAATTCAATCCAGGCTTCTATTAATACCAGCTGGAGTGGTACTGAGCCCCACTTACACTAGGAAAGAGCCAATTCAATCCAGACCTCTATTATAACCAGTTGGCGAAGCACTGAGTCCCACTCAGACACCAGAACAGTGCCAATTCAATCCAGACCTCTATAATACCAGCTGGTGTGGCACTGAGTCCCACTCACACACCAGGAAAGAGACAATTCAAACAAGGCTTCTATTAATACCAGCTGGAGTGGTACTGAGTCTCACTCACACACCAGGAAGGAGTTAATTCCAACCAGACTTCCATTAATAGCAGCTGGAGTGGTACTGACTCACCAGGAAAGAACCAAGTCAATCCAGGCCTCTATTCATACCAGCTGCAGTGGTGCTGAGCCCCAATCACGCCCAGGAAAGTGCCAATTGAAACCAAATTTCTATTATTTTTAGCTGGAGTGGTACTGAGTCCCACTCACACGCCAGGAAAGAGGCAATTCAATCTGGGTCTCAATTAATATCAGCTGGAGTGGCACTGAGTCTCACTCACACACCAGGAAAGAGCCAAGTCAATCCAGGCCTCGATTCATTCCAGCTGGAGAGGTACTGAGTCCCACTCACACACCAGTCGGAGCCAATTCAATGCAGGCCTCTATTAATACCAGCTGGAGGGTTACTGAGCCCTCTCACACTCCAGGAAAGAGCCAATTCAATCCAGGCCTCTATTCATACCAGCTGCAGTGGTACTGAGCCCCACTCACACCCAGAAAAGTGCCAATTGAAACCAAATTTCTATTATTACCAGGTGGAGTGGTACTGAGTCTCACTCACACACCAGGAAAGATCTAGGTCAATCCAGGCCACTATTCATTCCAGCTGGAGAGGTACTGAGTCCCACTCACACACCAGAAAGAGCCAATTCAATCCAGGCCTCTATTCATACCAGCTGGAGTGGTACTGAGCCGCACTCACACTCCAGGAAAGGGCCAATTCAATCCAGGTTTCTCTTGAAACCAGCTGGATTGGTACTGAGTCTCACTGAAACACCAGGAAAGAGCCAATTCAATCCAGACCTCTATTAACAGCAGCTGAAGTGGTTTTGAGCCCCACTCACTCACCAGGAAGGAGCCAATTCAATCCAGGTTTCTAATAATACCAGCTGGAGTGGTACTGAGCCCCACTTGCACACCAGGAAAGAGCCAATTCAATCCAGAGCTCTATTATAACCAGTTGGAGAAGCACTGAGTCCCACTCAGACACCAGAACAGTGCCAATTCAATCCAGACCTCTATAATACCAGCTGGTGTGGTACTGAGTCCCACTCACACACCAGGAAAGAGACAATTAAAACCAGGCTTCTATTAATACCAGCTGGAGTGGTACTGAGTCTCACTCACACACCAGGAAGGAGTTAATTCCAACCAGACTTCCATTAATAGCAGCTGGAGTGGTACTGACTCACCAGGAAAGGACCAAGTCAATCCAGGCCTCTATTCATACCAGCTGGAGTGGTACTGAGCACCACTGACACACCAGGAAAGAACCAATTCAATCCAGGCCTCTATTATTACCAGCTGGAGTGGTACTCAGTCTCAATCACATATCAGGAAAGAGCCAATTCAATCCAGAGCTCTATTATAACCAGTTGGAGAAGCACTGAGTCCCACTCAGACACCAGAACAGTGCCAATTCAATCCAGACCTCTATAATATCAGCTGGTGTGGTACTGAGTCCCACTCACACACCAGGAAAGAGACAATTCAAACAAGGCTTCTATTAATACCAGCTGGAGTGGTACTGAGTCTCACTCACACGCCAGGAAAGGGCCAATTCATTCCCGACCTCTATTTATACCAGCTGGAGTGGCACTGAGACTCACTCACACACCAGGAAAGAGTCAATTCAAACAAGGCCTCTATTAATACCAGCTGGAGTGGCACTGAGTGCGATTCACACACCAGGAAGGGGCCATTTCAATCCAGACCTCTATTAATACCAGCTGGAGAGGTACTGATCCCCACTCACACACCAGGAAAGAGGCAATTCAATCCAGATCTCTATTAATACCAACTGGCGTGGTACTGAGTCCCACTCACACACCAGGAAAGAGCCAATTCATTCCAGACCTCTATTTTAACCATCTGGAGTGGTACTGAGTCCCACTTACGCACCAGGGAAGAGACAATTGAAACCAGGCCTCTATTAGTACCAGCTGGAGTGGTACTGAGACCCACTCACGCACCAGGAAAGAGAAATATCAATCCACACCTCTATAAATACCAGCTGGAGTGATACTGAGTCCCACTCACATAGCAGGAAAGAGGCAATTTAATCCAGTTCTCTATTAATAACAGCTGGAGTAGTACCGAGTCCAACTCACACACCAGGAAAGAGGCAATTCAATCCAGACCTCTATTAATAGCAGCTGGAGTGGTACTGAGTCCCAATCACACGCCAGGAAAGAGGCAATTCATTCCCGACCTCTATTTATACCAGCTGGAGTGGCACTGAGACCCACTCATACACCAGGAAAGAGTCAATTCAAACAAGGCCTCTATTAATACCAGCTGGAGTGGCACTGAGTGCGAATCACACACCAGGAAGGAGCCATTTCAATCCAGACCTCTATTAATACCAGCTGGAGAGGTACTGAGTCCCACCCACACACCAGGAAAGAGGCAATTCAATCCAAACCTCTATTAATAGCAGCTGGAGTGGTACTGAGTCCCACTCACACACCAGGAAAGAGGCAATTCAATCCAGACCTCTATTAATAGCAGCTGGAGTGGTACTGAGTCCCACTCACACACCAGGAAAAAGGCAATTCAATCCAGGCCTCTATTAATATCAGCTTGAGTGGTACTGAGCCCCACTCACACACCAGGGAAGAGCCATTTCGATCCAGGCCTCTATCTAAGGCAACTGGAGTGGGACGGAGCCCCACTCACACAACAGGAAAGAGTCAATTCAAACCAGGCCTCTATTAATACCAGCTGGAGTGGTACTGAGTCTCACTCACACACCAGGAAAGAGTCAATTCAAACCAGGTTTCTCTTGAAACCAGCTGGAGTGGTACTGAGTCTCACTGAAACACCAGAAAAGAGCCAATTCATTCCAGACCTCTATTAATACCAGCTGGAGTGGTACTGAGTCCCACTCACTCACCAGGAAAGAGGCAATTCAATCCAGACCTCTATTAATACCAGCTGGAGTGGTACTGAGTCCCACTCACACACCAGGAAAGAGAAATATCAATCCACACCTCTATAAATACCAGCTGGAGTGGTACTGAGCCCCACTCAAACACCAGGAAAGAGCCAAATCAATCCAGACCTCTATTAATAACAGATGGAGTGGTACTGAGTCCCACTCACACACCAGGAAAGAGAAATATCAATCCACACCTCTGTAAATACCAGCTGGAGTGGTACTGAGTCCCACTCACATAGCAGGAACGAGGCAATTTAATCCAGTTCTCTATTCATAACAGCTGGAGTAGTACCGCTCCCACTCACACACCAGGAAAGAGGCAATTAATTCCAGACCTCTATTAATACCAGCTGGAGTGGTACTGAGTCCCACTCACACACCAGGAAAGAGGCAATTCAATCCAGACCTCTATTAATAGCAGCTGGAGTGGTACTGAGTCCCACTCACACACCAGGAAAGAGGCAATTCAATCCAGACCTCTATTAATAGCAGCTGGATTGGTACTGAGTCCCACTCACACACCAGGGAAGAGCCATTTCGATCCAGGCCTTTATCTGAAGCAACTGGAGTGGGACAGAGCGCCACTCACACAACAGGAAAGAGTCAATTCAAACCACGCCTCTATTAATACCAGCTGGAGTGGTACTGAGCCCCACTCACACACCAGGGAAGAGCCAGACTCTGAGACTTATATATGTGCACACACACACACCACAGCCCAGACAATGAGACATATATATATATATATATATATAAACACACACACACACACACACGCAACAGCCCAGACACTGAGACTTATATATATGCACGCACACACACACACACACACACACACCACAGCCCAGATACTGAGACTTATGTAGATGCACACACACACACACACACACACACACACACACACACACACACACACACACACACAGACACACACACCACAGCCCAGACACTGAGACTTATATATATGCACACACACACACACACACACACACACACACACACACCACAGCCCAGACACTGAGACATATATATATGCACACACACACACACACAAACCCCACAGCCCAGATACTGAGACTTATATATATGCACACACACACACCACAGCCCAGACATTGAGACATATATATAAAAGCAAAATACTGCGGATGCTGGAAATCTGAAACAAAAACAAGAAATGCTGGATTCGCTCAGCAGGTCTGGCAGCATCTGTGGAAAGAGAAGCAGAGTTAACGTTTCGGGTCAGTGACCCTTCTTCGGAACTGACAAATATTAGAAAAGTCACAGATTATAAACAAGTGAGGTCGGGGTTGGGCAAGAGATAACAAAGGAGAAGGTGCAGATTGGACCAGGCCTCATAGCTGACCAAAAGGTCACGGAGCAAAGGCAAACAATATGTTAATGGTGTGTTGAAAGACAAAGCATTAGTACAGATTAGGTGTGAATATACTGAATATAGAACATCAGCAAGTGCAAACCTGAAGAAAAACAACCTGAAAAAAACAGTGGGTAAGCAAACTGAACAAACTAAGATGAAATGAAATAACTGCAAAAAAAGGATTGTAAAAAATGTAAAAAGGAATGCAAAAAAAAAGGAAGAAAAAATAACTAAAAATGAAAGTAAAGTGGGTGGCTGTCATGCTCTGAAATTATTGAACTAAATGTTCAGTCCGGCAGGCTGTAGTGTGCCTAATCGGTAGATGAGATGCTGTTCCTCGAGCTTGCGTTGATGTTCACTGGAACACTGCAGCAATCCCAGGACAGAGATGTGAGCATGAGAGCAGGGGGGAGTGTTGAAATGGCAAGCAACCGGAAGCTCAGGGTCCTGCTTGCGGACTGAGCGGAGATGTTCCGCAAAGCGATCACCCAGTCTGCGCTTGGTCTCCCCAATGTAGAGGAGAGCACACTGTGAGCAGCGAATACAGTATACTACATTGAAAGAAGTACAAGTAAATCGCTGCTTCACCTGAAAGGAGTGTTTGGGGCCTGGGATAGTGAGGAGAGAGGAGGTAAATGGGCAGGTATTACACCTCCTGCGATTGTAAGGGAAGGTGCCCTGGGATGGGGACGAGGTGGTGGGGGTAATGGAGGAGTGGACCAGGGTGTCGCGGAGGGAACGATCCCTTCGGAATGCTGACAGGGGAAGGGAGGGGAAGATGCGACTGGTAGTGGCATCACGCTGGAGGTGGGGAAAATGGCGGAGGATGATCCTTTGGATATGGAGGCTGGTGGGATGAAAAGTGAGGACAAGGGGAACCCTGCCACGGTTCTGGGAGGGAGGGGAAGGGGTGAGGGTAGAGGTGCGGGGAATGGGTCGGACACGGTTGAGGGCCCTGTCAACCACAGTGGGGGGAAATCCTCGGTTGAGGAAAAAGGAGGTCATATCAGAAGCACCGTCATGGAAGGTTGCATCATCAGAGCAGATGCGTCGGAGACGGAGAAACTGGGAGAATGGAATGGAGTCCTTACAGGAGGTAGGGTGTGAAGAAGTGTAGTCGAGGTAGCTGTGGGAGTCAGTGGGCTTATAATGGATATTGGTAGACAACCTATCCCCAGAGATGGAGACAGAGAAGTCGAGGAAGGGAAGGGAAGTGTCAGAGATGGACCATGTAAAGGTGAGAGAAGGGTGGAAATTGGAAGCAAAGTTGATAAAGTTTTCTAGTTCGGGGCGGGAGCAGGAAACGGCACCGATACAGTCATCAATGTACCGGAAAAAGAGTTGGGGGAGGGGGCCTGAGTAGGACTGGAACAAAGAATGCTCGACATATCCCACAAAAAGACAGGCATAACGAGGACCCATGCGGGTACCCAAAGCGACACCTTTTACTTGAAGGAAATGCATGGAGTTGAAGGAGAAGTTGTTCAATGTGAGAACAAGTTCAGCCAGGCGGAGGAGGGTGTTGGTCGATGGGGACTGGTTGGGCCTCTGTTCCAGGAAGAAGCGGAGAGCCCTCAAACCATCCTGGTGGGGGATGGAGGTGTAGAGCGATTGGACGTCCATAGTGAAGAGGAGGCGGTTGGGACCAGGAAACTGGAAATTGTCAAAATGACGTAGGGCGTCAGAAGAGTCACGGATGTAGGTGGGAAGAGACTGGACCAGCGGAGAGAAGATAGAGTCTAGATAGGAAGAAATAAGTTCAGTTGGGCAGGAGCAGGCTGACACAATGGGTCTGCCGGGACAGTCCCTTTTGTGGATTTTGGGAAGGAGGTAGAAGCGGGCTGTCCGGGGTTGCGGGACTATGAGGTTGGAAGCTGTAGAGGGACGATCTCCAGAGGAGATGAGGTCAGTGACAGTCCTTTGGACGGTGGTTTGATGTTCGGTGGTGGGGTCATGGTCCAGAGGGAGGTAGGAAGAGGTGTCTGTGAGTTGGCGTTGAGCTTCTGCAAGGTAGAGGTCGGTACGCCATACAACAACAGCACCACCCTTGTCTGCAGGTTTGATGACCATGTCGGGGTTAGACCTGAGAGAACGGAGTGCCTCAAGTTCAGAGAGTGACAGGTTAGAGTGAGTGAGGGGGGCAGAGAAATTGAGGCGACCAATGTCTCGCCGACAGTTTTCAATGAAGAGATCAAGAGCGGGTAAGAGGCCAGGGTGAGGGGTCCAGGTCGAGGGAGAATGCTGGAGGCGGATGAATGGGTCTGCTGGTCGGGGGGAGGACTCGTGGTCGAAGAAGTGAGCCCGGAGGCGGAGGCGACGGAAGAAGAGCTCAACGTCATGCCGAGCGCGAAATTCATTGAGGTGGGGGCGTAAGGGGATAAAACTGAGACCTTTGCTGAGTACAGAACGCTCAGCATCAGAGAGGGGGAGGTCAGAGGGTATAGTGAATACACAGCAAGGGGTCAGATCAGAAGGGGTGGGGTCAGAGGGAAGTGAAGCGGAAGGAGGATCTGGAGGGGCATTAGTCCCCATCAGGTGCTGGAGCTTGCGTTCCTTAACACCTGAAAGGAAGAAAAAAAGTTTTTTGTTAATGCGTCGGATGAGACGTAAGATGAGATGAAACTGCGGAGTAGAACAGATTTGAGATAAGGTGAGACGGTGCTGCTGGAGAGAGAGGTCCAGTGTGTGCATGTGGCGGCGCATAGCACTGAGTGTGGAACTCAGGATGCGGCGAGAGTCAATTCAAACCAGGTTTCTCTTGAAACCAGCTGGAGTGGTACTGAGTCTCACTGAAACACCAGAAAAGAGCCAATTCATTCCAGACCTCTATTAACAGCAGCTGAAGTGGTACTGAGCCCCACTCACACACCAGGAAATAGGCAATTCAATCCAGGCTTCTATTGATACCAGCAGGAGTGGCACTGAGCACCACTTATACACCAGGAAAGAGCCAATTCAATCCAGACCTCTATTATAACCAGCTGGAGCGGCACTGAGTCCCACTCAGACACCAGAACAGAGCCAATTCAATCCAGACATCTATTCATACCAGTTGGAGTGGTACTGAGTCCCACATACACACCAGGAAAGAGACAATTGAAACCAGGCCTCTATTAACACCAGCTGGAGTGGGACTGAGTCCCACTTACACACCAGGAAAGAGACAATTGAAACCAGGCCTCTATTAACACCAGCTGGAGTGGGACTGAGTCCCACTCACACACCAGGAAAGAGAAATATCAATCCACACCTCTATTAATACCAGCTGGATTGGTACTGATTCCCACTCACATAGCAGGAAAGAGGCAATTCAATCCAGACCTCTATTAGTACCAGCTGGAGTGGTACTGAGGCCCACTCACGCACCAGGAAAGATAAATATCAATCCACACCTCTATTAATACCAGCTGGAGTGGTACTGAGTCCCACTCACACACCAGGAAAGAGCCAATTCAATCCAGACCTCTATTAATACCAGCTGGAGTGGTACGGAGTCCCACTCACAAACCAGGAAAGAGGCAATTCAATCCAGACCTCTATTAATACCAGCTGGAGTGGTACTGAGTCCCACTCACACAGCAGGAAAGAGGCAATTCAATCTAGACCTCTATTAATACCAGCTGGAGTGGTACGGAGTCCCACTCACAAACCAGGAAAGACGCAATTCAATCCAGACCTCTATTAATACTAGCTGGAGTGGTACTGAGTCCCACTCACAAACCAGGAAAGAGGCAATTCAATCCAGATCACTACTAATACCAGCTGGCGTGGTACTGAATCCCACTTACACACCAGGAAAGAGAAATTTCAATCCACACGTCTCCAATACCAGCTGGAGTGGTACTGAGCACCACTGACACACCAGAACAGAGCCAATTCAATCCAGACCTCTATTTTAACCAGCTGGAGTGGCACTGAGTCCCACTCAGACACCAGAACAGAGCCAATTCAATCCAGACCACTATTTATACCAGCTGCAGTGGTACTGAGTCTCACTCACACACCAGGAAAGAGCCAATTCAAGCCAGGTCAATATGAATAACAGCTGGAGTGGTACTGAGCCCCACTCAAACACCAGGAAAGAGCCAAATCAATCCAGACCTCTATTAATACCAGCTGGAGTGGGTCTGAGTCCCACTCACATAGCAGGAAAGAGGCAATTCATTCCAGACCTCTATTAGTACCAGCTGGAGTGGTACTGAGTCCCACCCACATAGCAGGAAAGAGGCAATTCAATCCAGACCTCTATTAATACCAGCTGGAGTGGTACTGAGTCCCACTCACGCACCAGGAAAGAGAAATATCAATCCACACCTTTATAAATACCAGCTGGAGTGGTGCTGATTCCCACTCACACAGCAGGAAAGAGGCAATTTAATCGAGTTCTCTATTAATAACAGCTGGAGTAGTACCAAGTCCCACTCACACACCAGGAAAGAGGCAATTCAATCCAGACCTCTATTAATAGGAGATGGAGCGGTACTGAGTCCCACTCACACACCAGGAAAGAGGCAATTCAATCCAGACCTCTATTAATAGCAGCTGGAGTGGTACTGAGTCCCACTCACACACCAGGAAAGAGGCAATTCAATCCAGGCCTCTATTAATATCAGCTTGAGTGGAACTGAGCCCCACTCACACACCAGGAAAGAGGCAATTCAAACCAGGCCTCTATTAATACCAGCTGGAGTGGTACTGAGTCCCACTCACACACCAGGAAATTGCCAATTGAAACCAAATTTCTATTATTACCAGCTGGAGTGGTACTGAGTCCTACTCACACACCAGGGAAGAGCCATTTCGATCCAGGCTTCTATTAATACCAGCAGGAGTGGCACTGAGTCCCACTCACACATCAGGAAAGAGACAATTGAAACCAGGCCTCTATTAATACCAGCTGGAGTGGAACTGAGCCCCACTTATACACCAGGAAAGAGCCAATTCAATCCAGACCTCTATAATAACCAGCTGGAGCGGCACTGAGTCCCGCTCAGACACCAGAACAGAGCCAATTCAATCCAGACATCTATTAATACCAGCTGCAGTGGTACTGAGTCCCACTTACACACCAGGAAAGAGACAATTGAAACCAGGCCTCTATTAATACCAGCTGGAGTGGTACTGAGTCCCACTTATACACCATGAAAGAGACAATTGAAACCAGGCCTCTATTAACACCAGCTGGAGTGGTACTGAGTCCCACTCACAGACCAGCTAAAAGGCAATTCAATCCAGACCTCTATTAATACCAGCTGGAGTGGGACTGAGTCCCACTCAGACACCAGGAAAGAGAAATATCAATCCACACCTCTATAAATACCAGCTGGATTGGTACTGATTCCCACTTACACACCAGGAAAGATAAATATCAATCCACACCTTGATAAATACCAGCTGGAGTGGTACTGATTCACACTCACACAGCAGGAAAGAGGCAATTCAATCCAGACCTCTGTTAATACCAGCTGGAGTGGTACGGAGTCCCACTCACAAACCAGGAAAGAGGCAATTCAATCCAGACATCTATTAATACCAGCTGGAGTGGTACTGAGTCCCACTCACTCACCAGGAAAGAGGCAATTCAATCCAGACCTCTATTAATACCAGCTGGAGTGGTACTGAGTCCCACGCACACACCACAAAAGAGGCAATTCAATCCAGGCTTCTATTAATACAAGCTGAGTGGTACTGAGTCCCACTCACACTCCAGGAAAGAGCCAATTCAATCGAGGCCTCTATTAATACCAGCTGCAGTGGTACTGAGCCCCACTCACTCACCAGGAAAGAGCCAATTCAATCCAGACCTCTATTAATACCAGCTGCAGTGGTACTGAGCCCCACTCACACACCAGGAAAGAGCAAATTCCAACCAGACCTCCATTAATCGCAGCTGGAGTGGCACTGAATCCCATTCACTCTCCAGGAAAGAGCCAAGTCAATCCAGGCCACTATTCATGCCAGCTGGAGTGGTACTGAGCACCACTGACACACCAGGAAAGAGCCAATTCAATCCAGGCCTCTATTCATACCAGCTGGAGTGGTACTGAGCACCACTCACACACCAGGAAAGAGTCAATTCAAACCGGGTTTCTCTTGAAACCAGCTGGAGTGGTACTGAATCCCACTCACACACCAGAAGGAGCCAATTCAATCCAGGCCTCTATTAATACCAGCTGGAGTGGTACTGAGACCCACTCACACTCCAGGAAATAGCCAATTCAATCCAGGCCTCTATTAATACCAGCTGTAGTGGTACTGAGCCCCACTCGCACAGCAGAAAGAGCCAAGTCAATCCAGGACTCTAATAATACCAGCAGGAGTGGTACTGAGCCCCACTCACGCCCAGGAAAGTGCCAATTGAAACCAAATTTCTATTATTACCAGCTGGAGTGGTACTGACTCCCTCTCACACACCAGGAAAGAGCTAAGTCAAGCCAGGCCGCTATTCATTCCAGCTGGAGAGGTACTGAGTCCCACTCACACACCAGAAAGAGCCAATTCAATCCAGGCCTCTATTCATACCAGCTGGAGTGGTACTGAGCCGCACTCACACACCAGATAGAGCCAATTCAATCCAGGCCTCTATTCATACCAGCTGGAGTGGTACTGAGCCCCACTCACACCTAGGAAAGTGCCAATTGAAACCAAATTTCTATTAAAACCAGCTGGAGTTGCACTGAGTCCCACTCACACACCAGAAAGAGCCAATTCAATCCAGGCCTCTATTCATACCAGCTGGATTGGTACTGAGTCCCACTCTCACACCAGGAAAGAGTCAATTCAAACCAGGTTTCTCTTGAAACCAGCTGGAGTGGTACTGAGTCTCACTGAAACACCAGGAAAGAGCCAATTCAATCCAGACCTCTATTATCAGCAGCTGAAGTGGTTCTGAGCCCCACTCACTCACCAGGAAGGAGCCAATTCAATCCAGGTTTCTATTAATACCAGCTGGAGTGGTACTGAGCCCCACTCACACACCAGGAAAGAGGCAATTCAATCCAGGCTTCTATTAATACCAGCTGGAATGGTACTGAGTCCCACTCACACACCAGGAAAGAGGCAATTCAATCCAGGTTTCTATTAATACCAGCTGGAGTGGTACTGAGCCCCACATACACACCAGGAAAGAGCCAATTCAATCCAGACCTCTATTCTAACCAGTTGGAGAAGCACTGAGTCCCACTCAGACACCAGACCAGTGCCAATTCAATCCAGACCTCTATAATACCAGCTGGCGTGGTACTGAGTCTTACTCACACACCAGGAAAGAGCAAATTCCAACCAGACCTCCATTAATAGCAGCTGGAGTGGTACTGACTCACCAGGAAAGAGCCAAGTCAATCCAGGCCTCTATTCATCCCAGCTGGAGAGGTACTGAGTCCCACTCACACACCAGAAAGAGCCAATTCAATCCAGGTCTCTATTAATACCTGCTGGAGTGGTACTGAGCCGCACTCACACACCAGATAGAGCCAATTCAATCCAGGCCTCTATTCATACCAGCTGGAGTGGTACTGAGCCCCACTCACACCTAGGAAAGTGCCAATTGAAACCAAATTTCTATTAAAACCAGCTGGAGTTGCACTGAGTCCCACTCACACACCAGAAAGAGCCAATTCAATCCAGGCCTCTATTCATACCAGCTGGATTGGTACTGAGTCCCACTCTCACACCAGGAAAGAGTCAATTCAAACCAGGTTTCTCTTGAAACCAGCTGGAGTGGTACTGAGTCTCACTGAAACACCAGGAAAGAGCCAATTCAATCCAGACCTCTATTATCAGCAGCTGAAGTGGTTCTGAGCCCCACTCATTCACCAGGAAGGAGCCAATTCAATCCAGGTTTCTATTAATACCAGCTGGAGTGGTACTGAGCCCCACTCACACACCAGGAAAGAGGCAATTCAATCCAGGCTTCTATTAATACCAGCTGGAATGGTACTGAGTCCCACTCACACACCAGGAAAGAGGCAATTCAATCCAGGTTTCTATTAATACCAGCTGGAGTGGTACTGAGCCCCACATACACACCAGGAAAGAGCCAATTCAATCCAGACCTCTATTCTAACCAGTTGGAGAAGCACTGAGTCCCACTCAGACACCAGACCAGTGCCAATTCAATCCAGACCTCTATAATACCAGCTGGCGTGGTACTGAGTCTTACTCACACACCAGGAAAGAGCAAATTCCAACCAGACCTCCATTAATAGCAGCTGGAGTGGTACTGACTCACCAGGAAAGAGCCAAGTCAATCCAGGCCTCTATTCATCCCAGCTGGAGTGGTACTGAGCACCACTGACACACCAGGAAAGAGCCAATTCAATCCAGGTCTCTATTAATACCTGCTGCAGAGGTAGTGAGTCCCACTCACACAACAGAAAGAGCCAATTCAATCCAGGCCTCTATTAATACCAGCTGGAGTGGTACTGAGCCCCACTCACACTCCAGGAAAGAGCCAATTCAATCCAGGCCAATATTAGTACCAGCTGGAGTGGTACTGAGCCCCACTCACACTCCAGGAAAGAGTCAATTCAAATCAGGCCTCTATTAAGACCAGCTGGAGTGGTACTGAGCCCCACTCACTCACCAGGAAGGAGCCAATTCAATCCAGGTTTCTATTAATACCAGCTGGAGTGATACTGAGCCCCACTCACACACCTGGAAGGAGCCAATTCAATCCAGGTTTCTATTAATACCAGCTGGACTGGTACAGAGCCCCACTCACTCACCAGGAAAGAGCCAATTCAATCCAGACCTCTATTATAACCAGTTGGAGTGGCACTGAGACCCACTCACACACCAGAAAGAGCCAATTCAATCCAGGCCACTATTCATACCAGCTGGAGTGGTACTGAGCCCCACTCACACCCAGGAAAGTGCCAATTGAAACCAAATTTCTATTAAAACCAGCTGGAGTTGTACTGAGTCCCAGTCACACACCAGAAAGAGGCAATTCAATCCAGGCCTCTATTCATACCAGCTGGAGTGGTACTGAGTTCCACTCACACACCAGGAAAGAGGCAATTCAATCCAGGCCTCTATTAATACCAGCTGTATTGGTACTGAGCCCCACTCGCACAGCAGAAAGAGCCAAGTCAATCCAGGACTCTATTAATACCAGCTGGAGTGGTACTGAGTCCCACTCACACTCCAGGAAAGAGCTAAGTCAATCCAGGCCTCTATTCATTCCAGCTGGAGAGGTGCTGAGTCCCACTTACACCCAGGAAAGTGCCAATTGAAACCAAATTTCTATTAAAACCAGCTGGAGTTGTACTGAGTCCCAGTCACACACCAGAAAGAGCCAATTCAATCCAGGCCTCTATTCATACCAGCTGGATTGGTACTGAGTCCCACTCTCACACCAGGAAAGAGTCAATTCAAACCAGGTTTCTCTTGAAACCAGCTGGAGTGGTACTGAGTCTCACTGAAACACCAGGAAAGAGCCAATTCAATCCAGACCTCTGTTAACAGCAGCTGAAGTGGTTCTGAGCCCCACTCACTCACCAGGAAGGAGCCAATTCAATCCAGGTTTCTATTAATACCAGCTGGAGTGGTACTGAGCCCCACTCACACACCAGGAAAGAGGCAATTCAATCCAGGCTTCTATTAATACCAGCTGGAATGGTACTGAGTCCCACTCACACACCAGGAAAGAGGCAATTCAATCCAGGTTTCTATTAATACCAGCTGGAGTGGTACTGAGCCCCACATACACACCAGGAAAGAGCCAATTCAATCCAGACCTCTATTCTAACCAGTTGGAGAAGCACTGAGTCCCACTCAGACACCAGACCAGTGCCAATTCAATCCAGACCTCTATAATACCAGCTGGCGTGGTACTGAGTCTTACTCACACACCAGGAAAGAGCAAATTCCAACCAGACCTCCATTAATAGCAGCTGGAGTGGTACTGACTCACCAGGAAAGAGCCAAGTCAATCCAGGCCTCTATTCATCCCAGCTGGAGTGGTACTGAGCACCACTGACACACCAGGAAAGAGCCAATTCAATCCAGGTCTCTATTAATACCTGCTGCAGAGGTAGTGAGTCCCACTCACACAACAGAAAGAGCCAATTCAATCCAGGCCTCTATTAATACCAGCTGGAGTGGTACTGAGCCCCACTCACACTCCAGGAAAGAGCCAATTCAATCCAGGCCAATATTAGTACCAGCTGGAGTGGTACTGAGCCCCACTCACACTCCAGGAAAGAGTCAATTCAAATCAGGCCTCTATTAAGACCAGCTGGAGTGGTACTGAGCCCCACTCACTCACCAGGAAGGAGCCAATTCAATCCAGGTTTCTATTAATACCAGCTGGAGTGATACTGAGCCCCACTCACACACCTGGAAGGAGCCAATTCAATCCAGGTTTCTATTAATACCAGCTGGACTGGTACAGAGCCCCACTCACTCACCAGGAAAGAGCCAATTCAATCCAGACCTCTATTATAACCAGTTGGAGTGGCACTGAGACCCACTCACACACCAGAAAGAGCCAATTCAATCCAGGCCACTATTCATACCAGCTGGAGTGGTACTGAGCCCCACTCACACCCAGGAAAGTGCCAATTGAAACCAAATTTCTATTAAAACCAGCTGGAGTTGTACTGAGTCCCAGTCACACACCAGAAAGAGGCAATTCAATCCAGGCCTCTATTCATACCAGCTGGAGTGGTACTGAGTTCCACTCACACACCAGGAAAGAGGCAATTCAATCCAGGCCTCTATTAATACCAGCTGTAGTGGTACTGAGCCCCACTCGCACAGCAGAAAGAGCCAAGTCAATCCAGGACTCTATTAATACCAGCTGGAGTGGTACTGAGTCCCACTCACACTCCAGGAAAGAGCTAAGTCAATCCAGGCCTCTATTCATTCCAGCTGGAGAGGTGCTGAGTCCCACTCACACCCAGGAAAGTGCCAATTGAAACCAAATTTCTATTAAAACCAGCTGGAGTTGTACTGAGTCCCAGTCACACACCAGAAAGAGCCAATTCAATCCAGGCCTCTATTCATACCAGCTGGATTGGTACTGAGTCCCACTCTCACACCAGGAAAGAGTCAATTCAAACCAGGTTTCTCTTGAAACCAGCTGGAGTGGTACTGAGTCTCACTGAAACACCAGGAAAGAGCCAATTCAATCCAGACCTCTGTTAACAGCAGCTGAAGTGGTTCTGAGCCCCACTCACTCACCAGGAAGGAGCCAATTCAATCCAGGTTTCTATTAATACCAGCTGGAGTGGTACTGAGCCCCACTCACACACCAGGAAAGAGGCAATTCAATCCAGGCTTCTATTAATACCAGCTGGAATGGTACTGAGTCCCACTCACACACCAGGAAAGAGGCAATTCAATCCAGGTTTCTATTAATACCAGCTGGAGTGGTACTGAGCCCCACATACACACCAGGAAAGAGCCAATTCAATCCAGACCTCTATTCTAATCAGTTGGAGAAGCACTGAGTCCCACTCAGACACCAGACCAGTGCCAATTCAATCCAGACCTCTATAATACCAGCTGGCGTGGTACTGCGTCTCACTCACACACCAGGAAAGAGCAAATTCCAACCAGACCTCCATTAATAGCAGCTGGAGTGGGACTGACTCACCAGGAAAGAGCCAAGTCAATCCAGGCCTCTATTCATCCCAGCTGGAGTGGTACTGAGCACCACTGACACACCAGGAAAGAGCCAATTCAATCCAGGTCTCTATTAATACCTGCTGGAGAGGTACTGAGTCCCACTCACACAACAGAAAGAGCCAATTCAATCCAGGCCTCTATTAATACCAGCTGGAGTGGTACTGAGCACCACTCACACTCCAGGAAAGAGCCAATTCAATCCAGGCCTCTATTAATACCAGCTGTAGTGGTACTGAGCCCCACTCGCACAGCAGAAAGAGCCAAGTCAATCCAGGACTCTATTAATACCAGCTGGAGTGGTACTGAGCCCCACTCACGCCCAGGAAAGTGCCAATTGAAACCAAATTTCTATTATTACCAGCTGGAGTGGTACTGACTCCCACTCACACACCAGGAAAGAGCTAAGTCAAGCCAGGCCTCCATTCATTCCAGCTGGAGAGGTACTGAGTCCCAGTCACACACCAGAAAGAGCCAATTCAATCCAGGCCTCTATTCATACCAGCTGGAGTGGTACTGAGCCGCACTCACACTCCAGGAAAGGGCCAATTCAATCCAGGCCTCTATTAAAACCAGCTGGAGTGGTACTGAGTCCTACTCACACACCAGAAAGTGCCAATTCAATCCAGGCCTCTATTCATACCAGCTGGAGTGGTACTGATTCCCACTCACACACCAGAAAGAGCCAATTCAATCCAGGCCTCTATTCATACCAGCTGGACTGGTACTGAGCCCCACTCACACCCAGGAAAGAGCCAATTGAAACCAAATTTCTATTAAAACCAGCTGGAGTTGCACTGAGTCCCACTCACACACCAGAAAGAGCCAATTCAATCCAGGCCTCTATTCATACCAAGTGGAGTGGTACTGAGCCGCACTCACACTCCAGGAAAGGGCCAATTCAATCCAGGCCTCTATTAAAACCAGCTGGAGTGGTACTGAGTCCCAGTCACACACCAGAAAGAGCCAATTCAATCCAGGCCTCTATTCATACCAGCTGGAGTGGTACTGAGTCCCACTCACACACCAGAAAGAGCCAATTCAATCCAGGCCTCTATTCATACCAGCTGGAGTGGTACTGAGCCCCACTCACACCCAGGAAAGTGCCAATTGAAACCAAATTTCTATTAAAACCAGCTGGAGTTGCACTGAGTCCCACTCAAACACCAGAAAGAGCCAATTCAATCCAGGCCTCTATTCATACCAGCTGGATTGGTACTGAGTCCCACTCTCACACCAGGAAAGAGTCAATTCAAACCAGGTTTCTCTTGAAACCAGCTGGAGTGGTACTGAGTCTCACTGAAACACCAGGAAAGAGCCAATTCAATCCAGACCTCTATTAACAGCAGCTGAAGTGGTTCTGAGCCCCACTCACTCACCAGGAAGGAGCCAATTCAATCCAGGTTTCTATTAATACCAGCTGGAGTGGTACTGAGCCCCACTCACACACCAGGAAAGAGGCAATTCAATCCAGGCTTCTATTAATACCAGCTGGAATGGTACTGAGTCCCACTCACACACCAGGAAAGAGGCAATTCAATCCAGGTTTCTATTAATACCAGCTGGAGTGGTACTGAGCCCCACATACACACAAGAAAAGAGCCAATTCAATCCAGACCTCTATTCTAACCAGTTGGAGAAGCACTGAGTCCCACTCAGACACCAGACCAGTGCCAATTCTATCCAGACCTCTATAATACCAGCTGGCGTGGTACTGAGTCTCACTCACACACCAGGATAGAGCAAATTCCAAACAGACCTCCATTAATAGCAGCTGGAGTGGTACTGACTCACCAGGAAAGAGCCAAGTCAATCTAGGCCTCTATTCATCCCAGCTGGAGTGGTACTGAGCACCACTGACACACCAGGAAAGAGCCAATTCAATCCAGGTCTCTATTCATACCTGCTGGAGAGGTACTGAGTCCCACTCACACAACAGAAAGAGCCAATTCAATCCAGGCCTCTATTAATAACAGCTGGAGTGGTACTGAGCCCCACTTACGCCCAGGAAAGTGCCAATTGAAACCAAAATCCTATTATTACCAGCTGGAGTGGTACTGACTCCCACTCACACACCAGGAAAGAGCTAAGTCAAGCCAGGCCTCTATTCATACCAGCTGGAGTGGTACTGAGTCCCACTCACACACCAGAAAGAGCCAATTCAATCCAGGCCTCTATTCATACCAGCTGGAGTGGTACTGAGCCGCACTGACACTCCAGGAAAGGGCCAATTCAATCCAGGCCTCTATTAAAACCAGCTGGAGTGGTACTGAGTCCCAGTCACACACCAGAAAGAGCCAATTCAATCCAGGCCTCTATTCATACCAGCTGGAGTGGTACTGAGTCCCACTCACACACCAGAAAGAGCCAATTCAATCCAGGCCTCTATTCATACCAGCTGGAGTGGTACTGAGCCCCACTCACACCCAGGAAAGTGCCAATTGAAACCAAATTTCTATTAAAACCAGCTGGAGTTGCACTGAGTCCCACTCACACACCAGAAAGAGCCAATTCAATCCAGGCCTCTATTCATACCAGCTGGATTGGTACTGAGTCCCACTCTCACACCAGGAAAGAGTCAATTCAAACCAGGTTTCTCTTGAAACCAGCTGGAGTGGTACTGAGTCTCACTGAAACACCAGGAAAGAGCCAATTCAATCCAGACCTCTATTATCAGCAGCTGAAGTGGTTCTGAGCCCCACTGACTCACCAGGAAGGAGCCAATTCAATCCAGGTTTCTATTAATACCAGCTGGAGTGGTTCTGAGCCCCACTCACACACCAGGAAAGAGGCAATTCAATCCAGGCTTCTATTAATACCAGCTGGAATGGTACTGAGTCCCACTCACACACCAGGAAAGAGGCAATTCAATCCAGGTTTCTATTAATACCAGCTGGAGTGGTACTGAGCCCCACATACACACCAGGAAAGAGCCAATTCAATCCAGACCTCTATTCTAACCAGTTGGAGAAGCACTGAGTCCCACTCAGACACCAGACCAGTGCCAATTCAATCCAGACCTCTATAATACCAGCTGGCGTGTTACTGAGTCTCACTCACACACCAGGAAAGAGCAAATTCAATCCAGGCCTCTATTCATACCAGCTGGAGTGGTACTGAGCCGCACTCACACACCAGAAAGAGCCAATTCAATCCAGGCCTCTATTCATACCAGCTGGAGTGGTACTGAGCCGCACTCACACTCCAGGAAAGGGCCAATTCAATCCAGGCCTCTATTAAAACCAGCTGGAGTGGTACTGAGTCCCAGTCACACACCAGAAAGAGCCAATTCAATCCAGGCCTCTATTCATTCCAGCTGGAGAGGTACTGATTCCCACTCACACACCAGAAAGAGCCAATTCAATCCAGGCCTCTATTCATACCAGCTGGAGTGGTACTGAGCCGCACTCACACTCCAGGAAAGGGCCAATTCAATCCAGGCCTCTATTAAAACCAGCTGGAGTGGTACTGAGTCCCAGTCACACACCAGAAAGAGCCAATTCAATCCAGGCCTCTATTCATACCAGCTGGAGTGGTACTGAGCCCCACTCACACACCAGAAAGAGCCAATTCAATCCAGGCCTCTATTCATACCAGCTGGAGTGGTACTGAGGCCCACTCACACCCAGGAAAGTGCCAATTGAAACCAAATTTCTATTAAAACCAGCTGGAGTTGCACTGAGTCCCACTCACACACCAGAAAGAGCCAATTCAATCCAGGCCTCTATTCATACCAGCTGGATTGGTACTGAGTCCCACTCTCACACCAGGAAAGAGTCAATTTAAACCAGGTTTCCCTTGAAACCAGCTGGAGTGGTACTGAGTCTCACTGAAACACCAGGAAAGAGCCAATTCAATCCAGACCTCTATTATCAGCAGCTGAAGTGGTTCTGAGCCCCACTGACTCACCAGGAAGGAGCCAATTCAATCCAGGTTTCTATTAATACCAGCTGGAGTGGTACTGAGCCCCACTCACACACCAGGAAAGAGGCAATTCAATCCAGGCTTCTATTAATACCAGCTGGAATGGTACTGAGTCCCACTCACACACCAGGAAAGAGGCAATTCAATCCAGGTTTCTATTAATACCAGCTGGAGTGGTACTGAGCCCCACATGCACACCAGGAAAGAGCCAATTCAATCCAGACCTCTATTCTAACCAGTTGGAGAAGCACTGAGTCCCACTCAGACACCAGACCAGTGCCAATTCAATCCAGACATCTATAATGCCAGCTGGCGTGGTACTGAGGCTCATTCACACACCAGGAAAGAGAAAATTCCAACCAGACCTCCATTAATAGCAGCTGGAGTGGTACTGACTCACCAGGAAAGAGCCAAGTCAATCCAGGCCTCTATTCATCCCAGCTGGAGTGGTACGGAGCACCACTGACACACCAGGAAAGAGCCAATTCAATCCAGGCCTCTATTAATACCAGCTGGAGTAGTACTGAGCCCCACTCAAACTCCAGGAAAGAGCCAATTCAATCCAGGCCTCTATTAGTACCAGCTGGAGTGGTACTGAGCCCCACTCACACTCCAGGAAAGAGTAAATTCCAACCAGACCTCCATTAATAGCAGCTGGAGTGGTACTGACTCACCAGGAAAGAGCCAAGTCAATCCAGGCCTCTATTCATCCCAGCTGGAGTGGTACTGAGCCCCACTCACACACCAGGAAAGAGGCAATTCAATCCAGGTCTCTATTAATACCTGCTGGAGAGGTACTGAGTCCCACTCACACAACAGAAAGAGCCAATTCAATCCAGGCCTCTATTAATACCAGCTGGAGTGGTACTGAGCCCCGCTCGCACAGCAGAAAGAGCCAAGTCAATCCAGGACTCTATTAATACCAGCTGGAGTGGTACTGAGTCCCACTCACACTCCAGGAAAGAGCTAAGTCAATCCAGGCCTCTATTCATTCCAGCTGGAGAGGTGCTGAGTCCCACTCACACCCAGGAAAGTGCCAATTGAAACCAAATTTCTATTAAAACCAGCTGGAGTTGTACTGAGTCCCAGTCACACACCAGAAAGAGCCAATTCAATCCAGGCCTCTATTCATACCAGCTGGATTGGTACTGAGTCTCACTGAAACACCAGGAAAGAGCCAATTCAATCCAGACCTCTATTAACAGCAGCTGAAGTGGTTCTGAGCCCCACTCACTCACCAGGAAGGAGCCAATTCAATCCAGGTTTCTATTAATACCAGCTGGAGTGGTACTGAGCCCCACTCACACACCAGGAAAGAGGCAATTCAATCCAGGCTTCTATTAGTACCAGCAGGAATGGTACTGAGTCCCACTCACACACCAGGAAAGAGGCAATTCAATCCAGGTTTCTATTAATACCAGCTGGAGTGGTACTGAGCCCCACATACACACCAGGAAAGAGCCAATTCAATCCAGACCTCTATTCTAACCAGTTGGAGAAGCACTGAGTCCCACTCAGACACCAGACCAGTGCCAATTCAATCCAGACCTCTATAATACCAGCTGGCGTGGTTCTGCGTCTCAATCACACACCAGGAAAGAGCAAATTCCAACCAGACCTCCATTAATAGCAGCTGGAGTGGTACTGACTCACCAGGAAAGAGCCAAGTCAATCCAGGCCTCTATTCATCCCAGCTGGAGTGGTACTGAGCCCCACTCACACACCAGGAAAGAGGCAATTCAATCCAGGTCTCTATTAATACCTGCTGGAGAGGTACTGAGTCCCACTCACACAACAGAAAGAGCCAATTCAATCCAGGCCTCTATTAATACCAGCTGGAGTGGTACTGAGCCCCGCTCGCACAGCAGAAAGAGCCAAGTCAATCCAGGACTCTATTAATACCAGCTGGAGTGGTACTGAGCCCCACTCACGCCCAGGAAAGTGCCAATTGAAACCAAATTTCTATTATTACCAGCTGGAGTGGTACTGACTCCCACTCACACACCAGAAAGAGCCAATTCAATCCAGGCCTCTATTCATACCAGCTGGAGTGGTACTGAGCCCCACTCACACTCCAGGAAAGGGCCAATTCAATCCAGGCCTCTATTAAAACCAGCTGGAGTGGTACTGAGTCCCAGTCACACACCAGAAAGAGCCAATTCAATCCAGGCCTCTATTCATACCAGCTGGAGTGGTACTGAGTCCCACTCACACACCAGAAAGAGCCAATTCAATCCAGGCCTCTATTCATACCAGCTGGAGTGGTACTGAGCCCCACTCACTCCCAGGAAAGTGCCAATTGAAACCAAATTTCTATTAAAACCAGCTGGAGTTGCACTGAGTCCCACTCACACACCAGAAAGAGCCAATTCAATCCAGGCCTCTATTCATACCAGCTGGATTGGTACTGAGTCCCACTCTCACACCAGGAAAGATTCAATTCAAACCAGGTTTCTCTTGAAACCAGCTGGAGTGGTACTGAGTCTCACTGAAACACCAGGAAAGAGCCAATTCAATCCAGACCTCTATTAACAGCAGCTGAAGTGGTTCTGACCCCCACTCACTCACCAGGAAGGAGCCAATTCAATCCAGGTTTCTATTAATACCAGCTGGAGTGGTACTGAGCCCCACTCCCACACCAGGAAAGAGGCAATTCAATCCAGGCTTCTATTAATACCAGCTGGAATGGTACTGAGTCCCACTCACACAACAGAAAGAGCCAATTCAATCCAGGCCTCTATTCTAACCAGTTGGAGAAGCACTGAGTCCCACTCAGACACCAGACCAGTGCCAATTCAATCCAGACCTCTATAATACCAGCTGGCGTGGTACTGAGTCTCACTCACACACCAGGAAAGAGCAAATTCCAACCAGACCTCCATTAATAGCAGCTGGAGTGGTACTGACTCACCAGGAAAGAGCCAAGTCAATCCAGGCCTCTATTCATCCCAGCTGGAGTGGTACTGAGCACCACTGACACACCAGGAAAGAGCCAATTCAATCCAGGTCTCTATTAATACCTGCTGGAGAGGTAGTGAGTCCCACTCACACATCAGAAAGAGCCAATTCAATCCAGGCCTCTATTAATACCAGCTGGAGTGGTACTGAGCCCCACTCACACTCCAGGAAAGAGCCAATTCAATCCAGGCCTCTATTAATACCAGCTGGAGTGGTACTGAGCCCCACTCACTCACCAGGAAGGAGCCAATTCAATCCAGGTTTCTATTAATAACAGCTGGAGTGGTACTGAGTCCCACTCGCACAGCAGAAAGAGCCAAGTCAATCCAGGACTCTATTAATACCAGCTGGAGTGGTACTGAGTCCCACTCACACTCCAGGAAAGAGCTAAGTCAATCCAGGCCTCTATTCATACCAGCTGGAGTGGTACTGAGCCCCACTCACACCCAGGAAAGTGCCAATTGAAACCAAATTTCTATTAAAACCAGCTGGAGTTGCACTGAGTCCCACTCACACATCAGAAAGAGCCAATTCAATCCAGGCCTCTATTCATACCAGCTGGATTGGTACTGAGTCCCACTCTCACACCAGGAAATAGTCAATTCAAACCAGGTTTCTCTTGAAACCAGCTGGAGTGGTACTGAGCCCCACATACACACCAGGAAAAGAGCCAATTCAATCCAGACCTCTATTCTAACCAGTTGGAGAAGCACTGAGTCCCACTCAGACACCAGACCAGTGCCAATTCAATCCAGACCTCTATAATACCAGCTGGCGTGGTACTGCGTCTCAATCACACACCAGGAAAGAGCAAATTCCAACCAGACCTCCATTAATAGCAGCTGGAGTGGTACTGACTCACCAGGAAAGAGCCAAGTCAATCCAGGCCTCTATTCATCCCAGCTGGAGTGGTACTGAGCACCACTGACACACAGGAAAGAGCCAATTCAATCCAGGTCTCTATTAATACCTGCTGGAGAGGTACTGAGTCCCACTCACACAACAGAAAGAGCCAATTCAATCCAGGCCTCTATTAATACCAGCTGGAGTGGTACTGAGCCCCACTCACACTCCAGGAAAGAGCCAATTCAATCCAGGCCTCTATTAATACCAGCTGTAGTGGTACTGAGTCCCACTCACACACCAGAAAGAGCCAATTCAATCCAGGCCTCTATTCATACCAGCTGGAGTGGCACTGAGCCCCACTCACTCCCAGGAAAGTGCCAATTGAAACCAAATTTCTATTAAAACCAGCTGGAGTTGCACTGAGTCCCACTCACACACCAGAAAGAGCCAATTCAATCCAGGCCTCTATTCATACCAGCTGGATTGGTACTGAGTCCCACTCTCACACCAGGAAAGATTCAATTCAAACCAGGTTTCTCTTGAAACCAGCTGGAGTGGTACTGAGTCTCATTGAAACACCAGGAAAGAGCCAATTCAATCCAGACCTCTATTAACAGCAGCTGAAGTGGTTCTGAGCCCCACTCACTCACCAGGAAGGAGCCAATTCAATCCAGGTTTCTATTAATACCAGCTGGAGTGGTACTGAGCCCCACTCACACACCAGGAAAGAGGCAATTCAATCCAGGCTTCTATTAATACCAGCTGGAATGGTACTGAGTCCCACTCACACAACAGAAAGAGCCAATTCAATCCAGGCCTCTATTCTAACCAGTTGGAGAAGCACTGAGTCCCACTCAGACACCAGACCAGTGCCAATTCAATCCAGACCTCTATAATACCAGCTGGCGTGGTACTGAGTCTCACTCACACACCAGGAAAGAGCAAATTCCAAACAGACCTCCATTAATAGCAGCTGGAGTGGTACTGACTCACCAGGAAAGAGCCAAGTCAATCCAGGCCTCTATTCATCCCAGCTGGAGTGGTACTGAGCACCACTGACACACCAGGAAAGAGCCAATTCAATCCAGGTCTCTATTAATACCTGCTGGAGAGGTACTGAGTCCCACTCACACAACAGAAAGAGCCAATTCAATCCAGGCCTCTATTAATACCAGCTGGAGTGGTACTGAGCCCCACTCACACTCCAGGAAAGAGCCAATTCAATCCAGGCCTCTATTAATACCAGCTGGAGTGGTACCGAGCCCCACTCACTCACCAGGAAGGAGCCAATTCAATCCAGGTTTCTATTAATACCAGCTGGAGTGGTACTGAGCCCCACTCACTCAGCAGGGAGGAGCCAATTCAATCCAGGTTTCTATTAATACCAGCTGGAGTGATACTGAGCCCCACTCACACACCTGGAAGGAGCCAATTCAATCCAGGTTTCTATTAATACCAGCTGGAGTGGTACAGAGCCCCACTCACACACCAGAAAGAGCCAATTCAATCCAGGCCTCTATTAATACCAGCTGGAGTGGTACTGAGTCCCACTCGCACAGCAGAAAGAGCCAAGTCAATCCAGGACTCTATTAATACCAGCTGGAGTGGTACTGAGTCCCACTCAAACTCCAGGAAAGAGCTAAGTCAATCCAGGCCTCTATTCATACCAGCTGGAGTGGTACTGAGCCCCACTCACACCCAGGAAAGTGCCAATTGAAACCAAATTTCTATTAAAACCAGCTGGAGTTGCACTGAGTCCCACTCACACATCAGAAAGAGCCAATTCAATCCAGGCCTCTATTCATACCAGCTGGATTGGTACTGAGTCCCACTCTCACACCAGGAAATAGTCAATTCAAACCAGGTTTCTCTTGAAACCAGCTGGAGTGGTACTGAGCCCCACATACACACCAGGAAAGAGCCAATTCAATCCAGACCTCTATTCTAACCAGTTGGAGAAGCACTGAGTCCCACTCAGACACCAGACCAGTGCCAATTCAATCCAGACCTCTATAATACCAGCTGGCGTGGTACTGCGTCTCAATCACACACCAGGAAAGAGCAAATTCCAACCAGACCTCCATTAATAGCAGCTGGAGTGGTACTGACTCACCAGGAAAGAGCCAAGTCAATCCAGGCCTCTATTCATCCCAGCTGGAGTGGTACTGAGCACCACTGACACACCAGGAAAGAGCCAATTCAATCCAGGTCTCTATTAATACCTGCTGGAGAGGTACTGAGTCCCACTCACACAACAGAAAGAGCCAATTCAATCCAGGCCTCTATTAATACCAGCTGGAGTGGTACTGAGCCCCACTCACACTCCAGGAAAGAGCCAATTCAATCCAGGCCTCTATTAATACCAGCTGTAGTGGTACTGAGCCCCACTCGCACAGCAGAAGGAGCCAAGTCAATCCAGGACTCTATTAATACCAGCTGGAGTGGTACTGAGCCCCACTCACGCCCAGGAAAGTGCCAATTGAAACCAAATTTCTATTATTACCAGCTGGAGTGGTACTGACTCCCACTCACACACCAGGAAAGAGCTAAGTCAAGCCAGGCCTCTATTCATTCCAGCTGGAGAGGTACTGAGTCCCACTCACACACCAGAAAGAGCCAATTCAATCCAGGCCTCTATTCATACCAGCTGGAGTGGTACTGAGCCGCACTCACACTCCAGGAAAGGGCCAATTCAATCCAGGCCTCTATTAAAACCAGCTGGAGTGGTACTGAGTCCCAGTCACACACCAGTAAGAGCCAATTCAATCCAGGCCTCTATTCATACCAGCTGGAGTGGTACTGAGTCCCACTCACACACCGGAAAGAGCCAATTCAATCCAGGCCTCTATTCATACCAGCTGGAGTGGTACTGAGCCCCACTCACACCCAGGAAATTGCCAATTGAAACCAAATTTCTATTAAAACCAGCTGGAGTTGCACTGAGTCCCACTCACACACCAGAAAGAGCCAATTCAATCCAGGCCTCTATTCATACCAGCTGGATTGGTACTGAGTCCCACTCTCACACCAGGAAAGAGTCAATTCAAACCAAGTTTCTCTTGAAACCAGCTGGAGTGGTACTGAGTCTCACTGAAACACCAGGAAAGAGCCAATTCAATCCAGACCTCTATTAACAGCAGCTGAAGTGGTTCTGAGCCCCACTCACTCACCAGGAAGGAGCCAATTCAATCCAGGTTTCTATTAATACCAGCTGGAGCGGTACTGAGCCCCACTCACACACCAGGAAAGAGGCAATTCAATCCAGGCTTCTATTAATACCAGCTGGAATGGTACTGAGTCCCACTCACACACCAGGAAAGAGGCAATTCAATCCAGGTTTCTATTAATACCAGCTGGAGTGGTACTGAGCCCCACATACACGCCAGGAAAGAGCCAATTCAATCCAGACCTCTATTCTAACCAGTTGGAGAAGCACTGAGTCCCACTCAGACACCAGACCAGTGCCAATTCAATCCAGACCTCTATAATACCAGCTGGCGTGGTACTGAGTCTCACTCACACACCAGGAAAGAGCAAATTCCAAACAGACCTCCATTAATAGCAGCTGGAGTGGTACTGACTCACCAGGAAAGAGCCAAGTCAATCCAGGCCTCTATTCATTCCAGCTGGAGTGGTACTGAGCACCACTGACACACCAGGAAAGAGCCAATTCAATCCAGGTCTCTATTAATACCTGCTGGAGAGGTAGTGAGTCCCACTCACACAACAGAAAGAGCCAATTCAATCCAGGCCTCTATTAATACCAGCTGGAGTGGTACTGAGCCCCACTCACACTCCAGGAAAGAGCCAATTCAATCCAGGCCTCTATTAATACCAGCTGGAGTGGCACTGAGCCCCACTCACTCACCAGGAAGGAGCCAATTCAATCCAGGTTTCTATTAATACCAGCTGGAGTGATAGTGAGCCCCACTCACACACCTGGAAGGAGCCAATTCAATCCAGGTTTCTATTAATACCAGCTGGAGTGGTACAGAGCCCCACTCACACACCAGAAAGAGCCAATTCAATCCAGGCCTCTATTAATACCAGCTGGAGTGGTACTGAGTCCCACTCGCACAGCAGAAAGAGCCAAGTCAATCCAGGACTCTATTAATACCAGCTGGAGTGGTACTGAGTCCCACTCACACTCCAGGAAAGAGCTAAGTGAATCCAGGCCTCTATTCATACCAGCTGGAGTGGTACTGAGCCCCACTCACACCCAGGAAAGTGCCAATTGAAACCAAATTTCTATTAAAACCAGCTGGAGTTGCACTGAGTCCCACTCACACACCAGAAAGAGCCAATTCAATCCAGGCCTCTATTCATACCAGCTGGATTGGTACTGAGTCCCACTCTCACACCAGGAAAGAGTCAATTCAAACCAGGTTTCTCTTGAAACCAGCTGGAGTGGTACTGAGTCTCACTGAAACACCAGGAAAGAGCCAATTCAATCCAGACCTCTATTAACAGCAGCTGAAGTGGTTCTGAGCCCCACTCACTCACCAGGAAGGAGCCAATTCAATCCAGGTTTCTATTAATACCAGCTGGAGTGGTACTGAGCCCCACTCACACACCAGGAAAGAGGCAATTCAATCCAGGCTTCTATTAATACCAGCTGGAATGGTACTGAGTCCCACTCACACACCAGGAAAGAGGCAATTCAATCCAGGTTTCTATTAATACCAGCTGGAGTGGTACTGAGCCCCACATACACACCAGGAAAGAGCCAATTCAATCCAGACCTCTATTCTAACCAGTTGGAGAAGCACTGAGTCCCACTCAGACACCAGACCAGTGCCAATTCAATCCAGACCTCTATAATACCAGCTGGCGTGGTACTGAGTCTCACTCACACACCAGGAAAGAGCAAATTCCAAACAGACCTCCATTAATAGCAGCTGGAGTGGTACTGACTCACCAGGAAAGAGCCAAGTCAATCCAGGCCTCCATTCATTCCAGCTGGAGTGGTACTGAGCACCACTGACACACCAGGAAAGAGCCAATTCAGTCCAGGTCTCTATTAATACCTGCTGGAGAGGTACTGAGTCCCACTCACACAACAGAAAGAGCCAATTCAATCCAGGCCTCTATTAATACCAGCTGGAGTGGTACTGAGCCCCACTCACACTCCAGGAAAGAGCCAATTCAATCCAGGCCTCTATTAATACCAGCTGGAGTGGTACTGAGCCCCCTTCACTCACCAGGAAGGAGCCAATTCAATCCAGGTTTCTATTAATACCAGCTGGAGTGGTACTGAGCCCCACTCACTCACCAGGAAGGAGCCAATTCAATCCAGGTTTCTATTAATACCAGCTGGAGTGATACTGAGCCCCACTCACACACCTGGAAGGAGCCAATTCAATCCAGGTTTCTATTAATACCAGCTGGACTGGTACAGAGCCCCACTCACACACCAGGAAAGAGCCAATTCAATCCAGACCTCTATTATAACCAGTTGGAGTGGCACTGAGACCCACTCACACACCAGAAAGAGCCAATTCAATCCAGGCCTCTGTTAATACCAGCTGGAGTGGTACTGAGCCCCACTCGCACAGCAGAAAGAGCCAAGTCAATCCAGGACTCTATTAATACCAGCTGGAGTGGTACTGAGTCCCACTCACACTCCAGGAAAGAGCCAATTCAATCCAGGCCTCTATTAATACCAGCTGGAGTGGTACTGAGACCCACTCACACTCCAGGAAATAGCCAATTCAATCCAGGCCTCTATTAATACCAGCTGTAGTGGTACTGAGCCCCACTCGCACAGCAGAAAGCGCCAAGTCAATCCAGGACTCTATTCATACCAGCTGGAGTGGTACTGAGCCGCACTCACACTCCAGGAAATGGCCAATTCAATCCAGGCCTCTATTCATACCAGCTGGAGTGGTACTGAGTCCCACTCACACACCAAAAAGAGCCAATTCAATCCAGGCCACTATTCATACCAGCTGGAGTGGTACTGAGCCCCACTCACACCCAGGAAAGTGCCAATTGAAACCAAATTTCTATTAAAACCAGCTGGAGTTGTACTGAGTCCCAGTCACACACCAGAAAGAGGCAATTCAATCCAGGCCTCTATTCATACCAGCTGGAGTGGTACTGAGTTCCACTCACACACCAGGAAAGAGGCAATTCAATCCAGGCCTCTATTAATACCAGCTGGAGTGGTACTGAGACCCACTCACACTCCAGGAAATAGCCAATTCAATCCAGGCCTCTATTAATACCAGCTGTAGTGGTACTGAGCCCCACTCGCACAGCCGAAAGAGCCAAGTCAATCCAGGACTCTATTAATACCAGCTGGAGTGGTACTGAGCCCCACTCACACTCCAGGAAAGAGTCAATTCAAACCAGGCCTCTATTAAGACCAGCTGCAGTGGTACTGAGTCCCACTCACACCCAGGAAAGTGCCAATTGAAACCAAATTTCTATTAAAACCAGCTGGAGTTGTACTGAGTCCCAGTTACACACCAGAAAGAGCCAATTCAATCCAGGCCTCTATTCATACCAGCTGGATTGGTACTGAGTCCCACTCTCACACCAGGAAAGAGTCAATTCAAACCAGGTTTCCCTTGAAACCAGCTGGAGTGGTACTGAGTCTCACTGAAACACCAGGAAAGAGCCAATTCAATCCAGACCTCTATTAACAGCAGCTGAAGTGGTTCAAAGCCCCACTCACTCACCAGGAAGGATCCAATTCAATCCAGGTTTCTATTAATACCAGCTGGAGTGGTACTGAGCCCCACTCACACACCTGGAAGGAGCCAATTCAATCCAGGTTTCTATTAATACCAGCTGGACTGGTACAGAGCCCCACTCACACACCAGGAAAGAGCCAATTCAATCCAGACCTCTATTATAACCAGTTGGAGTGGTACAGAGCCCCACTCACACACCAGAAAGAGCCAATTCAATCCAGGCCTCTATTAATACCAGCTGGAGTGGTACTGAGCCCCACTCGCACAGCAGAAAGAGCCAAGTCAATCCAGGACTCTATTAATACCAGCTGGAGTGGTACTGAGTCCCACTCACACTCCAGGAAAGAGCTAAGTCAATCCAGGCCTCTATTCATACCAGCTGGAGTGGTACTGAGCCCCACTCACACACCAGGAAAGAGGCAATTCAATCCAGGCTTCTATTAATACCAGCTGGAATGGTACTGAGTCCCACTCACACACCAGGAAAGAGGCAATTCAATCCAGGTTTCTATTAATACCAGGTGGAGTGGTACTGAGCCCCACATACACACCAGGAAAGAGCCAATTCAATCCAGACCTCTATTCTAACCAGTTGGAGAAGCACTGAGTCCCACTCAGACACCAGACCAGTGCCAATTCAATCCAGACCTCTATAATACCAGCTGGCGTGGTACTGAGTCTCACTCACACACCAGGAAAGAGCAAATTCCAAACAGACCTCCATTAATAGCAGCTGGAGTGGTACTGACTCACCAGGAAAGAGCCAAGTCAATCCAGGCCCCCATTCATCCCAGCTGGAGTGGTACTGAGCACCACTGACACACCAGGAAAGAGCCAATTCAATCCAGGCCTCTATTAATACCAGCTGGAGTGGTACTGAGCCCCACTCACTCAACAGGAAGGAGCCAATTCAATCCAGGCCTCTATTAATACCAGCTGGAGTGGTACTGAGCCCCACTCACTCACCAGGAAGGAGCCAATTCAATCCAGGTTTCTATTAATACCAGCTGGAGTGGTACTGAGCCCCACTCACTCACCAGGAAGGAGCCAATTCAATCCAGGTTTCTATTAATACCAGCTGGAGTGATACTGAGCCCCACTCACACACCTGGAAGGAGCCAATTCAATCCAGGTTTCTATTAATACCAGCTGGAGTGGTACAGAGCCCCACTCACACACCAGGAAAGAGCCAATTCAATCCAGACCTCTATTATAACCAGCTGGAGTGGCACTGAGACCCACTCACACACCAGAAAGAGCCAATTCAATCCAGGCCTCTGTTAATACCAGATGGAGTGGTACTGAGCCCCACTCGCAGAGCAGAAAGAGCCAAGTCAATCCAGGACTCAATTAATACCAGCTGGAGTGGTACTGAGTCCCACTCACACTCCAGGAAAGAGCCAATTCAATCCAGGCCTCTATTAATACCAGCTGGAGTGGTACTGAGACCCACTCACACTCCAGGAAATAGCCAATTCAATCCAGGCCTCTATTAATACCAGCTGTAGCGGTACTGAGCCCCACTCGCACAGCAGAAAGAGCCATGTCAATCCAGGACTCTATTCATACCAGCTGGAGTGGTACTGAGCCGCACTCACACTCCAGGAAAGGGCCAATTCAATCCAGGCCTCTATTAAAACCAGCTGGAGTGGTACTGAGTCCCACTCACACACCAGAAAGAGCCAATTCAATCCAGGCCTCTATTCATACCAGCTGGAGTGGTACTGAGTCCCACTCACACCCAGGAAAGTGCCAATTGAAACCAAATTTCTATTAAAACCAGCTGGAGTTGTACTGAGTCCCAGTCACACACCAGAAAGAGGCAATTCAATCCAGGCCTCTATTCATACCAGCTGGAGTGGTACTGAGTTCCACTCACACACCAGGAAAGAGGCAATTCAATCCAGGCCTCTATTAATACCAGCTGGAGTGGTACTGAGACCCACTCACACTCCAGGAAATAGCCAATTCAATCCAGGCCTCTATTAATACCAGCTGTAGTGGTACTGAGCCCCACTCGCACAGCAGAAAGAGCCAAGTCAATCCAGGACTCTATTAATACCAGCTGGAGTGGTACTGAGCCCCACTCACACTCCAGGAAAGAGCTAAGTCAATCCAGGCCTCTATTCATACCAGCTGCAGTGGTACTGAGTCCCACTCACACCCAGGAAAGTGCCAATTGAAACCAAATTTCTATTAAAACCAGCTGGAGTTGTACTGAGTCCCAGTCATACACCAGAAAGAGCCAATTCAATCCAGGCCTCTATTCATACCAGCTGGATTGGTACTGAGTCCCACTCTCACACCAGGAAAGAGTCAATTCAAACCAGGTTTCCCTTGAAACCAGCTGGAGTGGTACTGAGTCTCACTGAAACACCAGGAAAGAGCCAATTCAATCCAGACCTCTATTAACAGCAGCTGAAGTGGTTCCGAGCCCCACTCACTCACCAGGAAGGAGCCAATTCAATCCAGGTTTCTATTAATACCAGCTGGAGTGGTACTGAGCCCCACTCACACACCAGGAAAGAGGCAATTCAATCCAGGCTTCTATTAATACCAGCTGGAATGGTACTGAGTCCCACTCACACACCAGGAAAGAGGCAATTCAATCCAGGTTTCTATTAATACCAGCTGGAGTGGTACTGAGCCCCACATGCACACCAGGAAAGAGCCAATTCAATCCAGATCTCTATTCTAACCAGTTGGAGAAGCACTGAGTCCCACTCAGACACCAGACCAGTGCCAATTCAATCCAGACCTCTATAATACCAGCTGGCGTGGTACTGAGTCTCACTCACACACCAGGAAAGAGCAAATTCCAACCAGACCTCCATTAATAGCAGCTGGAGTGGTACTGACTCACCAGGAAAGAGCCAAGTCAATGCAGGCCTCTATTCATTCCAGCTGAAGTGGTACTGAGCACCACTGACACACCAGGAAAGAGCCAATTCAATCCAGGTCTCTATTAATACCTGCTGGAGAGCTACTGAGTCCCACTCACACAACAGAAAGAGCCAATTCAATCCAGGCCTCTATTAATACCAGCTGGAGTGGTACTGAGCCCCACTCACACTCCAGGAAAGAGCCAATTCAATCCAGGCCTCTAGTAATACCAGCTGGAGTGGTACTGAGTTCCACTCACACTCCAGGAAAGAGTCAATTCAAACCAGGCCTCTATTAAGACCAGCTGGAGTGGTACTGAGCCCCACTCACTCACCAGGAAGGAGCCAATTCAATCCAGGTTTCTATTAATACCAACTGGAGTGGTACTGAGCCCCACTCACTCACCAGGAAGGAGCCAATTCAATCCAGGTTTCTATTAATACCAGCTGGAGTGATACTGAGCCCCACTCACACACCTGGAAGGAGCCAATTCAATCCAGGTTTCTATTAATACCAGCTGGACTGGTACAGAGCCCCACTCACACACCAGGAAAGAGCCAATTCAATCCAGACCTCTATTATAACCAGTTGGAGTGGCACTGAGACCCACTCACACACCAGAAAGAGCCAATTCAATCCAGGCCTCTATTAATACCAGCTGGAGTGGGACTGAGCCCCACTCGCACAGCAGAAAGAGCCAAGTCAATCCAGGACTCTATTCATACCAGCTGGAGTGGTACTGAGCCGCACTCACACTCCAGGAAAGGGCCAATTCAATCCAGGCCTCTATTAAAACCAGCTGGAGTGGTACTGAGTCCCACTCACACACCAGAAAGAGCCAATTCAATCCAGGCCTCTATTCATACCAGCTGGAGTGGTACTGAGCCCCACTCACACCCAGGAAAGTGCCAATTTGAACCAAATTTCTATTAAAACCAGCTGGAGTTGTACTGAGTCCCAGTCACACACCATAAAGAGCCAATTCAATCCAGGCCTCTATTCATACCAGCTGGAGTGGTACTGAGTACCACTCTCACACCAGGAAAGAGTCAATTCAAACCAGGTTTCTCTTGAAACCAGCTGGAGTGGTACTGAGTCTCACTGAAACACCAGGAAAGAGCCAATTCAATCCAGACCTCTATTAACAGCAGCTGAAGTGGTTCTGAGCCCCACTCACTCACCAGGTCAGAGGCAATTCAATCCAGGTTTCTATTAATACCAGCTGGAGTGGTACTGAGTCCCACTCACACACCAGGAAAGAGGCAATTCAATCCAGGTTTCTATTAATACCAGCTGGAGTGGTACAGAGCACCACTCACACACCAGGAAAGAGCCAATTCAATCCAGACATCTATTATAACCAGCTGGAGTGGCACTGAGACCCACTCACACACCAGAAAGAGCCAATTCAATCCAGGCCTCTATTAATACCAGCTGGAGTGGTACTGAGCCCCACTCGCACAGCAGAAAGAGCCAAGTCAATCCAGGACTCTATTAATACCAGCTGGAGTGGTACTGAGTCCCAAACACACTCCAGGAAAGAGCTAAGTCAATCCAGGCCTCTATTCATTCCAGCTGGAGAGGTACTGAGTCCCACTCACACCCAGGAAAGTGCCAATTGAAACCAAATTTCTATTAAAACCAGCTGGAGTTGTACTGAGTCCCAGTCACACACCTGAAAGAGCCAATTCAATCCAGGCCTCTATTCATACCAGCTGGATTGGTACTGAGTCCCACTCTCACACCAGGAAAGAGTCAATTCAAACCAGGTTTCTCTTGAAACCAGCTGGAGTGGTACTGAGTCTCACGGAAACACCAGGAAAGAGCCAATTCAATCCAGACCTCTATTAACAGCAGCTGAAGTGGTTCTGAGCCCCACTCACTCACCAGCAAGGAGACAATTCAATCCAGGTTTCTATTAATACCAGCTGGAGTGGTACTGAGCCCCACTCACACACCAGGAAAGAGGCAATTCAATCCAGGTTTCTATTAATACCAGCTGGAGTGGTACTGAGCCCCAATTACACACCAGGAAAGAGCCAATTCAATCCAGACCTCTATTCTAACCAGTTGGAGAAGCACTGAGTCCCACTCAGACACCCGACCAGTGCCAATTCAATCCAGACCTCTATAATACCAGCTGGCGTGGTACTGAGTCTCACTCACACACCAGGAAAGAGCAAATTCCAACCAGACCTCCATTAATAGCAGCTGGAGTGGTACTGACTCACCAGCAAAGAGCGAATTCAATCCAGGTCTCTATTAATACCTGCTGGAGAGGTACTGAGTCCCACTCACACAACAGAAAGAGCCAATTCAATCCAGGCCTCTATTTATGCCAGCTGGAGTGGTACTGATCCCCACTCACACTCCAGGAAAGAGCCAATTCAATCCAGGCCTCTATTAATACCAGCTGGAGTGGTACTGAGTCTCACTGAAACACCAGGAAAGAGCCAATTCAATCCAGGCCTCTATTAATACCAGCTGGAGTGGTACTGAGCCCCACTCACACTCCAGGAAAGAGTCAATTCAAACCAGGCCTCTATTAAGACCAGCTGGAGTGGTACTGAGCCCCACTCACTCACCAGGAAGGAGCCAATTCAATCCAGGTTTCTATTAATACCAGCTGGAGTGGTACTGAGCCCCACTCACTCACCAGGAAGGAGCCAATTCAATCCAGGCCTCTATTAATACCAGCTGGAGTGGGACTGAGCCCCACTCGCACAGCAGAAAGAGCCAAGTCAATCCAGGACTCTATTCATACCAGCTGGAGTGGTACTGAGCCGCACTTACACTCCAGGAAAGGGCCAATTCAATCCAGGCCTCTATTAAAACCAGCTGGAGTGGTACTGAGTCCCACTCACACACCAGAAAGAGCCAATTCAATCCAGGCCTCTATTCATACCAGCTGTAGTGGTACTGAGTCCCACTCACACACCAGAAAGAGCCAATTCGATCCAGGCCACTATTCATACCAGCTGGAGTGGTACTGAGCCCCACACACACCCAGGAAAGTGCCAATTGAAACCAAATTTCTATTAAAACCAGCTGGAGTTGTACTGAGTCCCAGTCACACACCATAAAGAGCCAATTCAATCCAGGCCTCTATTCATACCAGCTGGAGTGGTACTGAGTCCCAGTCTCACACCAGGAAAGAGTCAATTCAAACCAGGTTTCTCTTGAAACCAGCTGGAGTAGTACTGAGTCTCACTGAAACACCAGGAAAGAGCCAATTCAATCCAGACCTCTATTAACAGCAGCTGAAGTGGTTCTGAGCCCCACTCACTCACCAGGAAGGAGCCAATTCAATCCAGGTTTCTATTAATACCAGCTGGAGTGATACTGAGCCCCACTCACACACCTGGAAGGAGCCAATTCAATCCAGGTTTCTATTAATACCAGCTGGAGTGGTACAGAGCCCCACTCACACACCAGGAAAGAGCCAATTCAATCCAGACCTCTATTATAACCAGCTGGAGTGGCACTGAGACCCACTCACACACCAGAAAGAGCCAATTCAATCCAGGCCTCTGTTAATACCAGATGGAGTGGTACTGAGCCCCACTCGCAGAGCAGAAAGAGCCAAGTCAATCCAGGACTCAATTAATACCAGCTGGAGTGGTACTGAGTCCCACTCACACTCCAGGAAAGAGCCAATTCAATCCAGGCCTCTATTAATACCAGCTGGAGTGGTACTGAGACCCACTCACACTCCAGGAAATAGCCAATTCAATCCAGGCCTCTATTAATACCAGCTGTAGCGGTACTGAGCCCCACTCGCACAGCAGAAAGAGCCAAGTCAATCCAGGACTCTATTCATACCAGCTGGAGTGGTACTGAGCCGCACTCACACTCCAGGAAAGGGCCAATTCAATCCAGGCCTCTATTAAAACCAGCTGGAGTGGTACTGAGTCCCACTCACACACCAGAAAGAGCCAATTCAATCCAGGCCTCTATTCATACCAGCTGGAGTGGTACTGAGTCCCACTCACACCCAGGAAAGTGCCAATTGAAACCAAATTTCTATTAAAACCAGCTGGAGTTGTACTGAGTCCCAGTCACACACCAGAAAGAGGCAATTCAATCCAGGCCTCTATTCATACCAGCTGGAGTGGTACTGAGTTCCACTCACACACCAGGAAAGAGGCAATTCAATCCAGGCCTCTATTAATACCAGCTGGACTGGTACTGAGACCCACTCACACTCCAGGAAATAGCCACCCACTCACACTCCAGGAAATAGCCAATTCAATCCAGGCCTCTATTAATACCAGCTGTAGTGGTACTGAGCCCCACTCGCACAGCAGAAAGAGCCAAGTCAATCCAGGACTCTATTAATACCAGCTGGAGTGGTACTGAGCCCCACTCACACTCCAGGAAAGAGCTAAGTCAATCCAGGCCTCTATTCATACCAGCTGCAGTGGTACTGAGTCCCACTCACACCCAGGAAAGTGCCAATTGAAACCAAATTTCTATTAAAACCAGCTGGAGTTTTACTGAGTCCCAGTCATACACCAGAAAGAGCCAATTCAATCCAGGCCTCTATTCATACCAGCTGGATTGGTACTGAGTCCCACTCTCACACCAGGAAAGAGTCAATTCAAACCAGGTTTCCCTTGAAACCAGCTGGAGTGGTACTGAGTCTCACTGAAACACCAGGAAAGAGCCAATTCAATCCAGACCTCTATTAACAGCAGCTGAAGTGGTTCTGAGCCCCACTCACTCACCAGGAAGGAGCCAATTCAATCCAGGTTTCTATTAATACCAGCTGGAGTGGTACTGAGCCCCACTCACACACCAGGAAAGAGGCAATTCAATCCAGGCTTCTATTAATACCAGCTGGAATGGTACTGAGTCCCACTCACACACCAGGAAAGAGGCAATTCAATCCAGGTTTCTATTAATACCAGCTGGAGTGGTACTGAGCCCCACATGCACACCAGGAAAGAGCCAATTCAATCCAGATCTCTATTCTAACCAGTTGGAGAAGCACTGAGTCCCACTCAGACACCAGAACAGTGCCAATTCAATCCAGACCTCTATAATACCAGCTGGCGTGGTACTGAGTCTCACTCACACACCAGGAAAGAGCAAATTCCAACCAGACCTCCATTAATAGCAGCTGGAGTGGTACTGACTCACCAGGAAAGAGCCAAGTCAATCCAGGCCTCTATTCATCCCAGCTGAAGTGGTACTGAGCACCACTGACACACCAGGAAAGAGCCAATTCAATCCAGGTCTCTATTAATACCTGCTGGAGAGGTACTGAGTCCCACTCACACAACAGAAAGAGCCAATTCAATCCAGGCCTCTATTAATACCAGCTGGAGTGGTACTGAGCCCCACTCACACTCCAGGAAAGAGCCAATTCAATCCAGGCCTCTATTAATACCAGCTGGAGTGGTACTGAGTTCCACTCACACTCCAGGAAAGAGTCAATTCAAACCAGGCCTCTATTAAGACCAGCTGGAGTGGTACTGAGCCCCACTCACTCACCAGGAAGGAGCCAATTCAATCCAGGTTTCTATTAATACCAGCTGGAGTGGTACTGAGCCCCACTCACTCACCAGGAAGGAGCCAATTCAATCCAGGTTTCTATTAATACCAGCTGGAGTGATACTGAGCCCCACTCACACACCTGGAAGGAGCCAATTCAATCCAGGTTTCTATTAATACCAGCTGGACTGGTACAGAGCCCCACTCACACACCAGGAAAGAGCCAATTCAATCCAGACCTCTATTATAACCAGTTGGAGTGGCACTGAGACCCACTCACACACCAGAAAGAGCCAATTCAATCCAGGCCTCTATTAATACCAGCTGGAGTGGGACTGAGCCCCACTCGCACAGCAGAAAGAGCCAAGTCAATCCAGGACTCTATTCATACCAGCTGGAGTGGTACTGAGCCGCACTCACACTCCAGGAAAGGGCCAATTCAATCCAGGCCTCTATTAAAACCAGCTGGAGTGGTACTGAGTCCCACTCACACACCAGAAAGAGCCAATTCAATCCAGGCCTCTATTCATACCAGCTGTAGTGGTACTGAGTCCCACTCACACACCAGAAAGAGTCAATTCAATCCTGGCCACTATTCATACCAGCTGGAGTGGTACTGAGCCCCACTCACACCCAGGAAAGTGCCAATTTGAACCAAATTTCTATTAAAACCAGCTGGAGTTGTACTGAGTCCCAGTCACACACCATAAAGAGCCAATTCAATCCAGGCCTCTATTCATACCAGCTGGAGTGGTACTGAGTCCCACTCTCACACCAGGAATAGTCAATTCAAACCAGGTTTCTCTTGAAACCAGCTGGAGTGGTACTGAGTCTCACTGAAACACCAGGAAAGAGCCAATTCAATCCAGACCTCTATTAACAGCAGCTGAAGTGGTTCTGAGCCCCACTCACTCACCAGGTCAGAGGCAATTCAATCCAGGTTTCTATTAATACCAGCTGGAGTGGTACTGAGTCCCACTCACACACCAGGAAAGAGGCAATTCAATCCAGGTTTCTATTAATACCAGCTGGAGTGGTACAGAGCACCACTCACACACCAGGAAAGAGCCAATTCAATCCAGACATCTATTATAACCAGCTGGAGTGGCACTGAGACCGACTCACACACCAGAAAGAGCCAATTCAATCCAGGCCTCTATTAATACCAGCTGGAGTGGTACTGAGCCCCACTCGCACAGCAGAAAGAGCCAAGTCAATCCAGGACTCTATTAATACCAGCTGGAGTGGTACTGAGTCCCAAACACACTCCAGGAAAGAGCTAAGTCAATCCAGGCCTCTATTCATTCCAGCTGGAGAGGTACTGAGTCCCACTCACACCCAGGAAAGTGCCAATTGAAACCAAATTTCTATTAAAACCAGCTGGAGTTGTACTGAGTCCCAGTCACACACCTGAAAGAGCCAATTCAATCCAGGCCTCTATTCATACCAGCTGGATTGGTACTGAGTCCCACTCTCACACCAGGAAAGAGTCAATTCAAACCAGGTTTCTCTTGAAACCAGCTGGAGTGGTACTGAGTCTCACGGAAACACCAGGAAAGAGCCAATTCAATCCAGACCTCTATTAACAGCAGCTGAAGTGGTTCTGAGCCCCACTCACTCACCAGCAAGGAGACAATTCAATCCAGGTTTCTATTAATACCAGCTGGAGTGGTACTGAGCCCCACTCACACACCAGGAAAGTGGCAATTCAATCCAGGTTTCTATTAATACCAGCTGGAGTGGTACTGAGCCCCACATACACACCAGGAAAGAGCCAATTCAATCCAGACCTCTATTCTAACCAGTTGGAGAAGCACTGAGTCCCACTCAGACACCAGACCAGTGCCAATTCAATCCAGACCTCTTTCATACCAGCTGGCGTGGTACTGAGTCTCACTCACACACCAGGAAAGAGCAAATTCCAACCAGACCTCCATTAATAGCAGCTGGAGTGGTACTGACTCACCAGCAAAGAGCGAATTCAATCCAGGTCTCTATTAATACCTGCTGGAGAGGTACTGAGTCCCACTCACACAACAGAAAGAGCCAATTCAATCCAGGCCTCTATTTATGCCAGCTGGAGTGGTACTGATCCCCACTCACACTCCAGGAAAGAGCCAATTCAATCCAGGCCTCTATTAATACCAGCTGGAGTGGTACTGAGTCTCACTGAAACACCAGGAAAGAGCCAATTCAATCCAGACCTCTATTAACAGCAGCTGAAGTGATTCTGAGCCCCACTCACTCACCAGGAAGGAGCCAATTCAATCCAGGTTTCTATTAATACCAGCTGGAGTGGTACTGAGCCCCACTCACACACCAGGAAAGAGGCAATTCAATCCAGGCTTCTATTAATACCAGCTGGAATGGTACTGAGTCCCACTCACACACCAAGAAAGAGGCAATTCAATCCAGGTTTCTATTAATACCAGCTGGAGTGGTACTGAGCCCCACATGCACACCAGGAAAGAGCCAATTCAATCCAGACCTCTATTCTAACCAGTTGGAGAAGCACTGAGTCCCACTCAGACACCAGACCAGTGCCAATTCAATCCAGACCTCTATAATACCAGCTGGCGTGGTACTGAGTCTCACTCACACACCAGGAAAGAGCAAATTCCAACCAGACCTCCATTAATAGCAGCTGGAGTGGTACTGACTCACCAGGAAAGAGCCAAGTCAATCCAGGCCTCTATTCATCCCAGCTGAAGTGGTACTGAGCACCACTGACACACCAGCAAAGAGCCAATTCAATCCAGGTCTCTATTAATACCTGCTGGAGAGGTACTGAGTCCCACTCACACAACAGAAAGAGCCAATTCAATCCAGGCCTCTATTAATACCAGCTGGAGTGGTACTGAGCCCCACTCACACTCCAGGAAAGAGCCAATTCAATCCAGGCCTCTATTAATACCAGCTGGAGTGGTACTGAGCCCCACTCACACTCCAGGAAAGAGTCAATTCAAACCAGGCCTCTATTAAGACCAGCTGGAGTGGTACTGAGCCCCACTCACTCACCAGCAAGGAGCCAATTCAATCCAGGTTTCTATTAATACCAGCTGGAGTGGTACTGAGCCCCACTCACTCACCAGGAAGGAGCCAATTCAATCCAGGCCTCTATTAATACCAGCTGGAGTGGGACTGAGCCCCACTCGCACAGCAGAAAGAGCCAAGTCAATCCAGGACTCTATTCATACCAGCTGGAGTGGTACTGAGCCGCACTTACACTCCAGGAAAGGGCCAATTCAATCCAGGCCTCTATTAAAACCAGCTGGAGTGGTACTGAGTCCCACTCACACACCAGAAAGAGCCAATTCAATCCAGGCCTCTATTCATACCAGCTGTAGTGGTACTGAGTCCCACTCACACACCAGAAAGAGCCAATTCGATCCAGGCCACTATTCATACCAGCTGGAGTGGTACTGAGCCCCACACACACCCAGGAAAGTGCCAATTGAAACCAAATTTCTATTAAAACCAGCTGGAGTTGTACTGAGTCCCAGTCACACACCATAAAGAACCAATTCAATCCAGGCCTCTATTCATACCAGCTGGAGTGGTACTGAGTCCCACTCTCACACCAGGAAAGAGTCAATTCAAACCAGGTTTCTCTTGAAACCAGCTGGAGTGGTACTGAGTCTCACTGAAACACCAGGAAAGAGCCAATTCAATCCAGACCTCTATTAACAGCAGCTGAAGTGGTTCTGAGCCCCACTCACTCACCAGGTCAGAGGCAATTCAATCCAGGTTTCTATTAATACCAGCTGGAGTGGTACTGAGTCCCACTCACACACCAGGAAAGAGGCAATTCAATCCAGGTTTCTATTAATAACAGCTGGAGTGGTACAGAGCCCCACTCACACACCAGGAAAGAGCCAATTCAATCCAGACCTCTATTATAACCAGCTGGAGTGGCACTGAGACCCACTCACACACCAGAAAGAGCCAATTCAATCCAGGCCTCCATTAATACCAGCTGGAGTGGTACTGAGCCCCACTCGCACAGCAGAAAGAGCCAAGTCAATCCAGGACTCTATTAATACCAGCTGGAGTGGTACTGAGTCCCACTCTCACACCAGGAAAGAGTCAATTCAAACCAGGTTTCTCTTGAAACCAGCTGGAGTGGTACTGAGTCTCACTGAAACACCAGGAAAGAGCCAATTCAATCCAGACCTCTATTAACAGCAGCTGAAGTGGTTCTGAGCCCCACTCACTCACCAGGTCAGAGGCAATTCAATCCAGGTTTCTATTAATACCAGCTGGAGTGGTACTGAGTCCCACTCACACACCAGGAAAGAGGCAATTCAATCCAGGTTTCTATTAATAACAGCTGGAGTGGTACAGAGCCCCACTCACACACCAGGAAAGAGCCAATTCAATCCAGACCTCTATTATAACCAGCTGGAGTGGCACTGAGACCCACTCACACACCAGAAAGAGCCAATTCAATCCAGGCCTCCATTAATACCAGCTGGAGTGGTACTGAGCCCCACTCGCACAGCAGAAAGAGCCAAGTCAATCCAGGACTCTATTAATACCAGCTGGAGTGGTACTGAGTCCCACTCACACTCCAGGAAAGAGCTAAGTCAATCCAGGCCTCTATTCATTCCAGCTGGAATGGTACTGAGCCCCACTGACACTCCAGGAAAGAGCCAATTCAATCCAGACCTCTATTAACAGCAGCTGAAGTGGTTCTGAGCCCCACTCACTCACCAGGAAGGAGCCAATTCAATCCAGGTTTCTATTAATACCAGCTGGAGTGGTACTGAGCCCCACTCACACACCAGGAAAGAGGCAATTCAATCCAGGCTTCTATTAATACCAGCTGGAATGGTACTGAGTCCCACTCACACACCAGGAAAGAGGCAATTCAATCCAGGTTTCTATTAATACCAGCTGGAGTGGTACTGAGCCCCACATACACACCAGGAAAGAGTCAATTCAATCCAGACCTCTATTCTAACCAGCTGGAGTGGTACTGAGTCCCACTCACACACCAGAAAGAGCCAATTCAATCCAGGCCTCTATTCATACCAGCTGTAGTGGTACTGAGTCCCACTCACACACCAGAAAGAGCCAATTCGATCCAGGCCACTATTCATACCAGCTGGAGTGGTACTGAGCCCCACACACACCCAGGAAAGTGCCAATTGAAACCAAATTTCTATTAAAACCAGCTGGAGTTGTACTGAGTCCCAGTCACACACCATAAAGAACCAATTCAATCCAGGCCTCTATTCATACCAGCTGGAGTGGTACTGAGTCCCACTCTCACACCAGGAAAGAGTCAATTCAAACCAGGTTTCTCTTGAAACCAGCTGGAGTGGTACTGAGTCTCACTGAAACACCAGGAAAGAGCCAATTCAATCCAGACCTCTATTAACAGCAGCTGAAGTGGTTCTGAGCCCCACTCACTCACCAGGTCAGAGGCAATTCAATCCAGGTTTCTATTAATACCAGCTGGAGTGGTACTGAGTCCCACTCACACACCAGGAAAGAGGCAATTCAATCCAGGTTTCTATTAATAACAGCTGGAGTGGTACAGAGCCCCACTCACACACCAGGAAAGAGCCAATTCAATCCAGACCTCTATTATAACCAGCTGGAGTGGCACTGAGACCCACTCACACACCAGAAAGAGCCAATTCAATCCAGGCCTCCATTAATACCAGCTGGAGTGGTACTGAGCCCCACTCGCACAGCAGAAAGAGCCAAGTCAATCCAGGACTCTATTAATACCAGCTGGAGTGGTACTGAGTCCCACTCACACTCCAGGAAAGAGCTAAGTCAATCCAGGCCTCTATTCATTCCAGCTGGAATGGTACTGAGCCCCACTCACACTCCAGGAAAGAGCCAATTCAATCCAGACCTCTATTCTAACCAGCTGGAGTGGTACTGAGTCCCACTCACACACCAGAAAGAGCCAATTCAATCCAGGCCTCTATTCATACCAGCTGTAGTGGTACTGAGTCCCACTCACACACCAGAAAGAGCCAATTCGATCCAGGCCACTATTCATACCAGCTGGAGTGGTACTGAGCCCCACACACACCCAGGAAAGTGCCAATTGAAACCAAATTTCTATTAAAACCAGCTGGAGTTGTACTGAGTCCCAGTCACACACCATAAAGAACCAATTCAATCCAGGCCTCTATTCATACCAGCTGGAGTGGTACTGAGTCCCACTCTCACACCAGGAAAGAGTCAATTCAAACCAGGTTTCTCTTGAAACCAGCTGGAGTGGTACTGAGTCTCACTGAAACACCAGGAAAGAGCCAATTCAATCCAGACCTCTATTAACAGCAGCTGAAGTGGTTCTGAGCCCCACTCACTCACCAGGTCAGAGGCAATTCAATCCAGGTTTCTATTAATACCAGCTGGAGTGGTACTGAGTCCCACTCACACACCAGGAAAGAGGCAATTCAATCCAGGTTTCTATTAATAACAGCTGGAGTGGTACAGAGCCCCACTCACACACCAGGAAAGAGCCAATTCAATCCAGACCTCTATTATAACCAGCTGGAGTGGCACTGAGACCCACTCACACACCAGAAAGAGCCAATTCAATCCAGGCCTCCATTAATACCAGCTGGAGTGGTACTGAGCCCCACTCGCACAGCAGAAAGAGCCAAGTCAATCCAGGACTCTATTAATACCAGCTGGAGTGGTACTGAGTCCCACTCACACTCCAGGAAAGAGCTAAGTCAATCCAGGCCTCTATTCATTCCAGCTGGAATGGTACTGAGCCCCACTCACACTCCAGGAAAGAGCCAATTCAATCCAGACCTCTATTAACAGCAGCTGAAGTGGATCTGAGCCCCACTCACTCACCAGGAAGGAGCCAATTCAATCCAGGTTTCTATTAATACCAGCTGGAGTGGCACTGAGACCCACTCACACACCAGAAAGAGCCAATTCAATCCAGGCCTCCATTAATACCAGCTGGAGTGGTACTGAGCCCCACTCGCACAGCAGAAAGAGCCAAGTCAATCCAGGACTCTATTAATACCAGCTGGAGTGGTACTGAGTCCCACTCACTCTCCAGGAAAGAGCTAAGTCAATCCAGGCCTCTATTCATTCCAGCTGGAATGGTACTGAGCCCCACTCACACTCCAGGAAAGAGCCAATTCAATCCAGACCTCTATTAACAGCAGCTGAAGTGGATCTGAGCCCCACTCACTCACCAGGAAGGAGCCAATTCAATCCAGGTTTCTATTAATACCAGCTGGAGTGGTACTGAGCCCCACTCACACACCAGGAAAGAGGCAATTCAATCCAGGCTTCTATTAATACCAGCTGGAATGGTACTGAGTCCCAATCACACACCAGGAAAGAGGCAATTCAATCCAGGTTTCTATTAATACCAGCTGGAGTGGTACTGAGCCCCACATACACACCACGTAAGAGTCAATTCAATCCAGACCTCTATTCTAACCAGTTGGAGAAGCATTGAGTCCCACTCAGACACCCGACCAGTGCCAATTCAATCCAGACCTCTTTCATACCAGCTGGCGTGGTACTGAGTCTCACTCACACACCAGGAAAGAGCAAATTCCAACCAGACCTCCATTAATAGCAGCTGGAGTGGTACTGACTCACCAGCAAAGAGCGAATTCAATCCAGGTCTCTATTAATACCTGCTGGAGAGGTACTGAGTCCCACTCACACAACAGAAAGAGCCAATTCAATCCAGGCCTCTATTAATGCCAGCTGGAATGGTACTGAGCCCCACTCACACTCCAGGAAAGAGCCAATTCAATCCAGGCCTCTATTAATACCAGCTGGAGTGGTACTGAGCCCCACTCACACTCCAGGAAAGAGTCAATTCAAACCAGGCCTCTATTAAGACCAGCTGGAGTGGTACTGAGCCCCACTCACTCACCAAGAAGGAGCCAATTCAATCCAGGTCTCTATTAATACCAGCTGGAGTGGTACTGAGCCCCACTCACTCACCAGGAAGGAGCCAATTCAATCCAGGTTTCTATTAATACCAGCTGGAGTGATACTGAGCCCCACTCACACACCTGGAAGGAGCCAATTCAATCCAGGTTTCTATTAATACCAGCTGGAGTGGTACTGAGCCCCACTCACACACCAGGAAAGAGCCAGTTCAATCCAGACCTCTATTATAACCAGTTGGAGTGGCACTGAGACCCACTCACACACCAGAAAGAGCCAATTCAATCCAGGCCTCTATTAATACCAGCTGTAGTGGTACTGAGCCCCACTCGCACAGCAGAAAGAGACAAGTCAATCCAGGACTCTATTAATACCAGCTGGAGTGTTACTGAGTCCCACTCACACTCCAGGAAAGTGCTAAGTCAATCCAGGCCTCTATGCATTCCAGCTGGAGAGGTACTGAGACCCACTCACACACCAGAAAGAGCCAATTCAATCCAGGCCTCTATTCATACCAGCTGGAGTGGTACTGAGCCGCACTCACACTCCAGGAAAGGGCCAATTCAATCCAGGCCTCTATTAAAACCAGCTGGAGTGGCACTGAGTCCCACTAACACACCAGAAAGAGCCAATTCAATCCCGGCCTCTATTCATACCAGCTGGAGTGGTACTGAGTCCCACTCTCACACCAGGAAAGAGTCAATTCAAACCAGGTTTCTCTTGAAACCAGCTGGAGTGGTACTGAGTCTCACTGAAACACCAGGAAAGAGCCAATTCAATCCAGACCTCTATTAACAGCAGCTGAACTGGTTCTGAGACCCACTCACTCACCAGGTCAGAGGCAATTCAATCCAGGTTTCTATTAATACCAGCTGGAGTGGTACTGAGTCCCACTCACACACCAGGAAAGAGCCAATTCAATCCAGACCTCTATTATAACCAGTTGGAGAAGCACTGAGTCCCACTCAGACACCAGAACAGTGCCAATTAAATCCAGACCTCTATAATACCAGCTGGCGTGGTACTGTGTCTCACTCACACACAAGGAAAGAGCAAATTCCAACCAGACATCCATTAATAGCGGCTGGAGTGGTACTGACTCACCAGGAAAGAGCCAAGTCAATCCAGGCCTCTATTCATACCTGCTGGAGTGGTACTGAGCACCACTGACACACCAGGAAAGAGCCATTTCAATCCAGGTCTCTATTAATACCTGCTGGAGAGGTACTGAGTCCCACTCACACAACAGAAAGAGCCAATTCAATCCAGGCCTCTATTAATACCAGCTGGAGTGGTACTGAGCCCCACTCACACTCCAGGAAAGAGTCAATTCAAACCAGGCCTCTATTAATACCAGCTGGAGTGGTACTGAGCCCCACTCACTCACCAGGAAGGAGCCAATTCAATCCAGGTTTCTATTAATACCAGCTGGAGTGGTACTGAGCCCCACTCACTCAACAGGAAGGAGCCAATTCAATCCAGGTTTCTATTAATACCAGCTGGAGTGATACTGAGACCCACTCACACACCTGGAAGGAGCCAATACAATCCAGGTTTTTATTAATACCAGCTGGAGTGGTACAGAGCCCCACTCACACACCTGGAAAGAGCCAATTCAATCCAGGCCTCTATTCATACCAACTGCAGTGGTACTGAGTCCCACTGACACACCAGGAAAGAGGCAATTCAATCCAGGTTTCTATTAATATCAGCTGGAGTGGTACTGAGTCTCACTGAAACACCAGGAAAGAGCCACTTCAATCCAGACCTCTATTAACAGCAGCTGAAGTGGTACTGAGCCCCACTCACTCACCAGGAAGGAGCCAATTCAATCCAGGTTTCTATTAATACCAGCTGGAGTGGTACTGAGCCCCACTCACTCACCAGTAAGGAGCCAATTCAATCCAGGTTTCTATTAATACCAGCTGGAGTGGTACTGAGTCCCACTCACACACCAGGAAAGAGGCAATTCAATCTGGGCTTCTATTGATACCAGCTGGAGTGGCACTGTGTCCCACTCACACAGCAGGAAAGAGGCAATTCAATCCAGGCTTCTATTCACACCAGCTGGAGTGGTACTGAGTCCCACTTACACACCAGGAAAGAGGCAATTCAATCCAGGCTTCTATTCATCCCAGCTGGAGTGGTACTGAGTCCCACTCACACACCAGGAAAGAGGCAATTCAATTCAGGCCTCTATTCATACCAGCTGGAGTGGTACTGAGTTCCACTCACACACCAGGAAAGAGGCAATTCAATCCAGGCGTCTATTAATACCAGCTGGAGTGGTACTGAGAACCACTCACACTCCAGGAAATAGCCAATTTAATCCAGGCCTCTATTAATACCAGCTGTAGTGGTACTGAGCCCCACTCGCACAGAAGAAAGAGCCAAGTCAATCCAGGACTCTATTAATACCTGCTGGAGTGGTACTGAGTCCCACTCACACTCCAGGAAAGAGCTAAGTCAATCCAGGCCTCTATTCATTCCAGCTGGTGAGGGACTGAGTCCCACTCACACACCAGAAAGAGCCAATTCAATCCAGGCCTCTATTCATACCAGCTGGAGTGGTACTGAGCCGCACTCACACTCCAGGAAAGGGCCAATTCAATCCAGGCCTCTATTAAAACCAGCTGGAGTGGTACTGAGTCCCACTCACACACCAGAAAGAGCCAATTCAATCAAGGCCTCTATTCATACCAGCTGGAGTGGTACTGAGTCCCACTCACACACCAGAAAGAGCCAATTCAATCCAGGCCACTATTCATACCAGCGGGAGTGGTACTGAGCCCCACTCACACCCAGGAAAGTGCCAATTGAAACCAAATTTCTATTTAAACCAGCTGGAGTTGTGCTGAGTCCCAGTCACACACCAGAAAGAGCCAATTCAATCCAGGCCTCCATTCATACCAGCTGGAGTGGTACTGAGTCCCACTCTCACACCAGGAAAGAGTCAATTCAAACCAGGTTTCTCTTGAAACCAGCTGGAGTGGTACTGAGTCTCACTGAAACACCAGGAAAGAGCCAATTCAATCCAGACCTCTATTAACAGCAGCTGAAGTGGTTCTGAGCCCCACTCACTCACCAGGTCAGTGGCAATTCAATCCAGGTTTCTATTAATACCAGCTGGAGTGGTACTGAGTCCCACTCACACACCAGGAAAGAGGCAATTCAATCCACGCTTCTATTAATAACAGCTGGAATGGTACTGAGCCCCACTTACACACCAGGAAAGAGCCAATTCAATCCAGACCTCTATTATAACCAGTTGGAGAAGCACTGAGTCCCACTCAGACACCAGAACAGTGCCAATTAAATCCAGACCTCTATAATACCAGCTGGCGTGGTATTGAGTCTCACTCACACACCAGGAAAGAGCAAATTCCAACCAGACCTCCATTAATAGCAGCTGGAGTGGTACTGACTCACCAGGAAAGAGCCAAGTCAATCCAAACCTCTATTCATACCAGCTGGAGTGGTACTGAGCACCACTGACACACCAGGAAAGAGCCAATTCTGTCCAGGTCTCTATTAATACCTGCTGGAGAGGTACTGAGTCCCACTCACACAACAGAAAGAGCCAATTCAATCCAGGCCTCTATTAATACCAGCTGGAGTGGTACTGAGCCCCACTCACTCAACAGGAAGGAGCCAATTCAATCCAGGTTACTAATAATACCAGCTGGAGTGATACTGAGACCCACTCACACACCTGGAAGGAGCCAATTCAATCCAGGTTTCTATTAATACTAGCTGGAGTGGTACTGAGCCCCACTCACTCACCAGGAAGGAGCCAATTCAATCCAGGTTTCTATTAATACCAGCTGGAGTGATACTGAGCCCCACTCACACACCTGGAAGGAGCCAATTCAATCCAGGTTTCTATTAATACCAGCTGGACTGGTACAGAGTCCCACTCACACACCAGGAAAGAGCCAATTCAATCCAGACCTCTATTATAACCAGTTGGAGTGGCACTGAGACCCACTCACACACCAGAAAGAGCCAATTCAATCCAGGCCTCTATTAATACCAGCTGGAGTGGTACTGAGACCCACTCACACTCCAGGAAATAGCCAATTCAATCCAGGCCTCTATTAATACCAGCTGTAGTGGTACTGAGCCCCACTCGCACAGCAGAAAGAGCCAAGTCAATCCAGGACTCTATTCATACCAGCTGGAGTGGTACTGAGCCGCACTCACACTCCAGGAAAGGGCCAATTCAATCCAGGCCTCTATTAAAACCAGCTGGAGTTGTACTGAGTCCCACTCACACACCAGAAAGAGCCAATTCAATCCAGGCCACTATTCATACCAGCTGGAGTGGTACTGAGCCCCACTCACACCCAGGAAAGTGCCAATTGAAACCAAATTTCTATTAAAACCAGCTGGAGTTGTACTGAGTCCCGGTCACACACCAGAAAGAGGCAATTCAATCCAGGCCTCTATTCATACCAGCTGGAGTGGTACTGAGTTCCACTCACACACCAGGAAAGAGGCAATTCAATCCAGGCCTCTATTAATACCAGCTGGAGTGGTACTGAGACCCACTCACACTCCAGGAAATAGCCAATTCAATCCAGGCCTCTATTAATACCAGCTGTAGTGGTACTGAGCCCCACTCGCACAGCAGAAAGAGCCAAGTCAATCCAGGACTCTATTAATACCAGCTGGAGTGGTACTGAGCCCCACTCACTCTCCAGGAAAGAGCTAAGTCAATCCAGGCCTCTATTCATTCCAGCTGGAGAGGTACTGAGTCCCACTCACACCCAGGAAAGTGCCAATTGAAACCAAATTTCTATTAAAACCAGCTGGAGTTGTACTGAGTCCCAGTCACACACCAGAAAGAGCCAATTCAATCCAGGCCTCTATTCATACCAGCTGGATTGGTACTGAGTCCCACTCTCACACCAGGAAGGAGGCAATTCAATCCAGGCTTCTATTAATACCAGCTGGAATGGTACTGAGTCCCACTGACACACCAGGAAAGAGGCAATTCAATCCAGGTTTCTATTAATACCAGCTGGAGTGGTACTGAGCCCCACATGCACACCAGGAAAGAGCCAATTCAATCCAGACCTCTATTCTAACCAGTTGGAGAAGCACTGAGTCCCACTCAGACACCAGACCAGTGCCAATTCAATCCAGACCTCTATAATACCAGCTAAAGTGGTACTGAGTCTCACTCACACACCAGGAAAGAGCAAATTCCAACCAGACCTCCATTAATAGCAGCTGGAGTGGTACTGACTCACCAGGAAAGAGCCAAGTCAATCCAGGCCTCTATTCATCCCAGCTGAAGTGTTACTGAGCACCACTGACACACCAGGAAAGAGCCAATTCAAACCAGGCCTCTATTAATACCTGCTGGAGAGGTACTGAGTCCCACTCACACAACAGAAAGAGCCAATTCAATCCAGGCCTCTATTAATACCAGCTGGAGTGGTACTGAGCCCCACTCACACTCCAGGAAAGAGCCAATTCAATCCAGGCCTCTATTAATACCAGCTGGAGTGGTACTGAGCCCCACTCACACTCCAGGAAAGAGTCAATTCAAACCAGGCCTCTATTAAGACCAGCTGGAGTGGTACTGAGCCCCACTCACTCACCAGGAAGGAGCCAATTCAATCCAGGTTTCTATTAATACCAGCTGGAGTGGTACTGAGCCCCACTCACTCACCAGGAAGGAGCCAATTCAATCCAGGTTTCTATTAATACCAGCTGGAGTGATACTGAGCCCCACTCACACACCTGGAAGGAGCCAATTCAATCCAGGTTTCTATTAATACCAGCTGGACTGGTACAGAGCCCCACTCACACACCAGGAAAGAGCCAATTCAATCCAGACCTCTATTATAACCAGTTGGAGTGGCACTGAGACCCACTCACACACCAGAAAGAGCCAATTCAATCCAGGCCTCTATTAATACCAGCTGGAGTGGGACTGAGCCCCACTCGCACAGCAGAAAGAGCCAAGTCAATCCAGGACTCTATTCATACCAGCTGGAGTGGTACTGAGCCGCACTCACACTCCAGGAAAGGGCCAATTCAATCCAGGCCTCTATTAAAACCAGCTGGAGTGGTACTGAGTCCCACTCACACACCAGAAAGAGCCAATTCAATCCAGGCCTCTATTCATACCAGCTGTAGTGGTACTGAGTCCCACTCACACACCAGAAAGAGCCAATTCAATCCAGGCCACTATTCATACCAGCTGGAGTGGTACTCAGCCCCACTCACACCCAGGAAAGTGCCAATTGAAACCAAATTTCTATTAAAATCAGCTGGAGTTGTACTGAGTCCCAGTCACACACCATAAAGAGCCAATTCAATCCAGGCCTCTATTCATACCAGCTGGAGTGGTACTGAGTCCCACTCTCACACCAGGAAAGAGTCAATTCAAACCAGGTTTCTCTTGAAACCAGCTGGAGTGGTACTGAGTCTCACTGAAACACCAGGAAAGAGCCAATTCAATCCAGACCTCTATTAACAGCAGCTGAACTGGTTCTGAGACCCACTCACTCACCAGGTCAGAGGCAATTCAATCCAGGTTTCTATTAATACCAGCTGGAGTGGTACTGAGTCCCACACACACACCAGGAAAGAGGCAATTCAATCCAGGTTTCTATTAATACCAGCTGGAGTGGTACAGAGCCCCACTCACACACCAGGAAAGAGCCAATTCAATCCAGACCTCTATTATAACCAGCTGGAGTGGCACTGAGACCCACTCACACACCAGAAAGAGCCAATTCAATCCAGGCCTCTATTAATACCAGCTGTAGTGGTACTGAGCCCCACTCGCACAGCAGAAAGAGCCAAGTCAATCCAGGACTCTATTAATACCAGCTGGAGTGGTACTGATTCCCACTCACTCTCCAGGAAAGAGCTAAGTCAATCCAGGCCTCTATTCATTCCAGCTGGAGAGGTACTGAGTCCCACGCACACACCAGAAAGAGCCAATTCAATCCAGGCCTCTATTCATACCAGCTGGAGTGGTACTGAGCCGCACTCACACTCCAGGAAAGGGCCAATTCAATCCAGGCCTCTATTAAAACCAGCTGGAGTGGTACTGAGTCCCACTCACACACCAGAAAGAGCCAATTCAATCAAGGCCTCTATTCATACCAGCTGGAGTGGTACTGAGTAGCACTCACACACCAGAAAGAGCCAATTCAATCCAGGCCACTATTCATACCAGCGGGAGTGGTACTGAGCCCCACTCACACCCAGGAAAGTGCCAATTGAAACCAAATTTCTATTTAAACCAGCTGGAGTTGTACTGAGTCCCAGTCACACACCAGAAAGAGCCAATTCAATCCAGGCCTCCATTCATACCAGCTGGAGTTGTACTGAGTCCCACTCTCACACCAGGAAAGTGTCAATTCAAACCAGGTTTCTCTTGAAACCAGCTGGAGTGGTACTGAGTCGCACTGAAACACCAGGAAAGAGCCAATTCAATCCAGACCTCTATTAACAGCAGCTGAAGTGGTTCTGAGCCCCACTCACTCACCAGGTCAGTGGCAATTCAATCCAGGTTTCTATTAATACCAGCTGGAGTGGTACTGAGTCCCACTCACACAACAGGAAAGAGGCAATTCAATCCACGCTTCTATTAATACCAGCTGGAATGGTACTGAGCCCCACTTACACACCAGGAAAGAGCCAATTCAATCCAGACCTCTATTATAACCAGTTGGAGAAGCACTGAGTCCCACTCAGACACCAGAACAGTGCCAATTAAATCCAGACCTCTATAATACCAGCTGGCGTGGTACTGAGTCTCACTCACACACCAGGAAAGAGCAAATTCCAACCAGACCTCCATTAATAGCGGCTGGAGTGGTACTGACTCACCAGGAAAGAGCCAAGTCAATCCAGGCCTCTATTCATACCAGCTGGAGTGGTACTGAGCACCACTGACACACCAGGAAAGAGCCAATTCAGTCCAGGTCTCTATTAATACCTGCTGGAGAGGTACTGAGTCCCACTCACACAACAGAAAGAGCCAATTCAATCCAGGCCTCTATTAATACCAGCTGGAGTGGTACTGAGCCCCACTCACTCAACAGGAAGGAGCCAATTCAATCCAGGTTACTATTAATACCAGCTGGAGTGATACTGAGACCCACTCACACACCTGGAAGGAGCCAATTCAATCCAGGTTTCTATTAATACCAGCTGGAGTGGTACAGAGCCCCACTCACACACCTGGAAAGAGCCAAGTCAATCCAGGCCTCTATTCATACCAGCTGCAGTGGTACTGAGTCCCACTTACACACCAGGAAAGAGGCAATTCAATCCAGGTTTCTATTAATATCAGCTGGAGTGGTACTGAGTCTCACTGAAACACCAGGAAAGAGCCACTTCAATCCAGACCTCTATTAACAGCAGCTGAAGTGGTACTGAGCCCCACTCACTCACCAGGAAGGAGCCAATTCAATCCAGGTTTCTATTAATACCAGCTGGAGTGGTACTGAGCCCCACTCACTCACCAGTAGGTAGCCAATTCAATCCAGGTTTCTATTAATACCAGCTGGAGTGGTACTGAGTCCCACTCACACACCAGGAAAGAGGCAATTCAATCTGGGCTTCTATTGATACCAGCTGGAGTGGCACTGTGTCCCACTCACACAGCAGGAAAGAGGCAATTCAATCCAGGCTTCTATTCACACCAGCTGGAGTGGTACTGAGTCCCACTTACACACCAGGAAAGAGGCAATTCAATCCAGGCTTCTATTCATCCCAGCTGGAGTGGTACTGAGCACCACTGACACACCAGGAAAGAGCCAATTCAGTCCAGGTCTCTATTAATACCTGCTGGAGAGGTACTGAGTCCCACTCACACAACAGAAAGAGCCAATTCAATCCAGGCCTCTATTAATACCAGCTGGAGTGGTACTGAGCCCCACTCACTCAACAGGAAGGAGCCAATTCAATCCAGGTTACTATTAATACCAGCTGGAGTGATACTGAGACCCACTCACACACCTGGAAGGAGCCAATTCAATCCAGGTTTCTATTAATACCAGCTGGAGTGGTACAGAGCCCCACTCACACACCTGGAAAGAGCCAAGTCAATCCAGGCCTCTATTCATACCAGCTGCAGTGGTACTGAGTCCCACTTACACACCAGGAAAGAGGCAATTCAATCCAGGTTTCTATTAATATCAGCTGGAGTGGTACTGAGTCTCACTGAAACACCAGGAAAGAGCCACTTCAATCCAGACCTCTATTAACAGCAGCTGAAGTGGTACTGAGCCCCACTCACTCACCAGGAAGGAGCCAATTCAATCCAGGTTTCTATTAATACCAGCTGGAGTGGTACTGAGCCCCACTCACTCACCAGTAGGTAGCCAATTCAATCCAGGTTTCTATTAATACCAGCTGGAGTGGTACTGAGTCCCACTCACACACCAGGAAAGAGGCAATTCAATCTGGGCTTCTATTGATACCAGCTGGAGTGGCACTGTGTCCCACTCACACAGCAGGAAAGAGGCAATTCAATCCAGGCTTCTATTCACACCAGCTGGAGTGGTACTGAGTCCCACTTACACACCAGGAAAGAGGCAATTCAATCCAGGCTTCTATTCATCCCAGCTGGAGTGGTACTGAGTCCCACTCACACACCAGGAAAGAGGCAATTCAATCCAGGCCTCTATTCATACCAGCTGGAGTGGTACTGAGTTCCACTCACACACCAGGAAAGAGGCAATTCAATCCAGGCTTCTATTCATACCAGCTGCAGTGGTACTGAGCCCCAGTTAAACACCTGGAAAGAGGCAATTCAATCCAGGCTTCTATTAATACCAGCTGGAATGGTACTGAGTCCCACTCACACACCAGGAAAGAGGCAATTCAATCCAGGTTCCTATTAATACCAGCTGGAGTGGTACTGAGCACCACTGAAACACCAGAAAGAGCCAATTCAGTCCAGGTCTCTATTAATACCTGCTGGAGAGGTACTGATTCCCACTCACACAACAGAAAGAGCCAATTCAATCCAGGCCTCTATTAATACCAGCTGGAGTGGTACTGAGCCCCACTCACTCAACAGGAAGGAGCCAATTCAATCCAGGTTACTATTAATACCAGCTGGAGTGATACTGAGACCCACTCACACACCTGGAAGGAGCCAATTCAATCCAGGTTTCTATTAATACCAGCTGGAGTGGTACAGAGCCCCACTCACACACCTGGAAAGAGCCAAGTCAATCCAGGCCTCTATTCATACCAGCTGCAGTGGTACTGAGTCCCACTTACACACCAGGAAAGAGGCAATTCAATCCAGGTTTCTATTAATATCAGCTGGAGTGGTACTGAGTCTCACTGAAACACCAGGAAAGAGCCACTTCAATCCAGACCTCTATTAACAGCAGCTGAAGTGGTACTGAGCCCCACTCACTCACCAGGAAGGAGCCAATTCAATCCAGGTTTCTATTAATACCAGCTGGAGTGGTACTGAGCCCCACTCACTCACCAGTAGGTAGCCAATTCAATCCAGGTTTCTATTAATACCAGCTGGAGTGGTACTGAGTCCCACTCACACACCAGGAAAGAGGCAATTCAATCTGGGCTTCTATTGATACCAGCTGGAGTGGCACTGTGTCCCACTCACACAGCAGGAAAGAGGCAATTCAATCCAGGCTTCTATTCACACCAGCTGGAGTGGTACTGAGTCCCACTTACACACCAGGAAAGAGGCAATTCAATCCAGGCTTCTATTCATCCCAGCTGGAGTGGTACTGAGTCCCACTCACACACCAGGAAAGAGGCAATTCAATCCAGACCTCTATTCATACCAGCTGGAGTGGTACTGAGTTCCACTCACACACCAGGAAAGAGGCAATTCAATCCAGGCTTCTATTCATACCAGCTGCAGTGGTACTGAGCCCCAGTTACACACCTGGAAAGAGGCAATTCAATCCAGGCTTCTATTAATACCAGCTGGAATGGTACTGAGTCCCACCCACACACCAGGAAAGAGGCAATTCAATCCAGGTTTCTATTAATACCAGCTGGAGTGGTACTGAGCCCCACATACACACCAGGAAAGAGCCAATTCAATCCAGACCTCTATTCTAACCAGTTGGAGAAGCACTGAGTCCCACTCAGACACCAGACCAGTGCCAATTCAATCCAGACCTCTATAATACCAGCTGGCGTGGTACTGAGTCTCACTCACACACCAGGAAAGAGCAAATTCCAACCAGACCTCCATTAATAGCAGCTGGAGTGGTACTGACTCACCAGGAAAGAGCCAAGTCAATCCAGGCCTCTATTCATCCCAGCTGGAGTGGTACTGAGCACCACTGACATACCAGGAAAGAGCCAATTCAATCCAGGTCTCTATTAATATCTGCTGGAGAGGTACTGAGTCCCACTCACACAACAGAAAGAGCCAATTCAATCCAGGCCTCTATTAATACCAGCTGGAGTGGTACTGAGCCCCACTCACTCAACAGGAAGGAGCCAATTCAATCCAGGTTACTATTAATACCAGCTGGAGTGATACTGAGACCCACTCACACACCTGGAAGGAGCCAATTCATTCCAGGTTTCTATTAATACCAGCTGGAGTGGTACTGAGCCCCACTCACTCACCAGGAAGGAGCCAATTCAATCCAGGTTTCTATTAATACCAGCTGGAGTGATACTGAGCCGCACTCACATACCTGGAAGGAGCCAATTCAATCCAGGTTTCTATTAATACCAGCTGGACTGGTACAGAGCCCCACTCACACACCAGGAAAGAGCCAATTCAATCCAGACCTCTATTATAACCAGTTGGAGTGGCACTGAGACCCACTCACACACCAGAAAGAGCCAATTCAATCCATGCCTCTATTAATACCAGCTGGAGTGGTACTGAGACCCACTCACACTCCAGGAAATAGCCAATTCAATCCAGGCCTCTATTAGTACCAGCTGTAGTGGTACTGAGCCCCACTCGCACAGCAGAAAGAGCCAAGTCAATCCAGGGCTCTATTCATACCAGCTGGAGTGGTACTGGGCCGCACTCACACTCCAGGAAAGGGCAATTCAATCCAGGCCTCTATTAAAACCAGCTGGAGTGGTACTGAGTCCCACTCACACACCAGAAAGAGCCAATTCAATCCCGGCCTCTATTCATACCAGCTGGAGTGGTACTGAGTCCCACTCACACACCAGAAAGAGCCAATTCAATCCAGGCCACTATTCATACCAGCTGGAGTGGTACTGAGCCCCACTCACACCCAGGAAAGTGCGAATTGAAACCAAATTTCTATTAAAACCAGCTGGAGTTGTACTGAGTCCCAGTCACACACCAGAAAGAGGCAATTCAATCCAGGACTCTATTCATACCAGCTGGAGTGGTACTGAGTTCCACTCACACACCAGGAAAGAGGCAATTCAATCCAGGCCTCTATTAATACCAGCTGGAGTGGTACTGAGACCCACTCACACTCCAAGAAATAGCCAATTCAATCCAGGCCTCTATTAATACCAGCTGTAGTGGTACTGAGCCCCACTCGCACAGCAGAAAGAGCCAAGTCAATCCAGGACTCTATTAATACCAGCTGGAGTGGTACTGAGCCCCACTCACACTCCAGGAAAGAGCTAAGTCAATCCAGGCCTCTATTCATTCCAGCTGGAGAGGTACTGAGTCCCACTCACACCCAGGAAAGTGCCAATTGAAACCAAATTTCTATTAAAACCAGCTGGAGTTGTACTGAGTCCCAGTCACACACCAGAAAGAGCCAATTCAATCCAGGCCTCTATTCATACCAGCTGGATTGGTACTGAGTCCCACTCTCACACCAGGAAAGAGTTAATTCAAACCAGGTTTCTCTTGAAACCAGCTGGAGTGGTACTGAGTCTCACTGAAACACCAGGAAAGAGCCAATTCAATCCAGACCTCTATTAACAGCAGCTGAAGTGGTTCTGAGCCCCACTCACTCACCAGGAAGGAGCCAATTCAATCCAGGTTTCTATTAATACCAGCTGGAGTGGTACAGAGCCCCACTCACACACCTGGAAAGAGCCAATTCAATCCAGGCCTCTATTCATACCAGCTGCAGTGGTACTGAGTCCCACTTACACACCAGGAAAGAGGCAATTCAATCCAGGTTTCTATTAATATCAGCTGGAGTGGTACTGAGTCTCACTGAAACACCAGGAAAGAGCCACTTCAATCCAGACCTCTATTAACAGCAGCTGAAGTGGTACTGAGCCCCACTCACTCACCAGGAAGGATCCAATTCAATCCAGGTTTCTATTAATACCAGCTGGAATGGTACTGAGCCCCACTCACTCACCAGTAGGTAGCCAATTCAATCCAGGTTTCTATTAATACCAGCTGGAGTGGTACTGAGTCCCACTCACACACCAGGAAAGAGGCAATTCAATCTGGGCTTCTATTGATACCAGCTGGAGTGGCACTGTGTCCCACTCACACAGCAGGAAAGAGGCAATTCAATCCAGGCTTCTATTCACACCAGCTGGAGTGGTACTGAGTCCCACTTACACACCAGGAAAGAGGCAATTCAATCCAGGCTTCTATTCATCCCAGCTGGAGTGGTACTGAGTCCCACTCACACACCAGGAAAGAGGCAATTCAATCCAGGCCTCTATTCATACCAGCTGGAGTGGTACTGAGTTCCACTCACACACCAGGAAAGAGGCAATTCAATCCAGGCTTCTATTCATACCAGCTGCAGTGGTACTGAGCCCCAGTTACACGCCTGGAAAGAGCCAAGTCAAACCAGGCCTCTATTCATACCTGCTGCAGTGGTACTGAGACCCACTCACACACCAGGAAAGTGCCAATTGAAACCAAATTTCTATTAATTCCAGCTGGAGTGGTACTGAGCCCCACTCACACGCCAGGTCAGAGGCAATTCAATCCAGGTCTCTATTAATATCAGCTGGAGTGGTACTGAGCTCCACTCACTCTCCAGGAAAGAGCCAATTGAATCCAGGCCTCTATTCATACCAGCTGGAGTGGTACTGAGCCTCACTCACACAGCAGAAAGTGCCAGGTGAATCCAGGCCTCTATACATACCAGCTGGAGTTGTACTGAGCCCCACTCATACTCCAGGAAAGCGCCAATTCAATTCAGGCCTCTATTCATACCAGCTGCAGTGGTACTGAGCCCCAGTCACGCACCAGGAAGGAGCCAATTCAATCCAGGTTTCTATTAATACCAGCTGGAGTGTTACTGTGTCCCACTCACACACCAGGAAAGAGGAAATTCAATCCAGGTTTCTATTTATACCAGCTGGAGTGGTACTGAGCCCCACTCACTCACCAGGAAGGAGCCAATTCAATCCAGGTTTCTATTAATACCAGCTGGAGTGTTACTGTGTCCCACTCACACACCAGGAAAGAGGCAATTCAATCCAGGCTTATATTAATACCAGCTGGAGTGTTACTGAGTCCCACTCACACACCAGGAAAGAGCGATGTCAACCCAGGCCTCTATTCATTCCAGCTGGAGTGGTACTGAGCACCACTCACACACAAGGAAAGAGCCAATTCAATCCAGGCCTCCATTCATACCAGCTGGAGTGGTACTGAGTTCCACTCACACACCAGGAAAGAGGCAATTCAATCCAGGCTTATATTAATACCAGCTGGAGTGTTACTGAGTCCCACTCACACACCAGGAAAGAGCCATGTCAATCCAGGCCTCTATTCATTCCAGCTGGAGTGTTACTGAGCACCACTCACACACAAGGAAAGAGCCAATTGAAACCAAATTTCTATTAATTCCAGCTGGAGTGGTACTGAGCCCCACTCACACGCCAGGTCAGAGGCAATTCAATCCAGGTCTCTATTAATATCAGCTGGAGTGGCACTGAGCCCCACTCACACACCAGGAAAGAGTCAATTCAAACCAGGTTTCTCTTGAAACCAGCTGGAGAGGTACTCAGTCCCACTCACACACCAGAAAGAGCCAATTCAATCCAGGCCTCTATTAATACCAGCTGGAGTGGTACTGAGCTCCACTCACACTCCAGGAAAGAGCCAATTCAATCCAGTCCTCTATTAATACCAGCTGGTGTGGTACTGAGTCCCCCTTACACACCAGGAAAGAGACAACTGAAACCAGGCCTCTATTAATACCAGCTGGAGTGGTACTGAGTCTCACTCACCCACCAGGAAAGAGTCAATTCAAGCCAGATCTCTTTAAATACAAGCTGGAGTGGTACTGAGCCCCACTCACACCCAGGAAAGTGCCAATTGAAACCAAATTTCCATTATTACCAGCTGGAGTGGTACTGAGTCCCACTTACACACCTGGTCAGAGGCAATTCAATCCAGGTCTCTATTAATATCAGCTGGAGTGGTACTGAGTCTCTTTCACACACCAGGAAAGAGTCAATTCAAACCAGGTTTCTCTTGAAACCAGCTGGAGAGGTACTGAGTCCCACTCACACACCAGAAAGAGCCAATTCAATCCAGGCCTCTATTAATACCAGCTGGAGTGGTACTTAGCTCCACTCACACTCCAGGAAAGAGCCAATTCAATCCAGGCCACTATTCATACCAGCTGGAGTGGTACTGAGTCTCACTCACACACCAGGAAAGAGCAAATTCCAACCAGACCTCCATTAATAGCAGCTGGAGTGGTACTGAGCCCCACTCACCCAGGAAAGTGCCAATTGAAACCAAATTTCTATTATTACCAGTTGGAGTGGTACTGAACCCCACTCACTCACCAGGAAAGAGCAAAGTAAATCCAGGCCTGTATTCATTCCAGCTGGAGTGGTACTGAGCACCACTGACACACCAGGAAAGAGCCAATTCAATCCAGGCCTCTATTAATTCCAGCTGGAGTGGTACTGAGCTCCACTCACACTCCAGGAAAGAGCCAATTCAATCCAGGCCTCTATTCATACCAGCTGGAGTGATACTGCGCCCCACTCACACACCAGAAAGTGCCAGGTGAATCCAGGCCTCTATTCATACCAGCTGGAGTTGTACTGAGCCCCACTCACACTCCAGGAAAGCGCCAATTCAATTCAGGCCTCTATTCATACCAGCTGCAGTGGTACTGAGCCCCAGTCACGCACCAGGAAGGAGCCAATTCAATCCAGGTTTCTATTAATACCAGCTGGAGTGTTACTGTGTCCCACTCACACAGCAGGAAAGAGGAAATTCAATCCAGGTTTCTATTAATACCAGCTGGAGTGGTACTGAGCCCCACTCACTCACCAGGAAGGAGCCAATTCAATCCAGGTTTCTATTAATACCAGCTGGAGTGTTACTGTGTCCCACTCACACACCAGGAAGGAGCCAATTCAATCCAGGTTTCTATTAATACAAGCTGGAGTGATACTGAAACCCACTTACACACCTGGAAGGAGCCAATTCAATCCAGGTTTCTATTAGTACCAGCTGGAGTGGTACAGAGCCCCACTCACACACCTGGAAAGAGCCAATTCAATCCAGGCCTCTATTCATACCAGCTGCAGTGGTACTGAGTCCCACTTGCACACCAGGAAAGAGGCAATTCAATCCAGATCTCTATTAACAGCAGCTGAAGTGGTACTGAGCCCCACTCACTCACCAGGAAGGAGCCAATTCAATCCAGGTTTCTATTAATACCAGCTGGAGTGGTACTGAGCCCCACTCACTCACCAGTAAGGAGCCAATTCAATCCAGGTTTCTATTAATACCAGCTGGAGTGGTACTGAGTCCCACTCACACACCAGGAAAGAGGCAATTCAATCTGGGCTTCTATTGATACCAGATGGAGTGGCACTGTGTCCCACTCACACAGCAGGAAAGAGGCAATTCAATCCAGTCTTCTATTCACACCAGCTGGAGTGGTACTGAGACCCACTTACACACCAGGAAAGAGGCAATTCAATCCAGGCTTCTATTCATCCCAGCTGGAGTGGTACTGAGTCCCACTCACACACCAGGAAAGAGGCAATTCAATCCAGGCCTCGATTCATACCAGCTGGAGTGGTACTGAGTTCCACTCACACACCAGGAAGGAGGCAATTCAATCCAGGCCTCTATTAATACCAGCTGGAGTGGTACTGAGACCCACTCACACTCCAGGAAATAGCCAATTTAATCCAGGCCTCTATTAATACCAGCTGTAGTGGTACTGAGCCCCACTCGCACAGCAGAAAGAGCCAAGTCAATCCAGGACTCTATTAATACCAGCTGGAGTGGTACTGAGTCCCACTCACACTCCAGGAAAGCGCTAAGTCAATCCAGGCCTCTATTCATTCCAGCTGGAGAGGTACTGAGTCCCACTCACACACCAGAAAGAGCCAATTCAATCCAGGCCTCTATTCATACCAGCTGGAGTGGTACTGAGCCGCAATCACACTCCAGGAAAGGGCCAATTCAATCCAGGCCTCTATTAAAACCAGCTGGAGTGGTACTGAGTCCCACTCACACACCAGAAAGAGCCAATTCAATTCAGGCCTCTATTCATACCAGCTGGAGTGGTACTGAGTCCCACTCACACACCAGAAAGAGCCAATTCAATTCAGGCCTCTATTCATACCAGCTGGAGTGGTACTGAGTCCCATTCACACACCAGGAAAGAGGCAATTCAATCCAGGCTTCTATTAATACCAGCTGGAATGGTACTGAGCCCCACTTACACACCAGGAAAGAGCCAATTCAATCCAGACCTCTATTATAACCAGTTGGAGAAGCATTGAGTCCCACTCAGACACCAGAACAGTGCCAATTAAATCCAGACCTCTATAATACCAGCTGGCGTGGTACTGAGTCTCACTCACACACCAGGAAAGAGCAAATTCCAACCAGACCTCCATTAATAGCGGCTGGAGTGGTACTGACTCACCAGGAAAGAGCCAAGTCAATCCAGGCCTCTATTCATACCAGCTGGAGTGGTACTGAGCACCACTGACACACCAGGAAAGAGCCAATTCAATCCATGTCTTTATTAATACCTGCTGGAGAGGTACTGAGTCCCACTCACACAACAGAAAGAGCCAATTCAATCCAGGCCTCTATTAATACCAGCTGGAGTGGTACTGAGCCCCACTCACACTCCAGGAAAGTGTCAATTCAAACCAGGCCTCTATTAATACCAGCTGGAGTGGTACTGAGCCCCACTCACTCACCAGGAAGGAGCCAATTCAATCCAGGTTTCTATTAATACCAGCTGGAGTGGTACTGAGCCCCACTCACTCAACAGGAAGGAGCCAATTCAATCCAGGTTTCTATTAATACCAGCTGGAGTGATACTGAGACCCACTCACACACCTGGAAGGAGCCAATTCAATCCAGGTTTCTATTAATACCAGCTGGAGTGGTACAGAGCCCCACTCACACACCTGGAAAGAGCCAATTCAATCCAGGCCTCTATTCATACCAGCTGCAGTGGTACTGAGTCCCACTTACACACCAGGAAAGAGGCAATTCAATCCAAGTTTCTATTAATATCAGCTGGAGTGGTACTGAGTCTCACTGAAACACCAGGAAAGAGCCACTTCAATCCAGACCTCTATTAACAGCAGCTGAAGTGGTACTGAGCCCCACTCACTCACCAGGAAGGAGCCAATTCAATCCAGGTTTCTATTAATACCAGCTGGAGTGGTACTGAGCCCCACTCACTCACCAGTAAGGAGCCAATTCAATCCAGGTTTCTATTAATACCAGCTGGAGTGGTACTGAGTCCCACTCACACACCAGGAAAGAGGCAATTCAATCTGGGCTTCTATTGATACCAGCTGGAGTGGCACTGTGTCCCACTCACACAGCAGGAAAGAGGCAATTCAATCCAGGCTTCGATTCACACCAGCTGGAGTGGTACTGAGTCCCACATACACACCAGGAAAAAGGCAATTCAATCCAGGCCTCTATTCATACCAGCTGGAGTGGTACTGAGTTCCACTCACACACCAGGAAAGAGGCAATTTAATCCAGGCCTCTATTCATACCAGCTGGAGTGGTACTGAGTTCCACTCACACACCAGGAAAGAGGCAATTTAATCCAGGCTTCTATTCATACCAGCTGCAGTGGTACTGAGCCCCAGTTACACACCTGGAAAGAGCCAAGTCAAACCAGGCCTCTATTCATGCCAGCTGCAGTGGTACTGAGTCCCACTCACACACCAGGAAAGTGCCAATTGAAACCAAATTTCTATTAATTCCAGCTGGAGTGGTACTGAGCCCCACTCACACGCCAGGTCAGAGGCTATTCAATCCAGGTCTCTATTAATATCAGCTGGAGTGGCACTGAGCCCCACTCACACACCAGGAAAGAGTCAATTCAAACCAAGTTTCTCTTGAAACCAGCTGGAGAGGTACTCAGTCCCACTCACACACCAGAAAGAGCCAATTCAATCCAGGCCTCTATTAATACCAGCTGGAGTGGTACTGAGCTCCACTCACACTCCAGGAAAGAGCCAATTCAATCCAGTCCTCTATTAATACCAGCTGGTGTGGTACTGAGTCCCCCTTACACACCAGGAAAGAGACAATTGAAACCAGGCCTATATTAATACCAGCTGGAGTGGTACTGAGTCTCACTCACCCACCAGGAAAGAGCCAATTCAAGCCAGATCTCTTTAAATACAAGCTGGAGTGATACTGAGCCCCACTCACACCCAGGAAAGTGCCAATTGAAACCAAATTTCCCTTATTACCAGCTGGAGTGGTACTGAGTCCCACTTACACACCTGGTCAGAGGCAATTCAATCCAGGTCTCTATTAATATCAGCTGGAGTGGTACTGAGTCTCTTTCACACACCAGGAAAGAGTCAATTCAAACCAGGTTTCTCTTGAAACCAGCTGGAGAGGTACTGAGTCCCACTCACACACCAGAAAGAGCCAATTCAATCCAGGCCTCTATTAATACCAGCTGGAGTGGTACTTAGCTCCACTCACACTCCAGGAAAGAGCCAATTCAATCCAGGCCACTATTCATACCAGCTGGAGTGGTACTGAGTCTCACTCACACACCAGGAAAGAGCAAATTCCAACCACACCTCCATTAATAGCAGCTGGAGTGGTACTGAGCCCCACTCACACCCAGGAAAGTGCCAATTGAAACCAAATTTCTATTATTACCAGCTGGAGTGGTACTGAATCCCACTCACTCACCAGGAAAGAGCCAAGTCAATCCAGGCCTGTATTCATACCAGCTGGAGTGGTACTGAGCACCACTGACACACGAGGAAAGAGCCAATTCAATCCAGGCCTCTATTAATTCCAGCTGGAGTGGTACTGAGCTCCACTCACACTCCAGGAAAGAGCCAATTCAATCCAGGCCTCTATTCATACCAGCTGGAGTGGTACTGAGCCCCACTCACACACCAGAAAGTGCCAGGTGAATCCAGGCCTCTATCCATACCAGCTGGAGTTGTACTGAGCCCCACTCACACTCCAAGAAAGCGCCAATTCAATTCAGGCCTCTATTCATACCAGCTGCAGTGGTACTGAGCCCCAGTCACGCACCAGGAAGGAGCCAATTCAATCCAGGTTTCTATTAATACCAGCTGGAGTGTTACTGTGTCCCACTCACACACCAGGAAAGAGGAAATTCAATCCAGGTTTCTATTCATACCAGCTGGGGTGGTACTGAGCCCCACTCACTCACCAGGAAGGAGCCAATTCAATCCAGGTTTCTATTAATACCAGCTGGAGTGTTACTGTGTCCCACTCACACACCAGGAAAGAGGCAATTCAATCCAGGCTTATATTAATACCAGCTGGAGTGTTACTGAGTCCCACTCACACACCAGGAAAGAGCCATGTCAATCCAGGCCTCTATTCATTCCAGCTGGAGTGCCACTGAGCACCACTCACACACAAGGAAAGAGCCAATTCAATCCAGGCCTCTATTCATGCCAGCTGGAGTGGTACTGAGTCCCACTCACACACCAGAAAGAGCCAATTCAATCCAGGCCTCTATTCATACCAGCTGAAGTGGTACTAAGTCCCACTCACACACCAGGAAAGAGCCAATTCCATTCAGACCTCCATTAATACCAGCTGGAATGGTACTGAGCCCCACTTACACACCAGGACAGAGCCAATTCTATCCAGACCTCTATTCATGCCAGCTGGAGTGGTACTGAGTCTCACTCACACACCAGGAAAGAGCCAATTCAATCCAGGCCTCTATTCATACCAGCTGGAGTGGTACTGAGTCCCACTCACACACCAGAAAGAGCCAATTCAATCCAGGCCTCTGTTAATACCAGCTGGAGTGGTACTGAGCCCCACTCCAGGAAAGAGACAATTCAATCCAGGCCTCTATTCGTACCAGCTGGAGTTGTACTGAGCCCCACTCACACACCAGAAAGAGTCAAGTCAATCCAGGCCTCTTTTAATACCAGCTGGAGTGGTACTGAGCCCCACTCACACTACAGGAAAGAGCCAATTCAATCCAGGCCTCTATTCATACCAGCTGAAGTGGTACTGAGTCCCACTCACACACCAGACATGAGCCAATTCAATCCAGGCCTCTATTCATACCAGCTGAAGTGGTACTAAGTCCCACTCACACACCAGGAAAGAGCCAATTCCATCCAGACCTTCAGGGAACAATGGACCTGAACACACAAATCTCTCTGTACATCAATTTTCCCCAGGACTTTCCATTTACTGTATAGTTCACTCTTGCATTAGATCTTCCAAAATGCATCACCTCGCATTAGCCCTGATTGAACTCCATCTGCCATTTCTCTGCCCAACTCTCCAATCTATCTATATTCTGCTGTATTCTCTGACAATCCCCTTCACTATCTGCTATTCCACCAATCTTAGTGTCGTCTGCAAACTTGCTAATCAAACCACCTATACTTTCCTCCAAATCATTTATGTATATCACAAACAACAGTGGTCCCAGCACGGATCCCTGTGGAACACCACTGTTTTCAAATTCGGTACAGATTCCCCACCAGCCAATCAGGTCACAGCTTTACTGTGACGTCACTTTTTCATGTTTTTTTTCCCACCCGAGGTCACTCACCGCTCTGGAGCTCCGCCCTCCGAGTCTCTTTCAAACTCGAGGTAAGTTTCGTCAGGCTGCTTTTGGAGGGTCCAATTTTTTTTCTGGGACACCTCCAGTACTATCTCATATGCGCCCAGGAAAGCATGTTTAGTCATCTCATAATCTGAGGAACTTTCATCTGGCAACAAATATAAAATTTATGTGCTATTCTTGTTATTTTTCTTTGTTTAAACGGCGTCCAGCTCTCCGCCGGACATTTTAGTTGCTTGCAAGCTTTTCAAAAGTGATGAACAATTCTGCCACATCCTCGTCATGGAATTTTGGAATGAACTGGGAGAACTTTAAGAGATCAGCACATGGTCCTGAGCTAGGGGCAGCTCCCTCACTAGCTGTTCCTTCACTGGGTGTACTGGGACTTCCTGTAGTTTTTTGAGCTGCCTTCGCTCCCTTTCCTCCTTCTCCCTCTGGAACACAGTTACTTTTTCCCTTTCTTGACAGTCAGTCTGCTCTTTCTCTCTCTCTCTGGAATTCTAATTCTAGTCTCTTCTGTTCTAGTTTTACCTTAGCTGACATTACTCTATCTGTTTTATGATTCCAACCCTGTTTGAGTCTTCAGTTTCAAGTGAAAAATGGTTGGCCACAAGTCTAAGGATTTCGGTTTTCCTCGCTTTTGGACGGAGAGTAATCCCTAACTGTCCAGCTACATTACTCAACTTTTCAGCAGACAGGGCTTTTAACCTGTCCCAAGTTACTTCACTTTGTATATAACTCCTTGATTGCGAATATAACTCCTTTAGTCAGAAATGGGGGGAGACATAAAACAGAAAACTACAGGCCAGTTAGAATCACATATGTCTTGGGGAAAATGTTGCAAGCTATTATAAAGGACGGTATAGCAGGGAACATAGATAAATTCGAGGTAATCAGGCAGAATCAACATGGTTTTATGAAAGGGAAATCATGTTTAATCAACTGTTTGGAATTCTTTGAAGATGTGCCATGTGCTGTGGAGAAAGGGGGATGGTGGATGTACTGTACATTGATTTCCAGGATGCATTTGATAAGGTGCCACGTCAATGGTTTTGCGAAAATGAAATCTCCTGGTGTAGGGGGTAAGAAGTTAGAATGGATAGAAGATTGGTTAGCTAACAGAATACCGAGAGAAGGCATTAATGGGTCATTTTCAGGATGGCAAGATGTAAGGACTGGTGTGCCACAGGCATCTGTGCTGGGGCCTCAACTTTTTGCAATTTATATCAATGATTTGGATGAAGGGGCCGAAGGCATGGTTGCTAACTTTGCTGATGGCACAAAGATAAATCAGAAAGCAACTTGTGAAGAGGACATAAGAAGGCTGCAAATTAATATAGATAGGTTAAGTGAGTGGGGAAAAACCAGGAAAATAGAGTATAATGTGGGAAAGTGGGAAATTGTCCATTTTTGCAGGAAGAATAAAAAAAGAAGCATATTATCTAAATGGTGAGAGATTGCAGAGCTCTGAGATGCAGAGGGATCTGGGAGTTCTAGTGTATGCATCACCAAAGATTAATTTGCAGGTTCAGCAATTAATCAGGCAAGCTAATAGAATGCTCTCGTTTATTGCAAGGGGAATTGAATACAAAAGTAGGGAGAATATGCTTCAATTATACAGGGCATTGGTGAGTCCACATCTGGAATACTGTGTACAGTATTGGTCTCCTTATTTAAGGAAGGGTGTAAATGCATTGGAAGCAGTTCAGAGAATGTTTACTAGACTAATACCTGGAATGGGTGGGTTGTCGTATGAGGAAAGATTGGACAGGCTAGGCTTATATCCACTGGAATTAAGAAAAGTAAGAGGCGAATTGTTTGAAACATAAGATCCTGAAGTGTCTTGACAGGGTGGATTTCCCCTTCTGGGTGTATCTATAATTAAGGTTCACTATTTAAAAATAAGGGGTCGCCCAATTAAAACAGAGATGAGGAGAATATTGTTTTCTCTCAGAGGGTCGTTTGTCTTCGGAATTCTCTTCCTCAAAAGACAGTGGAAGCAGACTCTTAAAGTATTTGTAAGGCAGAGGTAGACAGATTCTTGATAAGGTTATTCGGGCGAGGTAGTAATGTGGAGTCGAGGTTAGAATCAGATTAGCTATGATCTTATTGAATGGCAGAGCAGACTTGAGGGACCTAGTGTCTCTACTCCTGCTCCTAATTCGTATGTTCATATGCTCTGGCTTCTGAAGGTATTGGTTTCGAATGTGGACATTTTAGTGTTCCAGCAATGAAAACCACAATAAAACCTGCATTGAATTTTTATTTTATTTTCTCAGGATCAATTGTTTTTACCATTTCCAATTTCTAATTTTTTGTTGGTTTACGATCACTGGAACCTCCAGATTTCTGTTACAGCGAGGTGAGGAGGGGTCCCAGGCTCCCCTCTTGTCCTATATCTTATTTCACCGCAACAGGGTTATTTCCTTTTGAGCAGTGGACGTTCTGAGCACCTCAATCAGTATTTTACCTTCGTTGCAATTATGAAGGAACCAATCAGGCGGGTTTTCTTGACTGAAACATTTATATATCTATCTCGATGTCAGGAACAGCAGCTGACCCCTGAGAAACAGCTCTTTATACACCCCCTCCCCCAGTATGAACAATGACCGTTCACGACTTCTCTCTGCATTCTGTCACTGAGTCAATGTCATATCCACACTATCACTGTCACATTAATCCAGGTGTTCCATTTTTCATAACAAGTCTATGAAATGTCATTTGATCACAGGCCTTTTGAAAGTCCATATCCATAACAGGAAACACACTATCCTCATCAACACTCACAGTTAAGTCATCAATTAACTTGATCAAGACTATCAGACATGATTTGTCCTTAACCTATCCGTGCTGCTTGTCATTTACTATCCCATGTTTTTGCAAGAAAGATATATCTTTGTGCTGCTTTCGGGCTTATAGTAATTTCCAACCACCAATATTAGATTGACTGGCCAGTAGTTACAGAATGTATCTAATCTCTGCTTTTGTAACAGGGACTAACATGTGCAGCCCTCCACTCCTCTGTCATCAATCCGAGATCCAAGGAGGATTGAAAGATTCTGGCCAGTGCCTCTGCTATTTCCACCATTCCTTCCCTCATCAACCATCGCCATTGTTTTATCAAAGAACTCCATCAAGTTTACCTCAGCACCACCTCTCTCCACTCCTCCACTGCTGTTAAATTATCCAACTGCTTATCCGACATCCATGACTGGATGAGCAGGAATGTCATCCAATTAAATATTGGGAAGACTGAAATCATTGTTTCACTCCCCACTCCAACTCTGTTCCCTTGCTATTGATTCCATCCCTCTCCTTGGTAACAGTCTGAGATTCAGAAAGTCTGTTGTCCACCTTGGTGTCATATTCCAGACAACATTAATAGGCACATGGACAAATGTGGGTTAATTAAGGAAAAACAGCACAGATTTACTGAGGGGAAATGATGTTTAACTAATTTGCTGGAGTTATTTGATGAGGTAAAAAGGAAGCTTGATGAGGGCAATGTTGTTAATGTGGTGGAAATGGAATTCCAAAAAGCATTTGATAAAGTGCCACCCAACAGAGCTGTGAGCAAAGTTATAGCTCATCAAATAAAAAGCACAGTCGCAACATGAAATTAAATTGGTTGAGAGACAGGAAACAGAGGATTAGGTGACCCAACTCTGGACGAGGTATGGGGACTGTAGGTACGCTGTCTCTGGAGATGCTTATCTCTTTGTGTTGGGAATTCCTGGACGGAGTAAATCTTATAATCCGTGCTGTGCGGGGAGACTGTATGCCCGTTCTTAAACAAGTGATCTCCACTCTTCAGTAACAGGATGACAACCACCCTGTGCCACGAGAGGGGCATCTCCCCAATCGCCAGACTTTGCCCCAAGATCCGCGTGTAATCGCCACCCAGGGCGTCCCAGCATAACCTGAGAAACTCCACAGTCAGCCGGACCAAGCCCAGGGATTTGCCTCGAGAACAGGGAGAGGGCACCAGTCAGCTCCATAAACGTGAGCAGAGCCTCCAATCCTTTAGCATCCTCTGGGCCGACCTTCAGCAGGTCCTCCCACAAAACGCTGCACACGTCCTCGCTGGACAGATGCGGAGAGAACAACGTGCTGCAATAGGTGAGGACCAAGAGGCCCATTGCCTCCAGATCCATGACAGCGGAGCTGCTGACGGACCCCCAGCCATTTTTCCAGCGAGTAGGAGAAGGGTGAGGCGTGGTCCAAATCTTCCAGGTTCTGGATCCGCGAGCTCACGTATGAGCCTCGGGACCTTACAAGTGCAGGTCCCTCAGTGAGTTCTTCTCTTTGTACGCCTGTCACAGGGCCGGGACAGCGACAGCATGACGGATGTGGGACCAAGTTGTGGGAACTGATCCGTTCCCTCAACTTTTCCACCGATGGTTGGCCACGCTGGAGACCAGAGTGATCCCCCACTTCGAGGGTACAGTTAAAATCCACCCCCCACCAAGAATGCTATACTCACCACTATCGATACAGCTCAAGAGAGTGGACACTTCTTCAAGGAAGCACGCTTGTTCACTAAGTGGAGCAGCACACTACCCAGGCAAATGGCGAGGTGGTGCAAGTGGCCCGGCACAAGTTCCTTTACCCCCCAAGATCTCCAACTTAAAAGTTGGGGCGAACAAGATAGTCACCACATTAGAAATCTGGGTGAGATGAGTCACGTAGACCCCACCCTGCCACTCCAGGAGCCAGCTGGATTCGTATCCCGGCACGGTGTGTGTTTCCTGTGGATTGAGAGATTGTCTAATCTGTGGTGAGACCCCCTGCTGCCGTTGATGTTGAGGCTGGCGATGGTTATCTTCATGTCAAAAGTCCTGAGAAACCCGTCACCAACATCGGACTGTGAGGAGCAAACGGAAGTGCACCTCGCCTTCCACTCCTCCAGCAACCCATCGAGGGACACTATAAACCAGCGCCTCTCAACCAGTTTCACTCCCGTGCCCTTCCCCGCTTTCTTGAAGGCGATATGGGCCGACTGGATGATCAGCTCCAGATTCGACCAACAGCCGAGCGCCAGCTGAACTTTATTGTGGCAACCCCTGCATGCCGTGAGGAATTCCCGGAGTTCCACCGTGGGGATGAGAGGAGACTCGGTGGGAGGTAAGCGGGACTCCACTACCGCACTGGTGATGGAATAAAGGTCGTCCTCCGTGCCCCACATCGAGTCCCCATCCTCCTCTGGGTCGTCACCGCCATTGGCAGACACACACCCCACACACTGTTGGGTGGATGTCCCGGCTGTGCCAGCTAGTCCTGCCTCCATCATGACCCCAACCCCAGGATCGTGGTGGAGCAGTCCTCTTTGGCTTCTACTGTGCAACTGAAGCCTGTGGATACCTGCATACATCCTGGTTTGGAGTGGACTTTGGCTGGGAGGGCTGACCCTTTGGAGCCTCGCCTTCACCTCCACTCAGGGTACCCGACCCAGTGGCAGAATGGGATGCTTCTCCAGGAGTGTCCTCAGGCTCCCCCACCACAAGCAGGGCTCCACGTTCTCCTGCAGGAGGGGCTGCATGTACTGAAGGATAGGGATCTCCTACCCAGACTTTACAGCCTTGATGGTGCTGGTGGGTGGAGGACCCTGGGGACCTGAACCAGGAGACACTCCCCTCCAGCAGATGGGCCCTGTACCTCAGGGCCCTGTGTTACCTCTGTAGAGGGGTGACTTCTCCTCTTTTCTCCCACTTGGGCGTGAAGGCTCAGAGACCTCCATGTCATCAGAGGCCTCCAGATCTGCACCCTCCTTTTGTTTGGATACCCTGGGTCTGAGCCCAGCACTGAGGCAGGTGGGTTCCCCAAAATCGGGAGCTGGACTAAGCTCAGGGTCAGGTTCTGCCACTGTGTCCAAGGGACGCACCTCTCTGCATTTATTTTTCCTTCACATCGTCCTTCCATTCAGACGGGCGCCCCATTCCCCACCGGGGTCGTGAAAACCACAGCCTCCAGGACCGACTGAGCAGTGTCTGTTGGAGGCGTAGGGGGAGTGGGAGGAGATACAGCAGCACCACCCTGGGCCGCTGAGGTGGCGCTGGCGACGGAGAGGTTGGGGCAGTTCTTACGAACGTGACACACCCCCTTGCAGGCACAGCACCGCGCCCTGTCCGAGTACAGAAGATGCACTCGGCCGCCTCCGGAACTCCCCATTGAAGTGGCCTTCCATGACATCCTCCCGTGCCAGCTGCATGAATAGCTCGCAGCGGAAGGAGTAAACCTGTCGCTGGCTGTTTTCCCAAAGGCTGAGCGGGACTGGGGTGATTCCTGACCTCCTCTTCCCCAGACGGTGTAAGCGGGGGAGGGGGAAGTCATTGGGAATAAAGGGCGGGACGTTTGAAAGTATCGCATGCTGTACAGTGACCCCCAGAGGGTCCACTGGCAGGAATGCCCCGCCCACAGTGATCCCCCTGCTCAGTGCCAGGACCACTGTCCGCTTCGTCTTCAGGAAGAACACTGCCTTTCCGTACATCTTTGAGGCTGTGACAATGGCCGAGGGGCCGACAACCTCGGCTATTGCCTTAACGCATGCCTGAGCAGTCATGGCTGGGTGGTTGTAACTCTTCACCCCATGTTTTGAGGTCAAGATTTAAACGGGTGATGGGGATACAGGAGCGGCTGCAGCTGCTGCAGCATAGGAAGTCCCGTCACAGGAGAGGACTGTGAAGCCATGGGGTGGAAGGTACACCCACCGATGAATAAAATGATTTTGAGTCAAAGGAGGGGGAAAATAGAATAACAACAACAAATAGAACAACAGATACTTTGCTGGGCTTTGTCCTAAGGAAGAGAGGCTGACGGAGAGAAAGGTTAGGAGGAAGCAATATCTTTGTCGGTGTTTCTTTAAGGCAGTCCTTTCGCTGGTCTTCCAGTTGGTGATGGGGTTGCGGGTGGGGGGAGGGGGAGGGGGATCGGGAGGGGGAACGATGTCTTTAGCTGGGACAGTTGTAAGCTCCCCAGGCACACTTTACATCCGGTGTTGAGGGAAAAGAGAAAGTCCCTTCACTTGGGCAGCTCCAGCTAGCCCAGGCGAGATTGTTGGGGTGGGAAGGAAGCTCCTCTCTGATGCTGTTAAACAAAGGATCTCCCTGTTCAAACAAAGATGCCCAACCCAAGATCATCAGGTCTCTCCCCACAACAATCAATGAAAGGGCTTCAACTCAAACCAAACTCACAACAACTGTCAGTTCTTTTCGTCTCCTGTTTTCCTCTTTTGGAATATGGCGAGATAGAAAATTCTTCCTCTCTGTCTCTATTGATCTCTCCCTACAGCGGCCACACAGCCTCCAAATTCGAGCCTCCAACTCCCAGTCCACAATTCGCAGTCAGCTGAGTATCATTGTGCACCCAGCAGTCAGTAGTCCAATTAGTCAGCAGCCAAATCCAGTGCTGCACCTGTCCTGGGTGTGTTTTAAGTGGAAAGTGTAGAGGGAGATTTACTCTGTATCTAATCACGTGCTGTACCTGTCCTGGGTGTGTTTGATGTGTACAGTGTAGAGGGAGATTTACTCTGTATCTAATCACGTGCTGTACCTGTCCTGGGAGTGTTTGATGTGCACAGTGTAGAGGGAGATTTACTCTGGATCTAATCACGTGCTGCACCTGTCCTGGGAGTGTTTTCAGTGGAAAGTGTAGAGGGAGATTTACTCTGTATCTAATCACGTGCTGTATCTGTCCTGGGAGTGTTTTATGTGCACAGTGTAGAGAGAGATTTACTCTGTATCTAATCACGTGCTGTACCTGCCTTGGGAGTGTTTGATGTGGACAGTGCAGAGAGAGATTTACTCTATATCTAATCACGTGCTGTACCTGTCTTGGGAGTGTTTGATGTGCACAGTGTAGAGAGAGATTTGCTCTGTATCTAATCACGTGCTGTACCTGTCCTGGGAGTGTTTGATGTGCACAGTGTAGAGAGAGAATTACTCTGTATCTAATCACGTGCTGTACCTGTCCTGGGAGTGTTTGATGTGCACAGTGTAGAGAGAGATTTACTCTGTATCTAATCACGTGCTGTACCTGTCCTGGGAGTGTTTGATGTGGACAGTGCAGTGAGAGATTTCCTCTGTATCTAATAACGTGCTGTATCTGTCCTGGGAGTGTTTTATGTGCACAGTGTAGAGGGAGATTTACTCTGGATCTAATCACGTGCTGCACCTGTCCTGGGAGTGTTTTCAGTGGAAAGTGTAGAGGGAGATTTACTCTGTATCTAATCACGTGCTGTATCTGTCCTGGGAGTGTTTTATGTGCACAGTGTAGAGAGAGATTTACTCTGTATCTAATCACGTGCTGTACCTGTCTTGGGAGTGTTTGATGTGGACAGTGCAGAGAGAGATTTACTCTATATCTAATCACGTGCTGTACCTGTCTTGGGAGTGTTTGATGTGCACAGTGTAGAGAGAGATTTGCTCTGTATCTAATCACGTGCTGTACCTGTCCTGGGAGTGTTTGATGTGCACAGTGTAGAGAGAGAATTACTCTGTATCTAATCACGTGCTGTACCTGTCCTGGGAGTGTTTGATGTGCACAGTGTAGAGAGAGATTTACTCTGTATCTAATCACGTGCTGTACCTGTCCTGGGAGTGTTTGATGTGGACAGTGCAGTGAGAGATTTCCTCTGTATCTAATAACGTGCTGTACCTGTCCTGGGAGTGTTTGATGTGTAGAGAGAGATTTACTCTGTATCTAATCACGTGCTGTACCTGTCCTGGGAGTGTTTTATGTGTACAGTGTGGAGAGAGATTTACTCTGTATCTAATCACGTGCTGTACCTGTCCTGGGAGTGTTTTATGTGTACAGTGTAGAGAGAGATTTACTCTGTATCTAATCACGTGCTGTACCTGTCCTGGGAGTGTTTGATGTGCACAGTGTAGAGAGAGATTTACTCTGTATCTAATCACGTGCTGTACCTGTCCTGGGAGTGTTTGATGTGGACAGTGTAGTGAGAGATTTCCTCTGTATCTAATAACGTGCTGTACCTGTCCTGGGAGTGTTTGATGTGTAGAGAGAGATTTACTCTGTATCTAATCACGTGCTGTACCTGTCCTGGGAGTGTTTTATGTGTACAGTGTAGGGAGAGATTTACTCTGTATCTAATCACGTGCTGTACCTGTCCTGGGAGTGTTTTATGTGTACAGTGTAGAGAGAGATTTACTCTGTATCTAATCACGTGCTGTACCTGTCCTGGGAGTGTTTGATGTGTACAGTGTAGAGAGAGATTTACTCTGTATCTAATCACGTGATGTACCTGTCCTGGGAGTGTTTGATGTGTACAGTGTAGAGAGAGATTTACTCTGTATCTAATCACGTGCTGTACCTGTCCTGGGAGTGTTTTATGTGTACAGTGTGGAGAGAGATTTACTCTGTATCTAATCACGTTTTTTTTTTTTCTTTTTCTTTTTTTCTTTCTTTTTTTTTTCTTTTTTATTCTAACCCCGTACTGTACCTGTCCTGGGAGTGTTTGATGGGGACAGTGTAGAGGGAGCTTTACTCTGTATCTAACCCGTTTTTTTTTTTTTTTTTCACAAGGTGACCTTTATACCCCAGGCCCCTTTTATATTTTTCACATCGAGGGGGCCTTTATCCCTCAGGCCCCCTTTATGTACACTAATCACGTGCTGTACCTGTCCTGGGAGTGTTTTATGTGTACAGTGCAGAGAGAGATTTACTCTGTATCTAATCACGTGCTGTACCTGTCCTGGGAGTGTTTGATGTGCACAGTGTAGAGAGAGATTTACTCTGTATCTAATCACGTGCTGTACCTGTCCTGGGAGTGTTTGATGTGGACAGTGTAGTGAGAGATTTCCTCTGTATCTAATAACGTGCTGTACCTGTCCTGGGAGTGTTTGATGTGTAGAGAGAGATTTACTCTGTATCTAATCACGTGCTGTACCTGTCCTGGGAGTGTTTTATGTGTACAGTGTAGGGAGAGATTTACTCTGTATCTAATCACGTGCTGTACCTGTCCTGGGAGTGTTTTATGTGTACAGTGTAGAGAGAGATTTACTCTGTATCTAATCACGTGCTGTACCTGTCCTGGGAGTGTTTGATGTGTACAGTGTAGAGAGAGATTTACTCTGTATCTAATCACGTGATGTACCTGTCCTGGGAGTGTTTGATGTGTACAGTGTAGAGAGAGATTTACTCTGTATCTAATCACGTGCTGTACCTGTCCTGGGATTGTTTGATGTGTACAGTGTAGAGAGAGATTTACTCTGTATCTAATCACGTGCTGTACCTGTCCTGGGAGTGTTTGATGTCAACAGTGTAGAGAGAGATTTACTCTGTATCTAATCACGTGATGTACCTGTCCTGGGAGTGTTTGATGTGTACAGTGTAGAGAGAGATTTACTCTGTATCTAATCACGTTTTTTTTTTCTTTCTTTTTTTAAGCGTACCGGCGGACACTGCATGCAGTGGCCCAATCCCAGTTTTTTTTTTTTTACTCAGTATCTAGCCCCCGTTTTTTTTTTAAGGTGACCTTTATACCCCAGGCCCCTTTTATATATTTTTTATGTCGAGGGGGCCTTTATTCCTCAGGCCCCCATTATATACACACTTATATTTTTAAAATAACTTTATTAAAAACAGATAAATAAACAAAAAACTCAAATTAAAATGCCATTCTCGGCGTCGACAATGCACTCCAGTCCCTGCGGTGCCCACCGGTCGCGGAAGGCCTCAAGCGTACCAGCGGACACCGCAGGCTCCTTTTCCAGGGACACCCGGGCGCGAACGTAACCGCGGAAGAGGGGCAGGCAATCGGGGAGGACGGACCCCCGACGGACCGCACCTGGACCTGTGAATTGCCACCTTGGCCAGGCCCAGGAGCAGACCGACGAGGAGATCCTCCTCCCGGCCCAAGCCCCTCCGCACCGGGTGCCCAAAGATCAGGAGCGTGGGACTGAAGTGCAGCCAGAATTTGAGGAGCAGCCCCTTCAGATACTCAAATAGGGGCTGCAACCTCGCACACTCTGTATAAATGTGGAACACGGACTCGTCCAGGCCGCAGAAAGTACAGGTGGCCTGGGAGTCCGTGAACCTACTTAAAAGCCTATTGCACGGGACTGCTCTGTGCAGCACCCTCCACCCGAGGTCCCCGATGTAAAGGGGGAAGACTCCCGCGTAGAGAGACCTCCATCGGGATTTCCCCTCGCCGCCAGATGGCAACGCGGACCGCCAGGGCGTGTCCGGCCGGCTGACGAGGGCGACAAAGTGGAGAGTGTGCAGGAGCAGCCCGTACAGGAAACTCCTCCGCGCCGATTGGAATGGCACGGAGGGCATTTCCGAGAGATGGCTCGGGTTGTGTGGGACCGGCTCCCGAGGAGGGTTTCGGGGCCTGGGTCCGATGAGCAGTTCCGGCTGAGCGGGGGTCAGCTCGGCCGGGATCGCTCCGCACTCCCGAGCCCCCGCGCCACCCGCAGTTAGGGGCGTCCCGGGGGTTTCGGCTACTCCTCCGCCCGCCGGACCGTCCCCGGAGTCGGCCGCCCTGACAGCCGTGGCGCTCACCTCCGCCGGCGGGGGAGCGCGCTGACTGGAGGCGACCATGTTCCAGACTCGGAAAAGATCCCGGAAAAAAACAGGCAACTCCCTCAGAGAGGCGCGGCTAACGGACTCCACCGGGAGCTGCGTGTCGTCTTGAAGGCAGTGACACTGGCGGAAAAAATACGTCGCCAGCGCACACCATCTGGGAGGATGATCGACATACAGGTATCTCTGCAGGGTCCGAAGGCGGAGAGTCGCAGCCTGGGTGCGGATGCACACCAGCGACTGACCGCCCTCCTCGATCGGGAGACTCAGGACCGCGGCAGAGACCCAGTGTTTCCTCTTGCCCCAGAAGAAATCGACGAGTTTCTTCTGGATCTTGGTGGCAAATACAGGGGGCGGGGCCAAAGTGACCAACCGGTACCACAACATGGAGGCCACCAGTTGGTTTATGACCAACGCTCGGACCTTGTAAGAAAGCACTCGGAGCAGTCCTGTCCAGCGCCCCAGCCGAGCGGTGACTTTCTCCTCCAACTCCTGCCAGTTTGCCGGCCAGGCTTCCTCAGCGGGGCTAAGGTGGACTCCCAGATAGAGGAGGTGCGTGGTGCTCCACGCAAAAGGTGTCATCTCCTCCGGCAGGGAGTCCACCCGCCACTGACCAACCAGGAGTCCGGAACATTTCTCCCAATTGATCCTCGCGGAGGACGCGGCAGAAAAGGTCTGCTGGCAGTCGCGCATCCTCCGCAAGTCAACGGGATCTGTGATTGCGAGGAGCACGTCGTCGGCGTAAGCCGAGAGGACGACCCGCATGGCCGGCTCGCGCAGAGCCAATCCCGTCAACCTCCTGCGAAGCAGGCACAGGAAGGGCTCCACGCAGATGGTATATAATTGGCCGGACATGGGGCACCCCTGACGCACTCCTCTCCCAAATCGAAGGGGCGCCGTCAAGGACCCGTTAACTTTGACTAGACACTCTGCGGCGGCGTATAAAAGTCGGACCCGGGCCACAAAATGCGGCCCGAGTCCGAAAGCGCGCAGAGTCCCGAAAAGGTAATCGTGATCAACCCTGTCGAACGCCTTCTCCTGATCGAGGGAGAAAAAGGCGACCGACTGACCAGTCCTCTGGGAAAGATGGATCAGGTCCCGGACCAGGTGGATGTTGTCCTGGATGGACCGGCCCGGGACCGTGTAGGACTGGTCGGGGTGGATCATGTGGGCCAGCACGGAGCCCAGGCGGGTAGACATAGCCCGGGCAAAGATCTTATAATCCGTGCTGAGGAGGGAGACCGGACGCCAGTTTTTAAGCAGGCGGAGATCGCCCCTCTTCGGCAGCAGGACGATGACCGCCCTGCGCCACGAGAGGGGCATCTCCCCGGTCGCCAGGCTTTCCCCCATGACCCGCGCGTAATCGTCCCCCAGGACGTCCCAGAACGCCCTGAGGAACTCCACGGTCAACCCATGCAGCCCTGGGGATTTGCCCCTCGAGAGCTGGTGGAGGGCGCCAGTCAGCTCCGCCAACGTGAGCGGAACCTCCAATCCTTCTGCGCCCTCCGGGCTGACCTGCGGCAGGTCCTCCCACAAAACTCTGCGCGCATCCTCGCTGGACGGATCCAGAGAGAACAACGCACTGTAATACGTCCGGACCAGGAGGCCCATTCCCTCCGGATCCGTGATGGAGGATCCGTCGTCGGCCAGCACCTCGCCGAGCTGCTTACGGACCCCCCGCCATTTTTCCAGCGAGTAGAAGAAGGGTGAGGCGCGGTCCAAATCTTCCAGGATCTGGATCCGCGACCTCACGTACGTGCCTCGGGACCCTATGAGCTGCAGGTTCCTCAGCGCGCCCTTCTTCTCTTTGTACGCCTGCCACAGGGCCGGGTCCGCGACGGCATGACCGAGGCGGGATTCCAAGTCGAGCACCTCCCTCTCAAGGCGCCCGATCTCGGCTTCCCGCCTCTGGGTCGACCCGTTCGCGTCCACCTGACAGAAGACGCGGATGTGAGTCTTGCCCACATCCCACCATAGCCTCAAGGAGGGGAAGCCCCCCTGCTTCCTTCTCCAGTCGGCCCAGAATCGACAGAACGAGTCCCGAAATCGCACGTCCTCCAGCAGCCGGTTGTTAAAGTGCCAGTACGCGGACCCCGCCCGCGTGCGGAGCGGAGTGAACTCCGCCCACACCAGGCGGTGGTCCGAGCACGGCACCAGCCGCATGGAGGCCGCCGAAACGCGGGAGACGTACGCCTGCGAAATGTAGAGGCGGTCGATTCGCGACCCCCCTCCTCCAGACCTCCACGTGAAGGCGCTGGAGTCGGGATGGAGATTCCGCCAGACGTCAACCAAGTTAAGGGAGCTGATCAGTCCCCTCAACTTCTCCACCGACGCTTGGCCGCGCTGGGGACCGGAGCGATCCCCCACCTCGAGGGTGCAGTTAAAATCCCCCCCGAGGATGATGCACTCGCCGCTATCGATGGAGCTCAAGAGAACGGACACTTCTTCAAAGAAGCGCGCTTGCAAAGCTCCGGGCCTGGGCGCGTACACGTTCACAAAGTGGAGCGGCACGCTGCCCAGGCGAACGGCGAGGTGGAGCAAGCGGTTCGGCACTAGCTCCTTGACCCCCAAGATCTCCGGCTGAAAAGTCGGGGCCAACAAGACAGCCACCCCACTAGAAATAGGGGTGAGGTGACACATGTAGACCCCACCCTGCCACTCCAGGAGCCAGGTGGCTTCGTCTCCCGGAACGGTGTGGGTTTCCTGCAGAAAGCTCACTGCGTATCTCCCTTCGCTAAGCACTGAGAGATTGTGAAATCTGCGGTGAGCCCCTCTGCTGCCGTTGATGTTGAGGCTGGCTATGGTTATCTTCATGTCAAAGGTACCTAAAACCCATCACCAACACCTCATTGTGAGGAGGGAGTGGAAGTGCACCTGGCCCTCCACTCCCCCAGCAACCCATTGAGGAACACATTAAAACGGCGCCTCTCAACCAGTTTCACGTCCGCGCGCTTGCCCGCTATCTTCAGGGTGGCACGGACGGACTGGATGATCAGCGCCAGATTCGACCAACGGTCGAGGGCCAGCTGAACTTTATTGCGGCAACCTCTGCAAACCGCAAGGAAATCCCGGAGTTCCGCCGTGGGGATGAGAGGAGATTCGGTGGGAGCCACGAGGGACTCCACCACCTCACTGGCGATGGAATCAAGATCATCCTCCGTGCCCCGCACCGAATCCCCATCCTCCTCCGGGTCGTCACCGCCAGCGGCCGACACATCCACCACACACTGTGGGGCGGACGTCCCGGCCGCGCCAGCTGGTCCCGCCTCCGTCGCGATCCCACCCCCAGGATCGATGGCGGAGGAGTCCTCTCTGGGTTCTATTGTGAAACTGGACCCTGCAGGCACCAGCGGTTCAGGACCCCCCTCCACCTCCATCCTGGAGGCCAATGAGTGGTCCAGGGGAGACAGAAGTTCCGGACTCCGGTAAACCAGCCGGAGCCGACACTGGAGGCGGCGAGAGGAGGCCATCTCCCGCTCCGCCAGCTCCCACAGGCCCAGCAGATGGGGCAGCATTCTCAGTTATAACTGGGTCGGGTGTCTCCTGGTTGGTGGTGGACTCCGGCTGGGAGGCCCGACCCTCTGGGGCCTCGCCCTCCCCTTCATTCAGGGCACCCGACCCAGTAGCAGTGGCGGAATGGGCGGTTTCCCCAGGCTCCCCCACCACAAGCAGGGCCCCACTTACTCCTTCAGGAGGGGCCTCACGTACCGGGGCCATCCCCTCCCCTCCATCCTGAGGAATAGGGAGCACCTGCCCGGACTTTGCAGCCTTGGTGGTGGCGGTAGGGGGAACCTGAGGACCAGAAACAGGAGGCAGCTCCCCTCCAACAGATGGGCCCTGCACCTCAGGGCCCTGTGTTATTTCTGTGGAGGGGTGCCTTCTCCTCTTTTTTGCACTTGGGCGCGGAGACTCAGAGACCTCCATGTCATCAGAGGCCTCCGCCTCCGCACCCTTTTTTCCCTTTTTAGTCACCCTGGGCCTGAGCCCAGCCCTGGGACAGGTGGATTCCATGGAAATGGGCTTTGGGCTGAGCTCAGGCTCGGGTTGAGTCAAAGTGTGCAGGGGACGCGCCTCACGATGTTTCTTTCTTCCCCGCGTCTTCCTTCCGCTCGGACGGACGCTCACCTCCCCGCCAGAGGCTGTGAAAACGACAGCCTCCGGAACCGACTGAGCGGTGTCTGTTGGATGTGCGGGGGGAGTGGGAGGAGGTGCTGTGGAACCACTCTGGGCCGCCGAGGTGGAGCTGGCGGCCGGGAGGTTGGGGCAGTTCTTACGAACATGCCCCACCCCCTTGCAGACGTGGCACCGCGCCCCGTCCGAGGTCCAAAAGACGCGGTAGGCCGTCCCCTGGAACTCCACATTAAATTGGCCCTCCGTGTCCTCCTCCCGCGCCAGCTGCATAAATAACTGGCGGCGGAAGGAGTAGACATGTTGGAGGCTGTGCTCCCGAAGACCAAGCCGGGCTGGGGTGATCCCCGACCTCACCTCCCCCAGATGGTGCAGGTGGGGGAGGAGGACCTCACTGGGAATGAAGGGTGGGACGTTGGACAACATTATCCGATGCGCAGTGGCCCCCAGAGGGTCCACTGGCAGGAAGGTCCCCCCCACAGTGAGCCCTTTACTCAGGGCCAGGGACACCGCATGCTCGGTCTTCAAAAAGAACACAGCCTTCCCATACATCTTTGAGGCCGCAACAATGGCCGAGGGGCCGACAACCACGGCCATTGCCTTAACGCAGGCCTCAATAGACATGTTGGGATGGGGATAGCTCTTCACCCCATGGCTGCATGTCAATAATTTAAAGGGTGACGGGGCCACGTGGGCAGCCACAGAAGCTGCAGCTGCGTAGGTAGTAGAGGGCCCCGCCACCGGTGATGAAGGGCTTGCCATGGGTCTAAGAGCTAAACCCGCCCAAATTGTGGACTTGCACACTAAATAACAGCGACTCACAGAAAAATTTGAAAAGACAAACAAACAAACAACAGGTTAGTGGAGAGGCTGAGGTCAGAGAGGAGAGGCAAAGGCAGGCTGGAAGGGATGACTTGCTTTCTGGAGGTGGTGCTCACAGCACACTTAAAACAAACTGTCTTTGAAGTTGGTCTTCCGGTCTTCTGGTTGGGGGAGTCGTCTTCACCTGGGTCAGCTGAAGCTGCCCAGGCACTATCTATCCCCTTCCGTCTGTTTAGCTGGGCAGCTTCAGGTGACCCAGGCTTGGCAATTGGGGTGGGGAGGGAGCTTCCCTGTGTGCTTTTGCAGCAGCACAGATTCCTGCTGAATTGGCAGCCCCACCCCTTGTTGTTCCAGCCACCTGTTCCTCCCCCAACAGTCCAAAGTAAATTACTGGTGTTCAGCACACACCTCCAGACAAAGCTTTGTTTCCAATAAAATGTCCCTTTGTTCTCTTTAATGGAGACTGTTGTTGGAGTTTTCCTTTGCTTGTTGGTAGCTGCTCTCCCTTGCTCAGTGCAGCTCCTCTCTCCACCTCTGCAACCTCCAACTGCCACCAGCACTCTCAGCTGCACCTCGTTGAGGCACTCAACACTCAGGCTCCCAAATCAGAGAGCAGCCAATCCCAGTTTTTTTTTTTTTTTTTTTTTTTTTTTGTTTTACTCTGTATCAAACCCGTTTTTTTTTTTTTCTTTTTACAAGGTGACCTTTATACCCCAGGCCCCTTTTATATTTTTCACATCGAGGGGGCCTTTATCCCTCAGGCCCCCTTTATGTACATATTTACAGTTTTAAAATAACTTTATTAAAACAGATAAATAAACAAAAAACTCAAATTAAAATGCCATTCTTGGCGTCGACGATGCACTCCAGTCCCTGCGGTGCCCACCGGTCGCGGAAGGCCTCAAGCGTACCGGCGGACACCGCATGCTCCTTTTCCAGGGACACCCGGGCGCGAACGTAACCGCGGAAGAGGGGCAGGCAATCGTGGAGGACGGAACCCCCGACGGCCCGCAACCTGGACCTGTGAATTGCCACTTTGGCCAGGCCCAGGAGCAGACCGACGAGGAGATCCTCCTCCCGGCCCAAGCCCCTCCGCACCGGGTGCCCAAAGATCAGGAGCGTGGGACTGAAGTGCAGCCAGAATTTGAGGAGCAGCCCCTTCAGATACTCAAATAGGGGCTGCAACCTCGCACACTCCATATAAATGTGGAACACGGACTCGTCCAGGCCGCAGAAAGTACAGGTGTCCTGGGAGTCCGTGAACCTACTTAAAAGCCTATTGCACGGGACTGCTCTGTGCAGCACCCTCCACCCCAGGTCCCCGATGTAAAGGGGGAAGACTCCCGCGTAGAGAGACCTCCATCGGGGTTTCCCCTCGCCGCCAGATGGCAACGCGGACCGCCAGGGCGTGTCCGGCCGGCTGACGAGGGCGAGGAAGTGGAGAGTGTGCAGGAGCAGCCCGTACAGGAAACCCCTCCGCGCCGATTGGAATGGCACGGAGGGCATTTTCGAGAGGCGGCTCGGGTTGTGCGGGACCGGCTCCCGAGGAGGGTTTCGGGGCCTGGGTCCGATGAGCAGTTCCGGCCGAGCGGGGTCAGCTCGGCCGGGATCGCTCCGCACTCCCGAGCCCCCTCGCCACCCGCAGTGAGGGGCGTCCCGGGGGTTCCGGCTACTCCTCCGCCCGCCGGACCGTCCCCGGAGTCGGCCGCCCGGACAGCCGAGGCGCTCTCCTCCGCCGGCGGGGGAGCGCCCTGACTGGAGGCGACCATGTTCCAGACTCGGAAAAGATCCCGGTAAAAGACAGGCAACTCCCTCAGAGAGGCGCGGCAAGCGGACTCCACCGGGAGCTGCGTGTCGTCTTGAAGGCAGTGACACTGGCGGAAAAAATACGTCGCCAGCGCACACCATCTGGGAGGACGCTCGACGTACAGGTATCTCTGCAGGGTCCGAAGGCGGAGAGTCGCAGCCTGGGTGTGGACGCACACCAGCGACTGACCGCCCTCCTCGATCGGGAGACTCAGGACCGCGGCAGAGACCCAGTGTTTCCTCTTGCCCCAGAAGAAATCGACGAGTTTCTTCTGGATCTTGGTGGCAAATACAGGGGGCGGGGCCAAAGTGACCAACCGGTACCACAGCATGGAGGCCACCAGTTGGTTTATGACCAACGCTCGGCCCCTGTAGGAAAGCACTCGGAGCAGTCCTGTCCAGCGCCCCAGCCGAGCGGTGACTTTCGCCTCCAACTCCTGCCAGTTTGCCGGCCAGGCTTCCTCAGCGGGGCTAAGGTGGACTCCCAGATAGAGGAGGTGCGTGGTGCTCCACGCAAAAGGTGTCATCTCCTCCGGCAGGGAGTCCACCCGCCACTGACCAACCAGGAGTCCGGAACATTTCTCCCAATTGATCCTCGCGGAGGACGCGGCAGAAAAGGTCTGCTGGCAGTCGCGCATCCTCCGCAAGTCAACGGGATCTGTGATTGCGAGGAGCACGTCGTCGGCGTAAGCCGAGAGGACGACCCGCATGGCCGGCTCGCGCAGAGCCAATCCCGTCAACCTCCTGCGAAGCAGGCACAGGAAGGGCTCCACGCAGATGGTATACAATTGGCCGGACATGGGGCACCCCTGACGCACTCCTCTCCCAAATCGAAGGGGCGCCGTCAAGGACCCGTTAACTTTGACTAGACATTCTGCGGCGGCGTATAAAAGTCGGACCCGGGCCACGAAATGCGGCCCGAGTCCGAAAGCGCGCAGAGTCCCGAAAAGGTAATCGTGATCCACCCTGTCGAACGCCTTCTCCTGATCGAGGGAGAGAAAGGCGACCGACTGACCAGTCCTCTGGGAAAGATGGATCAGGTCCCGGACCAGGTGGATGTTGTCCTGGATGGACCGGCCCGCGACCGTGTAGGACTGGTCGGGGTGGATCATGTGGGCCAGCACGGAGCCCAGGCGGGTAGACATAGCCCGGGCAAAGATCTTATAATCCGTGCTGAGGAGGGAGACCGGACGCCAGTTTTTAAGCAGGCGGAGATCGCCCCTCTTCGGCAGCAGGACGATGACCGCCCTGCGCCACGAGAGGGGCATCTCCCCGGTCGCCAGGCTTTCCCCCAGGACCCGCGCGTAATCGTCCCCCAGGACGTCCCAGAACGCCCTGAGGAACTCCACGGTCAACCCATCCAGCCCTGGGGATTTGCCCCTCGAGAGCTGGTGGAGGGCGCCAGTCAGCTCCGCCAACGTGAGCGGAGCCTCCAATCCTTCGGCGCCCTCCGGGCTGACCTGCGGCAGGTCCTCCCACAAAACTCTGCGCGCATCCTCGCTGGACGGATCCGGAGAGAACAACGCACTGTAATACGTCCGGACCAGGAGGCCCATTCCCTCCGGATCCGTGATGGAGGATCCGTCGTCGGCCAGCAGCTCGACGAGCTGCTTACGGACCCCCCGCCATTTTTCCAGCGAGTAGAAGAAGGGTGAGGCGCGGTCCAAATCTTCCAGGATCTGGATCCGCGACCTCACGTACGCGCCTCGGGACCCTATGAGCTGCAGGTTCCTCAGCGCGCCCTTCTTCTCTTTGTACGCCTGCCACAGGGCCGGGTCCGCGACGGCATGACCGAGGCGGGATTCCAAGTCGAGCACCTCCCTCTCAAGGCACCCGACCTCGGCTTCCCGCCTCTTGGTCGACCCCTTCGCGTACTCCTGACAGAAGACGCGGATGTGAGTCTTGCCCACATCCCACCATAGCCTCAAGGAGGAGAAGCCCCCCTGCTTCCTTCTCCAGTCGGCCCAGAATCGACAGAACGAGTCCCGAAATCGCACGTCCTCCAGCAGCCGGTTGTTAAAGTGCCAGTACGCAGACCCCGCCCGCGTGCGGAGCGGAGTGAACTCCGCCCACACCAGGCGGTGGTCCGAGCACGGCACCAGCCGCATGGAGGCCGCCGAGACACGGGAGACGTACGCCTGCGAAATGTAGAGGCGGTCGATTCGCGACCCCCCTCCTCCAGACCTCCACGTGAAGGCGCTGGAGTCGGGATGGAGATTCCGCCAGACGTCCACCAAGTTAAGGGAGCTGATCAGTCCCCTCAACTTCTCCACCGACGCTTGGCCGCGCTGGGGACCGGAGCGATCCCCCACCTCGAGGGTGCAGTTAAAATCCCCCCCGAGGATGATGCACTCGCCGCTATCGATGGAGCTCAAGAGAGCGGACACTTCTTCAAAGAAGCGCGCTTGCAAAGCGCCGGGCCTGGGCGCGTACAAGTTCACAAAGTGGAGCGGCACGCTACCCAGGCGAACGGCGAGGTGGAGCAAGCGGCCCGGCACTAGCTCCTTGACCCCCAAGATCTCCGGCTGAAAAGTCGGGGCCAACAAGATAGCCACCCCACTAGAAATAGGGGTGAGGTGACTCATGTAGACCCCACCCTGCCACTCCAGGAGCCAGGTGGCTTCGTCTCACGGAACGGTGTGGGTTTCCTGCAGAAAGCTCACCGCGTATCTCCCTTCCCTAAGGACTGAGAGATTGTGAAATCTGCGGTGAGCCCCTCTGCTGCCGTTGATGTTGAGGCTGGCTATGGTTATCTTCATGTCAAAGGTACGTAAAACCCGTCACCAACAGCTCATTGTGAGGAGGGAGTGGAAGTGCACCTGGCCCTCCACTCCCCCAGCAACCCATTGAGGAACACATTAAAACGGCGCCTCTCAACCAGTTTCACGTCCGCGCGCTTGCCCGCTATCTTAAGGGCGGCACGGACGGGCTGGATGATCAGCGCCAGATTCGACCAACGGTCGAGGGCCAGCTGAACTTTATTGCGGCAACCTCTGCAAGCCGCGAGGAAATCCCGGAGTTCCGCCGTGGGGATGAGAGGAGATTCGGTGGGAGGCACGAGGGACTCCACCACCTCACTGGCGATGGAATCAAGATCATCCTCCGTGCCCCGCAGCGAATCCCCATCCTCCTCCGGGTCGTCACCGCCAGCGGCCGACACATCCACCACACACTGTGGGGCGGACGTCCCGGCCGCGCCAGCTGGTCCCGCCTCCGTCACGATCCCACCCCCAGGATCGATGGCGGAGGAGTCCTCTCTGGGTTCTATTGTGAAACTGGAGCCTGTGGGCGCCAGCGGTTCAGGACCCCCCTCCACCTCCATCCCCAAGCCAATGACTGGTCCAGGGGAGACAGAAGTTCCGGACTCCGGGAAACCAGCCGGAGCCGAGACTGGAGGGGGCGAGAGGAGGCCATCTCCCGCTCCGCCAGCACCCACAGGCCCAGCAGATGGGGCAGCATTCTCAGTTATAACTGGGTCGGGTGTCTCCTGGTTGGTGGTGGACTCCGGCTGGGAGGCCCGACCCTCTGGGGCCTCGCCCTCCCCTTCATTCAGGACACCCGACCCAGTAGCAGTGGCGGAATGGGCGGTTTCCCCAGGCTCCCCCACCACAAGCAGGGCCCCACTTACTCCTTTAGGAGGGGCCTCACGTACCGGGGCCATCCCCTCCCCTCCATCCTGAGGAATAGGGAGCACCTGCCCGGACTTTGCAGCCTTGGTGGTGGCGGTAGGGGGCACCTGAGGACCAGAAACAGGAGGCAGCTCCCCTCCAACAGATGGGCCCTGCACCTCAGGGCCCTGTGTTATTTCTGTGGAGGGGTGCCTTCTCCTCTTTTTCGCACTTGGGCGCGGAGACTCAGAGACCTCCATGTCATCAGAGGCCTCCGCCTCCGCACCCTTTTTTCCTTTTTTAGTCACCCTGGGCCTGAGCCCAGCCCTGGGACAGGTGGATTCCATGGGAATGGGCTTTGGGCTGAGCTCAGGCTCGGGTTGAGTCAAAGTGTCCAGGGGACGCGCCTCACGATGTTTCTTTTTTCCCCGCGTCTTCCTTCCGCTCGGACGGACGCTCCCCTCCCCGCCAGAGGCTGTGAAAACCACAGCCTCCGGAACCGACTGAGCGGTGTCTGTTGGATGTGCGGGGGGAGTGGGAGGAGGTGCTGTGGAACCACTCTGGGCCGCCGAGGTGGAGCTGGCGGCCGGGAGGTTGGGGCAGTTCTTCCGAACATGCCCCACCCCCTTGCAGACGTGGCACCGCGCCCCGTCCGAGGTCCAAAAGACGCGGTAGGCCGTCCCCTGGAACTCCACATTAAATTGGCCCTCCGTGTCCTCCTCCCGCGCCAGCTGCATAAATAACTGGCGGCGGAAGGAGTAGACATGTTGGAGGCTGTGCTCCCGAAGACCAAGCCGGACTGGGGTGATCCCCGACCTCACCTCCCCCAGATGGTGCAGGTGGGGGAGGAGGAGCTCACTGGGAATGAAGGGTGGGACGTTGGACAACATTATCCGATGCGCAGTGGCCCCCAGAGGGTCCACTGGCAGGAAGGTCCCCCCCACAGTGAGCCCTTTACTCAGGGCCAGGGACACCGCCCGCTCGGTCTTCAAAAAGAACACAGCCTTCCCATACATCGTTGAGGCCGCAACAATGGCCGAGGGGCCGACAACCACGGCCATTGCCTTAACGCAGGCCTCAATAGACATGTTGGGGTGGGGATAGCTCTTCACCCCATGGCTGCATGTCAATAATTTAAAGGGTGACGGGGCCACGTGGGCAGCCACAGAAGCTGCAGCTGCGTAGGTAGTAGAGGGCCCCGCCACCGGTGATGAAGGGCTTGCCATGGGTCCAAGAGCTAAACCCACCCCAAATTGTGGACTTGCACACTAAATAACAGATTCACAGAAAAATTTGAAAAGACAAACAAACAAACAACAGGTTAGTGGAGAGGCTGAGGTAAGAGAGGAGAGGCAAAGGCAGGCTGGAAGGGATGACTTGCTTTCTGGAGGTGGTGCTCACAGTACACTTAAAACAAACAGTCTTTGAAGTTGGTCTTCCGGTCTTCTGGTTGGGGGAGTCGTCTTCACCTGGGTCAGCTGAAGCTGCCCAGGCACTATCTATCCCCTTCCGTCTGTTTAGCTGGGCAGCTTCAGCTGACCCAGGTTTGGCAAATTGGGGTGGGGAGGGAGCTTTCCTGTGTGCTTTTGCAGCAGCACAGACTCCTGTTGAATTGGCAGCCCCACCCCTTGTTGTTCCAGCCACTTGTTCCTCCCCCAACAGTCCAAAGTAAATTACTGGTGTTCAGCACCCACCTCCAGACAAAGCCTTGTTTCCACAAAATGTCCCTTTCTTCTCTTTAATGGAGACTGTTGTTGGAGTTTTCCTCTGCTTGTTGGTAGCTGCTCTCCCTTGCTCAGTGCAGCTCCTCTCTCCACCTCTGCAACCTCCAACTGCCACCAGCACTGTCAGCTGCACCTCGTTGATGCACTCAGGCTCCCAAATCAGTGAGCAGCCAATCCCAGTGCTGTGCCTGTCCTGGGGAGTGTTTGATGGGGACAGTGTAGAGGGAGCTTTACTCTGTATCTAACCCCGTTTTTTTTTTTTTTTTTTTTTTTTTTTTTTTTTTTTTTTTTTTTTTTTCCTGTCCCTGGGAGTGTTTGATGGGGGACAGTGTAGAGGGAGCTTTACTCTGTATCTAACCCCCGTACTATACCTGTCCTGGGAGTGTTTGATGGGGACAGTGTCGAGGGAGCTTTACTCTGTATCTAATCACGTGCTGTAGCTGTCCTGGGAGTGTTTGATGTGGACACTGCAGAGGGAGATTTGCTCTCTTTCTAATCACGTGCTGTACCTGTCCTGGGAGTGTTTGATGTGGACACTGCAGAGAGAGATTTGCTCTTATCTAATCACGTGCTGTACCTGTCCTGGGAGTGTTTGATGGGGGACACTGCAGAGGGAGATTTGCTCTGTATCTAATCACGTGCTGTACCTGTCCTGGGAATGTTTGATGTGGACACTGCAGAGAGAGATTTGCTCTGTATCTAATCACGTGCTGTATCTGTGCTGGGAGTGTTTGATGGGGGACACTGCAGAGGGAGATTTGCTCTGTATCTAATCACGTGCTGTACCTGTCCTGGGAGTGTTTGATGTGTACAGTGTGGAGAGAGAGTTACTCTGTATCTAATCAGGTGCTGTACCTGTCCTGGGAGTGTTTGATGTGGACACTGCAGAGGGAGATTTGCTCTGTATCTAATCACGTGCTGTACCTGTCCTGGGAGTGTTTGATGTTGACACTGCAGAGAGAGATTTGCTCTGTATCTAATCACGTGCTGTACCTGTCCTGGGAGTGTTTGATGTGGACACTGCAGAGAGAGATTTGCTCTGTATCTAATCACGTGCTGTACCTGTCCTGGGAGTGTTTGATGTGGACACTGCATAGAGAGATTTGCTCTGTATCTAATCACGTGCTGTACCTGTCCTGGGAGTGTTTGATGTGGAAACTGCAGGGAGAGCTTTGCTCAGTATCTAACCACGTTTTGTTATTTTTTTGGCCTTTATACCCCAGTCCCCTTTTATATTTTTTCATGTCGAGGCGGCGTTTATTCCTCAGGCCCCCTTTTTATGCATAATTTTAAAATAACTTTATTAAAAACAGATATATAAACAAAAAACTCAAATTAAAATGCCATTCTCGGCGTCAATGATGCACTCCAGTCCCTGCCGTGCCCACCGGTCGCGGAAGGCCTCAAGCTTCCTGGCGGACACCGCATGCTCCTTCTCCAGGGACACCCCGGCACGAACGTAACAGCGGAAGAGGAGCAGGCAATCGGGGAGGACGGACCCCCCGACGGCCCGCAGTCTGGACCTGTGAATTGCCACCTTGGCCAGGCCCAGGAGCAGATCGACGAGGAGATCCTCCTCCCTGCCCAAGCCCCTGCACTCCCGGGTGCCCAAAGATCAGGGGCGTGGGACTGAAGTGCAGCCAGAATTTGAGGATCCGCCCCTTCAAATACTCAAAGAGGGGCTGCAACCTCGCACATTCCGTATAAACATGGAACACGGACTCGTCCAGGCCACAGAAAGTACAGGTGGCCTGGGAGTCCGTGAACCTGCTTAAAAGTCTATTGCACGGGACTGCTCTGTGCAACACCCTCCACCCAAGGACCCCGATGTAAAGGGGGAAGACTCCGGCGTAGAGAGACCTCCATCGGGCTTTCCCCTCGCTGCCAGATGGCAACGCGGCCCGCCAGGGCGTGTCTGGCTGGCTGACGAGGGCGAGGAAGTGGAGAGTGTGCAGGAGCAGCCCGTACAGGAAACCCCTCCGCGCCAATTGGAATGGCACGGAGGCATTTCCGAGAGGCGGCTCGGGTTGTGCGGGACCGGCTCCCGAGGAGGGTTTCGGGGCCTGGGTCTGCACTCCCGAGCCCCCTTGCCACCCGCAGTGAGGGGCGTCGCGGGGGTTTCGGCTACACCTCCACCCGCCGGACCGTCCCCGGATTCGGCCTCCCGGACAGCCGATGCGCTCTCCACCACCAGGGGAGCGCCCCTACTGGAGGCGACCATGTTCCAGACTCGGAATAGATCCTAGTATAAGACAATCAACTCCCTCAGAGAGGCATGGCTAACGGACTCCACCGGGAGCTGCGTGTCGTCTTGAAGGCAGTGACACTGGTGGGAAAAATACGTTGCCAGCGCACACCATCTGGGAGGACGCTCGACGGACAGGTATCTCTGCAGGGTCCGAAGGCGGAGAGTCGCAGCCTGGGTGCGCACGCACACCAGCGACTGGCCGCCCTCCTCAATCGGGAGACGCAGGACCGCAGCAGAGACCCAGTGTTTCCTCGTGACCCTGAAGAAATCGACGAGTTTCTTCTGGATCTTGGTGGCAATTACAGGGGGCGGGGCCAAAGTTCCACGCCCTTACTATTCTCTGAGTAAAGAAACTACCTCTCACATCTGTCCTATATCTATCACCCCTCAACTTGAAGCTATGTCCCCTCGTGTTTGCCATCACCATCGGAGGAAAAAGACTCTCACTATCCACCCTATCTAGCCCTCTGATTATCTTATATGTCTCTATTAAGTCACCTCTCCTCCTCCTTCTCTCCAACGAAAGCAACCTCAAGTCTCTCAGCCTTTCCTCGTAAGACCTTCCCTCCATACCAGGCAACATCCTAGTAAATCTCCTCTGCACCCTTTCCATAGCTTCCACATCCTTCCGATAATGCGGTGACCAGAACTGCACGCAATACTCCAGGTGAAGTCTCACCAGAGTTTTGTGCAGCTGCAGCATGACATCGTGGCTCCGAAACTCGATCCCCCTACTAATAAAAGCTAACACACTTTCTTAACAGCTCTATTAACCTGGGTAGCAACTTTCAGGGATTTATGCACCTGGACACCAAGATCTCTCTCAAAAACAAGAAATGCTGGAATCACTCAGCAGGTCTGGCAGCATCTGTGGAAATAGAAGCAGAGTTAACGTTTCGGGTCAGTGACCCTTCTTCGGAACTGACAAATATTGGAAAAGTCACAGATTATTATCAAGTGAGGTGGGGGTTGGGCAAGAGATAACAAAGGAGAAGGTGCAGATTGGACCAGGCCACATAGCTGACCAAAAGGTCACGGAGAAAAGGCAAACAATATGTTAATGTTGTGTTGAAAGACAAAGCATTAGTACAGATTAGGTGTGAATATACTGAATATTGAACAGCAGCAAGTGCAAACCTGAAGAAAAACAACCTGAAAAAAACAGTGGGTAAGCAAACTGAACAAACCAAGATGAAATGAAATAAATGCAAAAAAAGATTGTAAAAAATGTAAAAAGGAATGTAAAAAAAAGGGAAGAAAAAATAACTGAAAATGAAAGTAAAATGGGGGGCTGTGACTTTCTCTCCCTTGATCAGGAGAAGGCTTTCGACAGGGTGGATCACGATGTCCTTTTCGGGACTCTGCGCGCTTTCTGACTCAGGCCGCATTATGTGGCCCGGATCCGACTTTTATAATCTGTGACTTTTCTAATATTTGTCAGTTCCGAAGAAGGGTCACTGACCCGAAACGTTAACTCTGCTTCTCTTTCCACAGATGCTGCCAGACCTGCTGAGTGATTCCAGCATTTCTTGTTTTTGTTTCAGATTTCCAGCATCCGCAGTATTTTGCTTTTACCAAGATCTCTCTGCTCATCTCCACTACCAAGAATCTTCCCATTAGCCCAGTACTCTGCATTCCTGTTACTCCTTCCAAATTGAATCACCTCACACTTTTCCGCATTAAACTCCATTTGCCATCTCTCAGCCCAGCTCTGCAGCCTATCTATGTCCCTCTGTACCCTACAACATCCTTCGGCACTATCCACAACTCCACCGACCTTAGTGTCATCTGCAAATTTACTAACCCCCCCTTCTGCACACTCTTCCAGGTCATTTATAAAAATTGCAAACAGCAATGGCCCCAAAACAGATCCTTGCGGTACACCACTAGTAACTAAACTCCAGGATGAACATTTGCCATCAACCACCACCCTCTGTCTTCTTTCAGCTAGCCAATTTCCGATCCAAAGCTCGAAATCACCTTCAACCCCATACTTCCGTATTTGCTGCAATAGCCTACCATGGGGAACCTTATCAAACGCCTTACTGAAATCCATATATACCACATCCACTGCTTTACCCTCATCCACCTGTTTGGTCACCTTCTCGAAAAACTCAATAAGGTTTGTGAGGCACGACCTACCCATCACAAAACCGTGCTGACTATCTCTAATGAACTTATTCTTTTCAAGATGATTATAAATCCTGTCTCTTACAACCATTTCCAACATTTTACCCACAACCGAAGTAAGGCTCACAGGTCTATAATTACCAGGGCTGTCTCTACTCCCCTTCTTGAACAAGGGGACAACATTTGCTATCCTCCAGTCTTCCAGCACTATTCCTGTCGACAATGACGACATAAAGATCAAGGACAAAGGCTCTGCAATCTCCTCCCTGGCTTCCCAGAGAATCCTGGGATAAATCCCATCTGGCCCAGGGGACTTATCTGTTTTCACATTTTCCAAAATTGATAACACCTCCTCCTGGTGAACCTCAATTCCATCTAGCCTCGTAGTCTGAATCTCAGTATTCTCCTCGACAACATTTTCTTTCTCTACTGTAAATACTGACGCAAAATATTCATTTAACACTTCCCCTATCTCCTCTAATTCCACACACAACTTCCCACTACAATCCTTGATTGGCCCTAATCTAACTCTAGTCATTCTTTTATTCCTGAATCCTCTGGGAAAGATGGATCAGGTCCCGGACCAGGTGGATGTTGTCCTGGATGGACCGGCCCGGTACCGTGTAGGACTGATCGGGGTGGATCTTGTGGGCCAGCACGGAGCCCAGGCGGGTAGACATAGCCCGGGCAAAGATCTTATAATCCGTGCTGATGAGGGATACCGGACGCCAGTTTTTAAGCAGGCGGAGTTCACCCCTCTTCGGCAGCAGGACGATGACCACCCTGCGCCACGAGAGGGGCATCTTTCCAATCGCCAAGCTTTCCCCCAGGACCCGCGCGTAATCGTCCCCCAGGACGTCCCAGAACGCCCTGAGGAACTCCACGGTCAACACATTCAGCCCTGGGGATTTGCCCCTTGAGAGCTGGTGGAGGGCGCCAGTCAGTCCCGCCAACGTGAGCGGAGCCTCCGATCCTTCATCGACCTCCGGGCTGACCTGTGGCAGGTCCTCCCACAAAACTCTGCGCGCATCCTCGCTGGACGGATTTTTGAGAGAATAATGCACTGTAATAAGTACGGACCAGGAGGCCCATTCCCTCCGGGTCCGTGATGGAGGATCCGTCGTCGTCCAGCAGCTCGACGAGCTGCTTACGGACCCCCCGCCATTTTTCCAGCGTGTAGAAGAAGGGTGAGGCGCGGTCCAAATCTTCCAGGATCTGGATCCGCATCCTCACGTACGCGCCTCGGGACCCTATGAGCTGCAGGTCCCTCAGCGCGCCCTTCTTCTCTTTGTACGCCTGCCACAGGGCCGGGTCTACGACGGCATGACCGAGGCGGGACTCCAAGTCGAGCACTTCCCTCTCAGGGCACCCGATCTCGGCTTCCCGCCTCTTGGTCGACCACTTCGCGTACTCCTGACAGAAGACGCAGATGTGAGTCTTGCCCACATCCAACCATAGCCTCAAGGAGGGGAAGCCCCCCTGCTTCCTTCTCCAGTCGGCCCAGAATCGACAGAACGAGTCCCGAAATCGCTCGTCCTCCAGCATCCGGTTGTTAAAGTGCCAGTACGCGGACCCCGCCCGCGTGCGGTGCGGAGTGATCTCCGCCCACACCAGATGGTGGTCCGAGCACGGCACCAGCCACAAGGAGGCCGCCGAGACGTGGAAGGCATAAGCCTGCGCAATGTAGAGGCGATCGATTCGCGACCCCCCTCCTCCAGACCTCCACGTGAAGGTGCTGGAGTCGGGATGGAGATTCCGCCAGATGTCCACCAAGTTAAGGGAGCTGATCAGTCCCCTCAACTTCTCCACCGACTCCTGGCCGTGCTTGGGACCGGAGCGTTCCCCCACCTCGAGGGTGCAGTTAAAATCCCCCCCCCCCCGAGGATGATGCACTCGCCGCTATCGATGGAGCTCAAGAGAACAGATACTTCTTCAAAGAAGCGCGCTTGCATCCCGCCAGGTTTTGGGTGCGTACACGTTCACAAAGTGGAGCGGCACGCTACCCAGGCGAGGTGGAGCAAGCGGCCCGGCACTAGTGACTCATGTAGACCCCACCCTGCCACTCAAGGAGCCAGGTGGTTTCATCTCCCGGAACGGTGTGGGTTTCCTGCAGAAAGCTCACCGCGTATCTCCCTTCACTGAGGACTGAGACATTGTGAAATCTGCGGTGAGACCCCCTGCTGCCATTGATGTTGAGGCTGGCTATGGTTATCTTCATGTCAAAGGTACTTAAAACCCGTCACCAACAGCTCACTGTGAGAAGGGAGTGGAAGTGCACCTGGCCTTCCACTCCCCCAGCAACCCATTGAAGAACACATTAAAACGGCGCCTCTCAACCAGTTTCACGCCCGCGCGCTTGCCCGTTATCTTCAGGGCAGCATAGACGGACTGGATGATCAGCTCCAGATTCGACCAGCGGTCGAGGGCCAGCTGAACTTTATTGCGGCAGCCCCTGCAAACCGCGAGTAAATCCCGGAGTTCCGCCGTGGGGATGAGAGGAGATTCGGTGAGAGGCACGAGGGACACCACCACATCACTGGCGATGGAATCAAGATCATCCTCCCTGCCGCACACCGAATACCCATCCTCCTCCGGGTCGTCACCGCCTGCGGCCGTCACGCCCACCGCACACTGTGGGGCGAACGTCCCGGCCTCGCCAGCTGGTCGCACCTCCGTCACGATCCTACCCCCAGGATCGATGGCGGAGGAGTCCTCTCTGGGTTCTATTGTGAAACTGGAGCCTGCAGGCACCAGCGTTTCAGGACCCCCCTCCACCTCCGTCCCCAGAACAATGAGTGGTCCAGGGGAGACAGAAGTTCCCGACTCCGGAAAACAAGCCGGAGCCGAGACTGGAGGCGGAGAGAGGAGGCCATCTCCCGCTTCGCCAGCACCCACAGGCCCAGCAGATGGGGCAGCATTCTAGGTTATAACCGTGTCGGGAGTCTCTTGGTTGGTGGTGGACTCCGGCTGGGAGGGCCGTCCCTCTGGGGCCTCGGCCTCCCCTTCACTCAGGGCATCCGACCCAGTAGCATTGGCAGAATGGGCGGAGTCCCCAGGCTTCCCCACCACAAGCAGGGCCCCACTTACACCTTCAGGAGGGGCCTCATGTCCCGCGGCCTTCCCCTCCCCTCCATCCTGAGGAATAGGGAGCTCCTGCCCGGACTTTGTAACCTTGGTGGTGGCGGTAGGGGAAACCTGTGGACCCGAGACAGGAGACAGCTCCCCTCCAACAGATGGGCCCAGCGCCTCAGGGCCCCTTGTTATCTCTGTGCAGTGGGGCCTTCTCCTCTTTTTCCCAGTTGTGTGCGGAGGCTCAGAGACCTCCATATCATCCACACTCTCCTTTTTGTATTCACACTGGGCCTGAGCCCAGCCCTGGGGCAAGTTGACTTCCCGAGATCGGGCTTTGTGCTGAGCTCAGACTCGGGTAGTGTCACGGTGTCCAGGGGACGCGCCTCTCGATGTTTATTTCTCCTCCGCGCCTTCCTTCCACTTGGATGGTCACTCCCCTCCCTGCCGGAGGCCATGAAAACCACAGCCTCCGGTACCGACTGAATGGTATCTGGTGGTGGTGTAGGGGGTGGGAGGAGGTGCAGCGTCGCCACCCTGGGCCGCCGAGTTGGAGTTGGCAGCCGGGAGTTTGGGGCAGTTCTTACGAACATGCCCCACCTCCTTACAGACATGGCACCGCACCCCGTCCAAGGACCAGAAGACGCGATAGGCCGTCCCCTGGAATTCTACATTAAAGTGGCCCTCTGTCACCTCCTCCCGCGCCAGCTGCATGAATAACTGGCGGTGGAAGGAGGACACGTGTCAGAGGCTGCTCTCCCGAAGACCGAGCGGGACTGGGGTGAGCCCCGTCTTTACCTCCCCCAGATGGTGCAGGTGGGGAAGGAGGAGCTCACCACGGATGAAGGGTGGGACATTGGATAGAATGAGCCTTTGCGCAGTGGCCTCCAGGGGGTCCACTGGCAGAAAGGTCCCGCCCATGGTGAGCCCCTTGCTCAGATCCAGGGACACCGCCCACTCGGTCTTCAGGAATAACACTGCCTTCCCGTACATTTTAGAGGCTGCAACAATGGCTGAAGGGCCGACAACCTCGGCCATTGCTTTCACGCATGCCTCTATAGTCATGTTCGGGTGGATGTAGCTCTTGACCCCATGCTTCGATGTTAGTAAAGCAAACGGTGACGGGGCAACAGGTGCAGCTGCAGCAGCATCTGTACGGAAGGCCCCGCCACCGGCGAAGGAGGTCTTGCCATGGGGTCTAAGAGCCACGTCCACCCCCAAGAAAGAAAACAATTTTACAGAATTTTTAAAAAAAAGCTAACTTTAAACAAAGTGGAGTGGGAGTAGAGGAGGATGGGGTAGGATGGTAAAGGAAAAGGGGAGGATAGGTGGCTGAGGCGACTGAGTGGAGGAAGGGAGAGAAAGGCTGAAAAGGATGTTTGATCCAACTGCCAGTTGGAGCACCTTTATCAAAATTAGTCCAAAACTGTCTGTTGTCTTCCAGTTGGGGGAGGCTTCTTCGCCCGGGACGGCTGGAGCCGCCCGGTACTCTCCTCTTCTGATTTTAACAAGACATTCTTCACCCGGGCAACTCCAGCTGTCCCGAGCAGGCAGTTGGGGTGGTGAGGGAGCTCCCTGTGTGCAAGCACCAATACAAATACAGGGGCCCCTACTGGATTTGGCTGCCCCACCCCTGAGTCTTCAGGCCTCTTCTCCCTCCCCCAAACAGTTCAAACTTAAGAGTCTTTCAGGTGCCCTGACACACACCTCTCCAAAACAATTGCAGCCTTCCTTGATTGTTTCTCTCCACTCTGTATTCACCTTTCTCCAGTCTCCTCTCTCCAGTTGCTGCAGTCTCCACTCCCCACTCTGCAGTTGCTGCAGCACAGGTGCAGCTGCTCCCCCTGATTGCTGGCAGGACGTGCTCCAAATTGACCAGCCAATCCCCGTGCTGTATCTGTCCTGGGAGTGTTTGATGGGGACAGTGTCGAGGCAGCTTTACTCTGTATCCAACCCCGTGCCGTTGCTGTCCTGGGAGTGTTTGATGGGGACAGTGCAGAGCGAGCTTGACTCTATATCTTCCTCACACTGTACCTGTCCTGGGAGCAGATTAAACTAATATGATTAATATTCTGCATGTGTGGCATTCCTGAACATTAATCCCTGTGACAGTGTCTGTGCTGTTCTGTCCTCATATTTTAAAACTCTTTCAGTTGCTGTCTATCTCTGGAGTTTGTGTTCCTCAAGTTGTTGCCTCATTGGCTATTGCTGAGTGTTGTTATTGAACTATGGGAGCAGTCACTGCCGGTCGCCATAATGACCTCGCTCAACTGACCCTCTCCATCCAGTCCATCCCACTCCACAGCCAGTGTCTGTGGCTGAACCAACTTGTTCACAACCTAGGCTTCCTATAGAACTCTGAGCCGAGCTGCCAGTTCCATCAGCCAGACCACTTACTTTCACCTCCATATCATTGCCTGTCTCTGTTTCTGCCTTGGTTAATCTGCTGCTGAATCCCTCTTCCATTCCTTTGTTAGCTCCAGATGCAATTATTCCAATCTTCTCATCACTTACATCCTCCCTTCCCTCCTTATAAACTTGAGCCCATCGAAAATTCTGTTGTATGTATCCTAATTCACACTAAATCCCATTCATCCATCATGCCTGCACTTGCTGTTCTACATTGGCTCCTGGTCTGGTAACTCTGTCATCCTGAAGTCTCTGACTATCCACCTCACAGTTTACATCTCCCAGCTCCACAGCATCTGCAAACGTTGAAATTATGCCATTTATATATACGTCTGTGCCATTAATGTGTGACAAAGGGAGGAGTGATCCTAATACTGATCAAAGGGAAACGCTGTACCTGTCCTGGGAGTGTATAATGGGTACAGTGTAGAGGGAGCGTAAACGGGCGGCACAGTGGTTAGCACCGCAGCCTAACAGCTCCAGCGACCCTGGTTCAATTCTGGGTACTGCCTGTGTGGAGTTTGCAAGTTCTCCCTGTATCTGCGTGGATTTCCTCCGGGTGCTCCGGTTTCCTCCCACATGCCAAAGACTTGCAGGCTGATAGGATCATTGAACATTATAAATTGCCCCTAGTATAGGTAGGGAAATATAGGGACAGGTGGGGATGTGGTAGGAATATGGGATTAGTGTAGGATTAGTAAAAATGGGTGGTTGATGGTCGGCACAGACTCGGTGGGCCGAAGGGCCTGTTTCAGTGCTGTATCTCTAAACTAAACTAAACTAAAACTAAACTACTGTATACTCCCAACCAGTTTCAACAACAACTATTCACAACTTCTCTCTGCTTTCTGTTTCTTACCCAGTGTCATATCCACACTGTCCCTGCCCCTTTAATCCATGGGCTGTAGTTTTCCTGACAAATCCATTAGATGGCACTTGATCAGATGACATTTGAAAGTCCATTTAAATAACATCAGCCATGCTGCCTTCAACAAGCCGCTCCATGACGTCATTGAAGAACTCGATCAAGTTTGTCAGACATGATTGGCATTAACATATCCAGGATGCTTGTCATTTATAAACTCCTGTTTCTCCAAGGCAAAAAGGATTTGTCCCAGATTACAGTCTGTAATAGTTTCCCTAAATTTACATCGATGTTATTCTGCTGGAACTGTGATTCCAGAGTTTATCCATTTATCTTGTTTTAAACAGGATGATACATTGAGGAATCTGTAGTAATCTATCACCACTGCCATCACCGAGGAGCATTGTCAGATTCTGGCCATTTCCTCTGCTATTTCAACCATTCTTTCCATCAGCAGCCCTCATACATCCACCTGGAAAGCGTAAATGTTATTCATTATCATGGTACCAACAGTGTTGGATTGAAATGTGTTAACTGAACCTGTTTGTTAAGTGACTGTAATTAATGCCAGTCTCCATGAACCCTAATTGTGTCACTGGAGGGTTTCCATCTTCTATTAATAAGCGGATCCTCTCAATGTGTTATCCCATAGTGTCAGCGGGAGCATCATCCCCGGCACTAACAGGGATCAACGGCTCCAGAAAGAGGGAAAGATCAGAATCTGAGAAAAATAGATTGGAATGTTACAATGACTCAGAATCTGAGAACAATAGATTGGAATGTTACAACAATAGACAGGAGTTTATCCGATTGGTTTGATAGTCTTACTGCAGATGATGATTGGATACCATTAGCATGGCGGATTTATGATGCACTTCGATGATTCAATACATTTATTATCCCATCCTAGCTATTGTTGGTGTCCCTGGTAAGTCTTTCTGTCCAGCTATTAATTCTATAAAACATGTTTAACTGCGTTACTGTCCTTGTTATTTCAGCACTGGGGAGATTGAAGCCATAGTTTTCAATCCACAATGCAAACTCTATTCTCTACTTCATGAATCCACCAATATATGAGGCTGACACAAACTGTTCACTTCCTCGCTGATTGATTTGACCCTAAGCTGAGTTCCAATACTGTATCCTGTCCATCACCATTCCTGTCTACTGCCACCTCCGTAATATCATCCCCTGTCTTAGACCATATGCTCCTTAAACCACTATGTGTCGCTTTGTTAAAACCAAACTCGACTGTCCTAATGTTAAGCGACAAGTCTCCCAGTTACAAACCTTCATGAACCACAGCCATTGAAATCTTTTCTGCTTGTACCCTAACTCACACCAAATTCCAATCACCCATTAACCCTGTGCTCACAGATATACAATGGTTCCTGGTCCAGTCGCACCACAATTCTATTATTCTTATTCTTGTGTTCAGACTCCTCTATGACCTCACCCCTCCAATTAGTCCCATTCACCAGTCAGTTTGCCATATTCCTGCAAATTGTTTCCCTTGCAATATTGATACAATTCAATTTTAAAAGTGAATTTTCTCCCTCTGTATCTCTCTGTGGCTGTAACTTTGGACTATTTGGAGCCACTGGTGCTGAAGCTATGGCTCCTACAACCCTTAAAAAGGTAGGATGCGCTATCGGTCACTCGTGGCTTCTCTCCAGTGGTGTTTCATGCTGAGCAGGGCATTCCGAAAGCATTGACACACGTATTTGAAACTTGGTCTGTACATGTCCACTGACCGCCTCTGTTAGTCACTCTCAGCTGAACATACAGTCAGCAGCACGAAGAACACTTTCTAGTGTTAGTTAAAAGGACCAGGCATCCAACTTACAGTTGAGGGGCGTTTGACTTACTTCTGCTATTGTAAAGTTAGTGGAGGTTCTGTGGATGGTTTTCTGGAAATTGTGTTGTGAGCTGCTGCAGTCATTCAGGGAGGGCAGAGGATTTGGTGACCCAACTCTGGACGGGGTATGGGGACTGTAGTTACAGTGTCTCTGGGTCTGTAGCATGACCAACAAATGAAGCAGAGTCTGCAGAGAGCGGAGCTGTGTAAACAGGGAGGAGGAGTGTGCTCTGCCCTACCCAGCCCGGGTTTTCTACCAACACCTAACCCAGGAGCAGTGTGTGAGGTGACTCTGATTCAATAAGGAGATGGTCACAGAGCTGTATCACCTCCTGCAACACGACCTTGAGCCTGACACCAGGGTGAGGACGGAGCTGTCAGTGGCTGTTAAGGTCACAGTTTCATTGAACTTCTCTGTGTCCAGATCTTTCCAGATGGGAGCACGTGACATATTCAACATCTCCGAGTCTGCTGTCCATTTATGTATCCGTTAGGTGATGAAGGCCATCTATGCCGAGTGAGGTGAATACATCATTTTCTCCCTCACACTCTCCATGTGCCTCTTGAGTGTTTCCCTGATAATTGTTTCTATACCCTGACTGACCACTCATGTTGAACAGAATGGCCTGTAGTTGCTCGGACGTTCCTTACACCCATTCCAGTATAAGGGTGTCACATTTACCACTCTCCAATCTTCTGTCACCTCGCCCATCTATGGACGAATGTCAGATTATGGAAAGCTCTTCTGCTATCTACATACCCACTTCCTTTAACCATCCAGACCTGGTGGATTATCTGCTCTAACATAGCTAGCCTTTCCCGTACCTCCTCCCTCTGAATTTTCACTCTCTCCATTGCCTCTACTCTCTCCACTTCCACTAATATTTTATAAGTTTCCTGTTCCAACAGCGAAACGAAGTAATCATTTGCTATTTTAACCTTCCCTGTGCCTCGAAGCATATATACACGCTTTGTCCCGGATAGTCACCACCTCACCTCGTCCTATCTGATTGATATCTACATGCCTGGACCAAATGTTTGTATTGCCTATTAGAAGATCTTCGGGTTCTCTTTTATGTTGGGTGATAGTGCATGTTTAGTGGTGGATGAAGTGCTGATCAATCGGGCTGCTTTGTCCTGGATGGAGTAAAACTTCCTGAGTGTTGTTGGAATTGCACCCATCCAGGCAAGTGGAGATTATTTCGATGAACTCCTGACTTGTGTGGAGCAAACTTTACTTATCAATTATCAGCCTAAGGCTGGATATTGTCGAGGTCTTGATGCATTTAGGTATGGACTGCTTCAGTACCTGAGCAGTCACAAATGGTACTAAACCTGATTCAGTCATTCACAAATACTCCCATTTCTGACCTTATGATGGAGGGACAGTGATTGATAAAGCAGCTGAAAATGGTTGGGCCTAGGACACTACCCTGAGGAACCCCTGCACTGATGTCCCGGGACTGAGAGAATTGATCTCCAACAACCACAACCATCTTCCTTTGTGCTAGGTATCACTCCAACCAGCAGAGGGTTTCCCCCCTGATACCCATTGACTTCAGTTTTGCTAGGGCTGCTTGATGCCGTACTCGGTCAAATGCTGACTTGATGTCCAAGGCAGTCACTCTCACCCCACCTCTGGAGTTCAGCTATTTTGTCCATGTTTGAACCAAGATTCTAATGAAATTAGGAGATGAGTGGATCTAGGGGAACTCAAACGGATCATCGTTGAGCAGATTACTGGTGATTAAATGCCACTTGATAGCACTATTGATGACACCTTCCATTACATGGCTGATGAATGACAGTAGGCAGAATGGTGGTGGAAGCATGGCTGTTGGAACACTTCCGACCTACCCTTAAGGAGACGGAAAATTGGCATACAGGCCCGTGAGGGCCAATATTCAGACTGTAACTGCTCGCCGTGGCGATCAGTATCCTTGACTAGGAGATGAATATTACAAATGTACCAGCTCGGAATGGTGATCAATATCCTGATCTGGTTGACCCACATTGACATGTACCAGCTCGGCATGGTGATCAGTATCCTGGGTTGGGTTGACCCACATTGACATTGTACCAGCTCGGCATGGAGATCGCTATCCTGGGCTGGGTTGACGCTTATTGACGTTGTACCAACTCGGCATGGCGATCAGTATCCTGCACTGGTTGACCCAAATTCACACTGTGCCAGCTCGGCCTGGAGATCAGTATCCTGGGCTGCTTGACCTGTATTCGGACTGCGCCAGCTCAGCATGGTGATACGTATCCTGGGCTGGTTAACCCATATTCACACTGGACCAGCTCAGCATGGTGATCAGTATCCTCGGCTGGTTGACCCATATTCACACTGGACCAGCTCGGCATGGTGATCAGTATCCTGGGCTAGTTAACCCATATTCACACTGGACCAGCTCAGCATGGTGATCAGTATCCTGGGCTGGTTGACCCATATTCACACTGGACAAGCTCAGCATGGTGATCAGTATCCTGGGCTGGTTGACCCATATTCACACTGGACCAGCTCAGCATGGTGATCAGTATCCTGGGCTGGTTGACCCATATTCTGACTGTACCATCTCAGCCTGGTGATCAGTATCCTGGGCTTGTTCACCATATTCACTCTGTGCCAGATCCGCAAGGTGATCAGTATCCTGAGCTGGTTGACCCATATTCACACTGGACCAGCTCAGCAATATATTTAGTCTCCTGGGCTGGTTGACCCATATTGTGACTGTACCACCTCGGCCTGGTGATTAGTATCCTGGGCTGGTTGACCCATATTGTGACTGTACCATCTCGGCATGGTGATCAGTATCCTGGGCGGGCTGACCCATATTCACACTGTACCAGACCAGTATGGTGATCAGTACCCCGAGAAATGCAGGGAAGTTATGCTGACTCTTTATAAAGCTTAACTAGACTACTGCGTCCATTTCTGGTGACCACACTTTTGGAGGAATGTGAAGGGGCTTGTGTGCGTGTGGAGGAAATTTACCAGAGTGTTTCCAGGGCTGCGGGATTTTGAGTACAAGGTTATTGTGGTAAATCTGGTGTTATTTTCCTTGTAGAAAGGAGAATAAGGGGAGTTATGAAGGAGATTTACATGATTATCACAGGTTTAGATAAGGTAAACAAAGAAAATCAGTTCCCTGTAGGTGAAGGTACAAGGACCAGAGATAAGGTTTGGGTAAGAGATGCAGGGGAAATGTGAGGATGAACTTTATTATGTACTGTGCGATAGACAGAGCTAAGCAATTCCATAACTAACGGATCAGATCTAAGCTCTGCAGTCCTGCCACATCCAGTCGTGAATGGTGGTGAACAATTAAGCAACTAACTGGAGGAGGTGGCTCCACAAATATCCCCATTCTCAATGATGGGGGAGCCCAGCACATCAGTGTAAAAGATAAGGCTGAAGCATTTGTAACAATCTTCAGCCAGAAGCACCGCTGGAAGCTTCCCATACTTTACTTTGTATTCTCCATTCACAATATTTATCTTAACAATTTTAAACTTAAGTTAAAAGATTAGAATAAAAAGGGGTTTTAAAAGAAAGAAAACAAAGGAAATAAATTGCTTCAGTTGTTTTGATCTGTTCTTTCTTCAAATTACTTTCAAACAATTGGAATTAAAACTGAAAACAGAGATGAATTCTCACAAGTAAACATTCTAACTCCAAACAAAGTGATTAAACCTGTAGTAAACCTCAGTCCGAGTCATCCACATCCATGGATGCGTGTTTCTCTTTCTATTTCTCTTCCCTCCAGACCTCTCTCTCCCGCCCTCTCTCTGTCTCTCTTTCTCTCGCCGTCTCTCTCTTTTTCCCAGCACAAAGGAATTAGAATAAAGAAAAAGAACAAAGAAAATTACAGCACAGGAACAGGCCCTTCGGCCCTCCAAGCCTGCGCCGATCGAGATCCTAGATCTAAACCTGTCGCCAATTTTCTAAGGGCCTTTATCTCTTTGCTTCCTGCCCATTCATGTATCTGCCTAGATAGATCTTAAAAGACGTGATCATGCCCGCGTCTACCACCTCCGCTGGCAACGCGTTCCAGGCACCCACCACCCTCTGCGGAAAGAACTTTCCACGCATATCCCCCCTAAACTTTTCCCCTTTCACTTTGAACTCGTGTCCCCAAGTAATTGAATCTCCCACTCTGGGAAAAAGCTTCTTCCTATCCACCCTGTCTATACCTCTCATGATTTTGTACACCTCAATCAGGTCCACCCTCAATCTCCGTCTTTCTAATGAAAATAATCCTAATCTACTCAACCTCTCTTCATTGCTAGCGCCCTCCATACCAGGCAACATCCTTGTGAACCTCCTCTGCACCCTCTCCAAAGCGTCCACATCCTTTTGGTAATGTGGCGACCAGAACTGCACGCAGTATTCCAAATGTGGCCGAACCAAAGTCCTATACAACTGTAACATGACCTGCCAACTCCTGTACTCAATTCCCTGTCCGATGAAGGAAAGCATGCCGTATGCCTTCTTGACCACTCTATTTACCTGCGTTGCAACCTTCAGGGAACAGTGGACCTGAACACCCAAATCTCTCTGGCCATCAATTTTCCCCCGGACTTTTCCATTCACTGAAAAGATCACTCTTGAATTGGATCTTCCAAAATGCATCACCTCGCATTTGCCCTGATTGACCTCCATCTGCCATTTCTCTGCCCAACTCTCCAATCTATCTACATTCTGCTGTATTCTCTGACAGTCCCCTTCACTATCTGCTACTTCACCAATGTTAGTGTCGTCTGCAAACTTGCTAATCAGACCACCTATACTATCCTCCAAATCATTTATGTATATCACAAACAACAGTGGTCCCAGCACGGATCCCTGTGGAACACCGCTGGTCACACGTCTCCATTTTGAGAAACTCCCTTCCTCTGCTACTCTCTGTCACCTGTTTCCCAGCCAGTTCTTTATCCATCTAGCTAGTACACCTTGGACCGCATGCGCCTTCACTTTCTCCACAGCCTACCATGGGGAACCTTATCAAACGCCTTACTGAAGTCCATGTAGATGACATCTACAGCCCTTCCCTCATCAATCATCTTTGTCACTTCCTCAAATAATTCTATTAAGTTGGTAAAGCATGACCTTCCCTGCACAAAACCATGTTCCCGATCACTGATAAGCCCATTTTCTTCCAAATGGGAATAGATCCGATCCCTCAGTATCTTCTCCAGCAGCTTCCCTACCACTGACGTCAGGCTCACCGGTCTATAATTACCTGGATTATCCCTGCTACCCTTCTTAAACAAGGGGACAACATTAGCAATTCTCCAGTCCTCCGGGACCTCACCCGTGTTTAGGGATGCTGCAAAAATATCTGTTAAGGCCCCAGATATTTCCTCTCTCGCTTCCCTCAGTAACCTGGGATAGATCCGGACCTGGGGACTTGTCCACCTTAATGCCCTTTAGAATACCCAACACTTCCTCCCTCCTTATGCCGACTTGACCTAGAGTAATCAAACATCTGTTCCTAACCTCAACATCTGTCATGTCCCTCTCCTCGGTGAATACCGATGCAAAGTACTCGTTTAGAATCTCACCCATTTTCTCTGACTCCACGCATAACTTTCCTCCTTTGTCCTTCAGTGGGCCAATCCTTTCTCTAGTTACCCTCTTGCTCCTTATATATGAATAAAAGGCTTTGGGATTTTCCTTAACCCTGTTTGCTAAAGATATTTCATGACCCATTTTAGCTCTCTTAATTCCTCGCTTCAGATCGGTCCTACATTCCCGATATTCTTTCAAAGCTTCGTCTTTCTTCAGCCGCCTAGACCTTATGTATGCTTCCTTTTTCCTCTTAACTGGTCTCACAATTTCACCTGTCATCCATGGTTCCCTAATCTTGCCATTTCTATCCCTCATTTTCACAGGAACATGTCTCTCCTGCACACTAATCAACCTCTCTTTAAAAGCCTCCCACATATCACATGTGGATTTACCTTCAAACAGCTGCTCCCAATCTACATTCCCCAGCTCCTGCCGAATTTTGGTGTAGTTGGCCTTCCCCCAATTTAGCACCCTTCCTTTAGGACCACTCTCATCTTTGTCCATGAGTATTTTAAAGCTTACAGAATTGTGATCACTATTCCCAAAGTAGTCCCCGACTGAAACGTCAACCACCTGGCCGGGCTCATTCCCTAACACCAGGTCCATTATGGCCCGTTCCCGAGTTGGGCTATTTACATACTGCTCTAGAAAACCCTCCTGGATGCTCCTTACAAATTCTGCTCCATCTAGACCTCCAACACTAAGTGTATCCCAGTCAATGTTGGGTAAATTAAAATCTCCTATCACCACCACTCTGTTGCTCCTACATCTTTCCATAATCTGTTTACATATTTGTACCTCTATCTCACGCTCGCTGTTGGGAGGCCTGTAGTACAGCCCCAACATTGTTACCGCACCCTTCCTATTTCTGAGTTCTGCCCATATTGCCTCACTGCTCGAGTCCTCCATAGTGCCCTCCTTCAGCACAGCTATGATATCCTCTCTGACCAGTAATGCAACTCCTCCACCCCTTTTACCTCCCTCTCTATCCCGCCTGAAGCACCGATATCCTGGGTTATTTAGTTGCCAATCATGCCCTTCCCTCAACCAAGTCTCAGTCATAGCAATAACATCATACTCCCAGGTACTACTCCAAGCCCTAAGTTCATCTGCCTTACCTGCTACACATCTTGCATTAAAAGAAATGCACCTCAGACCACCAGCCCCTTTGCGTTCATCATCTGCTCCCTGCCGACTCTTCCCCTTAGTCACACTGACTTCATTATCTAGTTCCTTACAGGCTTTAGTTACTACCTCCTTACTGTCAACTGACCTCCTGATTTGGTCCCCATCCCCCTGCCACATTAGTTTAAACCCTCCCCAACAGCTTTAGCAAAAGCACCCCCAAGGACATTGGTTCCAGTCCGGCCCAGGTGTAGACCGTCCACATTGTAATAGTCCCACCTCCCCCAGAACCGGTCCCAATGTCCCAAAAATCTGAAACCCCTCCCTCCTGCACCATCTCTCAAGCCACGCATTCATCCTGACTATTCTTTCATTTCTACTCTGACTATCCCGTGGCACTGGTAGCAATCCTGAGATTACTACCTCTGAGGTCCTACTTTTTAACTTGGCTCCTAACTCCCTAAACTCTGCTTGTAAGGACCTCATCCCGTTTTTTACCTATATCATCGGTGCCTATGTGCAAAACGACAACTGGCTGTTCACCCTCCCCCTTCAGAATGTTCTGCAGCCGGTCTGAGACATCACTGACCCGTGCACCTGGGAGGCAACATACCATTCGGGAGTCTCGTTTTCGACCACAGAACCGCCTATCTACTCCCCTTACAATCGAATTCCCTATGACTATAGCCCTTCCACTCTTTTTCCCGCCCTTCTGAACAGCATAGCCGGCCACGGTGCCATGAACATGGCTACTGCTGCCTTCCCCTGGTGAGCCATCTCCCTCAACAGTATCCAAAACAGTATACTTGTTTTGGAGGGAGATGACCGCAGGGGACTCCTGCGCTGCTTTCCTGCTCTTTCTCTGCCTTTTGGTCACCCATTCCCTTTCTCCCTCTGCAATCCTAATCTGCGGTGTGACCAATTCGCTAAACGTGCTATCCACGACCTCCTCAGCATCGTGGATGCTCCAAAGTGAGTTCACCCGCAGCTCCAGAGCCGTCATGCGGTCTAACAAGAGCTGCAGCTGGACACACTTCCTGCACGTGAAGGAGTCAGGGACATCAGCCGTGTCCCTGAGCTCCCACATTGAGCAAGAGGAGCATGACACGGGTCTGAGATCTCCTGCCATTTTTAGTCTTAAGCTTAACTTAGTTAAATGAAAAAGGAGCGAAAAGTTTTTACCAATCACACGATAAAACAAAAAGAGAAGTAGAAAAAGCCTGACCTTATCTACACACCACCGAGTCCCTTTTTTTTGGTTAGAGGAGGAGGGCGGGGGGGGGGGGGGGGAGACACTGCAAGTGTAGTGTCTCGGGTTCAGAAACAGCCCAAATATATAGGGTTTTACTTACCCAGCAGCCCCCTGGTCTCCACCGAAAACAAAAGGAAATTAAGTTTACTTTGAAACTGACCTTCCCAGCTGCTCACTCGCTCGCACTAACTGCTCCCGAAAAAGCTGTTGCTATAGAATTGCTATTTAACATTCCAACATCCATGTTATAGTAACTTTTATCCTCCCCACTCACACCAATTTAAAATCCAACTGTACACTCATGTTAAACAACCAACTACTTTAAGACAACATGCAGGACCAGATGAGAGAGGGTTAACTGACCGTAATAGACACTGGCATGAGACAGACAAAGAAATCAAACTGGAAACATCAAATACACAAACAGAAACTAACTCACACACAAGCTTTTCCTTTTGTTTTCCTCGCACAATGTTTCAGCCTCACTCCGGCTCCAAAACATTTCCTTTCCTTTTATATCTAACTGCACTCGTGACTTGTTGGGATTGAGAGCAACAGACTTTTCTATTCTGTGTTGTCACCAGTTTCAGGGGACAGACTGGCATGGGAATCACCTTAACGGGACAGACTGGCAAGCACGCTACCTTAACGGGACAAAATGACAAGGGTGTCACCTTAACGGTACAGACTGGCAAAGGCATCAACTTAATGGGACAGACTGGTCATGGCGTAATCTTAACGGGACGGTCTGTTAAGTGTTATCCTTCTCCATCATCGTCCCCCTCCGAGGCCTCATGTTCCGTTTCAGTACCTCCTGTCTGATACTCTGCTTTTTCTGATGGCTGCTGCAGCCGCCTGGGTGCTGCTTTCCCCTCTGGTTTTACAGTCACTGAATGTTGGACCTGTACTGTGCATGGTCTGTCTTCTGTTGGGTTCACTCCTGTAACTCCCTAAGGACACCTCTAGAATCCTCTAACTTCTGGGTCACTGGACATTATCCTGTGTAACAGTAACAATATGTTTCTTTGCTAACTCTAACCGCTGCTGAACTGCACAAGCCTGTACTGCATTAAGTGTCTGTTGTTGTATTGTGACATTAAAGATGATTGTGTAACTCATGTAGCTGTGTCTGCTGTTGCTGCTGTTTCTGTTCACTTTGAGCGACTATTTCTCTCACCTGTGACTGTTTCACTTCCTCATCGCACTGTGCACTGTGTGATGCTGCACATGGAGTCAGATTTAAAGCCTTTTCACCCTTCTGATGTTTAGCCAAGACCTGTGCCTGGATAAACTTCACTATCTTTTTAAATGGAACGTGTTCATGCTTCCATAGACAGTGTCCTAACAGGGACTGGATACTGTCCATATTACACTTCGTGCTTAACTCTTCCTCATATGTTTCCCAGAGACCCTTCTTCCCGTTGTCTTTTTGTGACATAATGTGTATTTAAAGATATATCGCTGGGTCAGTATAACCTGCTGTCCCTCAAAGGAGTTTATCCCTGCAAGAATTTTCACTGGTCAAACGAATGTTCCCATGTATATGCAACTTCCTCCAACACCCTCGGTTTGCCGGGTAGTCAAAGTCCCGGGTTTCAGCACCACTTGTTTGATCCGGGGTTTGGTTTAATGTAATTATTAGACTTAGCTCAATTACAATGACAGTCTATGTTGGGAGATCAGATCTAAAAGGGACTTGCAGCTCAGACTAGCTATAAAACTACACGTGTACGAGGCTGCTTTCACAGACTTCACAGACTGAATGAAGTTCTCTACAAAAAGCACAAAATTGTGATACTGAGCAAAGGGCAGTGGTCAGCAGTTGTGTTCACAATGGAACACCCGGTCCTCAACCTCCGGTTATCTGTGGAACCTTGTCTCTTCATTGAACTCTATCTTCTGTCTTCTTCTTGATGATGATGTGCGTTTTTAGGGTCTTACAAGTTACTAATTTATACAATATAATAAAAGCAAAATACTGCGGATGCTGGAAATCTGAAATAAAAACAAGAAATGCTGGAACCACTCAGCAGGTCTGGCAGCATCTGTGGAAAGAGAAGCAAAGTTAACGTTTTGGATCAGTGACCCTTCATCGGAACTAATTTATACACCTTTCCCAGCTTGGTTCTGTTCCATATTAGGTAAAAGCCCGTTTCTGATCATTTGATTGGTCAGTAATTAACTAACTACACTTCCATGATGGTACTTCGAGCCTGGTTTAAGTTATTATCATTGTCATTCAGTGGGGGGTGGGGGGGGCCTCCAGATTCCAGCTGCCTTGACTCCACGAGTTCCTTTACAAAAGGTCATATCTGACCCGGTGCCATCCTGCGGTGGATGTTCAACCACAGTGACAAATTAATGGCATTGATATGCACTTATCTCAATTCACAGCTTCCTGGCCACAAGGGCATTGTTTACAGTTTTATACCAGTTAAAAAGCTAACAGTCTCCCTGAGATACTTCACAGTCAAACGACTTTTAAATAACGGGTCTAAACAGGTCAGGACTTGTCCAGAAGTTTAGTTAACATCATTCGTTGTGGTTATGTTACATACAGAATACTATTTTAACAGTTATCCTGAAGAATATGACAACTATGTTCTAACAGTCCTATCATAAAATAAACACAATCCCACAGTTTTGTTCCAACAAGGACGGAGATATCCATCTTTGTGTTTGCAGACAGCGGCCACAACTGCCCACTGTTGACTGATTGTGTCTGAAGCTGTTGGGTTTTAGCTAAACACAGGGCATTTATTTTATTCGCTCAGTCATGGGATGTGGGGGTCGCGGTCTCGGCCAGCATTTATTGCACATCCCTAATTGCCCTTGAGAAGGTGGTTCTGAGCTCCCTTCTTGAACATGTGGGGTAGATGCACCCACAGTGCTGTCCGGAATGGATTGCCAGGATTTTCACCCAGCAACAGTGAAGGAATGGCGATATAGTTCCAAATCAGGATGGTGTGTGACTTGGAGGGGAACTTGCAGGTAGTGGTGTTCCCATGCATCTGGTGCTCTTGTCCTTCTAGGTGGTGGAGGTCGCGAGTTTGGATGGTGCTGCCTCAGGAGCTTGGGTGAGTTGCTGCAGTGCATCTTGTAGATGGTACACACTGTTGCCACTGTGCATCAGTGGTGGAGGGAGTGAATATTGTCGGTGGGGTGCCAATCAAGTTTGCTGCTTTGTCGGGAATGGTCCTGAGCTTCTTGAGTGTTGTTGCAGCGTCACACATCCAGGCAAGTGGAGAGTATTCCATCACACTCCTGACTTGTGCCTTGTCGATGGTGAACAGGCTTTGGGAAGTTAGGAGGTGAATTACTCGCCACAGGATTTCTAGCCTCTGACCTGCTATTCTAGCCACGGTATTTATATGGCTACTCCCGTTCAGTTTCTCGTTCTGTTTCTAATCAATGGTAACCCTCCAGGATGTAGATCGTGGGGGATTCAGTGATGGCAATGCCATTGAAAGTCAGCGGGAGATGGTTAGATTCTTTCTTGTTTTAGATGGTCATTGCCTGGCACTTGAGTGGCACGAAAGTTACTTGCCACATAGAACATAGAACATAGACAGTACAGCACAGTGCAGGCCCTTTGGCTCACGATGTTGTGCCGAACTATTAACCTACTCGAAGATTTAAGTAACTATCTCCCCTTCATTCTACTATCATCCATGTACCTATCCAAGAGTCGTTTAAATGCCCCTAATGTATCTGCTTCTACTACCACCGCTGGCAGCGCATTCCACGCACCCACCAATCTCTGTGTAAAGAACCTACCTCTGACATCACCCCGAAACCGTCCTCCAATCACCCTAAAATTATGCCCCCTGGTGATAGCCCTTTCCACCCTGGGGAAAAGTCTCTGACTATCCACTCTATCAATGTCTTTCATCATCTTGTACCCCTCTATCAAGTCACCTCTCATCCTTCTTCACTTCAATGAGAAAAGCCCTAGCTCTCTCAATCTTCCTTTGTAGGACATGCCCTCCAGTCCAGGCAGCATCCCGGTAAATCTCCTCTGTACCCTCTCTAAAGCTTCCACATCCTTCCTATAATGAGGCGACCAGAACTGAACACAATATTCCAAGTGTGGTCGAACCAGGGCCTTATGGAGCTTCAGCATAACCTCGCGGCTCTTAAACTCAATCCGCCTGTTATTGAAAGCCAACACACCATACGCCTTCTTAACAACCCTATCAACACATCAGCCCGAGCTGGATATTGTCCAGATATTGCTGCATTCGACATGGGTTGCTTCAGTATCTGAGGGATGGTGAATGGTGCTGAACATTGTGCCATCATCAGTGAACATCCCCACTTCTGACCTTTTGATTGAAGGATTATCATTGATGAAGCAGCTGAAGATGGTTGGGCCTCGGACACTACCCTGAGGAACTCCCCCAGTGATGTCCTGGAGCTGAGCTTATTGACCTCTAACAACCCCAGCCAGCTTCGTTTGCGTTAGATATGAGTCCAACCAGGGGAGAGTTTTCCCCTTGATTCCCATTGATTGCAGTTTTGCTCGGCTCCTTGATGCCATTCTCGGTCAAATGCTGCCTTGATATCAAGGGCAGTCATTGTCACCTCACCTCTTGAGTTCAGCTCTTTTGTCCATGTTTGTACCAAGGTTGTATTGAGAGCAGGAGCTGAGTGGCCATGGCAGAAGCCAAACGCAGCGTCAGTGAACAAATTATTGCTAAACAAGTGCTGCTTGATGGCACAGTTAACACCAGGCGAAGTGTTGGCTTGGTGGTAATGTCACTGGCATAGTAATCCAGAGGACCAGGCGAGTGCTCTGACGACATGAGTTCTAATCCGACCACAGCAGATATTGAAATTTGAATTCAATTAATAAAATATGGAATTTAAATTGTTGGTCTAATGGTGCCATGAAACCTTTGTCAATTTTTATGAAAAAACATCTGGTTCAGTGATGTCCTTCAGGGACGGAATTCTGTTGTCCTTACCTGGTCAGGCTTACAACTTTTCCCCTGTCAGATCATTACCCAGGGGCAGGTCGACCCATCCACTGGTAAACAAGGGACAATCCCGATGGTTACCAGTCCTGAAATTAGGTCACACTCCAAGTGCAGCCGATATAAAGGTATGGACATATACTGACTTCCAATACCATTCACTGACACTCTCGCATTTACTGCACTCTCCCAGCAGAAGGGATTGTGTGGCCCCTGTATCCCTGAGTATGACTATGGACTTGCTTGCCTCACTTAAGGGGTATGGGGTCACTTTTCCTTGGGAAAAGTTCCTGCTAACTCTCAGGGATTTTGTTAAGTTTTCCCGCACTCTCTGTGGTAGGTTTACTGGGTCTGACTGCCGCAGTGAAAGGCACAGCCTGATCTGCTGTGCTTTCCATCAGGGCCCCTTTTCCTGCACTTATCTGGTGGACCCTGTTTAATCCTGCAGGCTTTCTGATAACTTGCAGCATTCAGCTCGATGGTGACCTTCCTTATTACAGTGGAAACACACAGATCTTCATCAGTTACTCCTGCTCTCAGTACCGTACTATTTGGCCTGAGGATGGGCCTCTGTGTCCAACGCTTTTCCTTCTTGTCCATGACTATTCGGGCTCCTTTCACTCCCCCACCTTTTATTCTCGGATCTTTGGGATGACTGGGGAAGGGTTTACCTTTTGGCCTTCTGTACAAAGGAAAATTCATCGGCCAGAATTGCAACCTGTCTGGCTCTTTCATCTTTTTGTTCCTTTATGTGGGTTTTAATGGGAGGTGGCCTGCCTTAATACGGTGGAAACTCCTCGAGAAGGATCACCACTCTGAGGTTTTCATATGTGGGCTCTATCTTGACTGTCCATATCTACTGGTCAAAATAAACTCAAACATGCATTGTAAAATCTTCTAACGGTACGTATAATGGAAACATTCAGCAAAGACAAATGTGGGTCCATTACAGGCAGAATCAGGAGAATTTATAATGGAGAATAAAGAAATGGCAGAGAAGCTTAATGATTATCTTGTGTCTTTCTTCACTGTGGAAGAGACAAGAAATCTCCCAGAATTAGAGATCCAAGGGATTTGGGAGAATGAGGAATTGAGGCAAATTAGTATTAGCAAGAAGTTGTTTTGGAGAGATTAATAGTGCTGAAAGTTGATAATTCACCATCATCTGATATTCTACTTCCCAGAGTGTTGAAGGAAGTAGCTATGGTGATTGTAGATACATTGGTGATCCACTTTCAAAATTCTATCAATTCTGAAACGCTTCCTGCAGATTGGAAGGTCGCAAATGACACCCCACTATTTAAGAAGGGAGGGAAAAAGAAAATTGGGAATTACAGACCTGTTAGGCTTCCATCAGTACGAGGGAAAGTGCTAGAATCTATTCTAAAGTATGTGATAAATGGATCTGATTGGGCAGAGTCAACATGAATTTATGAATAGGAAATCATTCATGCTGAACATGTTGGAGTTTTTTTAGGATGTTACTCACAGAATAGAAAAAGGGAGCTGGTGGATTTTCAGAAGGCATTTGATAAAGTGCCCCACAGGAGCTTGGTAAGCAAAATTAAAACACATGGGAAAGGAGGTAATATACTGACATGCAGTAAGGATTGGTTAACAGGCAGGAAACAGAGTAAGAATAAACGGGTCATTCTTGCATTGGCAGGCTGTGACTAGTGGGGTACCGCAGGGCACAGTACTTGGGCCCCAGCTGTTCACAACATATATCGGTGATTTGGATATGGGGACCAAAGTAATATTTTCAAGTTTGCAGATGACACAAAACTAGGTGGGAATGTGAGTTGTGAGGAAGATGCAAAGTGGTTTCAAGGGGATTTGGACAGACTTAGTGAGTGGGCAAGAACATGGTAGATGGAATATAATGTGGAAAAATGTGAGGTGGGCCACTTGGGTATAATGAATAGATATGCAGAGTATTTCTTAAATGGTAAGAGATGAGAAAGTGTAGATGTACAAAGGGGCCTGGGTGTCCTTGTCAATAGGTCACTAAAAGCTAACATGCAGGTGCAGCAAGCATTTAGGAAGGCGAATGTATGTTACTTGTATCGTAAGAGGATTTGAATACAGGAGTAGTGAAGTCTTGATTCAATTGTATAGAACCTTGGTTAGATCGCACCTGGAGTACTGTGTGCAGTTTTGGTCCCCTTATCTGAGGAAGGATATTATGACCATAGAGGGACTGCAACAAAGATTCACCAGACTTGTTCCTGGGATGGCGGAACTGTTCTACGGAAAGGGATTGAAGAAACTGAACATGCATTATCTGGAGTTTCGAAGAATGAGCGGTGATCTCATTGAAACCTGCAAAATATTTAAAGGGATAGACAAGGCAGCTAAGATGTTTCCCCGGTTGGGGAATCTAGAACAAAGGGACACAATTTGAAAGCCACTTAGGACAGAGATGAGGAGTAATTTCTTTACTCAGAGGGTTGTGAACCTTTGGAATTCTCTACCCCTCTGTGGAAGCGCAGTCATTGAGTATGTTTAAAGTATAGATTGACAGATTTCTAAATACCACTGACAGAAGGGGACATGAGGATAGTGTGGGGGGAAAAGGCATTGAAGAGGATGATCAGCCATGATCATATTGAATGGTGGAGCAGGATCGATGGGCTGAATGGTTGAATTCAGCTCCTATGTTCCTATATTCCTTAGCTGCGTAACTCTTTCAAACTGGAAGTCAGTTTCGTCAGGCTGCTTTCTGATGGTTCAGAATCTTTTGCGGTTGACTTCGGATGCTATCTCATATACACCCAGGATAGCATTTTTAGTCACCTCATAATCTGATGTACCTTTATCTGTACCTTTATGGCAGCAGTGAATAAACCTCATGGGCTGTGACTGTTATTTTGCATTGTACAAACAGCATCCCACTCTCTGCTGGCCATTTCAGTTGCTTTGCAAGCTTTTCAAAAGTGATGAAAAATTCTGCCACATCCTCCTCATTGAACTTTGGAATGAACTGGGAGAAGTTTAAGAGCTCAGCACATGGTCCTGAGCGAGGGGCAGCTCCCTCACTAGCTGTGCCTTCACTGGATGTACTGGGACTTCCTTTAGTTGTTTGAGCCGCCTGAACTCCCTTTCCTCCTTCTCCTTCTGGAACACTTTTACTTTTTCCCATTCTTGACGCTCACTCTGCTCTTTCTCGCGCTCTCTGGAATTCTAATTCTAGTCTATTCTGTTCTAGTTTTACCTTAGCTAACATTACTCTATCTGTCAGTGATTCTAACACTGTTTGAGTTTTCAGCTTCAAGTGAAAAAAGGTTGGCCACAAGTCTTAGGATTTCGGGTTTCCTAGCTTTGGACGGAGAGTAATCCCTAACTGTGCAGCTACATTACTCAACTTTGCAACAGAGAGGTGTTTTAGCCTGCCCCAAGTTACCCCCTTATTGCGAATCTACCTCCTTTATTCAAAAAGGGAGAGAGACAGAAAGCACGAAATATTATGAGGGCATAGAAAGGGTAGATAGGAAGAAATCTTTTCCCTTAGTGGAGGTGTCAATAAGCAGGGGGCATTGATTTAAGTTAAGGGGCAGGCGGTTAAGAGGGGATTTGAGGGAAAAAAATTCACCGAGAGGGTGGTTGGAATCAGGAACACACTACCTGAAGGGGTGGAAGAGGCAGGACCCTTACAGGATTTAAGAAGTATTTAGATTAGCACTTGAAGTGCCATAGCATACAAGGTTACTGGAATGGTGCTGGAAAATGGGATTAAAATGGACAGGCTTGATGGCCGGCAAGGACACAGTGGTCCAATAGGGACTGTTTCTGTCCTGTATAACTCTGTGACTCTATGACATTTCCAATTTCTCGTTTGTCGTTGGGTTACAATCTCGAGAACCTCCACATTTCTGTTACAGCAGGTGAGGAGAGGTCTCAGTCTCCCCTCTTGTCCTATCTTTCATTTGTTCGTAACTGGATTTGTTCCTTTTTAGCAGTGGACGTTGTGACTACCTCAGTGAGTATTTTACCTTTTACCTTTATTGTGATCGTAAAAGAACCAATCGGACAGGTTTTCTTGAGTTTAAACAAGAGGTGAGTTTATTATACTTAACAATCTAAACTGGATCTGAATAAAATAATAAAAATATACGGTGCACATTGAAGCGCACACTCATAGGCAAATCACACAAATTAGTTATAGAGTGAGAAATAAATTTGAATTTGTATTGGAGTTCATAATGGATTAAAAATAAACAAAGTCTGTGAGATTGGATAATTCTGTGGTCTGCGTCTTTGCCATCCTTATTTATGAGTTTCATGTCATCTGCAAGCATTGAAATTATGTTTTTTAACATATAAGTCTCTATCGCTTGTACATCTATCTACATGCCAGGAAGAGCACTGATTCTAATACTAACCCCTGAGAAACAACACTGAATACTCCCCCTCCACCAGTCTGAACAATGACCGTTCATCACTTCTCTCTACTTTCTGTCCCTGATTCAGTGTCATATCCACACTATCACTGTCACATTAATCCATGTGCTCCATTTTTCATAACAAGTCTATGACATGTCATTTGATCACAGGCCTTTTGAAAGTCTGTATACATAACATAAAACACACTATCCTCTTCAACACTCAGTTATTTCATCAACGAACTTGATCATGATTATCAGACGTGACTGGTCATTAACCTATCCGTGCTGTTTGTTATTTATTAGACCATGTTTTTTCAAGAAAGATATTTGTTTGTACAGGGTTATGGCCTCTAGAAAATTCCAACCACTGACATTAGACTGACTGCTCAGTAGTTACAGGGTTTAGCTAATTTCTCCTTTTGAAACAGGGTGTAACATTTACAACCCTCCAGTCCTCTGTCATCACTCCCAGATCCAAGGAGGATTGAAAGCTTCTGGCCAGTGCCGCTGCTATTTCCACCATTCCTTTTTTCAACAAACCTCATATATTCAACTAGACAAAGGAACACTTCCACACTATTGTGGTACAAAAAGTGTTGGAGAAAAAGGGGTTAACTGAACCTGTTTGTTCATTGACTGTAATTAATGTCAGTCACTATGGACACTAATTGTGTCACTGGAGGTTTTCCCTGTTCTATTAATAAGGGAGTCCTTTCAATGTGTTAACTCATAGTGTCAGTGGGAGCATTACCCCCGGCACTAACAGAGACCCGTGGCTGCAGAGAGAGAGCGAGAAGATCGATCAGAATCTGCGAACAATAGATAGGAATATTGCAAAAATGGACAGCAGGACATTCTCCTTTTAGTTTGACTTGGTTACTGCTGATTATGTTTGGATGATATTAGAATTTCGGATCTATTATGCTCTGAAAATGATTGAAACTATTTACTATCCCATCCTCGCAATCATTGGTGTCCCTGGTAAGTCTTTGTATCCAACCATTAGATCTATAAACCACATTTTACTGATTTAGTTTTCTTGTCATGTGAATCTTGGGAAGACGTAAGCCACTGTGTTGAGTCTCTGTCACAAACTCCACACTATATCCGCTATCTGCATTCCCCTACCTACCCATGTCTGAGGCTGAAACAGACTGTTTGGAACCTCTGTTTTATATTTATACCTGAGATGCGTTCGTCGCCATATTCCCCCCAACGCCAACCCTACCTACTACCACCTCTGTAACATCACCCGTCATCACCTTTACCTCAGCCCATCTGCTGAATAAGCCCTCAACTGTGCCTTTGTTAAATCCACACTTGACTATTCCAATTCTATCCTGGTCACCCTCCCAGTTATAAACCTCCAATAACCACAGCCCATCCAGATCTCTGCTGACTGTTACAGAGGGTTTAAACTAATGTGGCAGGGGGATGGGAACCAATTGAGGTCAGTTGACAGTAAGGAGGTAGTAAAAAAAGCCTGTAAGGAACTAGATAATGAAGTCAGTGTGACTAAGGGGAAGAACAGGCAGGGAGCAGATGATGAATATGAAGGGACTGGTGGTCTGAGGTGCATTCGTTTTAATGCAAGAAGTATATTTGGTAAAGCAGATGTACTTAGGGCTTGGATTAGTACCTGGGAGTATGATGTTATTGCTATTACTGAGACTTGGTTGAGGGAAGGGCATGATTGGCAACTAAATATCCCAGGATATCGATGCTTCAGGCGGGATAGAGAGGGAGGTAAAAGGGGTGGAGGAGTTGCATTACTGTTCAAAGCGGATATCACAGCTGTGCTGAAGGAGGGCACTATGGAGGACTCGAGCAGTGAGGCAATATGGACAGAACTCAGAAATAGGAAGGATGCGGTAACAATGTTGGGGCTGTACTACAGGCCTCCCAACAGCGAGCGTGAGATAGAGGTACAAATATGTAAACAGATTATGGAAAGATGTAGGAGCAACAGGGTGGTGGTGATAGGAGATTTTAATTTTCCCAACATTGACTGCGATTCGCTTAGTGTTAGAGGTCCAGATGGAGCAGAATTTGTAAGGAGCATCCAGGAAGGTTTTCTAGAGCAGTATGTAAATCGTCCAACTCGGGAAGGGGCCATACTGGACCTGGTGTTGGGGAATGAGCCCGGCCAGGTTGTTGAAGTTTCAGTAGGGGACTACTTTGGGAATAGTGATCACAATTCCGTAAGCTTTAAAATACTCATGGACAAAGACGAGAGTGGTCCTAAAGGAAGAGTGCTAAATTGGGGGAAGGCCAACTATACCAAAATTCGGCAGGAGCTGGGAAATGTAGATTGGGAGCAGCTGTTTGAAGGTAAATCCACATGTGATATGTGGGAGGCTTTTAAAGAGAGGTTGATTAGCGTGCAGGAGAGACATGTTCCTGTGAAAATGAGGGATAGAAATGGCAAGATTAGGGAACCATGGATGACAGGTGAAATTGTGAGACGAGCTAAGAGGAAAAAGGAAGCATACATAAGGTGTAGGCGGCTGATGAAAGACGAAGCTTTGAAAGAATATCGGGAATGTAGGACCAATCTGAAACGAGGAATTAAGAGAGCTAAAAGGGGTCATGAAATATCTTTAGCAAACAGGGTTAAGGAAAATCCCAAAGCCTTTTATTCATATATAAGGAGAAAGAGGGTAACTAGAGAAAGGATTGGCCCACTAAAGGACAATGGAGGAATGTTATGCTTGGACTCAGAGAAAATGGGTGAGATTCTAAACGAGTGCTTTGCATCGGTATTCACCGAGGAGAGGGACATGACGGATGTTGAGGTTAGGAACAGATGTTTGATTACTCTAGGTCAAGTCGGCATAAGGAGGGAGGAAGTGTTGGGTATTCTAAAGGGCATTAAGGTGGACAAGTCCCCAGGTCCGGTTGGGATCTATCCCAGGTTACTGAGGGAAGTGAGAGAGGAAATAGTTGGGGCCTTAACAGATATCTTTGCAGCATCCTTAAACACGGGTGAGGTCCCGGAGGACTGGAGAATTGCTAATGTTGTCCCATTGTTTAAGAAGGGTAGCAGGGATAATCCAGGTAATTATAGACCGGTGAGCCTGACGTCAGTGGTAGGGAAGCTGCTGGAGAAGATACTGAGGGATAGGATCTATTCCCATTTGGAAGAAAATGGGCTCATCAGTGATAGGCAACATGGTTTTGTGCAGGGAAGGTCATGTCTTACCAACTTAATAGAATTCTTTGAGGAAGTGACAAAGTTGATTGATGAGGGAAGGGCTGTCGATGTCATATACATGGACTTCAGTAAGGCGTTTGATAAGGTTCCCCATGGCAGGCTGATGGAGAAAGTGAAGGCGCTTGGGGTCCAAGGTGTACTAGCTAGATGGATAAAGAACTGGCTGGGCAACAGGAGACAGAGAGTAGCAGTAGAGGGGAGTTTCTCAAAATGGAGACGTGTGACCAGTGGTGTTCCACAGGGATCCGTGCTGGGACCACTGTTGTTTGTGATATACATTAATGATTTGGAGGAAAGTATAGGTGGAATGATTAGCAAGTTTGCAGACGACACTAAGATTGGTGGAGTAGCAGATAGTGAAGGGGACTGTCAGAGAATACAGCAGAATATAGATAGATTAGAGAGTTGGGCAGATAAATGGCAGATGGAGTTCAATCAGGGCAAATGCGAGGTGATGCATTTTGGAAGATCCAATTCAAGAGTGAACTATACAGTAAATGGAAAAGTCCTGGGGAAAATTGATGTCCAGAGAGATTTGGGTGTTCAGGTCCACTGTTCCCTGAAGGTGGCAACGCAGGTAAATAGAGTGGTCAAGAAGGCATACGGCATGCTTTCCTTCATCGGACGGGGCATTGAGTACAAGAGTTGGCAGGTCATGTTACAGTTGTATAGGACTTTGGTTCGGCCACATTTGGAATACTGCGTACAGTTCTGGTCGCCACATTATCAAAAGGATGTGGATGCTTTGGAGAGGGTGCAGAGGAGGTTCACCAGGATGTTGCCTGGTATGGAGGGCGCTAGCTATGAAGAGTGGTTGAGTAGATTAGGATTATTTTCATCAGAAAGACGGAGGTTGAGGGGGGACCTGATTGAGGTGTACAAAATCATGAGAGGTATAGACAGGGTGGACAGCAAGAGGCTTTTTCCCAGAGTGGGGGTTTCAATTACTAGAGGACACGAGTTCAAAGTGAAAGGGGAAATGTTTAGGGGGGATATGCGTGGAAAGTTCTTTACGCAGAGGGTGGTGGGCACCTGGAACGCGTTGCCAGCGGAGGTGATAGACGCGGGCACGATGGAGTCTTTTAAGATGTATCTAGACAGATACATGAATGGGCAGGAAGAAAAGAGATACAGAACCTTAGAAAATAGGCGACATGTTTAGAGAGAGGATCTGGATCGGCGCAGGCTTGGAGGGCCGAAGGGCCTGTTGCTGTGCTGTAATTATCTTTGTTCTTTGTTCTTTGTATCCTAACTCACACCAAATCCTGATCTCCCATCACCCCTGTACTCACTGATCTACATTGGCTCCCGGTCTGGCAGCACCTTAATTTTAATATTCTCATGGTCTCACCCTTCCAATTAGTCCAATTTCCCTTCCATTTCACATATTATTGAAAACCATATGCCGTCAAGTCTTTTTCCATTTCCCTTTTTGAAGTGAGTTGCTTTCACTCTATATCTTCCTCTGCTGTGATTCTCACTCTGTGGCAGCACTGGTGCCAACGTGATGAAACCTGGATCCAGAAAATGATGTGAACTACACAGCCAGCCACTTCTAGTGTGTCCAGCACAGTGCCCCATGCTGGGAAGGGATCTCGCCTGGGTAGACCATGCATGTGCTGTTAGTGTGAGGAAGGGTTTGAATTGACGTCAATCAGCCATTCCGACAGCTTTGATGTACTTCTTTGGCACTTTGTCTATGCATGTCCACTGACTGCCTGTGTAGTCACTCTCAGGTGAACACACATTCAGCAGCGCGAGGAACTCCATCTAGTGTTATTTAAAAGGACCAGGCATCCAACTTATAGGTGAGGGTCTTTTGACTTACTTGTGCTATTGTAAAGTTAGTGGAGATTCTGTGGATGGTTTTCTGGAGGTTGTGCTCGGATCTGCTGCAAAGACTCAGGGAGGACAGAGGATTTGTGACCCAACTCTGGACGAGGTATTGGGACTGTAGTTACAGTGTCCCTGGGTCTGTAACCTACCACCAAATGGAGCAGAAGCTGCAGAGAGGGGAAGCTCTGTAAAGCGGGAGGAGGAGGGGATTCTTTCCTACCCACCACGGGTTTTCCAAGAGCACTTTTCCCACCTACACCTAACCCAGGAGCAGTCTGTGAGGTGACTATGATTCAATACGGAGGTGGTCACAGAGCTGTGTCAACTCCTGCAACACGATCTGGAGCCTCACACCAGGGTGAGGACGGAGCTGTCAGTGGCTATTCAGGCCTCAGTTTCATTGAACTGTTATGTATCTTTGAAAATTGATAATCAAACAAACTTAAAGGCTTTGCATCTGAATGCACGAAGCATTCGGAATAAAATAAATGAGTTAACAGCACAAATGAAGACGAATGGGTATGATTTATTGGCGATTACTGAGACGTCGTTGCAGGGAAACCAGGTTTGGGAATTGATATCCAAGGGTACTCAGTATTTTGGAAGGATAGACAGGAAGGAAAATTAGGAGGTGTAGCATTGTTAGTAAAGAAGAAGATCAGTGCTATGGTGAGAAATGACATAGGCACTGAAGATCAAGACGTAGAATCAGTGTGGGTAGAAATAAGAAATAGAAAGGGGAAGAAGTCCCTGGTGGGAGTAATCTATAGGTCCCCAACCAGTAGTTCCGCAGTGGGGAACAGTATAAACCAAGAAATACTGTGGGCTTGTGAGAAAGGTACGGCAAGGGTGATTTTAATATGTATATATAATGGATTAGTCAAATTGTCAAAGGTAGTTCCGAGGGAGAGTTCATTGAATGTATTAGAGATTGTTTTTCGGAGCAATATGTTGTGGAACCAACCAGGGAGCAGTCTATTCTAGATTTGATATTGTGAAATGAGGTGGGATTAATTAATGATCTCATAGTTAAGGATCCTCGACGGAAGAGTGATCATGGCATGCTAGAATTTCAAATCCAGTTTGAGGGCGAGAAACTGGAGTCCGCTGTAGCGTTCTGGAGTTAAACAAAGGTAATTACATAGACATGAGGACTGATTTGGCCCTAGTGGACTGGGCAGGAAGACTAGAAGGTAGGAATGTTGATGAGCAGTGGCAGATGTTTAAGGAGAAATTCAATTCCTCCCAACGAAAATATATTCTGGAGTGGAAGAAAGATTCGAAGAGGGGGAAAGACATCCATGGCTAAGCAGGGAAGTTAAGGATAACACAAAGACAAAGACTAAGGCACACCATATTGCAAAGGCCACTGGAAGGCTGGAAGATTGGGAAATGCTTAACGATCAACAAACGGTTACTAAAAAGTAATAAAAAGTAAATTATGAAAGGAAATTATCACAAAATGTAAACGCGGATGGCAAAAGCTTCTTTAAGTATATGAAAGGTAAGAGAGTAGCTAAAGTGAATATTGGTCCCTTGGAGGATAAGACTGGGATGTTGATAGAGGGGAGACAGAAATGGCGGAGACACTAAATCAGTATTTTGCCTCAGTTTTCACGGTGGAGGACACTAGTAGCATCCAAATAGTAACAGGTAATGCAGAAGTTACAGAAAGAGAGGAATTTAGAACAATCATAATATGGGGAGGCGGTGGTGTAGTGGTATTGTCACTGGACTAATAAACCAGCGACCCAGGGTATTGTTCTGGGGACATGGGTTCGAATCCCACCACAGCAGAAAGTGGAATTTGAATTCAGTTAATAAAACTGGAATTAAAAGCTGGTCTGGTGATGGCCATGAAACCATTGTCGATTTTTGTAAAACCACATCGTGTTCACTAATGTCCTTAACGGAAGGAAACCTGCTGTCCTTACCTGGTCTGGTCTACATGTGACTCCAGGCCCACAACAATGTGATTGACTCTTCCATGCCCTCTGACGTGGCCTAGCAAGCCACTCAGTTGTAACTAATTACCACGAAGTCAAGAAAAAGGAATGAAACCGGACGGACCACCCAGCATTGACCGAGGCACCGGGAACGACAACGGCAAACACAGCCCTGTCGACCCTGCAAAGTCCTCCTTACTAACATCTGGGGGCTTGTGCCAATGTTGGGAGAGCTGTCCCACAGACAAGTCAAGCAACAGCCTGACATAGTCATACTCACGGAATCGTACCTGACAGACAATGTCTCAGACACTGCCATCATCATCCCCGGGAATGTCCTATACCAATGGCAGGACAGACCCAGCAGAGGTGGTGGTATACAGTAGGGAGGGATTTTCCCTGAGAGTCCTCAACTACGACCCTGGGCCCCATTAAGTCTCATGGCATCAGATTAAACATGGGCAAGGATACCTCCTACTGATTACCACATATCGCCCATGCCCAGCTGGTGAGTCAGTATGCCTCAATGTTGAACAGCACTTGGAGGAAGCACTGAGGGTGGCGAGGGCACAAAATGTATTCTGAGTGGGGGACTGCAATGTTCAGCACCAAGAGTCGCTCGCTGGCACCACTAGTAACCGAGCTGACTGAGTTCGAAAGGACATATCTGCTAGACTGGGTATGCGGCAGGTCGTGACGGAACCAACAAGAGGGGAAAGCATACTTGACCACGCCCTCACCAATCTGCCTGCCGCAGATGCATCTGTCCATGACAGTGTTGGTAGGAGTGACCACTGCACAGTCCTTGTGGAGACAAAGTCCTAACTTCACATTGGGGATACCCTCTATCGTGTTGTGTGGCACTACCACCGTGCTAAATGGAACAGATTTCGAACAGATCTAGCAATGCAAAACTGGACATCCATGAGGCGCTGTGGGCCATCATCAGCAGCAGAATTGTACGCAACCACAATCTGTAACCTCATGGCCCGGCATATTCCCCATTCTACCATTACCATCAAGGCAGGAGACCAACCCTGGTTCAATGAAGAGTGCAGGAGGGCATGCCAGGAGCAGCACCAGGCATACCTGAAAATGTCAACCTGGTGAAGCTACAACACAGGACCATCTGCGAGTGAAACTGCGTAAGCGAAGTGAACAGAGCCAAGCGAACCCAGAACCAAAGGATCAGATCTAAGCTCTGCAGTCCTGACACATCCAGCTCTGAATGGTGGAGGACAATTAAACAACTACCTGGAGGAAGTGGTTCCACAAACCACGCCATCCTAAATGATGTGGGAACCCAGCACATCACTGTGAAAGCTAAGGCTGAAGCATTTGCATCAATCTTCATCCAGAAGGTCCGAGTTGAGGCCGATTTCGGCCTCCTCCTGAACTCCCTAGCATCACGGATGCCAGACTTCAGCGAATTCGATTCATTCCACGTGATATCAAGAAACGACTGAAGGCACTGGAAACTGAAAAAGCAATGGGCCCTGACAACATTCCGGCAATAGTACTGAAGACTGTGCTCCAGAACTTGCCGCGCCCCTAGCCAAGCTGTTCCAGTACAGCTAAAACACTAGCATTTACCCTGCAATGTGGAAAATTGCCCAGGTATGTCCTGTACACAAAAAGCAGGACAAATCCAACTCGGCCAATTACCGCCCCATCAGCCTACTCTCAATCATCTGTAAAGTGATGGGAAGTGTCATCAACAGTGCCATCAAGCGGCACTTGCTTAGCAATAACCTGCTCAGTGACGCTCAGTTTGGTTTCCGCCAGAGCCATTCAGCTCCTCACCTCATTAAGGCCGTGGTTCAAACATGGACAAAAGAGCTGAACTCAAGAGGTGAGGTGAGAGTGACTGCCCTTGACATCAAGGCTGCATTTAACCGAATATAGCATCAAGGAGCCCTAGCAAAACTGAGGTCAATGGGAATCAGGGGAAAGCCCTCCGCTGGCTGCAGTCATACCTAGCGCAATGGAAGATGGTTGTGATTTTTGTTTTTTAGAATTAGAACATTACAGCACAGTACAGGCCCTTCGGCCCTCGATGTTGCGCCAACCTGTGAAACCATCTGACCTACACTATTCCATTTTAATCCATATGTCTATCCAATGACCACTTAAATGCCCATAAAGTTGCCGAGTCTACTACTGTTGCAGGCAGGGCGTTCCACGCCCCTAGTACTCTCTGAGTAAAGAAACTACCTCGAACATCTGTCCTATATCTATCACCCCTCAACTTAAAACTATGTCCCCTCGTGTTTGCCATCACCATCCGAGGAAAAAGACTCTCACTATCCACCCTATCTAACCCTCTGATCATCTTATATGTCTCTATTAAGTCACCTCTCCTCCTCCTTCTCTCCAACGAAAACAACCTCAAGTCCTTCAGGCTTTCCTCGTAAGACTATCCCTCCATACCAGGCAACATCCTAGTCAATCTCCTCTGCACCCTTTCCAAAGCTTCCACATCCTTCCTATAATATGGTGACCAGAACTGCACGCAATACTCCAGGTGCGGCCTCACCAGAGTTTTGTACAGCTGCAGCATGACCTCGTGGCTCCGAAACTCGATCCCCCTACTAATAAAAGCTAACACACCATATGCCTTCTTAACAGCCCTATTAACCTGGGTAGCAACTTTCAGGGATTTATGATTGTTGGAGGTCACTCATCTCAGCTCCAGGACATTACTGCAGGAGTTCCTCAGTGTAGTGTCCAAGGCCCAACCATCATTAGCTGCTTTATCAATGACCTTCCTTCAATCATAAGGTCAGCAGTGGGGATGTTCGCTGATGATTGAACAATGTTCAGCACCTTTTGTGACTCCTCAGATACTGAAAAGCAGTCTGTGTAAAAATGCAGCAAGACGTGGACAATATCCAGGCTTGGGCTGATAAATGGCAAGTAACATTCGCGCCACACAAGTGCCAGGCAATAACCATCTCCCTTTGACATTCAACGGCATTATCATCGCTGAATCCCCCACTATCAACATCCTAGGGGCTGCCATTGACCAGTAACTGATCTGGAGTAGCCATAGAATTACCGTGGCTACACAAGCAGGTCAGAGGCTAGGAATCCCGAGGCGAGTAACTCACCTCCTGACTCCTCAAAGCCTGCCCACTATCTACAAGGCATAAGTCAGGAGTGTGATGGAATTCTCTCCACTTGCCTGGATGGGTGCAGCTCCAACAACACTCAAGAAGCTCAACACCATCCAGGACAAAGCAGCCCACCTGATTGGCACACCATCCACTCTCATTCACTCCCTACAGCACTGACGTACATTGGCAGCAGTGTGTACCATCTACAACATGCACTGCAGCAATGCACCAAGGCTCCTTAGACAGCGCCTTCCAAACCCGCGACCTCTACAAACTAGAAGGACAAAGGCAGCAAATACATGGGAACACCATCACCTGCAAGTTCCCCTCCAAGTCACTCACCACCCTGACTTGGAACTATATCGCCGTTCCTTCACTGTCGCTGGGTCAAAATCATGGAACTCCATTCCTAACAGCACTGTGGGTGCACCTACCCCACATGGACTGCAGAGGTTCTAGAAGGAAGCTCAGCACCACCTTATCATGGGCAATTCGGGATGGGCAATAAATGCTGGCCGAGCCAGAGACGCCCACATCCTATGAATGAATAAAAAAAAGTCACGATGGAAAAGGTACTGAACAAACTATTGTGAGTGAAGGCAAATGAATCCCCAGGACCTGATAGCCTACATCCTAGGGTCTTAAAGGAAATAGCAGCGGAGATAGTGGATCCATTGGTTATAATATTTCAAAATTCTCTGGATGCGGGAAAGGTTCCAGTGGATTGGAAAAAAAACCTGTATAACACCCTTATTCAAAAAGGGAGGGAGACAGAAAGTAGGAAACACTCGACCAATTAGTTTAACATCTATCGTTGGGAAATTGTTACAATCCATTCTTAAGGAAGTAATAACAGGACTTTAAGAAAGTCAAAAGCAACCCATCAGTGTCAGGTTTTATGAACTGTAAATCGTGTTTGACGAATTTGCCAGAGTGCTTCGAAGCTGTGACAAGAAATGTGGAAAATGGGGATCCTGTAGATGTATTCTATCTAGACTTCCAGAAGGCACTTGATAAGGTGCCACACAAAAGGATAATACACAAGGTAAGATCACATGGGATTAGTGGCAATTTATTAGCTTGGATAGAGGATTGGCTAACCAACAAAAAACAGATAGTCGGGATAAATGGGTGCTTTTCTGGCAGGCAAGATGCAATTAGTGGGGTGCCACAGGGTTCGGTCCTTTGTCCCCGACTATTTACAATCTATATTAATGACTTGGATGCAGGGATAGAAGGTAATATCGCCAAATTCGCAGATGAGGCTAAAATAGATTGGATAGTAAGTTGCAATAAATACATAAGAAATTTACAAATTGATATGGATAGTTTCGGTGAATGGGCCAAAATTTGGCAGATGGAGTTTAACGTGGTTAAGTGTGAGGTTCGCCATTTCGGTCAGAAAAATAGAAAGGTAGATTATTATCTAAATGGAGAGAAACGTTAGCGTACTTCGGAGCAGAGGGATCAGGGTGTCCTCGTGCATGAATCACAGAAAGCTAGTTTGCATGTGCAGCAGGTGATAAAGAAGGCAAATTGAATGTTGGCATTTCTTGCTAAAGGAATAGGATGTGGGAAAGTGTTGCTGCAACTGTACAAGGCATTAATGAGACCGCAGCTGGAGTATTGCGTACAGTTTTGGTCTCCTTACTTGAGGATGGATGTAGTTGCATCGGAGACAGTTCAGAGGAGGGTCACGAGATTGAATCCAGGGATGAGGGGTTTGTCTTATGAAGGGAGATTAAGCAGTTTATGCCTTTACTCTCTGGAGTTTAGAAGAATGAGAGGGGATCCAATCGGGGTATATAAGATGATTAAAGGATTGACAAAGTAGACGTAGAGAAGATGTTTCCTCTCGTGGCGCAATTTAGAATGAGAGGTCAGAGTTTTAGGATAAAGGGGGAGCAGATTTAAAACAGAGATGAAGAGAAATGTCTTCTCTCAAAGAGTCGTGAGTCTGTGGAATTCAGTACTCCAGAGTGCGGTAGATGCCGAGATATTGAGTAAATTTAAGGAAGAGATAGACAGATCTTTAATTAGTAATGGGTTGAAGCGTTATGGAGAAAGGGCAGAAAAGTGGAGTAGATGCCGAGATGAGATCAGCTGTGATCATATTGAATGGCAGAACAGGCTCAAGGGGCTGAACTGCCTACTCCTGATCCTACTTCTTATGTTCTTATCTGGATTTATCCAGGCAAGAGCGGGTGACGTATTCATTATCTCTCTCTATGTTGTCTATTGATGTATCTGCCATCCAGATAGCAGAGGCCATCCATGTCGGGTGAGGTGAATTATACTGTCTGCTCTCTCAGCAGGGAGAAGCAAATGAGAAATCCCGTGACTTTGTCTGGAGAGCTGGATTCCTGATGGTGTAGGTGGCTCTGCGGGGTCCCCATGTCAACGGGGAGAGGTACACGAACTGATAGAACTCTCACTCCATTAATGTACAGTTGGTGTGTGAGCATGCCCAGTACATCATGTTGGTGAATGTCCACTATCCTGGCAGCAGCCACCATACCTTCATTCTGAAACATTCAGCCGTTCCCAACACATCGGGCCTCCATGCAGAACCAGAATGTGGCTCATGACCTCTAAACTCTGGACACTCCCCTCCACCACACAAAACCACCAGGTGAAGCAATGCTTCCGATGTCTGAACCGCGCGGGGGGAGCCCTCCAGTACACACTGAGCAGGTGTCCAGGTTCATGGTATTCTGCATCACCATCATGAGGACACAGGCATTGGCACCAGGAATCCGGAGGCCACCTCAGGAAGAGGAGGAGGCAGGGAGGATATTTCCTCGATGCCTTCGACCCGGACATGCTGTCGGAGATTCCCTGCTAAGATTCCAGTTCCCATAGCACAACTTCCCTATCCCACCATGAATCCCCCATTACCCACTATCACACCCATCTGAGACGCCACATCACAGTGTCCCCTTGGTCACCATCCTGCAATAAAAAACACCAACAAAAACCTTTTCATTGACATGTTTATCCAACAACACATCCAATCATACAAACAAACTGAACTATTCACCCTTGTGTATTCCCTTAGTGCCTGTCTTGTGGGTTCCCGAGACTTGACTAGTTCTCCTACATAGTGTTTCCCCAGTGGTTGCAGCATGGCTGGTGGAAGGCTGCTGACTTTGATCTGGTGACTGTGACTATCAGACGAAGTGATAGGGAATCACCATTAGTACTGTGCTGCTGCTCTCTCTCTGTCTCCTGGAGCTGCTGTGACTGGGAAGCTGGCAGTTTTGTGTTGTCATTGGAAAGTATAAAATCAGAAGGGGAGGGTTGGGGTGAGGGATTGCGGGTGGTGGAAAGCAGGAAGTCCATGGTCTCACCATCTGCAGCTTGTACATCAACATTTCTGACGTTTACCAGTTCTGATGAAGGGTCACAGATCTGAAACATTAACAGCATACACAGATGCTGCCAGACGAGTTGAGTATTTCCAGCACTTTCTGTTCTCTTCCCTTAGCTCTGGAATTCACTCCCTAAACCTTAAATACAGTAAGTTGCACAGAGTCCAGTTTTAGGGAGTACTACTTGTACAGAGTACTAAATACAGTAAAGTTAACGAGTGACTGAATTTTAAGAGATCTAAAAGTTGATCTCTTTCCAAAAGTTCGTTAACTATTGCATTTAGCATTTCACTTAATTTTAAGCTGAAATTGTAGTTTCTTTCACAGTCTGTTTGTGACAGCTGGACAGTTAATTGATTCTCATGGAATAAGAGGGTCACTGTCAGCTTGGATTAAAAAAAACTGGCTTAATGAGAGAAAACGGTGAGTTGTGGTAATCAGTTGCTTTTTTCAGACTGGAGGAAGGTAGACAGTGGTGTTTCCCCAAGAGGCAGTGCTTGGACCACTGATATTTTTCTGATATTTATAAATAATTTGGTCATTGGAACACAGAATACTCAGATCGAGGGAGCTTCTGCTCATATCCACCATTCCCAGTTCCTGCTTTAGAGCCCTGGCCTCAACAGCGGTAAGGAGCCTCTGTGTGGTTGTGGTGGTGACATCTCTCTCACTGTCAGTGACTGTGGTTGGTTGCTCACTGACCCCATCTATATCAGTCTTGTTCTTAGGCTGGCCTGCAGTTTAGGCCCAGGTTACCTCACACCCTGGTATTTTCCAGTGATCTTGTCGTCCTTGTATGGAGGAAGTGGAGCAGAGACTGTGAGGCTCACAAATGTGTTGCCCTAAGAAGAACCGGGATATCTGGCTTTGTGTTTGGAGACAGCAGCCACAACTGCCCACTGTTGACTGAGTGTGTCTGAAGCTGTCGGATTTTATCTCAACACAGAGCGTGGTCAGCTTCAGGGGAGGCAGAGCTTTAACACGGGTCTAATTCCCTCATAGCCCCTCCTCACATCTTCTAACTCCTCACCTAGTCTGGGAGTGTCTGCCTGTAACTCAGTGTTTTGGTCCAGTATTTGTTCTAATTTACTCTGCGGATAATATACTCCATCATGTGGCTCCTGATCCCAGAGTAACTGATTGTACAGGATGCCAATGTTTTCCTGCCAATCTTCATTTTCCTTCTGTAAATTGTCCATCTCTTCCTTCAATTCTTCGTGTCTTTTATTTAACCTTCAGGTACTCAGATGTGCCCCATTGACCAACTTATCTCTGCCCTTTTTTAGCTTCAAGTTGCATTTCTGGACATCCTCAGATATTCTATTGAGAATGAAATCATAATCCCCATCATTTTCCTCGAAAATCCTTGGGATGACCGTCTCCCCAGGTGTGCCTGTTTTTCTCTACAAGCTTATCAATTGACTATTTCCTGTGATATGCTAATGACTTTACTTATTCTGGCTTTACTTGTTCAAAACTCTCTTAAAGAAAAGAGAGCAGTAGGTGGTAATCAGCAGGAGGTTTCCTTGCCCATGTTTGATCTGATGCCACGAGACTTCATGGTGTCCAGAGTCGATGTTGAGGACTCCCAGGGCATCTCTCTCGCTACTGTATACCACTTTACCCCCACCTCTGCTGGGTCTGTCCTGCTGGTCGGACAGGGCATACCCAGGGATGGTGATGGCAGTGTCTCGGACATTGTCTGTAAGGTATGATTCCGTGAGTATGACTATGTCAGGCTGTTACTTGACTAGTCTGTGGGACTGCTCTGTTTGACAGGTTGTACCGAGTGGTGTGCCAGAGGGATCAGTGCTGAGGGCTCAACTTTTTGGAATTTTTAATAAATGACTTGGATGAAGGGATGACACAAAGTTGTGAAGAGGACATAAGGAGGCTACAAAGGGACATAGATAGGTTCAGTGAGAGGGCAAAGATCTGGCAAATGGACTATACTATGGGAAAATGTGAAATTGTCCATTTTGGTAGGAATAATAATTTTAAAAAGCATATTGTTGGAATGGTGAGCGATTGCAGAGCTCTGAGATACAGAGGGATCTGGGTGCCCTGGTGCATGAATTGCATAAGGTTACTCCGCAGGTTCAGCAAGTGATTAGGAAAGTTAATATAATGTTATTACTTATTGTGAGCGGAATTGAATACAGAAGTAGGGAGGGCATTGGTGAAACCATATCTGGCATGCTGTATGCAGCATTGGTCTCTTTATTTAAGGAAGTATGTAAATGCGTTGGAAGCAGTTTAGAGAATGTTTACTAGACTAATATGGGCGGGCAGTCTTATTAGGAAAGATCGGACAGGCTAGGCTTATATCCACTGGCGTTTAGAAGAATAAAAGGCGACCTGATGGAAACGTGTAAGATTCTGAGTGCGGTACAGAGCAAGTGAGGGCGACAAAGAGAGAAGTGGAGGGAGAGAAAGAGCGAGAGAGAGAGAGAGCTGAGCTCATTTGCTGTTGAAACTCTCGTCCGTACCTTTGTTACCTCGAGACTTGACTATGCTAACACTCTGCTGGCTTGTCTCCCACATTCTACTCTCTGTAACCTTGTAGTCATCCAAAACTCTGCTGCCATCTTCTAATTTGCACAAAATTCTGTTCACCCAACATCTCTGTACTCACTGACCTACATTGGCTCTTGGTCCAATAACACCTCAATTTTAATATTCTCACTCATGTGATCAAATCCCTCCATGTCCTCACCCCTCTGACTATCCCAATCCCTTGTCCCCAAAACATGTCGTCGTGTCCCGTCGGGTTCGAATCGGGTAACAGGCCTTTCCACCAAGTCCCATTCATCCATCACTCCTGTGCTCACTGACTTACGTTGGTTCCTGGTCCAGTAAAGCCTCGAGTTTTAAATTCTCATCCCAGATTTCCGGCCAAACCCATTCTGAGGTGTCCATGAATGAAAGTGTCTCCTCAAAATATTAAATGTAAGTTTGGTTGAGGGAACACCTTCACCACAGGGACTGCAGTGGTTCAAGATGATGGCCCACCACTTTCTCATGGTAACCAGGGATGGGGAAGTAATGCCAGCCTTGTCAGTATCACCCAAATCCTGAGAACAAATAGACAGGAAATAAAATAGGAATAAAATGTAATTGACGGATTGAAACCAGGCGAGGTCTGTGATCAGAGAGAGATGTCATGATCCGATAATCACATTGTCAACATAAGTTACCTCACCAAACCCTTGTGTTTGCCTTTTTGCTGTTGTTTTCATCAGAAAACAAGTAACAATTAATCACTGGATTAAAAACTGCTGAATGTCAATTGTACACATGAGATACGTACTCAATGGTTTCAAATATCAGACAGTCGGAGAATCACACAGCACAGGAGGAGACTATTTAAGAAATTGTACCAGTTCCAGCTCTTTGAAGGAGATTTCCCAATTATTCCTCGTTCCTGTTCTTTTCTCCCAGTCCAGTAAATCACCCTGTTAGTATTGATCCAATTCCCGACTGAAAGTTTCTGTTAAATCTGCTTCCACAACCCTTTCAGGAAGGGAATTCCAAATCATAAACACTCGCTGTGTAAAGAAAAGAAAATCTCCTCATCTCTCCTCTGTTTGTTTGTTAATCAACATTAAACTGTGTTCTCTGGTTACTGAACCTTCATCCAGTGAAACCAGATTCTCCTTATTTATTCTAGAAAAACACATCATCATTTTCAGCCCCTCGATTAAATCTCCCTTTTATCTTCTCTGCTCCAAGGAGAACAATCCCAGCTTCTCTCCACATAACTGAAGTCCCTCATTCCCGTTACCATTCTAGTATATCACCTAGCACCATCTCCAAGGCCTTGGAATCCTTCATAAAGTGTGGTGTGCAGAATGGGACACAATATTCCAGCTGAGGCTTAAACAATCATTTATCTAGTCTTAGCAGAATGGTCTTGCGGTGGGTCTAATCACATTAGCAGAGAGATCAGCGATGAGGGGCATAGATTTAAAATGATTGGTGGAAAGATTAGAGGGGAGTTGAGGAAAAACCTGCTCACCAAGAAATGGGAAATTGGCTCAGTGGCAGGAAACAAAGGGTAATTGTTGTCGGGTATTTTAGAGATTGGAGGGATGTTTCCAGTGGCGTTCCGCAAGGCTTAGCACTGGGTCTCTTGCTTTGGTGTGAGGCTGTAACTCACTGCCTGAAAGGGTAGTTGAGGCAGGGACCCTCAACCCATTGAAAAGGAGTCTGGATATGCAGCTCAAGTGCTGCAACCTGCAGGGTTGTTAACCAATTGCTGGAAGGTGGGATTAGAATAGGTGGATCGTTCATCGGCTGGCATAGCAATAATGTGCAAAGTGGCCTCTTTCTGTGCCTTAACCTTTCTATGATTCTATGATTCCATTACACGAAACACGCTAACACTCACAGTTACGTCCTCAACGAACTCGATCAAGATTAGCAAATGATTTTCCTATAACCTATCTATACTGCTTGTCATTTATTAACCCATGATTGTACAGGCAATGAATACTTTGTGCTGGGTTACGGCCTCTGGAAGTTTCCAACTACCAACATTAGACTGACTGGTCAGTGGTTACAGGGTTTATCCAACCTCCCCTTTTTTAAACAGGATGTAACATTCACAGCCTTCCAGTCCTCTGTCACCACTCCCATATCAATGGAGGATTTAAAGATTCTGGCCAGTGCTGCTGCTGTTTCCACAATTCTTTCCCTCATTTAACCTCAGATATCCTATCCAGACTGGATAAACGTTCTACTTTATTGTGGTACAAAACCTTTTAGATTGAAAGGAGTTACCTGAACCTGTTTTTTCAGTGACTCTAATTAATGTCCGTCTCCATGGACCCTAATTTTGTCACTGGAGGTTTTCAATCGTCTATTAATAAGGGGCTCGTTTCAATGTATTATCCCATAGTTTCAGCGGGAACATCACCGCCGGCAGGAACAGAGATCAGCAGCTCCAGAGGGAGAAGGCGACATGGTAGATCAGAATCTGAGAACAATCGACTGGAATGTTACAACAATGGGTCAGAATCTGAGAACAAAAGATTGGAATGTTACAACAATGGGCAGCAGGAGTTTCTCCTATTGGTTTTACTGGCTCACTGCAGATTACTACTGGATAACATTAGAAGGGCGGATGGTTTATGCTCTGAAGATGATTCAATCGATTTATTTTCCCATCCTCGCTATTATTGGTGTCCCTGGTAAGCCTCTGTATCCAACTATTAGTTTCCTAAGCCATATTTCAATGAATTATGTTCTTGTAATTTATATTGTGAGAAGACTGAAGCCATTGTCTTCAGTTTCTGTCACAAACTCGATTCCCTATCCACGATCTGCATCCCCCTCGCTGGCCATTGTCTGAGGCTGAACCAGGAAGGCTACAACCTCTGCTATCTTTTTAATGCTGAGCTGACTTCATTCCCGTGTTCTCTCCATCTCCAACCCTGCCTATTTGTACAGCCAGGTGAGGAGGGGTCACAATCTCTCCTCTTGTCCTTCTTCTTATTTGACCGCAACAGGGTTTGTCCTTTTTAGAGGGTGGATGTGGTAACGGTCTCAGTGAGTATTTTACCTTTAACCTTTGGTGTGATGGTGAAGGAACCGATCAGACAGGTTCTCTCGAGTTTAAGCACGAAAGAGGTGATATTATTATACTTAACAATCTGAACCTGATCGAAATAAAATCATAAAAAAATACACCACACATTTACGCACACACTCACATGAGAATCACACACAAATAGATTACAGAGTGAGAAGTACATTTGTGACTGGATTGGAGTCCGAAATAAATTTAAAAAATACAATAAAATGCTCATTCTGTGAGGTTGGACGATTCGGTGGTTTTCCGGCTGAAGTTGTATTCTTGAAGTCTTTGGCCGGTCAAAGTGCCCTTTGTGGCTGGCCCACGTGGCTCAGGGTTTTATTGGAGGCAGACTTGTGGGTGGCTTTCTTCCCCTGATGTCTCTGAATGTAGTAATCTGTAGGCTTGGAGGGCTGACAGCCGCACGTGGTTTTCAAACTTGTGGTGTTATCTGGACAGAGAGGCGGAGAGGGGGGCACAGCCCTTCTGCTTCTGAACAGTTTGAATCACTGGCTTGTCTATCTTTGTCCAGGGGAAACGCACAGCTTTCACAGAGATGAACAGAAGGTCTCCTGACTGACTGACTGTATTCGCTGGAACCTTATTTAGAGATTCAAGTTAGAAACTTCTATCTCCCCAGGGCTCAGGATATCAGTATTTACACTTGGAGGAGTTTGTTCTTTGAAAGTCAATTTGTCAGGATGTCCTTGTATATCGTATTAACGAATGTAATCTTAGGTAGTTCAATAACTAGAGCAAGCCAATGTTTTGGGTCCAGGCTCATCAGACATGTGTCTCCTGTTGATTCTGGAATGTGCAAAGGTGTTTCAGATGCCAATTGCGGTGGCCATCTTGGCTGCCAGTTGTTTCAAGGTTAACTGTAGGAAGAAATAGAAGGAAACACACATTCATTCTCAATAATAACTTCTCCAACTGACAGATTAATCTTAGAATTACTGCAGCTGGCATTGCCTGTTACAGATGAGCTCATTTAAATTTTTGGAGTTTTGTCTGGGATGGTTATGTGTTGGGTTCGACCCTGGACAATGCATCAGAGATTACATTGTTTTTTTTTTCTCTCCTGCAATGAAGCTTTAACTATTCATGTTCCTGCACGTTGATAATCCTTCTCCCCAAACCGACAGTGTGTAATACTTTTTTTTAACCCCTGTGAGGTGTCTGAGATTGACTCTGGGCCATTCTTCCTGCTGCGTTCTGCTTTGAAATTGTCAGGTTTCATTAGCTTTGGGTTTGGAACCTGATCATTGGCTTCTTCAGTGGGTAGATCCACACTGACCTTACTTTTAGCTTTCTGGTGAGGTACACAAGTGCTGTTTACTTTTTGGTATTTTCCCTTCACTTTTCCCTTTACTATCGGGAGCATAATTTTTTTCTGATCTGCCCTATGTCCTCTGGGACATTAGTGCTCACAATTGTCTGTCCACCTTCCAGTTCATTCTCTTGCAGCACTTCGACTAGGTGAGGCATCTCCCTCACCATTGGCTTGCCCTTTTCGGAACTTACCTTGCCCTTGCAGCTTACTGTAAGTGCCGTTAGCAGCCTTTTTAAGGTGCCTCTTTGACCTGCATTCAAGGAGGAGAGCGTGTGGTCTAATTTATCTAACATTTCAGGGTTGGCTAATCGGAGAGTTGGGGATTCCAGTTGAGAATCCTCCTGGCCCTCCTCTAACCTGTCCTCACTGTCCTTTCCAATCCTTCCCTCCTGACTGTCTGACAGATCTGTACATGTCTGTCCCCTCCACAGCCTTTGCTTTTTGGCTTTGGTCTGGGGTGTCAATTAAATGATTTGCCTGAGTATTCCTTTTGTTACTCGATATGGAACTCTGAACCGGACTTTCAGGGATTCACCTTGCAGTGGGAATAGTAACAATACATGGTCTCTGTCCCGAAATGTTCTGATCTTGGCATTTTTGCCTGATTACATTTTCATAGCTGCCTGGGAGGTCCCTAGGTGTTACTGAGCTATTGCACAGGCCCTCATGAGTCGCTCCCAGAGCATGGAGATGTAGTCTAACACGGAGGACTCATTCCTCTGTCCCAAAAACTTCTCCTTGATTAGTTTAAGAGGACATCTCACCTCGTGTCCATAAACTAATTCAAAGAGACTGAAGCCAGTGGACACATTGGATATGTCCCTGGCAGGCAACAGGAGAAATCCCAGCCCTTTGTCCCAGTCATGGGGTTACTCATCGCAGTATGGCTTGATCATTGTCTTTAGGGTCTGGTGGTGCCGCTCCAAACCCCGTGTGACAGTGGGTGGTAGACTGAGGACTTTAGCTGGGTTATGTCCAGAATACCCATGACCTTTTCAAAAATACTACACATAATACTATGTGCCCTGATCTAACTGGATCTCAGCAGTTAGCCCATATCGGGTAAAGAATTGTGTTAGAGATTGTTCTTTGGGAGAATGCCCTCTGGGAATCGGGTCACCACATCCATAATGGTGAGAAGATACTGGTAGTCCTTCTTTTGTTTTCAGCAGGTGTCCCACACAGTCCACCATCACACAGCTGAAGGGTTCCCCCAAAGCTGGTATGAGAATTCAGGCTTCGATTTTTCGTTCATCGGCACACCGAGTCATTGGAAGCTGGTGGGCTATTCTGAATATTACTTTAAGGTACCTCAGCAGCACCACTATCGGGTGAACCACTGTCCACTCTTCATCTGCAGGTCTGTGAGGAGGTCTCCGCTTCCTCATTAGCACCTCGTTCTCTAAATAGTAGCACTCTGCAACTCCCTCTGCTTCAATTTTGGTTTCGACAGCCTGTGGTATTTTTTTAACACAGGGTCGGGTTGTTGAACCTCAACTAACGAAGATATGCTTAACACAACCTTTGAGCCCTTTACCTTCCCAAAGAAGGTATCAGACAACCAGTCAATAGAATCATCCGTCTGCAGTGTCAGTTCAGGGGATTGTTTGGCCATGGACCCATTCACCACACAATCAGGGAGAATGTCAGGGACCTTCTTCTGTAACTGCTCTTGGAAACATAAAATGATGTGACCACACAGCCGGCCACGTCGACTGTGGACAGCACAGTGCCCCATACTGGTCAGGGCTCCAGTGTGGTCAGCACAGTGCCCCATGCTGGGCAGGACTGCAGTGTGGTCAGCGCAGAGCCCCATGCTGTGCAGTGCTCGAGTGTGGTCAGCACAGTGCCCCATGCTGTGCAGGGCTCTCGTGTGGTCAGCACAGTGCCCCAAGCTGGACATGGCTCCAGTGTGGTCAGCACAGTGCCCCATGATGTGCAGGGCTCTAGTGTGGTCAGCACAGTGCCCCATGCTGGACAGGGCTCCAGTGTTGTCAGCGCAGTGCCCCATGCTGGACAGGGCTCCAGTGTGGTCAGCACAGTGCCCCATGCTGGACAGGGCGGTAGTGTGGTCATCACAGCACTCCATGCTGGACAGGGCCATGCTGTGGTCAGCACAGTGCCACTTGTGGTACACGGCTCTCGTGTGGTCAGCAAAGTGCCCCATGCTGTCCAGGGCTCTTGTGTCTTCAGCACAGTGCCCAATGCAGACAGGGCTCCAGTATAGTCAGCGGAGTGTCCCATGCTGCACAGGGCTCTAGTGTGGTCAGCACAGTGACCCATGCAGTGCAGGGCTCCAGTGTGGTCAGCACAGTGCCCCATGGTGTGCAGGGCTCTAGTGTGGTCAGCACAGTGCCCCATGCTGGACAGTGCTCTAGTGTGGTCAGCACAGAGCCCCATGCTGTGCAGGGCTCGAGTGTGGTCAGCACAGTGCCACATGATGGACAGGGCTCGAGTGTGGTCAGCAGAGTGCCCCATGCTGGACAGGGCTCTAGTGTGGTCAGCACAGTGCCCCATGATGTGCAGGGCTCCAGTGTGGTCAGCACAGTGCCCCATGGTGTTCAGGGCTCTAGTGTGGTCAGCAGAGTGACCCATGCTGGACAGGGCTCTAGTCTGGTCAGCACAGAGCCCCATGCTGGACAGGGCTCTAGTGTGGTCAGCACAGTGCCCCATGCTGTGCAGGGCTCTGGTGTGGTCAGCACAGTGCCCCATGATGGACAGGGCTCCAGTGTGGTCAGCACAGCGCCCCATGCTGGACAGGGCTCCAGTGTGGTCAGCACAGTGTCCCATGCTGGGGAGGGCTCGTGTGTGGTCAGCACAGTGCCCCATACTGGACAGGGCTCCAGTGTGGTCAGCAGACTGCCCCATGCTGGACAGGGCGGTAGCGTGGTCATCACAGCACTCCATACTGGACAGGGCCATGCTGTGGTCAGCACAGTGCCCCTTGCGGTACACGGCTCTCGTGTGGTCAGCACAGTGTCCCATGCTGGACAGGGCTCCAGTGTGGTCAGCACAGTGCCCCATGCTCTACAGGGCTCTTGGGTCTTCAGCACAGTGCCCAATGCAGACAGGGCTCCAGTATAGTCAGCGGAGTGTCCCATGCTGCACAGGGCTCCAGTGTGGCTGGACAGCGCCCCATGCTGGGCAGGACTGTAGTGTGGTCAGCGCAGAGCCCCAAACTGTGCAGGGCTCGGGTGTGGTCAGCACAGTGCCCCATGCTGTGCAGGGCTCTAGTGTGGTCAGCACAGTGCCCCATGCTGCGCAGGGCTCTCGTGTGGTCAGCACAGTGCCCCATGATGGACAGGGCTCCAGTGTGCTCAGCAGAGTGCCCCATGCTGTACAGGTCTCTAGTGTGATCAGCACAGAGCCCCATGCTGGACAGGGCTGTAGTGTGGTCAGCAAAGTGCCCCATGCTGGGCAGGGCTCTCGTGTGGTCAGCACAGTGCCCCATGCTGGGCAGGACTGTAGTGTGGTCAGCGCACAGCCCCATGCTGTGCAGGGCTCGAGTGTGGTCAGCACAGTGCCCCATGCTGTGCAGGGCTCGAGTGTGGTCAGCACAGTGCCCCATGCTTTGCAGGGCTCTAGTGTGGTCAGCACAGTGCCCCATGCTGTGCAGGGCTCTAGTGTGGTCAGCACAGTGCCCCATGATGGACAGGGCTCCAGTGTGCTCAGCAGAGTGCCCCATGCTGTACAGGTCTCTAGTGTGATCAGCGCAGAGCCCCATGCTGGACAGGGCTCTAGTGTGGTCAGCAAAGTGCCCCATGCTGGGCAGGGCTCTCGTGTGGTCAGCACAGTGCCCCATGCTGGGCAGGACTGTAGTGTGGTCAGCGCACAGCCCCATGCTGTGCAGGGCTCTCGTGTGGTCAGCACAGTGCCCAATGCTGGGCAGGACTGTAGTGTGGTTAGCGCACAGCCCCATGCTGTGCAGGGCTCGAGTGTGGTCAGCACAGTGCCCCATGCTGTGCAGGGCTCGAGTGTGTTCAGCACAGTGCCCCATGCTGTGCAGGGCTCCAGTGTGGTCAGCACAGTGCCCCATGCTGTGCAGGGCTCTAGTGTGGTCAGCACAGTGCCCCATGCTGGACAGGGCTCTAGTGTGGTCAGCACAGTGCCCCATGCTGTGCAGGGCTCTAGTGTGGTCAGCACAGTGCCACATGATGGACAGGGCTCGAGTGTGGTCAGCACAGTGCCCCATGATGGACAGGGCTCCTGTGTGGTCAGCACAGCGCCCCATGCTGGACAGGGCTCCAGTGTGGTCAGCACAGTGTCCCATGCTGGGCAGGACTCAAGTGTGGTCAGCACAGTGCCCCATGGTGTTCAGGGCTCTAGTGTGGTCAGCAGAGTGACCCATGCTGGACAGGGCTCTAGTCTGGTCAGCACAGAGCCCCATGCTGGACAGGGCTCTAGTGTGGTCAGCACAGTGCCCCATGCTGTGCAGGGCTCTAGTGTGGTCAGCACAGTGCCCCATGATGGACAGGGCTCCAGTGTGGTCAGCACAGCGCCCCATGCTGGACAGGGCTCCAGTGTGGTCAGCACAGTGTCCCATGCTGGGGAGGGCTCGTGTGTGGTCAGCACAGTGCCCCATACTGGACAGGGCTCCAGTGTGGTCAGCAGACTGCCCCATGCTGAACAGGGTGGTAGTGTGGTCATCACAGCACTCCATACTGGACAGGGCCATGCTGTGGTCAGCACAGTGCCCCTTGCGGTACACGGCTCTCGTGTGGTCAGCACAGTGTCCCATGCTGGACAGGGCTCCAGTGTGGTCAGCACAGTGCCCCATGCTCTACAGGGCTCTTGGGTCTTCAGCACAGTGCCCAATGCAGACAGGGCTCCAGTATAGTCAGCGGAGTGTCCCATGCTGCACAGGGCTCCAGTGTGGCTGGACAGCGCCCCATGCTGGGCAGGACTGTAGTGTGGTCAGCGCAGAGCCCCATGCTGTGCAGGGCTCGAGTGTGGTCATCACAGTGCCCCATGCTGTGCAGGGCTCTAGTGTGGTCAGCACAGTGCCCCATGCTGCGCAGGGCTCTCGTGTGGTCAGCACAGTGCCCCATGATGGACAGGGCTCCAGTGTGCTCAGCAGAGTGCCCCATGCTGTACAGGTCTCTAGTGTGATCAGCACAGAGCCCCATGCTGGACAGGGCTGTAGTGTGGTCAGCAAAGTGCCCCATGCTGGGCAGGGCTCTCGTGTGGTCAGCACAGTGCCCCATGCTGGGCAGGACTGTAGTGTGGTCAGCGCACAGCCCCATGCTGTGCAAGGCTCGAGTGTGGTCAGCATAGTGCCCCATGCTGTGCAGGGCTCGAGTGTGGTCAGCACAGTGCCCCATGCTGTGCAGGGCTCTAGTGTGGTCAGCACAGTGCCCCATGCTGTGCAGGGCTCTAGTGTGGTCAGCACAGTGCCCCATGATGGACAGGGCTCCAGTGTGCTCAGCAGAGTGCCCCATGCTGTACAGGTCGCTAGTGTGATCAGCGCAGAGCCCCATGCTGGACAGGGCTCTAGTGTGGTCAGCAAAGTGCCCCATGCTGGGCAGGGCTCTCGTGTGGTCAGCACAGTGCCCCATGCTGGGCAGGACTGTAGTGTGGTCAGCGCACAGCCCCATGCTGTGCAGGGCTCGAGTGTGTTCAGCACAGTGCCGCATGCTGTGCAGGGCTCCAGTGTGGTCAGCACAGTGCCCCATGCTGTGCAGGGCTCCAGTGTGGTCAGCACAGTGCCCCATGCTGGACAGGGCTCTAGTGTGGTCAGCACAGTGCCCCATGCTGTGCAGGGCTCTCGTGTGGTCAGCACAGTGCCACATGATGGACAGGGCTCGAGTGTGGTCAGCACAGTGCCCCATGATGGACAGGGCTCCTGTGTGGTCAGCACAGCGCCCCATGCTGGACAGGGCTCCAGTGTGGTCAGCACAGTGTCCCATGCTGGGCAGGACTCAAGTGTGGTCAGCACAGTGCCCCATGCTGGACAGGGCTCCAGTGTTGTCAGCACAGTGCCCCATGCTGGACAGGGCGGTAGTGTGGTCATCACAGCACTCCATGCTGGACAGGGCGGTAGTGTGGTCATCACAGCACTCCATGCTGGACAGGGCCATGCTGTGGACAGCACAGTGCCCCTTGCGGTACACGGCTCTCGTGTGGTCAGCACAGTGTCCCATGCTGTACAGGGCTCTAGTGTCTTCAGCACAGTGCCCAATACAGACAGGGCTCCAGTATAGTCAGCGGAGTGTCCCATGCTGCACAGGGCTCCAGTGTGGTCAGCACAGTGCCCCATGCTGTGCAGGGCTCTAGTGTGGTCAGCACAGTGCCACATGATGGACAGGGCTCGAGCGTGGTCAGCACAGTGCCCCATGATGGACAGGGCTCCTGTGTGGTCAGCACAGCGCCCCATGCTGGACGGGGCTCTCGTGTGGTCAGCACAGTATCCCATGCTGGGCAGGACTCAAGTGTGGTCAGCACAGTGCCCCATACTGGACAGCGCTCCAGTGTTGTCAGCACAGTGCCCCATACTGGACAGCGCTCCAGTGTGGTCAGCATAGTGCCCCATGCTGGACAGGGCGGTAGTGTGGTCATCACAGCACTCCATGCTGGACAGGGCCATGCTGTGGACAGCACAGTGCCCCTTGCGGTACACGGCTCTCGTGTGGTCAGCACAGTGTCCCATGCTGTACAGGGCTCTAGTGTCTTCAGCACAGTGCCCAATACAGACAGGGCTCCAGTATAGTCAGCGGAGTGTCCCATGCTGCACAGGGCTCCAGTGTGACTGGACAGCGCCCCATGCTGGACAGGGCAATATTATGATCAGCATAGTGCCCCATACTGGGCAGGGTTCGGGTGTGGTCAGCACAGTGTCCCATGCTGGGCGGGGCTCTAGTGTGGTCAGCACAGTGCCCCACACTGGGCAGGGCTCGGGTGTGGTCAGCACAGTGTCCCATGCTGGGCAGGGCTCTAGTGTGGTCAGCACAGTGCCCCATGCAGTCCAGGGCTCTAGTGTTTTCAGCACAGTGCCCCATGCTATACAGGGCTCTAGTGTGGTCAGCACAGTGCCCCATGCTGGACAGGGCTCTAGTGTGATCAGCACAGTGCCCCATGCTGGACAGGGCTCTAGTGTGGTCAGCACAGTGCCCCATGCTGGGCAGGGCTCTCGTGTGGTCAGCACAGTGCCCCATGCTATACAGGGCTCTCGTGTGGTCAGCACAGTGCCCCATGCTGGGCAGGGCTCCAGTCTGGTCAGCACATTGCCCCATGCTATAAAGGGCTCTATTGTGGTCAGCACAGTGTCCCATTCTGGACAGGGCTCTGGTGTGGTCAGCACAGTGCCCCATGCTGGACGGGGCTCTAGTGTGGTCAGCACAGTGCCCCATTCTGGGCAGGGCTCTAGTGTGGTCAGCACAGTGCCCCATGCTGGACAGGGCTCTAGTGTGGTCAGCACAGTGTCCCATTCTGGACAGGGCTCTAGTCTGGTCAGCACAGTGCCGCATGCTATGCAGGGCTTTAGTATGGTCAGCACAGTGCCCCATGCTGTGCAGGGCTCTAGTGTAGTCAGCACAGTGCCCCATGATGGACAGGGCTCCAGTGTGGTCAGCGCAGCGCCCCATGCCGGACAGGGCTCCAGTGTGGTCAGCACAGTGTCCCATGCTGTGCAGGTCTCTAGTGTGGTGAGCACAGTGCCCCATGCTGGACTGGGCTCCAGTGTTGTCAGCGCAGCGCCCCATACTGGACAGCGCTCCAGTGTGGTCAGCATAGTACCCCATGCTGGACAGGGCGGTAGTGTGGTCATCACAGCACTCCATGCTGGACAGGGCCATGCTGTGGTCAGCACAGTGCCCCTTGCAGTACACGGCTCTCGTGTGGTCAGCACAGTGTCCCATGCTGGACAGGGCTCCAGTGTGGTCAGCACAGTGCCCCATGCTGTACAGGGCTCTAGTGTCTTCAGCACAGTGCCCAATGCAGACAGGGCTCCAGTATAGTCAGCGGAGTGTCCCATGCTGCACAGGGCTCTAGTGTGGCTGGACAGCGCCCCATGCTGGGCAGGACTGTAGTGTGGTCAGCACAGTGCCCCATGCTGTGCAGGGCTCGAGTGTGGTCAGCACAGTGCCCCATGCTGTGCAGTGCTCTAGTGTGGTCAGCACAGTGCCCCATGCTGGACAGGGCTTTAGTGTGGTCAGCACAATGCCCCATGCTGGACAGGGCTCGAGTGTGGTCAGCACAGTGCCCCATGCTGTGCAGTGCTCTAGTGTGGTCAGCACAGTGCCCCATGCTGGACAGGGCTCTAGTGTGGTCAGCACAGTGCCCCATGGTGTGCAGGGCTCTAGTGTGGTCAGCACAGTGTCCCATGATGGACAGGGCTCCAGTGTGGTCAGCACAGTGTCCCATGCTGTACAGGGCTCCAGTGTGGTCAGCACAGTGCCCCATGCTGAGCAGGGCTCTCGTGTGGTCAGCACAGTGCCCCATGCTGGGCAGGACTGTAGTGTGGTCAGCGCAGAGCCCCATGCTGTGCAGGGCTCGAGTGTGGTCAGCACAGTGCCCCATGCTGTGCAGGGCACTAGTGGGTTCAGCACACTGCCCCATGCTGTCCTACCCACCCCGGGGTTTCCAAGAGCACTTTTCCTACCTACAACTATCCCAGGAGCAGTGTGTGAGGTGACTCTGATTCAGTAAGGACCTGGTCACAGAGTCATAGATTCATAGAGTCCTACAGCATCCATGCTGACCATAATGTTTATCTATACTAATCCCACCTGCCAACATTAATTCCATATCCCTCTGTGCCTTACCTGTCCAGGTGCCTCTTAAATGTTGCTACTGTTCCTGCCTCCACCACCTCCTCTGGCAGCACATTCCAGACACCCACTATTATTTCTTTGAAAAATTTAAGCCTTTGATTCCCTTTAAACCTCCTCCCTCTCACATTAAATCTATGCCCTCTAGTTTTAGTCACCCCTGCCATGGGAAACAGACTCTGACTATCTACCCGATCTTTGCCTCTCATAATTTTATATACCTCTTTCATGTCCCCTCTCAGCCTCCTGACTCCAGGGAAAACAGACCCAGCCTATCCAATCTCTCTTGATAACGCAAGCCCTCCAAACCAGGCAACATCCTTGTGAATCTTTTCTGCACCCTCTCTAGCTTAATCACATATTTCCTGTAGTGCGGTGACCAGAACTGCACACAGTACTCCAAATGCTGCCTCACTCACGTTATTTACTACTGTAACATGCCGTCCCAAATCTTGTACTCAATGCCTCAGCTGATGAAGGCAAGCATGCCATATGCCTTCTTCACCACCCTGTCTACCTGTGTTGCCACTTTCAGCGAAATATGAACTTGCACGCCAAGGTCGCTCTGCTCAACAACACTCCCCAGGCCCTGTCATTCACTGCATCTGTCCTGCCTTGGTTTCACTTCCCAAAATGCATCACTTCGTATTTCTCTGCTTTAAATTCCATTTGTCACTGCCTTACCCACTTTCCCAGTAGATCTATATCCTGTTTTAACCTGAGACACCTTTCTTCACTGTCCACTATACCACCAATTTTGGTGTCATCTGCAAACTTACTAATCATGCCCCCTACATACTATAGTTCGAGTACTTTAGATGGGTCTGTTATTGTCCAGTGTGTGCAGGAGGGTTTTCTGACACAGTATGTGGAGAGGCCAACCAGGGGTGATGCCATATTGGATTTGGTACTGGGTAATGAACCCGGCCAGGTGTTAGATTTAGATGTAGGTGAGCACTTTGGCGATAGTGATCACAATTCGGTTAGGTTTACCTTAGCGATGGGCAGGGACAGGTATATACCGCAGGGCAAGAATTATAGCGGGGGGAAAGGAAATTATGACGCGATTAGGCAAGATTTAGGATGTGTAGGATGGGGAAGGAAACTGCAGGGGATGGGCACAAACGAAATGTGGAGCTTATTCAAGGAGCAGCGAATGCGTGTCCTTGATAAGTATGTACCTGTCAGGCAGGGAGGAAGTTGTCGAGCGAGGGAGCCGTGGTTTACTAAAGAAGTTGAAGCGCTTGTCAAGAGGAAGAGGGCGGCTGATGTTAGGATGAGACGTGAAGGCTCACTTAGGGCGCTTGAGAGTTACAAGCTAGCCAGGAAGGATCGAAAGGGAGGGCTAAGGAGAGGACACGAGAAGTCATTGACGGATAGGATCAAAGAAAACCCTAAGGCTTTCTCTAGGTATATCAGGAATAAAAGAATGATAAGAGTTAGAACAGGGCTAATCAAGGATAGTAGTGGGAAGTTGTGTGCGGAATCAGAGGAGATAGGGTAAGCGTTAAATGAATATTTTGCGTCAGTATTTGCAGTAGAGAAAGAAACTGTTGTCGAGGAGATTACTGAGATACAGCCTACTAGGCTAGATGGGATTGAGATTCACAAGGAGGAGGTGTTAGCAATTTTGGAAAGTGTGAAAATAGATAAGTCCCTTGTGCCAGATGGAATTTATCCAAAGATTCTCTGGGAAGCCAGGGAGGAGATTGCAGAGCCGTTGTTGTTGATCTTTATGTCGTCATTGTCGACAGGAGTAGTGCCGGAAGACTGGAGGATAGCAAATGTTGTCCCCTTGTTCAAGAAGGGGAGTAGAGACAGCCCTGGTAATTATAGACCTGTGAGCCTTACTTCGGTTGTGGGTAAATTGTTGGAAAAGGTTATCAGAGATAGGATTTATAATCATCTTGAAAAGAATAAGTTCATTTGCGATAGTCAGCACGGTTTTGTGAAAGGTAGGTCGTGCCTCACAAACCTTATTGAGTTTTTCGAGAAGGTGACCAAACAGGTGGATGAGGGTAAAGCCGTGGATGTGGTGTATATGGATTTCAGTAAGGCGTTTGATAAGGTTCCCCACGGTAGGCTATTGCAGAAAATACGGAAGTATGGGGTTGAAGGTGATTTAGAGCTTTGGATCAGAAATTGGCTAGCTGAAAGAAGACAGAGGGTGATGGTTGATGGCAAATGTTCATCCTGGAGTTTAGTTACTAGTGGTGTACCGCAAGGTTCTGTTGTGGGGCCACTGCTGTTTGTCATTTTTATAAATGACCTGGATGAGGGTGTAGAAGGGTGGGTTAGTAAATTTGCGGATGACACCAAGGTCGGTGGAGTTGTGGATAGTGTCGAAGGATGTTGTCGGGTACAGAGGGACATAGATAGGCTGCAGAGCTGGGCTGAGAGATGGCAAATGGAGTTTAATGCGGAGAAGTGTGAGGTGATTCACTTTGGAAGGAGTAACAGCAATGCAGAGTACTGGGCTAATGGGAAGATTCTTGGTAGTGTAGATGAGCAGAGAGATCTTGGTGTCCAGGTATATATATCACTGAAAGTTGCTACCCAGGTTAATAGGCCTGTTAAGAAGGCATATGGTGTGTTAGCTTTTATTAGTAGGGGGATCGAGTTTCGGAGCCACGAGGTCATGATGCAGCTGTACAGAACTCTGGTGAGGCCGCACCTTGAGTATTGCGTGCAGTTCTGGTCACCGCATTATAGGAAGGATGTGGAAGCATTGGAAACGGTGCAGAGGAGATTTACTAAGATGTTGCCTGGTATGGAGGGAAGGTCTTACGAGGAAAGGCTGCGGAACTTGGGGTTGTTTTCGTTAGAGAGAAGGAGGAGGAGAGGTTACTTAATAGAGACATACAAGATAATCAGAGGGTTAGATAGGGTGGATAGCGAGAGTCTTTTTCCTCGGATGATGATGGCAAACACGAGGGGACATAGCTTTAAGTTGAGGGGTGAAAGATAAAGGACAGATGTCAGAGGTAGTTTCTTTACGCAGAGAGTAGTAGGGGCGTGGAACGCCCTGCCTGCAACAGTAGTAGACTCGCCAACTTTAAGGGCATTTAAGTGGTCATTGGATAGACATATGGATGAAAATGGAATAGTGTAGGTCAGATGGTCGGCGCATCATCGAGGGCCGAAGGACATGTACTGCGCTGTCGTGTTCTAAATTCTAATTCTAATTCACATCCAAGTCATTAATATATATGACAAACAGAGGGCCCAGCACCGATCACTGTGGCACACCACTGGTCACCGGCCTCCAATGTGAAAAACAACCCTCCACTACCACTGTCTGCCTCTATTATTATCCAGTTGGCTAGCTCACCCTGGATCCCATGTGTTCGAACCTTCTGGATCAGCCTACCATGCGGGATCTTGACAAATGCCTTGCTGACGTCCATGTAGAAAACGTCTGCCGGCCTCCCCTCGTCAATAATCCCGGTCACCTCCTCAAAAAACTCAATCAAACTCGTCAGACATGATTTCCCATACACAAAGCCATGCTGACTATCCCTAATCAGACCTTGCTTTTCCAAATGCAAATAAATCCTGTATCGCAGAATCCCACCACTGATGTAAGGCTCACCGGCCTACAGTTCCCTGGCTTATCCTTGCTGCCCTTCTTAAATAAAGACACAACATTAGTTATCCTCCTGTCATCTGGTACCTCACCCGTGGCTAATGATGATACAAGAATCTCTGCCAGGGCACCAGCAATCTCCTGCCTTGCTTCCCATAGCATCCTCGGAGACACCTGGTCATGCCCTGGGGATTTACCCGCCTTAATGCGCATCAGAACCTCCAACACCTGCTCCTTTGTAATGTTGATATGATCCACGATATTGCTGTTCTCTCCCTTGAACTCAGTAGCTTACATGTCGTTCTCCACGGTAAATACAGACGAGAAATATTCATTTAAGAACACGCCCATTTTCCGTGGCTCCACACATCGATTGCCACAGTGATCCTTAAGGAGACCTACTCTCTCCGTAGCTACCCTTTTACATTTAATAAGCTTATAGAATCTTTTCGGATTCTCCTTTATCTTATCTGCCAGGGAAATCTCATGGCCCCTGTTCGCCCTCCTAATTTCCGTCTTCAGTGTACTCCTACATCCCCTGTACTCCTCGAGGGACTCGCTTGATCCCAGCTGCTATACCTGACATATGCCTCCTTCTTTGTCCTGACCAGACCCTCAATATCCTTCGTCAACCAAGGTTCCCTAAACTTTCCAGCCTTGCCCTTCCATCTAACAAGAACATGCCAGCCCTGAACTCTTCCTATCTAACTTTCAAAAGCATCCCACTTGCAAGACGTCCCTTGACCTGTGAACAGCCTCTCCCATTCAACTTTTGGGAGTTCCTGTCCGATGCCATCGAAATTAGCCTTCCCCCAATATAGGACTTCAACCTGACGACCATCCCTATCCTTTTCCATAACTATCTTGAAGCTAATAGAGTTATGGTCACTGGTCCCAAAGTGAACCCCCACTGACACATCAACCACCAGCCCCATCCTCATTTCCTAAGAGGAGGTCGAGTGAAGCCCCTTATCTAGTAGGGCCATCCACATGCTCCTTCAGAAAACTATTCTGGACGCACGGAACAAATTCTTGCCCATCTGATTCCTTAGCATTAAGGCAGTCACAGTCAATATTAGGGAAGTTAAAATCACCTACCATTACAACCGTATAATTCCTACACCTATCTGTGATTTCCTTACATATGTGCTCCTCCACTATTGGGGGGCCTATCGTATAATCCAATCAAAATGATCACTCCTTTCTTATTTCTAAATTCTGCCCATATGGCCTCGCTGGACATTCTTCCCGGGATATTATCTCTATGTACTGCCGTGATATCCTCCCTAATCAACAGTACAACGCCCCCTCCTCTCTTACCTCCACCTCTGTCACACTGGAAGCGTCAATACCATGGAACATTGAGCTGCCAGTCCTGCCCATCCCTCAACCACGTTTCCGTAACAGCTATAATATCACAATCCCATGTACCGATCCATGTTCTGAGTTCATCTGCCTTACCTGGCTTCTTGCATTCAAGTAAATGCAGTTTAGCCTACCAGATCTTCCACGCTCCCTGTCCTGCCCCTGCCCCGCCTGCTTACTGGACTTGCTTGCTTTAACCTCTACATTTGCCTCAACTATCTAATCGGAAAGACTACTACTTTGGGTCCCACCCCCGCTGCCAGACTCGTTTAAGCCCTCCCGCGTAGTACGAGCAAACCTCTCCACACGGATATTGGTCTCCTTCCAGTTCAGATACAACCCGCCCTTCTTGTACAGGTCACCTCTGCCCCAGAAGAGATCCCAATGAACAAAGTAGCTGAAGCCCTCCAGCCTACACCAGCTCTTCAGCCACGCATTAATTTGCCTAATCCTTCTATTCCTACCTTCACTAGCATGTGGCACAGGGAGTAATCCTGCGATTACAACCCTAAAAGTCCTAGATTTCAAACTTCTGTCTAACTCCTTATATTCACTTTGCAGGACCTCATCTCTCTTCCTGCCTATGTCGTTAGTACCAATATGGACCACGACTTCTGGCGGCTCACCCTCCCCTTTCAGAAGACTCTGCAGCCGCTCCAAGACATCCTTGGCCCGAGCACCAGGGATGCAACATACCATCCTGGAGCCTCGTTTGCGGCCACAGAAACGTCTATCTGCACCCCTTACGGTAGATTCCCCTATTACTATAGCTCTTCCCCCCTTTTCCTCCCCTGTTGTGCAGCAGAGCCCTCTATGGTGCCAAGATCTTGGCTGTTGCTGCTTTCTCCTGGGAGGTCATCCCCCAATTGTATCTAAACCGGTAAATCTGTTTGAGAAGGGGATGGCCACAGGGGACTCCTGCACTACCTGCCTGCGCCTACTAGTCCATAAGTTGGACACCCATCTCTTTTCTGCCAGTGCAGACATTATCTGCGTCAGAGCTGTGTCGCCTCCTGTAACACGACCTGGAGCCTCACACCAGGGTGAGGACGGAGCTGTCAGTGGCTGTTAATGTCAGTTTCATTGAACTTCTATGTAACTTGATTTTTCCAGGCAGGTGTAGGCGACATATCCAACACAGGGTCGGAGACAGTGTCAGAGTCATATACCACACAGAAGGAGGCCCTGCGGCCCCTGTGTGCCAGCTCTCCGTGGAACAATCCAGTCAGTCCCACTCCCCCTCTCAATCCCTGTCGCCCTGCATAGAGATATAAAGTTCTCCAGCACATAAACAGGCCATTCCGCCCATCGTGTCCGTGCCAGCCAACAAACAGCTCTCTAATCCAATCCCATTTTCCAGCAATTGGCCCGTAGCCTTGTATGCTATGGCGCTTCAAGTGCTCATCTAAATACTTTGTAAATGTTGTGAGGGCTCCTGCCTCGACCACCACTTCAGGCAGTGCGCTCCAGATTCCAACCACCCTGTGGGTGAAAAGAGTTTTCCTCAAATCCCCTCTAAACCTACCGCCCCTCACCCTAAATCTATACCCCCTGGTTATTGACTCCTCCGCTAAGGGAAAACGTGCCTTCCTATCTGCCCTATCTTTGCCCTTCATAATTTTGTATACCTCAATCAGGTCCCCCCTCAGCCTTCTCTGCTCTAAGGAAAACAACCCTAGCCTTTTCAATCTCTCTTCATAGCTGAAATGCTCCAGCCAAGGCCACACCCTGGTTAATCTCCTCTGCACCCTCTCCAGTGCAATCACATCCTTTCTATAATGTGGTGACCAGAACTGTACACAGTACTCCAGCTGTGGCCTAACTAGCTTTATACAGCTCCATCATAACCTCCTTGCTCTTAGATTCTGTGCCTCGTCTATTAAAGGCAGGTATCCCAAATGCATTCCTAACCACTTTATCTACCTGTGCTGCTGGCTTCTGTGATCTATGGACAAGTACATCAAGGTGCCTCTGACCTTCTGTACTTCCTAGGTCCTACCATCCATTGTATATTCCATTGCCTTGTTAGTGCTCCCAAAATGCATCCTTTCACATTTCTCAGGCACAGTGGCGCCGTGGTTAGCACCGCAGCCTCACAGCTGCAGGGACCCGGGTTCAATTCTGGGTACTGCCTGTGTGGAGTTTGCAAGTTTTCCCTCTGTCTGCGTGGATTTTCGCCAGGGGATCTGGTTTCTTCCCACCGCCAAAGACTTACAGGTGATCTGTAAATTGGCCGATGTAAATTGCCCCTAAGGTAGGTCGGTGGTAAGGAATATGGGAATACTGTAGGGTTAGTACAAGTGGGTGGTTCTTGGTCGTACAGAATCGGCGGGCGAAGCGCCTGTTTCAGTGCTGTATCTCTAAATAAATAAATAAATAAATTCCATTTGCCAGTGTTCGCCTATCTTAGTAGCCCATCTATATTGTCCTGTAATCTAAGGCCTTTCTCCTCACTATTTAGCATATCACATATTTTGGTGTCATCTGCGAAGTTACTGATCATACCTCCTTCATTCACGTCTAAATCATTAATGTGCACAGCAAGGGTACCAGCACTGATCCCTGTGGTACGCCACTGGTCACACGCTTCCACTCGCAAAAACAACCCTCGACCTCTGCCCCCTTCCACGAATCCAATTTTAGATCCAATTTGCCAAATTACCCTGGATCCCATGGCCTCTTACCTGCTTAACCAATCTCCCATGCGAGACCTTATCAAAAGCCTTACTTGAAGTCCATGTAGACTACGTCAACTGCTTTACCCTCATCTACACACCACCTCGAAAAAATAAATCAAGTTAGTTAGACAAGATCTCCCCCCAACAAAGACATACTGACTGTCCCTGATTAATCCCTGATTCTCCTAATGGAGATTAATCTTGTCCCTCAGAATTTTTTCCAATGGTCTCCTAACCAATGTTGTTAGATTCACCTGCCTGTAATTACCTGGTTTATTCCTGCTACCCTTCTTGAATAAAGGTACCACATTTGCTGTCCTCCAGTCCTCTGGTACCTCTCCTGTGGCCAAAGAGGTTTTGAAAATTTGTGTCACAGCCCCTGGTATCTCCTCCCTTGTCTCACATTACAGCCTGGGATACATCTCATTTGGTCCTGGGGATTTATCCAATTTTAGGCCCTCTAATACTTCCTCCCATTCAATGCTAATATGTTCAAGTATATCACAATCCCCCTCCCTGTTCTCTACACCTACTTCGTTAGTCCCCATAATGAAAACGGATGAAAAGCAATCATTTAAAACGTCAAGTACTACCTCCAGCTTCACACACTGGTTGCCTCTTTCGTCCCTAATGGGCCCTACTCTTTCCGTGTTTATCTTCTTACCCTTAATATACTTGTAAAACACCTTTGGATTTTCCTTTATGTTGCCCACAGGTTTTTTTTATGTCCCCTCTTCGCTCTCCTAATTAATTTTTACGGCGCTCCTTACACTTTCGATCCTCTTCTCGTGCCTCCACTGTTTTCAGTGCTTGGGATCTGTCATAAGCATCCTTTGTTTTTCTAATCCAATCCTCTATATCCCTTGACATCCAGGGTTCCCTGGACTTGTTGGTCCTACCCTTCACCTTAACGAGTACATGTTGCCTCTGAACACTCACTATTTCCTTTTTGTATGACTCCAACTGGTCTACTGCAGACTTTCCTACAAGCAGCTGGTCTCAGTCCACTTTGGCCAGATCCTTTTTTGTCATATTGAAATCGGCCTTCCCCCAATTCAGTACTTTTAATTCCGGTCCATCTTTGCCCTTTTCACAGCTAACTCTTACAGAGTTATAGTAACTATTATTGAAATGCTCTCCCACTGACACTTCTACCACTTGTCTGGCTTAATTCCCTAGGTTTAGGTTCAGTACTGCCCCTGCTCTTGTAGGACTTTTGCGTACTGACTCAAAAACCTCTCCTGTATGCATTTTAAGAATTCATCCCCCTTTAAGCCTTTTGCACTAAGACTATCCCAGTTGATATTGGGGAAGTTGAAATCCCCTAATATCATTTTTACACCTCTCTGAGATCAACCTACATATCTGCTCCTCTATCTCTCCCTGACTATTTTGCAGCCTGTCCGACACTCCCAGCCAAGTGATTGGCCCTTTTTGTTTTTAGGTTCTACCCAAAAGGCCTCATTTGAGAAACCGCCTAATATATCATCCCTCCTTACTGCAGTAATTGACTACTTCATCGACTGTGCAATGCCACCTCCTCTTTTACCCTCGCCCCTGTCTCGCCTGAAGATTTTATACCCTGGACTATTGAGCTGCCATCCTGCCGCTCTCTCAACCATGTCTCTGTGATAGCAATAATATCATAATCCCATGTGCTAATCAACACCCCCAATTCATCTGCCTTACTAGTATGACTCCTTGTGTTAAAATAAATGCAATCCAGCCTTGCATTATTCACTTGTATCTTAAACAGGTCGATATTTGCTCTGCCTTCCAGACCGACTAAGTTTCCCTTCTATATTTGACTATGCATCAGCCCCTACTGTACCTCCACTCTGTATCCCATTCCCCCTGCCAAATTAGTTTAACGCCCACCACCACACCCCCCCCCCCCACCACCACCACAACCACCCCCGCCCCTCAACAGCACTAGCAAAACTCCCAGCAGGGATGTTAGTCCCATTTCGGTTCAGGTGCCACATGTCCAGTTTGTACAGGTCCCACTGTTGCCAGATACAGACCCAGTGATCCGGGAAACTAAAGCCCTCCTTCCTGCACTATCTCCTCAACCATGCATTCATTTGCACTTCCTCCTATTCCAATAAACACTAGCACCTGGCCCTGGGAGTAATGCAGAGATTGCAACTTTAATGGTCCTGCTTTTTAATCTGCTACCTAGCTTCCTAAATTCTTGTTTCAGGACCTCATCCCTCTGTCTACCTATGTCGTTGGTACAACTGTGTACCACGATCTCTGACTATTCACCCTCCCCCTTCTGAATATCCTTTAGCCGCTCCGTGACATCCTTTACCCAAGCAACAGGGAGGCAACATACCATCCCGGAGTCACATTTACCGTCACAGAAATGTCTATCCTTAGCCCTTACGATAGAACTCCCTATCCCCTTAGTTCTCCCCCTCTTTTCCTACTCTCCTGTGCAGATGAACCACCCGTGGTACCACAGGCTTGGCTCTTGTGGCATTTCCCTGAGATGTTATCTCCCCCAACACTATACAAAGCAGAACATCTGTTAGAGAGTGCAATGGGCCTAGGGGACTCCTGCACTACCTGCCTAGTTGGTCTACTCTACCTGGCAGTCACCCATTCCCTTTCTGCCTGAGCAGTCTTTACCTGCGGTGTGACCGCCTCCCTGTACGTGCTATCCACAATGAACTCAGCCTCGAAGATGCTCCACAGTGTCCCCAGCCACGGCTCCAGATCCGAAACATGGGTTTCGAGTATCTGCATCTGAAAACACTTCCTGCACACGTGTTCACTCTGGAGACTGGAAGTGTCACTAACTTCCCGCATTGCACAGGAGGAACACTCCACTCTGCTGAGCTGCCCTTTCATGACTTATCCTTAATTTACTCAAATAATTTGAGATTATTTACACTCGGGGCCTTGATTACCTAAAAAAAAATTCTCCTTACTAGATATATTTCAAAAGTTGTTCTTGTTGTTCCATTACCTCCACAATCCCCTCCTCCAAGCCACACACCATCTAGACTTTGACATATATCACCCTTCCTTCATCATCACTGGGTTCAAAGCCTGAAATCCTTTCTGTAACAGTATTGTGGGAACACCTTCACCACATGGACCGCAGTGGTTCAGGATGAAGGCCCACCATTTTCTCGTGGTAACCAGGGATGGGGAAGTAATGTCAGTATCACCCATATCCTGAGAACAAATAGACAGGAAATACAATAGATGGGTTGAAACAAGGCGAGGTCTGTGATCAGAGCGGGATTTCATTCTCTGCTAAGATATTATCATCACAACTTGTCTCACCAGTCCATTGTGTTTGCTGTTCTGCTGTTCCTTTTATCAGAGATAAAGTAACAATTAATCTCTGGCTCCAAAACTACTGAATGTCAATTGTGTAGATGGGAATTGGACGCTTTGTCTTCTGTTATCACAGTATCAGTGAATCATAAAGCACAGGATTAGGCCGTTCGATCCATCATGTCTGTGCTGGCTCTTTGAAAGTTCTCTCGAATTAGCCCTTCTTTCCTGTTCTTTCCCCATCGCTCTGTAAATCTCACCGCTCCCATCCCCTCTCCCCACTGTCCATCAGAGTTTATCCAACTCCATTTTGAATGTTGTTATTAAATCTGCTTCCACCTGCCTTTCAGGCCAGGAATTCCAGATTCTAGCAGCTTTCTCCCCTTGGTTCTCTTAGCATTCACCTTAAAACTGGTTCCTCTGATACCCACCCTTCTTCCAGTGAAACCAGATTCTCCTTATTTAATCTGTCAAAATCAGACAAAATGTTGAACACCTATATTAATTCTCCCACTTACTGTGTCTTTCCTAAGGAAAACACTCCCAGTTTCTCCAGTCACTCCAGAGAACTCTAGTCTCTCATAAAAAAACATACAAGTTTATAAACATACGAATTAGGTGAGGAGTAGGCCATTCAGCCCCTCAAGCATGCTCCACCATTCAATAAGATCATAGCTAATCTGATTATAACCTCAATTCCACATCCCCACCTACTCCCAATCATGGCAGGGAGGTAAATGCTCACTGGGTGATCGTGTCTGCATGACTCCTTGTAACATGTTTGTGATTAATGGATGTATTGCTAACGGGTGCATTGTGAATAAGGATGTTGTATAATTATTATCTCGTAGTATGATTGAATCTAGTCGAATTGGTGTTTAATTTGAGCTTTGAGGACTGCCCCATTATTTCTTGTAATTCTCATGTTCGAACCATAGAGTAACCAAACAAAAAATATGACAATTTATAAGCAACAATTGTTTAGATATGTTGACATGAGGCTTCACATTCCCATTCCCAGGAATGTCAACATAAAGACCTGTATCCAGAATTATGGCCTTGACTAGATAACGACCATTGTGAAAACTCTGGAATACCATTCTGACACCTTTTTTATGGGATGTGGGCGTCGTTTGCAAAACCAGCAAAACCACTATCTATAATTCTCCTTGACAACTGAGTGACTTGCTAGAGTATTTCAGAGGACAGTTAAAAGTGAACCACATTGAGTTACATGTAGACCAGATCAGGTAAGGATGGCAGATCTCCTTCCCTAAAGGACATTAGTGAACCAGATAGATTGTTCCAAAAATCAATGATCGTTTCATGGCAACAGTACTAAGCCCAGCTTTCAATTCCAGATTTTATTTATCAATTGAATGTATTAATTAATTGAATTTCAAATTCCGCCAGCTGCTATGGTGGGATTTGAACACATGTGTCCAGGATATTAGCCCGAGCCTCTGGATTACCAGTTCACTACATTACCACGACACCACTGTCACTGACTCTCCACCTCACGTCCCTCCCTTAAGACACTACATAAACCTTCCTCTTTGGCCAAGTGTTGGTCATCTGACCTCATATCTCCTGTTGTGTCTCAATGTCATACTTTGCTTGATAATGATCCTCTGAAGCACCTTGGGATGTTTTATTACATTAAAGGTACTCAATAAATATAACATGTTGTTGACGTTCACCAGATATGACTTGTCTTACCATATCCTTGCTGCTGGCCATTTGTTGTCCATTGTTTAGTTTTGTTTTCTTTCAAGCAGCGAATACTTTTGTCCAGGGATGTAAACTGGAAATTTCCCCATCAGTGACGTTAAGATGACTGGTCAGTAAATAAAGAGTTTACTTAATCTCTCCTTTTTTAATCAGGTTGCAACATTTATAACCCTTCAGTCCTCTGCCACGACTCACATTTCCAAGGAGGATTGGAAGATTCTGGCCAATACATTTGCTATTTCCAACTTTTCCTCCCTCAGCACCCCTCATACATACCATCCAGACTGGGTAAATGTTGCAGTTTATTGTGTTATTAAAAGTGTTGGATTGAAAGGGGTTAACTGAACCTATTTGTTCAGTGACTGTAATTAATGTCAGTCTCCATGGACCCTAATTGTGTCGCTGGAGGGTTTTCCTTTTCTGTTAATAAGGGACTCTTTTCAATGTGTTGTCACATAGAGTCGGAGGGAGCATCACCCGCGGCACTAAGAGGGATCAGCAGCTCCAGAGAGTGGGAGAATATAGATTAGAATCTGGGAACAACAGATTGGAATGTTACAACAATGGACAGGAGTTTATCCTCGGATCTTTACATTCTATCTACATATTATGATCAGCTACCATTAAACTATCGGATACGATATGCACTTGAAATTATTCAATATATTTACTATCCGATCCTGGCTATTGTTGGTGTCCCTGGTAAGTCACTCTATAAAACTATTAATTCTATAAGCCATATTTACCTACATTACTGTTCTTGCCATTTACTCTGCCCTCCTTGCTGCTGCTGTTATTCCTGGTGAATCTCTACCTCCAGCTATTAGCTGTGAAGCCATTGCTAATTGTACTACAGTTCTTGTAATTGTAAGGTGTTTGATAAGGTTCCCCATGGCAGGCTGATGGAGAAAGTGAAGGCGCTTGGGGTCCAAGGTGTACTAGCTCGATGGATAAAGAACTGGCTGGGCAACAGGAGACAGAGAGTAGCAGTAGAAGGGAGTTTCTCAAAATGGAGACGTGTGACCAGTGGTGTTCCACAGGGATCCGTGCTGGGACCACTGTTGTTTGTGATATACATTAATGATTTGGAGGAAAGTATAGGTGGACTGATTAGCAAATTTGCAGACGACACTAAGATTGGTGGAGTAGCAGATAGTGAAGGGGACTGTCAGAGAATACAGCAGAATATAGATAGATTGGAGAGTTGGGCAGAGAAATGGCAGATGGAGTTCAATCAGGGCAAATGCGAGGTGATGCATTTTGGAAGATCCAATTCAAGAGTGAACTATACAGTAAATGGAAAAGTCCTGGGGAAAATTGATGTCCAGAGAGATTTGGGTGTTCAGGTCCACTGTTCCCTGAAGGTGGCAACGCAGGTAAATAGAGTGGTCAAGAAGGCATACGGCATGCTTTCCTTCATCGGACGGGGCATTGAGTACAAGAGTTGGCAGGTCATGTTACAGTTGGATAGGACTTTGGTTCGGCCACATTTGGAATACTGCGTACAGTTCTGGTCGCCACATTATCAAAAGGATGTGGATGCTTTGGAGAGGGTGCAGAGGAGGTTCACAAGGATGTTGCCTGGTATGGAGGGCGCTAGCTATGAAGAGAGGTTGAGCAGATTAGGATTATTTTCATTAGAAAGACGGAGGTTGAGGGGGGACCTGATTGAGGTGTACAAAATCATGTGAGGTATAGACAGGGTGGATAGCAAGAGGCTTTTTCCCAGAGTGGGGGTTTCAATTACTAGAGGACACGAGTTCAAAGTGAAAGGGGAAAAGTTTAGGGGGGATATGCGTGGAAGGTTCTTTACGCAGAGGGTGGTGGGCACCTGGAACGCATTGCCAGCGGAGGTGGTAGATGCGGGCACGATGGATTCTTTTAAGATGTATCTAGACAGATACATGAATGGGCAGGAAGAAAAGAGATACAGAACCTGAGAAAATAGGCGACATGTTTAGATAGAGGATCTGGATCGGCGCAGGCTTGGAGGGCCGAAGGGCCTGTTCCTGTGCTGTAATTATCTTTGTTCTTTGTTCTTTGTATCTCTCATCTTGGTTGCTGTCTGTGCCCCTGGTAAGTCTCTATTTCACGCTCGGAGATCTGTAAACACTGTTCCACTGAAATGCGGCTCTGTAATGTAAATTTTGGGAAGACTGAAGCCAGTGTTATTGGTCTCCATCACAAGCTCCATCCCCTATCTGGGAAACGCATACCCCTCCCTGCCCAATGTCTGAGAATAAACCAAACTGTTTACAACCGTTGTGTTCTATTTAAACCTGAGCAGAGTTCATCTCCATATTCTCTCCATCACCAACTCTGCCTACTACCAACTTTGTAATATCACCCGTCGCCACCTCTGCCTCAGCCATCTGCTGCATAAACCCTCATCCGTGCCTTTGTTGAATCGGCACTTGACTATTCCAATTCTATCATGCCCACCGTCGCAGTTAAAAACCTCCATAAACCACAGCCCATCCTGAACTCTGCTGTCTGTATCTTAACTCACACCCAATCCCGATCACCCATCACCCCTGTGCTCACTGATCTACATTGGCTCCCGTTCTGGCAGCACCTTAATTTTAATATTCTCATTCTTGTGTTTGAATCCCTACATGGCCTCACCCCCACAATTAGTCCCATTCCCCTGTCCATTCCCATATTCCAGAAAATCATTAGCCACGAAGTCTATTCCCATGTCACATTTCAAAGTGAATTTCCTTCCCTCTCTATCTCTTCCTGGTGGTGCTTTTCGACTCTACAGCACCACTGTTGCCCACACAGTGGGTGCCTGGATCCCTAAAAGGGGGTGGACCGAGCTACCAGCCAATTCTGGTGTGGCCTGCACCCTGCCTCGTGTTGTGCCCGGGTGTACATCGTGTGTACTAGTAGAATGAGGAGTTGTGGAATGTCGCGTCAAACTGCTGTTGCAGCAGCTTTGATGCACGTCTTTGAAACTTGGTCTGTGTATGTCCACTGACCGCCTGTGTCAGTCACTCTCAGCTGAACATACATTCAGCAGCACGAGGAACCCCCTCTAGTGTTATTTAAAAGGACCAGCCATCCAACTTACAGGTTAGGGGCTTTTGACTTACTTCTGCTATTGTAAAGTTAGTGGAGGTGTTGTGGATGGTTTTCTGGCAGTTGTGTTGTGAGCTGCGGCAGACATTCAGGGAGGGCAGAGGATTTGGTGACCCAACTCAGGACGAGTTTAGTAAACTGTAGTTACAGCGTCTCTGGGTCTGTAACATGACCAACAAACGGAGCAGAGGTTGCAGAGAGGGGAAGCTCTGTAAAGAGGGAGGAGGAGGGGGCACTGCCATACCCACCCCGGGATTTCCAAGAGCACTTTTCCTACCTACTGCTAACCCAGGAGCAGTGTGTGAGGTGACTCTGATTCAATAAGGAGGTCAAAGAACTGAATAACCTCCTGTAACACGGCCTGGAGACCCCCTCCAGGGTAAGGACAGAGCTGTCAGTGGCTGTTAAGGTCACAGTTTCATTGAACGTCTATGTATCTGGATTTCTCCAAGCCTTATCCAACATAGAGTCACAGACAGTGATAGTCACAGAAAGTGTCCATTTGGTCCGTTGAGACCATGCCGACTGTCTCTGAAGCTATTCAGTCAGTCCCACACCCCCGCTTAATCCTTGTAGCCTGCAGGTTCACATCCTTCAAGCACCCATCCAGTTAACCTTTGAAATTGGAAGGAGGGATCAAATTGGATGTAAGCAAAGCTGGTAACAGAAGGTAGAAACGTATAAGGTGATATTAGAAGGCAGGTGAAACAAAGGTTAGCATCAACTGGAATGCAGAATGTCAAGAAGACACGGTTAAGGGCACTCTACCTGAATGCACGCAGTATTCGGAACGAAGTAGATAATTTAAAGGCCCAAATAATGGTAAATGGGTATGATCGAATTGTCATAACGGAAACGTGGCGACAGGGTGTCCAAGGCTGGAACTGAATATTCAAGCATATTCGACACTTACGAAGGACAGGCAAAAAGGAATAGGAGTTGGTGTTGTACTGATAATAAGGGATGGGGGCAGGACATTAGTAAGGCAGGATCTCACGTCTGAAGAACAAAATGTGGAATCTGCTTGGGTGGAGCTAATAAACAGCAAGGCGCAGCAAACATTAGTAAGAGTTGTTTATCGGCCACCAAACAGTATTGGTAGTGTTGGGCATGGCATTTATCAGGAGATTAGTGAATCATCTAACAATGGTAACACAGTAATCATGGGTGACTTCAATCTTTATATAGATTGGGTAAACCTAATGAGAACTAATGCTATGGAGGACGAGTTTCTGGAGTGTGTTATGCATGATTTTAGAGCCGTATTTTGAAGAACTGACTATAGAAGAGTCGAAATTACATCTAGAATGATGTAATCAGACAGGGCACATTGATCTTATCGTAAAATAACCTTTAGGGATGAGTGCGCATAATGTTCTAAAATGTTACATTGTTTAAAAGTGAGGTAGTTCAATCTGAAGCCACGGTGTTACATTTTAACAAAGGAAATTTTGAAGGTATAAGGGGCAACTGGTAAACATTAGAAATGTAACAGTTTGTCATTTCATCTCTCCCCTCTCTGTCCCATCACGGTCCTTCCTTCTTGTTCTTCTTCCCCCTTTCCCTCTTTCATTTGCTCAAAGACTGTCACATTTCTAACGTTTGCCAGTTCTGATGAAGGATCACAGATCTGAAACATTAACACTGTTTCTGTCTACATAGATGCCGCCAGACCTGCTGAGCATTTCTGACACTTTCTGTTCTCATCCCCAAACTCTGGAATTCTCTCCCTAGTCCCTAAATACATTAAGTTGCACAGAGTCCAGTTTTAGGGAGTACTGCTTGCACAGAGTACTAAATATAGTAAAGTTGATGAGGGACTGAATTTGAAGAGATCCAAGAGTTGATCTCTTTCCAAAATTTAGTAAATTTTACATTTAGCATTTCACTTAATTTTAAGCTGAACTTGTAGTGTCTTTCACAGTCTGTTTTTGACATATGGACAGTTGATTGATGCACATGGAATGGGAGGTTCAGTGTCAGCTTGGATTAAAAAAAACTGGCTTAATGGTAGAAAACAGTGAGTTGTCATAAATAATTGTTTTTCAGACAAGAGGAATGTAGCCAGTGGTGTTCCCCAAGGGTCAGTGCTAGGACCAGTGCTTTTTTCTGGTATGTATAAATGATTTGAATATTGGAATACAGAGCAAAATTTCAAAATTTGCTATGGTACCAAATCTGGAGGCGGGGCAGACAGTGAGGTTGATACTGATCGATGTAACAAGAAATAGCCAGGCTAGCAGAATGGGCAGATAAGAGGCAGATGGAATTTAATAGAGACAAGTGTGAGGTAATGCATTTTATCAGAAGTAACAGGGAGAGGCAATATATACTTCATGACACAGTTCTAAAGAGTATGCAGGGACAGAGGGACATGGGGTTCATGCACATAGATGCTTGAAGGTGGCAGGACATATTGAGAGATTCGTTAATAAAGCATATGGGATCTTGGGCTTCATAAATGGAAGTAGTGAGAACAGAAGAAGGACAGTTATGCTGCACGTTTATAAAGATCTGGTTAGGCCCCAATTGGAGTACTGCATCCAGTTCTGGTCACCACACTTTAGGAAGGAAGTGAGGATCCTTAACAGGGTGCAGAGGAGATTTACCAGAATGGTTCCAGGGTTGGAGGATTTTATCTGCAAGGTTAATCTGGAAAAGATGGGATTGTTTTCCTTGCAGTAAAGAGATTGAGGGGAGATTTGATAGAGGCAGACAAGATGAAAACATGTTTGGATAAGGTAGACAGGACAAGATGCTCCCATTAACTAATGGTACAAGGACTTGAGTGAAGTTTGAGGGCAAAAGATGCAGGGGGATGAGAGGAACAACTTTTTTACACAGCGAGAGCGAATAGCCTGGAAATCATTGCCTACGAGGGGGGTGGAAGCAGAGATGGTGACAGTAGAGCAGTGGTTAGCACCGCAGCCTTAGAGCTCCAGGGACCTGGATTCGATTCTGGGTATTGCCTGTGGGGAGTTTGAAAGTTCTTCCTGTGCCTGCGTGGGTTTTTGCCGGGTGCTCTGGTTTCCTCCCACATCCAAAGAATTGCAGGTGATAGGTAAATTGGTCGATGTAAATTGCCCCTAGTGTAGGCAGGTGATAGGGAATATGGGATTACTGTAGGGTTAGTATAAGTGGGTGGTTGTTGGTCGGCACAGGCACGGTGGGCCGAAGGGCCTGATTCAGTGCTGTATCATAAAAAATAAATAAGAGAATGATTTCAAAAGGATATTGGATGAACACTTGAGGGAAATAAACTTGTAGGAATATAGAGACAGAGCTGGGGAATGAGACTGACTGGATTTATCAACAAAGGGCTGGCATGGATACGATGGGACGAATGGCCTCATACTCTGCTGAAATGACTATGACTCTCTGACAGGTGAATATTATTACAACTGCTTTCCTATACTGGGAAAGTTTATAATGGACTGGACAGTATCACCCTGTTGAACCCCGTGATGTAAGTGAAATGTTTGATGCCCCAGAACATGGTTAACAAATGTCTTTCACAAACAGAGTAAATCAGTTCAGACCCACTCACAATTCTGGAGTTATTCACAATGGGGAGTAGTTTCTGCTGGTTTTCTCGACATAGGACAACAGTCAGGCTTTTCACTGTGTCCCCCACCTCCATATGGAAAGTCTTGTCAGGGTTAGGTGAGATAAGACAGGGTACCTGGGCGATAGCTTTCTTCAGTTGTGTTACGGCTTCCGTGCTCACTTCAGTCCAACCGGGTTAAACCTGGTCATCATCACCATTAGGTAGTTCATAAAGAGGAGTCACAGTCTCTGAAAATCAAGGAATGAGTGTCCACTGATGGCCCCCAGCCTGAGGATAGGACACAGGGCAGTCTTTGAGGTGGACAGCGGTCGACACGGGATGATGGTCCACTGATAACCCACCAGCCTGAGGATAGGACACAGGGCAGTCTTTGAGTTGGATAGGGGTAGACACTGGATGACGGTCCACTGATACCCCACCAGCCTGAGGATAGTACTCATGGCAGTCCTTGAGGAGGACAGGGGTAGACACTGGATGGTCTCGATCTGATGTTGCTCTGGGCTGATGCTGGATGATCCAATATGGACACCTAGAAAGGTGATGCGATCTTACACCAGCTGGGCCTTATGTGGATGTTCTTTTAGTCCAACTCGCAAAGTAACTGCAGTAGTTCCTGTAAAAGGGTTAAATGTGTGGACACGGTCTGTGGTGATGAGGAGGAGATCATCGACATATTGCAGCAAGCAGGAAGACTGTGAAAGGTTCATAGCGGCCCCGGCCATACGTTAGTGGAAAATAGTCGGATTATTGTGGAACCCCTTGTGACAGACATGTCCAGGGGAATCTCTGGTCCTCAGAAGTAAATGTGAATTTAAATTGTTTCTCTCCTTTTACTGGGATACTCAAATAACCATTAGAGCTACCCAGGGTGTTGAAGACAGCCCTCCCGCTGGGAATCCGGGAGAGTAGGGTGGGTGTCTCTCAGACAACCGGGTTCACACAGGAGTGACTGAGTTGAGTTTGTGATGGTCAACAGTCAATCACCAGCTGCCATACGGTTTTCTAACCGGCCAAATGGGGCAGTTAGTAATGAATGTGACTTTGTGAACTACACCTTGGTATAACTATGACCTGATAGTGTCTGGAATATATGATATAATCTCAGCTCGGTATGAATACTGCTTCATGGAACAAACAATGGTCAGTCAATTTCTTCAGGTCTGCTCATGTTTCCACTGTCATCTTTATGGGTTGTGATTACACTCAGCACCGACTCCAGAATCGTCTTTACCTCAGGGTGATCAGAGGTGTCTGGTTCACACTCCTCTGAGATTATAATCATGAATATTGAGGGTGCAATGGACACCAGAGTAGGGGTAAGATTTAATGTTTTTCAGTTCCACAATATACAAATATAGGGATCATCAATTACTGCTGATAACCTTTGAGCACATTACTGCCCAGTAGTCCCTGTCCATTATGCAGGATCATATAAAAGGGAGGCAGGACTTTGACATGAACTCCGTTCCCTCTCCTACACCACGAAGGGTCACAAGCAGTTTATTGATGAATAACAGTTCAGATACAGCATACCATCAGAATAGACAGAGTTGACATGCGGCCTGTGGCAGGTGAGAAAGGCTTTCTGGCTATGGTTCAGATGTTAGAAGCGATTGATCTTTATGTCGTCATTGTCAACAGGAGTAGTGCTGGAAGACTGGAGGATAGCAAATGTTGTCCCCTTGTTCAAGAAGGGGAGTAGAGACAGCCCTGGTAATTATAGACCTGTGAGCCTTACTTCGGTTGTGGGTAAAATGTTGGAAAAGGTTATAAGAGACAGGATTTATAATCATCTCGAAAAGAATAAGTTCGTTAGCGATAGTCAGCACGGTTTTGTGAAGGGTAGGTCGTGCCTCACAAACCTTATTGAGTTTTTCGAGAAGGTGACCAAACAGGTGGATGAGGGTAAAGCAGTGGATGTGGTGTATATGGATTTCAGTAAGGCATTTGATAAGGTTCCCCACGGTAGGCTATTGCAGAAAATACGGAAGTATGGGGTTGAAGGTGATTTAGAGCTTTGGATCAGAAATTGGCTAGCTGAAAGAAGACAGAGGGTGGTGGTTGATGGCAAATGTTCATCCTGGAGTTTAGTTACTAGTGGTGTACCGCAAGGATCTGTTTTGGGGCCACTGCTGTTTGTCATTTTAATAAATGACCTGGAAGAGGGTGTAGAAGGGTGGATTAGTAAATTTGCGGATGACACTAAGGTCGGTGGAGTTGTGGATAGTGCCGAAGGATGTTGTAGGGTACAGAGGGACATAGATAGGCTGCAGAGCTGGGCTGAGAGCTGGCAAATGGAGTTTAATGCGGAAAAGTGTGAGGTGATTCACTTTGGAAGGCGTAACAGGAATGCAGAGTACTGGGCTAATGGGAAGATTATTGGTAGTGTAGATGAGCAGAGAGATCTTGGTGTCCAGGTACATAAATCCCTGAAAGTTGCTACCCAGGTTAATAGGGCTGTTAAGAAGGCATATGGTGTGTTAGCTTTTATTAGTAGGGGGATCGAGTTTCGGAGCCACGAGGTCATGCTGCAGCTGTACAAAACTCTGGTGCGGCCGCACCTGGAGTATTGCGTGCAGTTCTGGTCACCGCATTATAGGAAGGATGTGGAAGCTTTGGAAAGGGTGCAGAGGAGATTTACTAGGATGTTGCCTGGTATGGAGGGAAGGTCTTATGAGGAAAGGCTGAGGGACTTGAGGTTGTTTTCGTTGGAGAGAAGGAGGAGGAGAGGTGACTTAATAGAGACATATAAGATAATCAGAGGGTTAGATAGGGTGGATAGTGAGAGTCTTTTTCCTTGTATGGTGATGGCAAACACGAGGGGACATAGCTTTAAGTTGAGGGGTGATAGATATAGGACAGATGTCAGAGGTAGTTTCTTTACTCAGAGAGTAGTAAGGGCGTGGAACGCCCTGCCTGCAGCAGTAGTAGATTCGCCAACTTTAAGGGCATTTAAGTGGTCATTGGATAGACATATGGATGAAAATGGAATAGTGTAGGTCAGATGGTTTCACAGGTCAGCGCAACATCGAGGGCCGAAGGGCCTGTACTGCGCTGTAATGTTCTAATCTAATCTAATTAGTAAAGACGTTTCGTTTCGAGATACAGCACAGAAACAGACCCTTCGGCCCACCGAGTTTGTGCTGACCATCATCCACCCATTTATACTAACCCATTTATACTAATTCCATATTCATACCATCTACCTATACTGGGGGCAATTTATAATGGCCAATTAACCTATCAACCAGCAGGTCTTTGGCATGTGGGAGGAAAACGGAGCACCCGAAGGAAACAGACGCAGACACAGGGATAACTTGCAAACTCCACACAGTCAGTACCCAGAATTGAACTCGGGTTATTGGAGCTGTGAGGCTGCGGTGCTAACCACTGCGCCACTGTGCCGCCCACATGGCAGGGCACGCAGAATAATTCAAGGTGATCAGGCAGAGTCGACTTGCTTTTGTGAAACGGAAACCATGTTTAACCAATTTATTGGAGTTCTTTGAAGAAGTAACAGGTGCTGTGGATAAAGGGGAACTGGTGGATGTACTGTACTTAGATTTCCAGAAGGGATTTCATAATGTGCCACATCAAAGTTCATTGTGGAATATAAAAGCTCATGGTGTAGGGGGCAACCTATTGGCATCGATGGAAGATTGGCTAACTAACAGGAAACAGAGAGTAGGCTTAAATGGATCATTTTCTGTTTGGCAAGATGTAAAGAGTGGTGTGTCACAGGGATCAGTGCTGGGGACTTAACTCTTAACAATTTATATATATCACTTGGATGAAGGGACCAAAGGTATGGTTGCTAAATTTTCTGATGACAGAAACGTCGGTTGGAAAGTAAGTTGTGACGAGGACACAAGTGAGCCAGAAAGGGATAGATAGATTGAGTGAGTGGGTAAAGATCTGGTAAATGGAGCATAATGTGGGAAAATATGAAATTGTCCATTTTGGCAGGAAGAATAAAAATTAAGCACATAACCACAATGGTGAGAGATTTCAGAGCTCTACCATCCAGGGGGAACTGAGAGTCCTTGTGCATGAATTGTAAAAGGTTAATATGTAGGTATTGCAAGTAATTAGGAAAACTAATAGAATGTTATCGTCCAATGCAGGAGGAATTGAATACAAATGTAGGGAGGTTATGTTTCAGTTATCCAGGGCATTGATGAGACCACATCTGGAATACTGTGCACAGTATTGGTTTCCTTATTTAAGGACATATGTAAATGCGTTCGAAGAATTTCAGAGAAGGTTTACTGGACTAATGCCTGGAATGGGCGGGTTGTCTTATGAGGAAATGCTCGACAGGCTATGCTTATATCAGCTGGAGTTTAGAAGAGTAAGAGGCGATTTGATTGAAACTTATATGATTCTGAGTGGGACAGAGCAAATCAGGGCGACAGAGAGAGAAATAACGAGAGAGAGAGAGTTCAAATCATCTGCTGCTACAACCCTCTACCCATGCCTTTTTTGATCTCGAGACTTGACTATTCTAACACTCTCCTGGCTGGTCTCCCACATTCCACTCTCTGTAACATTGTGATCATCCAAAACTCTGCTGCCATCTTCTAATTTACACCAAATTCTGTTCACCCAACATCCCTTTGCTCACAGACCTACATTGGCTCTTGGTCCAGTAACACCTCAATTTTAATATTCTCACACATGTGATCAAATCCCTCCATGGCCTCACCCCTCTGATTATCCCAAACCCTGACCATTTCCAATATTCCTGAAACTTGTTCATCTGAAAGTCTTTTTCTAATTCCTTTTTTAAGGTGAGTTTCTTTCCCTCTGTCTCTCTCCCTGACCACACATTTCATCTCTCCAGCTCCACTGGTGCTGTGGAAGTTTGGATCCATAAAATGGTGTGAGCTGCACTGCCGGTCACATCCAGCACATTGTACAGGACACCCAGGCTGGCCAGAGTGATAGCGTGGGTGTAACGTGTGCGTGTCTGTAGTCTGAGGAGGATCTGAATATTGTGTCAATCAGCCATTCCGGCAGCTTTGAAATACGTCTTTGAAACTTGGTCTGTGCATGTCCACTGACCGCCTGTGCCAGTCACTCTCAGCTGAACATACATTCAGCAGCACGAGGAACCCCCTCTCGTGCTATTTAAAAGGACCAAGCATCCAACCTACAGGTGAGGGGCTTTTGACTTACTTCTGCTATTCTAAAGTTAGTGGAGGTGCTGTGGATGGTTTTCTGGAGGTTGTGTTGTGAGCTACGACAGACATTCAAGAAGGACAGAGGATTTGGTGACCCGACCCTGGACGAGGTCTGGGGACTGTGGGTACAGTGTCTCTGGGTCTGTAACATGACCAAAAAATGGAGCAGAAACTGCAGACAGGGGAGGCTCAGTAAAGAGCGAGGAGGAAGGGGTTCTGCCTTACCCACCCCGGGATTTCAAAGAGCAAAAAGAGCAGTGATCCTCATACAAAGCCCTGGGGAACACCACTGTATACTCCCATCGAGTCTGAACAACAACCTTTCACCACTTCTCTCTGTTTGCTGTTCCTTAGCCAATATTTAATATTTGGAAGACTGAAGCCATTGTTTTCACTCCCCACTCCAACTCTGTTCCCTGGCTATTGATTCCATCCCTCTCCCTGCTAACAATCTGAGATTCAGACAGTCTGTTTGCAACCTCAGTGTCACATTTCACCACAAAATGAGCTTTAACCTCATTTTCAGGATATCATTAAAGCCGCCTATTTCCACCTCAGTAACATCGCCCGACTTCACCCCTGCCTCAGCCCATCTGCAGCTGAAACCTCATTCATGCCTTTGTCACCTCTAGATGTGATTATTCCAGCTCACTCCTGGCTGATCTCCCACATCTACTGTCTGAAAACTTGAAGTCATCCAAAACTCTGCTCCCCATGTCTTAGCTCACACCAAGTCCCGTTCATCTATTACTGACTGACATTGTCTCCCAGTCAACCAAAGTCTTGATGTTAAAATTCTCCACCTTGTTTCCATATCATTCCATGGCCTCGTCCCTTCCTACCTCTGTTATCTCCTCCGGCTCCACAACCCACCGAGCTATCTGAGCTCCTCTAATTCTGGCCTCTTGTGCATCCCTGATTTTAATCACTGCAACACTGGCGGCCGTGCCTTCAGCTGCCGGGGCCCTAAGCTGTGTAATATCTTCCCTGCACCTCTTCGCCTCTCCACATCGCTTTCCTCCTTTAAGACACTCCTTAAAAACTACCTCTTTGACTAAGCTGTAGGTCATCTGACCTAATTTCTCCTATTGTGTCTCAGTGTTATACCTTCCTTCTTAATGCCCCTGTGAAGCACCTTGGGATATTTTACAACGTTTATGGCATTATAAAAATATAAGTTTTTGTTGTTGAATTTTGCCAGAAATGATTTTTCATGAGCATATCCATGTTGCTAGCCAGTTACTATCCACTGGTTTTGCAAGTAACAAATATTTTTCTCCTGGGTTGTCACCTTTAGATTTTCCCCCAGTGGTGACACTAGTCTGACTGGTCAATAATTGCAGGGTTTATCCTATCTCTCCTTTTTTAAACAGGTTGTAACATTTGCAACCGTCCAGTCCTCTGTCACCACTCCAATATCCAAGGAGAATTGAATGATTCTGGCCAGTGCCTCTGCTATTGCCACCATTCCTTCCCTCAGCAACCCTCATACATCCCATCCAGACTGGGTAAATGTTCCACTTTATTGTGATACTGAAACTGCTGTATTGAAAGGTGTTAACAGAATCTGTTTGTTCAGTGATTGTAATTAATGTCAGTCTCCATGGATCCTAATTGTGTCACTGGAGGGTTTCCATCTTCTATTAAAATGGGACTCCTTTCAACGTGTTATCCCATACTGTGAGCTGGAGCATAACCCCGGCACTAACAGGGATCAGCGGCTCCAGAGAGAGGGAGAGGATAAATCAGAATCTGAGAACAATAGATTGTAATGTTACAACAATGGGTCAGAATCTGAGAACAATAAATTGGAATGCTACAACAATGGGTCAGAATCTCAGAACCATAGATTGGAATGTTACAACAATAGATAGGAGATTATCCTGGGATATATATATTCTTTCTACATATTATGATCGGTTTTCATTAAACTCTCGGATCTATCGCGCACTTCAGATTATTGAATACATTTACTATCCCATCCTCGCTAGTGTTGGTGTCCCTGGTAAGTCTCTCTCTCTCTCTCTCTCTCTCTCTCTCTGTCCAGCTATTAATTCTATAAACCGTTTTTAACTGCATTACTGCTCCTGTCATTTACTCTGCCCTGCTTGCTGCTGTTATTATTCTTGGTGAATATCTCCAACTAATAGCTCTACAAACCATTGCTAATAGTATTACTGTTCTTGTCATTTACTCTCTCATCTTTGCTTCTGCTGCTGTTTACATTTCCAGCTAGGAGATCTGTAAACCCTGTTTCACTGAAATACGGTTCTGCAATGTAAACTTTGGGAAGACTGAAGCCGGTGTCATTGGTCTCCATCACAAACTCCATCCCCTATCAGTCAAAGTCATCCCCCACCCTGTCTAATGTCTGAGGCAGAACCAGACTGTTTACAACCTCTGTGTTCGATATAAACCTGAGCTGAGTATATTTCCATATTGTCTCCATCATCAACCGTGCCTACTACCACCTCTGCAATATCACCCATATTCACCACTGCCTCAGCCTATCTGCTGCATAAACCCTCATCTGTACCTTTGTTAAATCCACACTTGACTATTCCAAATCTATCCTGGTCACCTCCCAGTTATAAAATTCAATAAACCACAGACCATCCAGAGCTCTGCTGCCTGTTTCCGGACTGACACCAAATCCCGATCACCCATCACCCCTTTGCTCACTGATCGACATTGACTCCTGGTCTGACAGCATCTTAATTTTAATATTCTCATTCTTGTGCTTGAATCTCTTCATGGCCTCGCCCCTCCCATTAGACCCATTCCCCTTCCATTTCACATATTCTTGAAAATCTTATCCCTTCAACCTAATATCCAATTTCCTTTTTAAAGTGAGTTGCTTTAAATCCCTATCTTCCACGACTGTGATTTTCAATCTGTGGCACCACTGGTGCCAACGCTACGCTAACCCTGCTTCATAAAATGACGTCAACAGCACAGCCGGCTACTTCTATCATGGTGAACACAATGCCCCATGCGGGACCGGGCTCTACTGTGGTCAGCACAGTGCCCCATGCTGGACAGGGCTCTACTGTGGTCAGCACAGTGCCCCATGCTGGACAGGGCTCTGGTGTGGACAGCACAGTGTCCCATGCTGGACAGAGCTCCAGTGTGGTCAGCACAGTGCCCCATGCTGGGCAGGGCACTAGTGTGGTCAGCACAGTGCCCCATGCTGGACAGGGCTCTGGTGTGGACAGCACAGTGTCCCATGCTGGACAGAGCTCTAGTGTGGTCAGCACAGTGCCCCATGCTGGGCAGGGCTCTAGTGTGGTCAGCACAGTGTCCCATGCTGGGCAGGGCTCTAGTGTGGTCAGCACAATGCCTCATGCAGGACACTGCTCCAGTGTGGTCAGCACACTGTCCCATGCTGGACACGGCTCTAGTGTGGTCAGCACAGTGTCCCATGCTGGACAGGGCTCTAGTGTGGTCAGCACAGTGCCCCATGCTGGACAGGGCTCTAGTGTGGTCAGCACAGTGCCCCATGCTGGACAGGGCTCTAGTGTGGTCAGCACAGTGTCCCATGCTGGACAGGGCTCTAGTGTGGTCAGCACAGTGTCCCATGCTGGACAGGGCTCTAGTGTGGTCAGCACAGTGCCTCATGCAGGACAATGCTCTAGTGTGGTCAGCAGACTGTCCCATGCTGGACTGGGCTCTAGTGTGGTCAGCACAGTGCCCCATGCAGGACAATGCTCTAGTGTGGTCAGCACAGTGCCCCATGCTGGTCACGGCTCTAGTATGGTCAGCACAATGCCCCATGCTGGACAGGGCTCTAGTGTGGTCAACACAGTGCCCCATGCTGGACAGGGATCTAGTGTGGTCAGCACAGTGCCCCATGCTGGACACGGCTCTAGTGTGGTCAGCACAGTGCCCCATGCTGGACAGGGCTCTCGTGTGGTCAGCACAGTGTCCCATGCTGGACAGGGCTTCAGTGTGGTCAGCACAGTGTCCCAGGCTGGACAGGGCTCTAGTGTGGTCAGCACAGGGCCCCATGCTTGGCAGGGCTCTATTGTGGTCAGCACAGTGAGCCATGCTGGACAGCGCTCTGGTGTGGTCAGCACAGTGCCCCATGCGGGGCAAGGGTCTCGTCCTGTTATAACATGCATGTGATGCTCATATGTGGAGTGTTTTGAATGTTACGTCAGTCAGCGATTCTGACAGCTTTGATGTACGTCTTTGAAACTTGATCTGTGCATGTCCACTGACCGCCCGTTTCAGCCACTGTCGGATGAACATACATTCAGCAGCACGAGGAACTCCCTCCAATGTTATTTAAAAGGACCAGGCATCCAACTTACAGGTGAGGGACTTTAGACTTACTTCTGCTATTGAAAAGTTAGGGACGTGCTGTGGATGGTTTTCTGCAGGTTGTGTTGTGAGCAACTACAGACATTCAGGGAGGACAGAGGATTTGGTGACCTAACACTGGACGAGTTATGGGGACTGTAGTTAAAGTGTTTCTGGGTCTGTAACATGATCAATAAATGGAGCAGAGTCTGCTGAGAGGTGAAGCTCTGTGAAGAGGAAGGAGGAGGGGGCTCTGACCTACCCACTCCGGGTTTTCCAAGAGCACCATTCCGACATACACCTAACCCCGGAGCAATGTGTGTTGTGACTTTGATTCAATAAGGATGTGGTCACAGAGCAGTGTCACCTCCTGTAGAACGTCCTGGAGCCTCACACGACGGTGAGGACGGAACTGTCAGTGGCTGTTAAGGTCACAGTTTCATTGAACCTCTATGTATCTGAATCTTTCAAGGCAATAGCAGGTGTCACAGTGGCGCAGTGGTAAGCACCGCAACCACACCACTCCCGCAACCCGGGTTCAATTCTGGGTGCTGCCTGTGCGGAGTTTGCATGTTCTCCCTGTTTTTGCGTGGGTTTCCTCCCACATGCCAAAGACTTGCAGGTTGATAGGTAAATTGGCCGTTCACAATTTGCATTAGTGTAGGTAGGTGGGAAATATAGGGACAGGTAGGGATGTGCTGGGAATATGAGATTAGTGTAGCATTAGTATAAATGGGTGGTTGATGGTCGGCACAGACTCGGTGGGCCGAAGGGCCTGTTTCAGTGCTGTATCTCTAAACTAAACTAAACTGACATGGAGTGGTCGAAATTGATGGAGTCATGGAGTCACGTACGACACAGAAGGTGGCCATTCTGCCCCTCCGTGTTCAGTCAATCCCAATAACCCGTTCATTCCCCAGATCCCTGCAAGTTTATTTCCTTCAGGTGCCCATCCAGTTTCCTTTTGAAATCATTGATTGTCTTGCCTTCCACCACCCTCATGGGCAGTGAGTTCCAGCTCGTTACCACCCACTGTGTAAAAAAGCACTTCCTTATTTTCCCCCTGCATCTATTACCCAAAACCTACCATTTGTGTCCCCGAGTCCGTCTTTCATCAGTTAATGGGAACAGTTTTTCCTTGTCTATCTTATCTAAGCCATCATAATCTTGTACAACTCTATCAAATCTCTCTCAATCCCCTTTACTTCAAGGGAGAACAACTCCATCTTCTCAAAACTATCCTTGTAACTAACCATCCGCCGCTCCCCCCTCCCATCCCTGGAACTATTCTGGTAAATCTCCTCTGCACCCTCTCAAGGACCTTCACATCCTTCCTGAAGTGTGGTGACCAGAACTGGACACAGTTCTCTAGTTGGGGCCTAACCAAAGCTTTACAAATTTTCAGCATAACTTCCCTGATTTTGTATCTTTGCCTCTAATCATGAAGCCCAATATCTGATAAGCTTTGATTAACACTCTCCCAATATGTCCTTCCACCTTCAAAGATCAATGCATATGGAGCCCCAGGTCCCTCTGTTCCTGCACAATCTTTAGACCTATGCCATTAAGTCTATATTGCTTTCCTATTCTTTCTGCCACAAATGCATCACCTCACAATGTCAGCACAGTGCCCCAGGCTGGACAGGGCTCTAGTGTGGTTAGCACAGTGCCCCATGCTGGACAGGGCTCGAGTGTGGTCAGCACAGTGTCCCATGCTGGACAGGGCTCTAGTGTGGTTAGCACAGTGCCCCATGCTGGACAGGGCTCTAGTGTGGTCAGCACAGTGTCCCATGTTGACAGGGCTCTAGTGTGGTCAGCACAGTGCCCCATGCTGGACAGGGCTCTAGTGTGGTCAGCACAGTGCCTCATGCAGGACACTGCTCTAGTGTGGTCAGCAGACTGTCCCATGCTGGACAGGGCTCTAGTGTGGTCAGCACAATGCCCCATGCTGGACACGGCTCTAGTGTGGTCAGCACAGTGTCCCATGCTGGACAGGGCTCTAGTGTGGTCAGCACAGTGTCCCATGCTGGACTGGGCTCTAGTGTGGTCAGCACAGTGCCCCATGCTGGACAGGGCTCCAGTGTGGTCAGCACAGTGCCTCATGCAGGACACTGCTCTAGTGTGGTCAGCAGACTGTCCCATGCTGGACAGGGCTCTGGTGTGGTCAGCACAGTGCCCCATGCAGGACACTGCTCTAGTGTGGTCAGCACAGTGCCCCATGCTGGTCACGGCTCTAGTATGGTCAGCAGAGTGTCCCATGCTGGACAGGGCTCTAGTGTGGTCAGCACAGTGCCCCATGCGGGACAGGGATCTAGTGTGGTCAGCACAGTGCCCCATGCTGGACAGGGCTCTAGTGTGGGCAGCACAGTGCCCCATGCTGGACAGGGCTCTCGTGTGGTCAGCACAGTTTCCCAGGCTGGACAGGGCTCTCGTGTGGTCAGCACAGTGCCCCATGCTGGACAGGGCTCTAGTGTGGTCAGCACAGTGCACCATGCTGGAAAGGGCTCTGGTGTGGTCAGCACAGTGTCCCATGCTGGACAGGGCTCTAGTGTGGTCAGCACAGTGTCCCATGCTGGACAGGGCTCTCGTGTGGTCAGCACAGTGCCCCATGCTGGACAGCGCTCTAGTGTGGTCAGCACAGTGCGTCATGCAGGACACTGCTCTAGTGTGGTCAGCACAGTGCCCCATGCAGGACACTGCTCTAGTGTGGTCAGCACAGTGCCCCATACTGGTTACGGCTCTAGTATGGTCAGCACAGTGCCCCATGCTGGACAGGGCTTTCGTGTGGTCAGCACAGTGCCCCATGCTGGACAGGGATCTAGTGTGGTCAGCACAGTGCCCCATGCTGGACAGGGCTCTAGTGTGGTCAGCACAGTGCCCCATGCTGGACAGGGCTCTCGTGTGGTCAGCACAGTGTCCCATGCTGGACAGGGCTTCAGTGTGGTCAGCGCAGTGTCCCAGGCTGGACAGGGCTCTCGTGTGGTCAGCACAGTGTCCCATGCTGGACAGGGCTTCAGTGTGGTCAGCACAGTGTCCCAGGCTGGACAGCGCTCTGGTGTGGTCAGCACAGTGCCCCATGCTGGACAGGGCTCTAGTGTGGTCAGCACAGTGCCCCATGCTGGACAGGGCTCTCGTGTGGTCAGCACAGTGTCCCATGCTGGACAGGGCTTCAGTGTGGTCAGCACAGTGTCCCAGTCTGGACAGGGCTCTAGTGTGGTCAGCACAGTGCCCCATGCTTGGCAGGGCTCTATTGTGGTCAGCACAGTGAGCCATGCTGGACAGCGCTCTGGTGTGGTCAGCACAGTGCCCCATGCGGGGCAAGGGTCTCGTTCTGTTATAACATGCATGTGATGCTCATATGTGGAGTGTTTTGAATGTTACGTCAGTCAGCGATTCTGACAGCTTTGATGTACGTCTTTGAAACTTGATCTGTGCATGTCCACTGACCGCCCGTTTTAGCCACTGTCGGATAAACATACATTCAGCAGCACGAGGAACTCCCTCCAATGTTATTTAAAAGGACCAGGCATCCAACCTACAGGTGAGGGACTTTAGACTTACTTCTGCTATTGAAAAGTTAGTGACGTGCTGTGGATGGTTTTCTGCAGGTTGTGTTGTGAGCAACTACAGACATTCAGGGAGGACAGAGGATTTGGTGACCTAACACTGGACGAGTTATGGGGACTGTAGTTAAAGTGTTTCTGGGTCTGTAACATGATCAATAAATGGAGCAGAGTCTGCTGAGAGGTGAAGCTCTGTGAAGAGGAAGGAGGAGGGGGCTCTGACCTACCCACTCCTGGTTTTCCAAGAGCACCATTCCGACATGCACCTAACCCCGGAGCAATGTGTGAGGTGACTGATTCAATAAGGATGTGGTCACAGAGCAGTGTCACCTCCTGTAGAACGTCCTGGAGCCTCACACCACGGTGAGGACGGTACTGTCAGTGGCTGTTAAGGTCACAGTTTCATTGAACCTCTATGTATCTGGATCTTTCAAGGCAATAGCAGGCGTCACAGTGGCGCAGTTGTAAGCACTGCAACCACACCACTCCCGCAACCAAAGTTCAATTCTGGGTACTGCCTGTGCGGAGTTTGCATGTTCTCCCTGTTTTTGCGTGGGTTTCCTCCCACATGCCAAAGACTTGCAGGTTGATAGGTAAATTGGCCGTTCACAATTTGCATTAGTGTAGGTAGGTGGGAAATATAGGGACAGGTGGGGATGTGGTAGGAATATGAGATTAGTGTAGCATTAGTATAAATGGGTGGTTGATGGTCGGCACAGACTCGGTGGGCCGAAGGGCCTGTTTCAGTGCTGTATCTCTAAACTAAACTAAACTGACATAGAGTGGTCGAAATTGATGGAGTCATGGAGTCACGTACGACACAGAAGGTGGCCATTCTGCCCCTCCGTGTTCAGTCAATCCCAATAACCCGTTCATTCCCTAGATCCCTGCAAGTTTATTTCCTTCAGGTGCCCATCCAGTTTCCTTTTGAAATCATTGATTGTCTTGCCTTCCACCACCCTCATGGGCAGTGAGTTCCAGCTCGTTACCACCCACTGTGTAAAAAAGCACTTCCTTATTTTCCCCCTGCATCTATTACCCAAAACCTTCCATTTGTGTCCCCGAGTCCGTCTTTCATCAGTTAATGGGAACAGTTTTTCCTTGTCTATCTTATCTAAGCCATCATAATCTTGTACAACTCTATCAAATCTCTCTCAATCCCCTTTACTTCAAGGGAGAACAACTCCATCTTCTCAAAACTATCCTTGTAACTAACCATCCGCCGCTCCCCCCTCCCATCCCTGGAACTATTCTGGTAAATCTCCTCTGCACCCTCTCAAGGACCTTCACATCCTTCCTGAAGTGTGGTGACCAGAACTGGGCACAGTTCTCTAGTTGGGGCCTAACCAAAGCTTTACAAATTTTCAGCATAACTTCCCTGATTTTGTATCTTTGCCTCTAATCATGAAGCCCAATATCTGATAAGCTTTGATTAACACTCTCCCAATATGTCCTTCCACCTTCAAAGATCAATGCATATGGAGCCCCAGGTCCCTCTGTTCCTGCACAATCTTTAGACCTATGCCATTAAGTCTATATTGCTTTCCTATTCTTTCTGCCAAAATGCATCACCTCACACTCCTCTGTATTAAATTCCACCTGCCACTTCTCTGCGCATTCTGCTAGCCTATCTATATCCTGTCTAGGCAGTTTGCATCATCCTCACTGTTTACCACACCTCCAAGTATGGTATCATCGGAAAATTTTGTAATTCTAATCTGAATTCCAAGATCCATCTCATTTATATATAGCAAAAAAAAATGAGTTGGTCCCAGCACTGACCCTTGGAAAACATCACTGTCTTCCGTCCTCCAGTGTGAAAAATAACCGTTCACCAGCACTCTGCCCGAACTATCTCTTCTTTGAAGGTAGCCCATTGTTCAGCTCCTGTTTTCCTGCCAAACGTTGACTCTAATTTATTCGCCCCAGCTCCATTTTTACACCGGATGACTTATTGAAGTTGACTTTCTCATAGTTAATTATTCTTACTCTGGATTGCTCTTTGTCCTTTCCCATAGTCAACAAAAACCTTATGATACAATGATCACTGTCTCCTAAATGTTCTCCTACTGATACTTAATCCACTTGGGTCCAGCTCATTATCGAGAACCAGGTCTAGCAGTGCCTTCTTTCTCGTTGGACTAGCAACATATTGTTGTAGAAATGTTTCCTGCACACACAGTAGTAACTCCTGCCTCCCTCTGCCCTTTACATTACTACTATCCCAATTCTTATTAGGATAATGAATGTTCCCCCATTGTAACTACTCTATATTTCTTGCATCTTTCAGTAATTTTCTTGCAGATTTGTTCCTCCACATCCTTCCCATTAGCTGATGGCCTATAGACAACACCAAGCAATGTAAATGCACCTTTTTTGTTCTTTAGCTCTATCCAAATAGATTATGTCCTTCACCCACCCACCCCACCCCCCCCCCCCCCCACCCCCACTCCCACCTCCCATCTCCCCACACACGTCCCCGGGACTTTCTCTCTCTCCAGCACGTTAATGTTCTCCTTAATCAATACCACCACCCTTAATCCTTTTCTCCCTTTACTATTTTTTCTGAACACCTTGTATCCAGGAATATTTAACACCCAGTTCTGCCCTTCTTTGAGCCAGATCTCTGTTATAGCCACAACATCATATTTCCTTATGGCAATCTGCACCTGTACCTCACCAGTCTTATTAACCACACTCCGTATTCACATACATGCACATCAACCCTGATGTAAACTTTATTACTTCCTCCCTTACTCAGACCTCAACTAATTTTCTAAACCCTACTATAGTGTTATCCATCTCTCCCAGTATTCTGTGCACTTTAGAATTCCTCTCTGATGTTTACTCCTGGTTCCCACACACCTGTCAATTTAGTGTAAACCCTCTCCAGCAGCACTAACAAATCACCCTGCAAGGAAATTAGTTCCAGCTCTGTTCAGGTGCAACCGTCCGGCCGGTACCGATCTCACATTCTCCAGAACTGGTCCCAGTGTCCAGAAATATAAACCTCACTGCTTCTGCAGCATCCTTCCAGCCACACATACATCTGTGCAATCCTCCTATTTCTGTACTCACTCGCACGGGGTACTGGGAGTAATCCGGAGATTACTGCTTTGAGATGGCTAACTTCTTTCCCAGCGCCCGGAATTCTGACTGCAGGACCACCTTCCACTGTCTGCCCAGCTCATTCGTACCGATGTGGACCACGACTGCTGGCTGTTCACCCCCCACATTTAGGATGCTCTGCAGCCACTCAGTGATATCCTTGACCCTGACACCAGGGAGAAAACACACCATCCTGGATACATGTCTGCGGCCTCAGAAACGCTCGTCTGTTCCCGTGACTATCGAATATCCTGTCACTGTCAACATTCTAGTCTTCCCTGTACCCCCTCCCACCCCCAGTACAGGTGAGACAGCCAGGGTACCATGGCCTTGTCTCTGGCTGCAGTCCCCAGATGAAACATCACATTCCTCAGTATTGAATACTGGTTGGAGAGTGATATGCACTCTGGGGTCTCCTGTGCTACCTGCCTGATTCTTCCTGACGTCTGGTGATCACCCATTCCCTCTCTCTCTCTCTGCATACCCATAAGCTGTGGGGTGACCACATCTATTAACGTGCTCTCCACAAATCACTCAACCTCACATATACACTGCAGTGACATCCATGGTCCCACCATCTGCAGCTTGTACATCATCCCAGACAGCAGGATGAGGGGGAGGTGGGAGTTAAGAAGGGACACAAGGCAGGAACATAATGTCATCCTGAATACTCCCGGTGATGCCGGATGCCATGGGCTCTGTCACAGCCGTTCCCATGAGGTGGGGAACCATTTCCTCCCTCAGGCTCAGGGGATGAAGCTATGCCTGGTCCCCGCCGGTTCACTGCTGCTCCCTGTGATTATGGGTCACCTTGTCCTGCAATCGAGAGGGCAGAATTTCAGTGATGGTGTTGCACTGTGTCTGGGTGATATGCCTGCCATAGCTGAATAGCTGGTGGTATGTGAAGGCTGTGAGAGGTGGATGTGAGGCTGGTATGAGTGGAAGGTATGTAAGGGTGGTGTGGAGTATGTGAATGTTGAGTGTGAGTCCTGAGTGTTAGGGACTGCTGATGGGGGTGTGGTACATTGAGTCGTGTGAGAGGTTGGTGATGTTGGGGTAGGAGATGCCATGTGGTGATGAATTCACTGACATTGACCACCGTGTGAGTTCATTTAACTTCTTCTGACACTGCTGCCAGGTCCTCGGGGCCAGACTTCTTGCATTGACCTCCCTGGCCACCTGCTCCCATTCCCTTCAAAGTGCGGTTCTTGAGAGTCTCCACCCCACCCCACAGAAACATGGCCTCTCTTCTCCTGTCACCCTCCATGACTAAGGCCTCCAGCACCACATCCGTGAACCGCAGAGCCCTGTGCTAGTATTCCCTCTACCTTTTCTCCAATTGCAGCATTCACAGTCAGCAGCAGCAGCCTCCTGTGATTCAGTGCAGCTTCCTTTTAAGAGGGACAGACTGTCTTTCAAGGCTGAATCCTGGCTGAAACACGTGCTAGTCTCAGAAACTGTTAAGGCTCCTGTTAAGCGTACAGACAGACAGCAGCGTGGGTCACCCTGGGCGGCCCCTCGACTTAATGGAAATGAAATGTGGAGGCCGCAGAAATTTTGTGTCACCTGCCTCAACTGGCAGATCAGGACCCTTCTGCCCAAAAAGCGATGCAAACCCTGTTTTCTCCCTCTTTCTATTTTCCTTTCCCTCTTTCCCCTTTCTCATTCTCTCTCCCTTCACTCTCTGTCTGCTGCTCATAGAATTAGAGACATATGCAGCACAGAAGGAGGCTATTCGGTCCTTTGTGTTGGTTCTGTTTCTTTGAAAGAGCTGTCTAATTATTACCACTCTCCTTCTTTATCCCAGACTCTTTTTTTCGCCTTTTCCTGTCTTTTTTATAAATTCCCTTTTGAAAGATATTATTGAATCTACTTCCACCATGTTTTCGGGCAGTGAATTCCAGATCCCAACAACTCGCTGTGAAGGAAAATTCTCCTCATTTCACCTCTGGTTCTTTGTCAATTACCTTCAATCTGTGTCTTCTTAATACTGAACTTTCTGACACTGGAAACAGTTTCACATTAATTACTCTCTCAAAACTCTTCATGATTTTGAATTCGATATTAAATCTCCTCTTACCCTTCACTGCTCTAAAGAGAAAAATCCCAGCTTTTCCAATCTCTCCATGTAACTGAATTCCCAGATCCCTGGTACCATATGTTTCAAATTCTGCTATTCCATGTGTCATGTACTGGGATATGCTGTCGTGTTTTATATAGATTTAGCATAACTTCCCAGTTTTGTTTTCTATCCCTCTATTTATAAAGCCCAGGATCTCATATGCTTCATTGCCTGCATTGTTAACTTGTCCTGTGATTGTCAACGATTTACACATAAACTCCCCAGGTCTCTCTCTTCTTTCACTCCCTTTACACTGTAACATGTAGCTTGTGTTGTCTCTCCACATACATCCTTCTAAAATGTATTACCTCACATCTCTGCTGTGACAATTCAAATTTCAGAAGATTGAAGACATTGTTTTCAGTCCCTGCTCCTAACTTCATTCCCTAGCTACCGACTCTATCCCTCTCCCTGGCAACCGTGTGAGACTAAACCAGACTGTTCACACCTTGGTATCTTATTTGACCCCGAGATGAACATCTGACCACATATGCACACCTTCACTAAAACTGCCTATCTGCACCTAGAAAAGCATAGAAATATCATAGAATGTTTACAACACAGAAAGAGGCCACTTGGCCCATTGTGTCTCTGCTGTCCAAAAAACGACCTCCACAGCCCAATCCCGCCTTCCTGCATTTGGTCTCTAGCTCTGCAGATTAAATCACTTGAGGTGTAACAGGCACATTTAAAATGAGATGAGGTTTTCAGCCCCTTCTACCATTTCAGAAAGTGAGTTCCAGACCCCTACCCCACCACACCCTGGGTTATTATTTTCCTCATTTCCCCTCTAATTTTTCTACCAATCTTTTAAGTCCATGCCCTGTTGTAACTGATCTCTCTGCTAAGGTGAATAGACCCTTCACCTCCACTATATCCACGGCCCTCAACCTTTTGTACGTTTCAATCAGATTTCCCCTCAGCCTTCTCTGTTCCAAGGAGAACAACCCCAGCCTATCCAATCTTTCTTCATAGTTGCATTTTTCCAGTCCCGGCAACATGTTTGTTAATCTCCTCTGTACCCTCTCTCGTGCAATTACATCCTTTCTGTAATGAGGTGACCAGAGCTGCACTCAGTACTCAAGTTGTGGCCTAACCAATGATTTATGTAGTACCAGCATAACTTCCCAGCTCTTATATTCTTTACCTCAGCGAATAAGGGAAAGCATTCCATATGCCTTCTTAATCACCTTATTGACCTGTCCTGCGACCTTCAGCTATCTGTGGGCATTCACTCAAAGGTCAGTCACTACCTCTACACTTCTCAGTATTCTCCACCCCTCAGGATTTGGTCGTCACTGTCTGGGCCTGCATTTATTGCCCATCCTCATTGCCCTTGAACTGAGTGGCTTGTGAAGCCATTTAAGAGTCCATCACATTGCTGTGGGTCTGGAGTCACATGTGGCCAGATCAGATAAGGACAGCAGATCTCCTTCCCTAAAGGACATTAGTAAACCAGATGGGCTTTTCAAACAATCGACAATGGTTTCATGGTCACCATTAGAGTAGCTGTTTAATTCCAGAACTATTAATTGATTTCAAATTTCATTATGTGTCATGGTGGGATTCGAATCTACGTCCCCAGAGTGTTAACCTGGGTTTGCTGGATTTACAAGTGCAGTGACATTGCCACTACACCACTGTCTCCATTAAATGATGCTGGAAACATCCCTCCAGTCGCTAGACCGCCGGTCAACAATTACTCTTTCTTTCCTGCCACTGAGCTAATTTTGCATCCACCTTGCTGCATTTCCCTGGATCCCCTGGGATTTTATTTTTAACAAGTCTGCTCTGTGGGCCCTTGCCAAAAGCCTTGCTAAAATCCAAGTAGACGCATCAACGACATTAACCTCATCTATCGTCCTTGTTACTTCATCAATAAATCATGCAAGTTATTCAGACACGATCTTGCCTTAACACATCTATGGTGATTATCCCTGATTAACCTGTGCCTTTTGAAGTGACAGTTTATCCTGTCTCTCAGAATAGATTCCAATAATTTTCCAACTCTGAGGTTAGACTGACTGGCCTGTAATTATTCGGTCTATTCTTCGCTCCCTTTTTATACAGTGGTACAATGTTAGCAGTTCTCCAATCCTCCATCACCACACCTGTATCCAGTGAGAACTGGAAAATCATGGACATACCTTTGGTTATTCCTTCTGTTGCTTCTTTTATCAACCTGGGGAACATTTCATCACGCCATGGTGATGTATCAACTTTCAATGAGGCTAATTCCATTAGTAATTCCTCTCTGCCTATGTTTATCACATCCAATAATTCACACACCTCCTCCTTAACTACAATATCTGCACCGTTCCCCTCTTTTGTGAAGACAGTCACAAAGTATTCATTAAGAACCATATCAGTAACTACTGTCCCTACACATAGGTTACCTTTTCGGTCATTAATGGGCTCTACTCTCTCCTTAGTTGTCCTCTTAGCCTTAATGTATTGAAAGAAAAAACATACATGGGTTCACCTTGATTTAGTTTGCCAATATTTTTTTATGATCTCTCCTTGCTTTCGTAAATTCCTTTTTGATATTAGCTTCCTCTTGGTTTTCTGTTGCATTGAGTTCTCGGTGTGGGACATAAGCTTGCCTTTCCTGCTGTATCTTACCCTGTAAGCTCCTTGACATCCATGGGGCTGGGGAATGAGACTGACTTGATTTATCTACAAAGCGCTGGCAGGGACTCGATGAGTTGAAATTTCCCATTCAGCGCCAGAATTGACGATGCCACTATGACTCTATGACATGGGTATTCTATTACAACAACTTTCCTATACTGGGAAAGTTTATAATGGACTGAACAGCATCACCCGGTTGAACCCCGTGATGTAAGTGAAATGTTTGATGCCCCAGAACATGGTTAACAAATGTCCTTCACAAACAGAGTAAATAAGTTCAGCCCAAATCACAATTCTGGATCATTCACAATGGGGAGTAGTTTCACCTGGTTTTCTCAACATAGGACAGCAGCCAGGCTTTTCACTGTGTCCCCCACCTCCATGTGGAAAGTCTTGTCAGGGTTAGGTGAGATCAGACACGTTGCCTGGGCGACAGCTTTCCTAAATTGTGTTACTGCTACTTACTGCCACTCTTCTTTCCAACCCGGTAAAACCTGGTCATTATCACCATTAGGTTGTTCATAAAGAGGAGTCGCAGTCTCTGCAAATCGAGGGATGAGGGTCCGCTGATACCCTACCAGGCTGAGGATAGGACACAGGGCAGTCTTTGAGGTGGACAGGGATAGACACTGGATGAGGGTCCACTGATACCCCACAAGCCTGAGGATGGGACACCGGGCAGTCTTTGAGGTGGAGAGGGGTAGACACTGGATGAGGGTCCACTGATACCCCACCAGCCTGAGGATAGGACACAGGGCAGTCTTTGAGGTGGACAGGAGTAGACACTGGATGAGGGTCCACTGATACCCCACCAGCCTGAGGATAGGACACCGGACAGTCTTTGAGGTGGACAGGAGTAGACACTGGATGAGGGTCCACTGATACCCCACCAGCCTGAGGATAGGACACCGGGCAGTCTTTGTGGTGGACAGGAGTAGACACTGGATGAGCGTCCACTGATACCCCACCAGCCTGAGGATAGGACACCGGGCAGTCTTTGTGGTGGACAGGGATAGACACTGGATGGTCTCGACCTGATGTTGGTCTGGGCTGATGCTGGATGATCCAATCTGGACACCTGCAACGGTGACACGATTTTGCACCAGCTGGGCCTTACGTGGATGGTCCTTTAGTCCAGCTCCCAAAGTAACTGCAGTAGTTCCTGTAAAAGGGTTAAATGTGTGGACACGGTCTGTGGTGATGTGGAGATCATCGACATGTTAAGGCGAGCAGGAAGACTGTGAAAATCTGCATAAAACGCTATTTAGGCCACAGCTGGAGTACTGTGTACAGTTCTGGTTGTCACACTATAGGAAGGATGTGATTGCATTGAGAGGGTGCAGAATAGATTCACCAGGATGTTGCCTGGGCTGGAGCATTTCAGCTATGAAGAGAGACTGAAAAGGCGAGGGTTATTTACCTTAGAGCAGAGAAGGCTGAGGGTGTTGTGATTGAGATATACAAAATTCTGAGGGGCATCGACAGGTTAGATAGGAAGAAACCTTCTTTTTCCTCTTAGCTGAGGGGTCAATAACCAGTGGATATTGATTTAAGGTAAGGGGCAGGAGGTTTAGAGGGGATTTGAGGAAAATAATTTTCACCCGGAGGGTGGTTCGCTTCTGGAACCCACTGCCTGAAGAGGTAGTGGAGGCAGGAAACCTTACTACATTTAAGAAGTATCTAGATGAGCACTTGAAACGCCATAGCATACAAGGCTACAGGCCAAGTGCTGGAACTGGGATTAGAATAGTTAGGTGTTTGATGGCCAGAACAGGCATAGTAGGCCGAAGGGCCTGTTTCGCTGCTGTATTTCTCTACATCTGTATGACTCTATTGAGGAGTAACAGTTCAAATACAGCACAGCATCAGAATAAACATAGTAGACATACGACCTCTGGCAGGTGAGAAAGGCTTTCTGGCAATGGATCAGATGTTGTAAGCTATTATTAAAGACGTTATAGCAGGGCACGTGGAAAAATTCAAGGTGATCAGGCAGAGTCAACATGGCTTTGTGAAAGGGAAATCATGTTTAACCAATGTATTGGAGTTCTTTGAAGAAGTAACATGCAGAGTGGATAAAGGGGAACTGATGGATGCACTGAACATAGATTACCAGAAGGCATTTGATAAGGTACCACATCAAACGTCATTGTGGAAAATAAAAACTCATGGTATAGGGGGGTAACATATTGGCATGGATAGAAGATTGGCTAGCTAACAGGAAACAGAGAGTAGGCATATCTCATTGTCAAGATGCTACGAGTGGTGTGCCACAGGGATTATTGCTGGGGCCTGAACTTTTTACAATTTATATAAATGACTTGGATGAATGGACCGAAGGTATGGTTGTAAAATTTGCCAATGACTCAAAGATAGGTAAGATGGTAAGTTCTGAAGAGGACATAGGGCGGCTACAAAGGGATATAGATAGGTTAAGTGTGTGAGCAAAGATATAGCAAATGGAGTATAATGTGAGAAGAGGTGAAATTGTCCATTTTGGCTGGAAGACTTGTCTGTTAACTCGAGACTTGACTATTCTAATACACTCCTGGCTGCTCGCCCACATTCTACTCTCTGTAACCTTGTGGTCATCCAAAACTCTGGTGCCATCTTCTAATTTACACCAAATTCAATTCACCCAACATCCCTGTGCTCAGTGACCTACATTGGCTCTTGGTCCAGTAACACCTCAAATTTAATATTCTTACTCATGAGATCAAATCCCTCCATGTCCGCACCCCTCTGATTATCCCACTCCCTGACCATTTCCAATCTTCGTGAATCTGGTTCATCTTAAAGTCTTTTTCGAATTCCCTTTTTAAAGTGAGTTTCTTTCCCTCTGTCTCTCTCCCAAACCACACATTTCATCTCTCCAGCTCCACAGGGGCTGTGAAAGTTTGGATCCATAAAAAGGTGTGAGCTGCACGGCCGGTCACATCCAACACATTGTGCAGGACAGCGAGGCTGGCCAATGTGCAAGAGTGGGTGTAACATGTGTGTGTCTGTCGCAATGAGGAGGGAATTGAATGTGAGGTCAATCAGCCATTCAGGCAGCTTTGATGTACGCCTTTGAAAGTTGGTCCACCGACCACCTGTTAGTCACTCTCAGCTGAACACACATTCAGCAGCAAGAGGAACCCACTCTAGTGTTATTTAAAAGGACCAGGCATCCGAATTAGAGGCGAGGGGCTTTTGACTTACTTCTGCTATTGTAAAGTTAGTGGACGTGCTGTGGATGGTTTTCTGGAGGTTGTGTTGTGAGCTACTGCAGACATTCTGGGAGGAGAGATGATGTGGTGACCCAACACTGGACGAGGTATGTGGACTGTAGTTACAGTGTCTCTGTGTCTCTAACATGACTAACAAATGGAGCAGAGGCTGCAGAGAGGGGAAGCTCTGTAAAGAGGGAGGAGGGGGGGGGGCTCAGCCCTCCCCTCCCCGGGTTTTCCAAGAGCACTTTTCCCACCTACACCTAACCCAGGAGCAGTGTGTGGGAGACTCTGATTCAATATGGAGATGGTCACAGAGCTGTGTCACTTCCTGCAACACGACCTGGAGGCTCACACCAGGGTGAGGACGGAGCTGTCAGTGGCTGTTAAGGTCACAGTTTTATTTAACGTCTATGTATCTGGATCTTTCCAGGCAGGAGCAGGAGACATATCCAACATAGAGTCATAGAGAGGAATGGAGTCATTTACAACACAGAAGGAGGCCATTCACCTCCTCCGTGCCAGCTCACTGTGGAACAATCCAGTCATTCCCACTCTCCTGCTCAATCCCTGTATCCTTGCAAGTTCATTTCCTTCAGGTGCCCATCCAGTTTCCTTTTGAAATCATTGATTGTCCCGGCTTCCACCAGCCTCATGGGCAGTGAGTTCGAGCTCATTACCATCCACTGTGTAAAAAAGTTCTTCCTCATATTCCCCCGTATCTCTTGCCCAAAACCTTCCATCTGTGTCCCCTAGTCTGTGCTTCATCAGTTAATGGGAACAGTTTTTCCTTGTCTATCTTATCTAAACCTGTCAAAATCATGAGGGGTCTGGACAGATTAGGTGGGAAGAAACTGTTCCCATTTGTCAAAGGATCAAAAATGGATGGGCACAGATTTAATGTACTTGTTTAAAGAAAACATTGCGAGCATGATGAAAACATTTTTGCACAGTGAGTGGTTCGATTCTGGATTGCACTGTCTGAGAGTGCGATGGAGGCAGGTTCACTTCAGGCATTGGAAAGGGAATTATTTCGTGACCTGAAAAGGAATAATGTACAGGGTTATGGGAAATAGACACTAAGTGAATTGCTCACTCAGTGAGCCGGTGCTGATATGATGGGCCGAATGGCCTCCTTCTGTGCTGCAATTAATCTGTGATTTTCTGTGATTCTGTCACAATCTTGCACACTTCTAGTAAATATTCCCGCAATCTTCTTTACCCCAGGGAGAACAATCCCAGTTTTTTTCCAGACTAACCTTGTTTCTAAAATCCCCCAACCCTGGAACCATTCTGGTAAATATCCACTGCACCCTCTCAATGGCCCTCACATCCTTCCTAAAGTGTGGTGAACAGAACTGTTCACAATACCCCACTTGGGGCCTAACCAGAGCTATATACATTTTAAGCATAATTTCCCGGCTTTTGTTCTCTATTCCTCCATTTATGAATCCCGAGGTCTCATATGTCCTGCCACCTTCAAAGATTTATACACATCGACACACAGGTCCGTCTGTTCCTGCACACACTGAAGAACTATACCATTCTGTCTGCATCGCCTGACACTATCCCTTCTGCCAAAATTCATCACCTCACACTCCTGTGTATTAAATTCGATCTGCCACTTCTCTGCCCATTCTGCCTTTCTATCCGTGTCCTGTTGCAGACAGTTTGTATCATCCTCACTGTTTGCCTGTCCTCCAAATTTGGTATCATCGGCAAATTGTGAGACTCCACTCTGAATTCCAAGATCGAAGTCATTTATGTATCGCAAAAAAAAAGCAGAGGTCCTCGCACTGATCCTCGGGGAACACCCATTATCTACCATTCTCCAGTCTGAAAAACAAACATTTCAAACAATTCTCTGTTTTCTGTCCTGAAGCCAATTTTTGATTCAATTGGACACCGACCCTTCAATTTCATGAAGCTCAGTTTTGTTCACCAGCCTTTTATGGGGCACCTTATCAAACGCTTTAAAAAAAAACCTTCATAAACAGCATCCACCACATTCCCTTCATCATTGTTATCTGATAAATCATCAAACAATTCTATTAGATTAGTAAAGCATGATCTTCCTATTAAAAAACTTCATGCTGACAATCCTTAATTAACTCAAACCTCTATAAGTGTGTGTTGATAGTGTCTTCCCTTGATTATTGTTTCTAAAACCTTACTCACCACTGATGTTAAACTAATTGATCAGTAGTTACGAGGCCTGTGTGTTGTCCATTGATAATTCAGTGAGGTGAGGGTGACCATCTATCTCATCATTTTCTCCCTCATCAGGGAGAAGCTGGATGCGAGATCCAGTGGCTTTGTCAGGATAGCGGGATTCCTGATGGTGTAGGTGGCTCTGCCGGAACCCATATCAACAGGGAGAGGTACAGGGACTGAACGAACTCTCACTCCATTAATGTACAGTTGGTGTGTGAGCATGTCCACTAACCTCGCAGCAGCCACCATAACTCCATTCTGAAGCAGTCAGCCGGTCCTAACACTTCGGGGCTCCATGCAGAACCAGAATGTGGTTCATCGGAGACAAATAAACCCCCCTCTAGACACGGCTCATGTTTCTACATCCTCAAACCACCCCCACCGCCAACCAACCTCACACAATTAACATGTGTATAATGTGAGCAATGGAGTCACCAGGAACATGGTGGAACAGACCATCGGTGTGATGAAGCAATGTTTCTGATATCTGAACCGCTCGGGGTGAGCCCTCCAGTACACACTGGAGCAGGTGTCTGAGTTCATGGTGTTCTGCTGCACCATTCACATCATCACCATCATGAGGACACAGGCATTGGCATCAGGAATCCGGAGGCTACCTCAGGAGGAGGAGGCAGGAAGGATATTTCCTGGATGCCTTCCAGCGGGACAGGCTGTCGGAGAGACCCTGCTAAGATTCGAGCTCCCATAGGACAACTTCCCTTTCCCTCCATGGATCCCCCATTCTCCACCATTACACCCAACTGAGACACCCCATCACAGCGTCCCCTTAGTCACCATCCTGCTATGAAACAATCAGAATTAATACATTACAGAAGGACCAATTCAGCCTTTCGTGTCTGCACTGGCTCTCTGAATGAACAATTCACAGAATGCCGCTCCCTGCATTCTCCACGTAACCTGCACACTCTTCCTTCTCAGATTAAAGTCTATTCAGCTTCAGTTGAACCTGCCTCCACCACACTCTCAGGCAGTGCATTCCAGACCCTGTTTCACTGTGTGAAAAAAGCTTTTCCTCATGTCGTCTTTGCACCCTTTACCCATTACTTTAAATCTGTGCCCTCTCGTTCTTGATCCTTTCACGAGTGGGAACAGTTTCTCTCTGTCTACTCTGTCCAGACACATCATGATTTTTGAAACCTCTAATAAATCAACTCTCAGCCTTCTGCAAGTAAAACAGTCCTAACTTCTCCAATCTATCTTCATAACTGAAATTCCTCATCCTGGGAATCATTCTCGTGAATCTTTTCTGCACTCTCTCCAATGCCCTCACGTCTTTTCTCAAGTGTGGTGTCCAGAACTGGATGTAATACTCCAGCTGAGGCCGAAGTAGCGTCTTATGCAAGTTCAATATAGCATCCTTGCTCTTGTACTCTATGTCCCTATTAATAAAGCCTAGGGGATTATATGATTTATTAAATGCTCACTCAACCTGTCCTGCTACCTTCAATGACTTATGCACGTATATACCCAGGTCGATCTGCTCCTTCACCCCCTTTAGAATTGTAACCTTTATTTTACATTGTCTCTCCATGTTCTTCCTACCAAAATGAATCACTTCACGTTTCTCTGCATTGAACTTCACCTGCCACATGTCTGCCCATTCCAGCAACATTTCAATGTCCTTTTGAAGTTCTTCACTATCCTCCTCACAGTTCACAATGCTTCCAGTTTCATATCATCTGTAAACTTTGAAATTGTTGCCTGAACACCAAGGTCTAGGTCATTAATATATATCAGGAAAAGAAAGGATCCGAACACTGATCGCTGGGGAACTCCACTGAAAACCTTCCTCCAGCCTGAAACACATCTATTAACCACTACTCTTTGTTTCCTGTCACTCAGCTAATTTCGTATCCATGTTGCAACACCCGTCCCTTTTATTCCGTGAGCTGCAAGTTTGCTCACAGGTCTGTTGTGTGGCACTGTGTTAAAATGTTTTTGCACGCAGAGAGTGGTTAACTGTCTGGAATGCACTGCTTGAGTGTGGTGGAGGCAGGTTCCAATGAAACTGAAAAGACTGTCATATGAAAATCCATGTTTACCACATCAACAGCATTACCCTTATCAACTCTCTCTGTTACCACCTCAAAAATCTCCAGCAAGTTAGTTAAACATGAGTATACCTTAAGAAATCCATGCTGGCTTGCTTAATTAACTCGCATATGTCCATGTGATTATTGATTTTGCCCAAAATTATTTTTTCTGGAAGTTTTCCCACCACTGTAGTTAAACTGACTGGCCTGTTGTTGCTGGGTTGATCTTTACACCCTTTTTTGATCAAGGGTGTAACGTTTACAATTCTCCAGTCCTCTGGCATCACCCCGAGTCCAAGGAAGACTGAAAATTTATGTCCAGTGCCTCTGTGATTTTCACCCTCACTTCCCTCAGTATCCTTGGATGCATCCCATCTGGTCCTGGTGTTTTATCCACTTTAAGTACAGACAGCCTATCTAATACTTCCTCTTTATCAATTTTAAACCCCACTAGTGTCTGACTTACCTCCTCTTTCAACATTGCCTGGGTTGCATCTTAGAACCATAGAAAGTTTATGGCACAGAGAGAGACCACTTGGCCCATCGTGTCTATGCTGTCTGAAAAACGATCCATCCATTCCGAACCTAACTTCCAGCATTTGATTGATTACAGCACTTGTGGTGCCTATCCTTTTGAATGAGTTGTGCGTTTCTGCCTCAACTACCCTTTCGGACTGTGAGTTCCAGACTCCCACCACCCGCTGGGTGAAAAGTAAAATCCGCAGCTCACTTATAATCTTCCTACCAAGCACTTTAAGTCTATTCCCCCTTGTCACTGACCTCTTTGCTAAGGTGAATAGACCCTTCACCTCCACTCTAACCAGGCCCCTCAACATTTTGTACATTCCAATCAGATTTCCCCTCAGCCTTCTCTGTTCCAAGGAGAACAAGCTCAGCCTATCCAATCTTTCCTCATAGCTGCACCTTTCTAGTCCTGGCAACATCCTCATAAATCTCCTCAGTACCCTCTCTAGTGCAATTACATCCTTTCTGTAATGAGGTGACCAGAACTGCACACAGTACTCAAGTTGTGGCCTAAGCAATGAGTATTACTGTTCCAGCATAACCTCCCTACTCTTATATTCTATACCTCGGCTAATAAAGGAAAGGATTCCGTATCTTCTTCCTTGTTAAAGACAGATGCAAAGTATTTATTTAGTACCTCAGCTATGCCCTCTGCCTCCATGTGTAAATCCCATTTCTGGTGCTGAGTCAGCCCCATTCCTCCTTTTACTACCCTTTTTACTATTTATATGTTTGCATAAAACATTGGAATTTTCTTTTATGCTAGCTGCCAGTCTCTTTTCATGCTCTCTCTTTGCTTCTGTTATTTGCTTTTTCACTTTCCCTCTGGACCCTCTATATTCAGCCTGGTTCTCAATAGAATTTTCTACCTGGCCTCTGTCATAAGTTTGAACATCGGTGAATAACTTTCTCAACTTTTCGTGCGACCTTCAAAGATCTGTGCGAATACACTCCAAGTTGTTCTGTTCCTGTCTCCTCATTTAAACAATACCCATTTGTTTATATTGCCTTCCCTTACACTTCCTGCAAAAACATATCACTTCACACTTCACAGTGTTAAATTACATCTGCCATGTTCCTCCCCATTTCACCAGTCAGTCTCCATCATCCTGAAGTCTGTTACTATCCTTCTCACTGTGTATTAACATTTCCAACTTCCCTGTCATCTGGAAACTTTGACATTATCCCCTCTGTACACAAGCCCATTGCATTAACATACAGCAACAGTAATCCCAACAGTGACCGTGGGGAACCCCACTGTGTACTTCCCTCCAGACTGAACAATAACCATTCTCCACTACTCTCTGCTTTCTGTCACAGAGCTAATTTCCTGCATGCTGCCATTGAAGATAAAAGACTTTCATTGATGTAGCGCCTTGAATGACGACTGCATGTCCCAAAGTGATTTACAACAAATGAGGACTTTCTAAAGTGTAGTCACACTTGTAATGTAGGAAACAGGGCAGACAATTTCTGCACAGCAAGATCCCACAAGCAGCAATGTGATCATGATCAGATCTGTTTTTGTGATGTTGATTGAAGGAGAAATATTGACCAGGACACCGGGAATAATTCCCCTGCTCTGCGTCTACATCGTGCGGTGGGATCTTTAACATCCACCTGAGAGGGCAGACTGCAACTTTGTTTAAAGTTTCATTCGATAGACTGCACCTCTGACAGTGCAACACACCCTCAGTACTGCAATGCAATGTCAGCATTGATTCTTGTGATCAAGTCCTGCAGTGACACTTGATCCTAGAAGCTTGTGACTGAAAGGGGAGAGAGATACAAACTGAGTCACGGCTGACATTGGTCCTTTAATCGCATGTGTTTCCAATTTGGCAACATGGCTGTTATTAGAATTAGAATTAGAACATTACAGCGCAGTACAGGCCCTTCGGCCCTCGATGTTGCGCCGACCTGTGAAACCATCTGACCTACACTATTCCATTTTCATCCATATATCTATCCAATGGCCACTTAAATGCCCAAAAAGTTGGCGAGACGACTACTGTTGCAGGCAGGGCGTTCCACGCCCCTACTACTCTCTGAGTAAAGAAATTACCTCGAAGATCTGTCCTCTATCTATCACCCCTCTACTTAAAGCTATGTCCCCTCGTGTTTGCCATCACCATCCGAGGAAAATGACTCTCACTATCCACCCTATCTAACCCTCTGATTATCTTATATGTCTCTATTAAGTCACCTCTCCTCCTCCTTCTCTCCAACGAAAACAACCTCAAGTCCCTCAGCCGTTCCTCGTAAGACCTTCCCTCCATACCAGGCAACATCCTAGTAAATCTCCTCTGCACCCTTTCCAAAGCTTCCACATCCTTCCTATAATGTGGCGACCAGAGCTGCACGCAATACTCCAGGTGCGGTCTCACCAGAGTTTTGTAAAGCTGCAGCATGACCTCGTGGCTCTGGAACTCGATCCCCCTACTAATAAAAGCTAACACACCATATGCCTTCTTAACAGCCCTATTAACCTGGGTAGCAACTTTCAGGGATTTATGTCCCTGGACACCAAGATCGCTCTGTTCATCTGCATTACCAAGAATCTTCCCATTAGCCCAGTACTCTGCATTCCTGTTACTCCTTCCACAGTGAATCACCTCACACTTTTCCGCATTAAACTCCATTTGCCATCTCTCAGCTCAGCTCTGCAGCCTATCTATGTCCCTCTGTAACCTACAACATCCTTCGGCACTATCCACAACTCCACCGACCTTCCTGTCATCCGCAAATTTACTAACCCCCCCCTTCTGCACCCTCATCCAGGTCATTTATAAAAATGACAAACAGCAGTGGCCCCAAAACAGATCCTTGCGGTACACCACTAGTAACTAAACTCCAGAATGAACATTTTCCATCAACCACCACCCTCTGTCTTCTCTCAGCTAGCCAATTTCTGATCCAAAGCTCTAAATCACCTTCAATCCCATACTTCTGTATTTTCTGCAATAGCCTACCGTGGGGAACCTTATCGAACGCCTTACTGAAATCCATATACACCACATCTACTGCTTTACCCTCATCCACCTGTTTGGTCACCTTCTCAAAAAACTCAATAATGTTTGTGAGGCACGACCTATCCTTCACAAAACCGTGCTGACTATCGCTAATGAACTTATTCTTTTCAAGATGATTATAAATCCTGTCTCTTATAATCTTTTCCAACATTTTACCCACAACCGAAGTAAGGCTCACAGGTCTATAATTACCAGGGCTGTCTCCACTCCCCGTCTTGAACAAGGGGACAACATTTGCTATCCTCCAGTCTTCCGGCACTATTCCTATCGACAATGACGACAAAGAGATCAAGGACAAAGGCTCTGCAATCTGCTCCCTGGCTTCCCAGAGAATCCTAGGATAAATCCCATCTTGCCCAGGGGACTTATCTATTTTCACACTTTCCAAAATTGCTAACATCTCCTCCTTGTGAACCTCAAATGCATCTAGCCTAGTCGTCTGAATCTCAGTATTCTCCTCGACAACATTTTCTTTCTCTACTGTAAATACTGACGAAAAATATTCATTTAACACTTCCCCTATTTCCTCTGATTCCACACACAACTTCCCACTGCTATCCTTCATTGCCCCTAATCTAACTCTAGTCATTCTTTTATTCCTGATATACCGATAGAAAGCCTTAGGGTTTTCCTTGATCCTATCCGCCAATGACTTCTCGTGTCCTCTCCTTGCTCTTCTTAGCTCTCCCTTTAGATCCTTCCTGGCTCGCTTGTAACTCTCAAGCGCCCTACCTGAGCCGTCACGTCACATCCTAGCATAAGCCTTCTTCTTCCTCTTGACAAGTACTTCAACTTCTTGAGTAAACCACGGCTCCCTCGCTCGACAACTTCTTCCCTGCCTGACAGGTACATACTTATCAAGGACACGCAGTAGCTACTCCTTGAATAAGCTCCACATTTCGATTGTTCCCATCCCCTGCAGTTTCCTTCCCCATCCTACGCATACTAAATCTTGCCTAATCGCATCATAATTTCCTTTCCCCCAGCTATAATTCTTTCCCTGCGGTATATACCTGTCCCTGCCCATCGCTAAGGTAAACCTAACCGAATTGTGATCACTATCACCAAAGTGCTCACCTACATCTAAATCTAACACCTGGCTGGGTTCATTACCCAGTACCAAATCCAATGTGGCATCGCCCCTGGTTGGCCTGTCTACATACTGTGTCAGAAAACCCTCCTGCACACACTGGACAAAAACTGACCCATCTAAAGTACTCGAACTATAGTATTTCCAGTCAATATTTGGAAAGTTAAAGTCCCCCATTACAACTACCCTGTTACTCTCGCCCCTGTCGAGAATCATCTTCGCTATCCTATCCTCTACATCTCTGGAACTATTCGGAAGTCTATAGAAGACTCCCAACAGGGTGACCTCTCTCCTGTTTCTAACCTCGGCCCATACTACCTCAGTAGACGAGTCCTCAAACGTCCTTTCTGCCGCTGTAATACTCTCCTTGATTAGCAATGCCACAGCCCCCCCCCCCCTCTTTTGCCACCTTCTCTGTTCTTACTGAAACATCAAAATCCCGGAACCTGCAACATCCATTCCTGCCCCTGCTCTACCCATGTCTCCGAAATGGCCACTACATCGAGATCCCAGGTACCAACCCATGCTGCAAGCTCACCCACCTTATTCCGGATGCTCCTGGCGTTGAAGTAGACACACATTAAACCAGGTTCTTGCTTGCCTGTGCCCTCTTGCGTCCTTGTCACCTTATCCCTGACCTCACTACTCTCAACATCCTGTACACTGGAACTACAATTTAGGTTCCCATTCCCCTGCTGAATTAGTTTAAACCCCCCCGAAGAACACTAGCAAATCTCTCCACCCCCCCCCCCCCCCCCACCACCAGGATATTGGTATCCCTCTCGTTCAGGTGAAGACCATCCTGTTTGTAGAGGTCCCACCTACTCCAGAAAAGCCCCAATTATCCAGGAAACCAAAACCCTCCCTCCTACACCATCCCTGCAGCCACGTGTCCAACTCCTCTCTCTCCCTATTCCTCGATTCGCCATCACGTGGCACGGACAACAACTCAGAGGTAACAACTCTGTTTGTTCTCGCTCTCAGCTTCCACCCTAGCTCCCTGAATTTCTGTCTTAAATCCCCATCTCTCTTCCTACCTATGTCGTTGTTATGTGGTACTTTCTCAAACGCATGTTGAAAGGATCGGAATATTGTGAAAGTACAGGCAGAAGCAATCATAGAATCATAGAATAGATTAGACTGAATGAGGTCATTCGGCCCATCATGTCTGTGCTGACCCTTTCAAAAAGCAATCCTGTTCGTCCCACTCCCTGGCTCATTCACAATATTCTTGAATTTTTTTTTGCTTCGGATATTTATCCAATTCCCTTTTGGGATCTATTATTGAATCTGTATTCATCAGCCTATCAGACAGTGCATCCCAAATCTAAACCACTCAGGAACAAAAATCCTCATATCTGCTTCTTTTACCAATCGCCTTAAATCTGTGTCTCTGGTTAACGGCCCCTTGGAAAGTGCAAACAGTTTCTCTTTATTTAATTTATCTGAACCCTTCCTAATGTTGAACACCTCAGTCAAATATCCTCTGAAAGTTCCCTGCTCGAAGCAGAACAACACCAGCTGCACAACTGTAATCCCTCATGCCTGGACAAATTCTAGTAAAACAGTTCTGTACCCTCTCTGAAGGCTTCATGTCCTTCCTAAAGTTTGGTTCCCAGTATTCGACACAAGACTCCAGGTGCAGCTGAACTAGTATTTTATATATGTTTCACATAATGTCCTTGCTTTTGTTCTTTTTGCCTCTATTTATAAACCCTAGGATCCCATATATTTATTAACTGTCTAGTTAAACTTTCCTGCCACCTTCAAAGATTTGTGTACAAAAACCCCAAATGTCTCTGTTATTTCACCATCTTTATAGTTACACCATTTAACTTGTATTGTCTCTCCTCATTCATCCTTTCAAAATGTATTACCTCACACATCTGCAATGTCAATTAAATATTGAGAAGATTGAAGTCATTGTTTTCTGTCTCTGCTCCAAACATTTTCTTGTTACACACTTCATTCCTCTCCTTTGTAAATGTTTGAGACTAACCGAAACTGTTCACATACTCGGTTACATAGTTCACCTTGAGATGCCTTGAGATGAGTTTCCTACCAAATATTCACACCATCAATAAAACGGCCCATCTCCACCCTTGGTGGAGTTGCATGCTGGTTAAACAGGAAATGAACGCAATCGTGAGGCAGGATATTAGATCTGACGATGTCGAATATGTATGGGTAGAGTTGACAAATACTAAGGGGCAAAAAACCATGGTGGGGGTTGTATATAGAACCCCCGACTGTAGTGCTGAATTTGGGAATGGCATTGAACAGGAAATTAGAGATGCATGCGATAAAGGAACATCTGTAATTGTGGGTTTCTTGAATCTGCATATAGATTGGGCAAATCAAATTGGTCACAATACATTGTGGAGGAATTCCTGGAGAATATACGGAATGGTTTTTAGGATCAATTCTTTGAAGCACCAACTGGAGAACAGGCCATCCTAGACTGGTTATTGTGTAATGAGAGAGGAATAATTGACAATCTAGTTGTGCGAGATCCCTTGGGGATGAACGACCATAATATGATAAAATTCTTCATCATGATGGAGAGTGACCCAGTTGATTCTGAGATTAGGGTCGTGAAGCTTAATAATGTAAGCTACGAAGGTATGAGGCATGAGCTGACGATGATACATTGGGAAAATTCACTTAAAGAGATGACCCTGGATAGGCAATGGCAAACATTCAAAGAGGACATGGATAAACTGCAACAATTGTTTACTCCTGTCTGGCGCAAAATTAAAACGAAAAAGGGAGCCAAATCATGGCTTACAAGGAGAATTCGAGATAGCATTAGATCCAAGGAAGTGGCAAATAAATTTTCCAGGAAAAAACAACAGACCTGAGGATTGGGAGCAGTTTAAAATTCAGCAAAGGAGCACCAAGGGATTGTTGAGAAGGGGAAAATGGAGTATGAGAGTAAGCTTACGGGGAACATAAAAACTGACTGTAAAGGTATGTGAAGCGGAAAATATTGGCGAAGACAAATGTAGGTCCGTTACAGTCAGAAACAGGGGAATGTATTCTGGGAGACAAAGAAATGGCTGACCAACTAAATGCAAACTTTAGTTCAGTCTTCACAAAGGAGGACACCAATATAATCCCAGAAATGTTGGTAAATACAGGGTTTAGTGAGAGAGAGGAATTGAAAGAAATCAGTATTAGTGGAGAAATGGTGTTGGGGAAGGAGATGGTATTGAAGGCCGATAAATCCCCAGGGCCTGGTAATCTGCATCCCAGAGTACTTATGGAAGTGGCCCGAGAAATAGTGGATGCATTGGTGGTCATCCTCCAAGATTCTATGGACTCTGGAACAGTTCCGACAGATTGGAAGGTAGCTAATGTTACCCCACTATTAAAAATGGGAGGTAGAGAGAAAGCAGGGAATTATAGACCATTCAGCCTGACATCGGTCGTGCGGAAAATCCTGGAGTCCATTATTAAATATTTTGCAGCAGAGCACTTAGAGAACAGTAGAATCGGGAAGAGTCAGCGTGGATTTATGAAAGGGAAATCATGCTTGATAAGTCTGCTAGAATTCTTCGAGGATGTAACTGGTAGAATTGATGAGGGGGAGCCAGTGGCTGTGGTTTATTTGCACTTTCAGAAGGCTCTCGACAAAGTTCCACGTAAGGGATTAGCATGTAAAATTAAAGCACATGGGATTGGGGGGAGTGTATTGCGATGGATAGAAAATTGGTTGGCAGACAGGAAAGAAAGCATTGGAACATACGGATCATTTTCTCAATGTCAGACAGTGATTAGTGGGGTACCGCAGGGATCGGAGCTAGGACGTCAGTTATTCACAATATATATTAATGATTTAGATGAGGAAACTAAATGTAATTTCTCCAAATTTGCAGATGATACAAAATTGAGTGCGAGGGTGAGTTGTGAGGAGGATGCAGAGAGGCTTCAGGGTGATTTGGACAAGTTGAATGAGTGGGCAAATGCACGGCAGATGCAGGATAATGTGGATAAATGTGAAGTTATCCACTTTACGAGCAAAAACAGGAAGGCAGATTATTATCTGAACGGCTATAAACTGAGAGAGGGGAATACGCAGCGAGACCTGGGTGTTCTCGTACACCAGTCACTGAAGGTGAGCATGCAGGTGCAACAGGCGGTAGAAAAAGGAGAATGTGATGATGGCCTTCATAGAGACAGGATTCGAGTACAGGAGCAGGGATGTTTTACTGCAATATACAGGGCCTTGGTGAGGCCGCACTTGGAATATTGTGTGCAGTTTTGGTCTCCTTATCTGAGGAAGGATGTTCGTGCTATAGAGGGAGTGCAGTAGAGTTTTACCAGACTGATTCCTGGGGTGGCAGGACTGTCGTATGAGGAGAGATTGAGTCGGTTCGGACTGTATTCACTGGAATTCAGAAGAGTGAGGAGGGATCTCATCGAAACCTATAACATTCTAACGGGACTTGACAGGGTAGATGCAGGAAGGATGTTCCCGATGGTGGGGGACTCCCGAACCACGGTTATAGTCTAAGTATATGGGGTAAAACCTTCAGGACTGAGATGAGGAGACGTTTCTACACCCAAAGAGTGGTGAGCCTGTGGAAACCTCTCATCACGCCCATATCCAAGGGGGATTGGAAGATTCTGGCCAGTGCCTCGGCTATTTCCACCATTCCTTCCCTCAGCAACCCCCATACATCCCATCCAGACTGGATAAATGTTCAACTTTATTGTGGTACAAAAGTGTTGGATTGAAAAGGGTTAACTGAATCTGTTTGTTCCGTGACTGTAATTAATGTCAGTCTCCATGGACCCTAATTGTGTCACTGGACGTTTTCCATCTCCTAGTAATAAGGGGATTCTTTCAATGTGTTATTCCATAGTGTCAGTGGGAACATCAGCCCCGGCACTTTCAGAGATCAGCTGCTCCAGAGAGATAGAGAGAGGATAGGTTAGAATCTGAGACCAAAAGACTGGAATGTTACAACAATGGGTCAGAATCTGAGAACAATAGATTGGAATGTTGCAACAATGGGTCAGAATCTGAGAACAATAGATTGGAATGTTACAACAATGGGTCAGAGTCTGAGAACAATAGATTGGAATGTTACAACAATGGACAGGAGTTTATCCTCGGATCTTTACTCTCTTTCTACATATTATGATTGGTACTCATTAAACACTCGCATCTATCTCGCACAGAAGATTATTCAATATATTTACTATCCCATCCTGGCTATTATTGGTGTCCCTGGTAAGTCTCTCTATCTAGCTATTAATTCTTTAAACCATGTTTAACTGCATTGCTGCTCCTGTAATTTACTCTGCCCTTCTTGCTGCCGTTGTATGCCTGGTGAATATCGCCAGCTATTAGCTCTATAAACCATTGTCAACTGTATTACAGTTCTTGTCATTTACTCTCTCACCTGTGCTGCTGTTGCTGTCTCTATTTCAGGCTAGGAGATCTGCAAACCCTGTTTCACTGAAATACTGTTCTGCAATGTAACTTTTGGGAAGACTGAAGCCAGTGTCATTGGTCTCCATCACAAACACCATCCCCTATCTGGGAAGCACATACTCCACTCTGCCCAATTTCTGTGGCTCAACCAGACAGTTTACAACTTCTGTGTTATATTTAAACCTGAACTGAGTTCATCTCCATATTCTTTTCATCACCAACCCTGCTGAAAACCATCTCTGTGATATCACCCAACTCCACCTCTGCCTCAGCCCCTCGACTGCGTAAACCCTCATCTGCATCACTGTTAAATACACAGTTGACTATTCCAATTCCATCTTGTTCACCCTCACAGTTCTAAACCTCCATAAACCACAGCCCATCCAGAACTCTGCTGCCTGTATTCGAACTCACACCAAATCCCGATCACCAATCACCCCTGTGCTCACTGATATCCATTGGCTGCCGGTCTGGCAGCACCATAATTTTAATATTCTCATTCGTGTGTTTGAATCTCTCCATGGCCTCACCCCTCCATTTATTCACTTTCCCCTCTCCATTTCACATATTCCTGCAAATCTTTCGACTTCACTCTTTTTTCTGTTCTCCTTGTAAAGTGAATTTCTTTTTCTGTATGTGTCCCGAGCCAGGATTATAGACTCTGCAGCAAGACTGCTGCTGACAGTACAGAAGCTGGGATTCATAAAGAGATGTGAATCGCACAGCCGGCCACTTCCAGTGCGGTCTGCACAATATCCCATGCTGGGCGGGGCTCCAGCCCAGTCGTATCATCTATGTGCTGTTAGCGTGGTCTTCACAGCCGGCCACTTCTACTGTGGCCTGCACACTGTCCCAAGCTGGGCAGGGCTCTAGCTCAATTGTACCTTGTATGTGTTGTTCCTTTGAGGGTGGATTTGAAAGTGATGTCAATGTACCATAGCAGCAGCTTTGATGTACTTCTTTGAAACTTGGTCAGTGAATGTCCAATGAGCGCCTGTGTTAGTCACTCTCAGTTGAACATACATTCAAAGGATGAATTTAAAAGGACCAGTCATCCAACTGACAGGTGAGGGGCTTTTGACTTACTTCTGCTATTGTAAAGTTAGTGGAGGTGCTGTGGATGGTTTTCTGGAGGTTGTGTTGTGAGCTGCTGCAGACATTCAGGGAGGACAGAAGATTTGGTGACCCAACTCTGGACGAGGTATGGGGACAGTAGTTACAGTGAAACTGGGTCTGTCACATGAGCAACAAATGGAGCAGAGGCTGCAGAGAGGGGAAGCTCTGTAAAGAGGGAGGAGGAGGGGGCTCTGCACTACCCACCCCGGGTTTTCCAAGAGCACTTTTCCTACCTACACCTAACCCTGGAGCAGTGTGTGAGATGACTCTGATTCAATAAGGAGGTGGTCACAGAGCTGTGTCACCTCCTGTAACGCAACCTGGAGCCTCACACCAGGGTGAGGACGGAGCTGTCAGTGGCCGTTAAGGTCACAGTTTCATTGAACGTCTTTGTATCGGGATCGTTCTTGCAGGAGAAGGAGACATATCCAACAGAGAGTGGTAGAAATCGATGTAGTCATTTACAACACTGAAGGAGGCCATTCAGCCCCTGCATGCCGGCTCTCTGTGGAACAATCCAGTCAGTTCCACTTCCCCGCTCAATTCCCGTATCCCTGCAAGTTCATTTCCTTCAGGTGTCCATCCAGTTTCCTTTTGAAATCATTGATTGTCTCAGCTTCCACCACCCTCATGGGCAGTGAGTTCCAGCTCATTACCATCCACTGTGTAAAAAGGTTCTTCCTCATATTCCCCCTGTATCTCATACCCGAAACCTTCCATCTGTGTCCCCTCGACTGTGTTTCATCAGTTAATGGGAACAGTTTTTCCTTGTCTATCTTATCTACGTCCATCATAATCATGTACACCTCTATCAAATCTCTCTCAATCTCCTTTACATCAGGAGAACAACTTCATCGTCTCCAAACTCACTTTGTAACTCAACTCCCATCCCTGGAATCATTCTGGTAAATCTCCTCTGCACCCTCTCAGGGACTTCCACATCCTTCCTACAGTGTGGTGACCAGAACTGTACACAGTTCTCGAGTTGGTGTCTAACCAAAGCTTTATGAAGGTTCCGCATAACTTCCCTTATTTTGTATCTTTGCCTCTAATGATGAATCCCAATATCTGATATGATTTGCTAAACACCCTCCTAATGTGTCCTGGCACCTTCAAAGATCAATACATATGGAGCCCCAGATCCCTCTGTTCCTGCACAATCATTAGAACTGTGTCATTAAGTCTATATTGCCTTACTCTTCCAACTGACAAAATACATCACATAACACTCCTCTTTATTAAGTTCTACCTGCCACTTCTCTGTCCATTCTGCTAGCCGATCTATATCATGTTGCAGGTGGATTGTGACATCCTCCAAGATTGCAATCATCAGAAAAAATGCAAATTCTTCTCTGTATTCCAAGATCCATGTCATTTATATGTAGCAAAAAAAAAAGCACAGTATTCCTCGCACTGACCATTGGGAAACATCACTGTCTACCATCCTCCAGTCTGAAAAACAACCATTTAACACATTTCTCTTTTTTCTGTCATTTGGACAATTTTTGATCCAAATGGATGCTATTCCTGAGCTTCAATTTTGTGAACCAAGCTTTTGTGTGGTTGTTCATCAAACAATTTCAAAAAATCCATGCATACAACATCCACCACATTCCCTTCATCAACCTTCTCAGATCATCGAAATAAATTCAATTCGTTCAGTCAAGCATGATCTGCCTTTTTAGAAATCCGTGCTGACAATCCTTTAATAACTCAAACCTCTCCAACTGTGTGTTGACTTTTCCCTGATTATTGCTTCTAAAACCTGACTCACCAATGATGTTAAACTAACTGACCAGTAGTTGCGAGGCCTGTGTGTTGTCCATTGATAATTCTGGGAGGTGAGGGTAACCATCTATGTCATCATTTTCTTCCTCAGCAGGGAGAAGCAGGATGAGTGATCCCGTGGCTTTATCAGGATAGCGGGATTCCTGATGGTGTAGGTAGCTCTGCGGGGCCCCCATGTCAACGGGGAGAGGTACAGGAACTGAAAGCACTCTCACTCCATTAATGTACATTTGGTGTGTGAGCATGCCCAGTACATCATGTTGGTGAATGTCCACTATCCTGGCAGCAGCAAGGATACCTTCAATTTGAAGCAGTCAGCCGGTCCCAATACTCCGGGGCTCCATGCAGAACCAGAATGCGGCTTCTCGGAGGCAAAGGAAACTCCTCTAGACACAGCTCATGTTTCAACACCCCCAAACCACGTCCCACCACCAACCAACCTCACAAAATTAACATGAGTATAATGTGAGCAATGGAATCACCAGGAACATGGTGGAACAGACCATCGATGTGATGAAGCAATGCTTCCGAAGTCTGAACCGCTCGGGTGGAGTCCTCCAGTGCACACTGAAGCAGGTGTCCAAGTTCATGGTGTTCTTTTGCATCCTTCATATCATTACCATCATGTGGACACAGGCATTGGCACCAGGAATCCGGAGGCGACCTCAGGAGGAGGAGACAGGGAGGATATTTCCTGTATGCCTTCCAGCCGGACAGGTTGTCGGAGAGTCCCTGCTAAGATTCCGGTTCCCATAGGACAACTTCTCCTTCCCGCCATGGATCCCCCATTCTCCACCATTACACCCATCTGAGATGCCCCATCACAGTGTTTTTTCAGCACAGAAGGAATTATTCAGCCAGTCGTGTCTGCACCGGCTCTCCAAATGCACAATTCACCTAATCCCATTCCCTGCCTTCTTCCCGGAACCCTGCACGTTCTTCCTTCTCATATACCAGTTTATTCAGCTTTAGCATGTTCATAGATGTGGTCACCACACTGCTGAAGAGCATGCAGGGAGAGTGGGAATGGGTGATCAGCAGCCAGTCAAAAATTATCAGGCAGGTAGTGCCGGAGACCCCTGAGTGCATCTCACTCTCCAACAGGTATTCAGTTCTGTATACTGAGGGAAGTGATGCTTCTCCTGGGGCGTGCAGCCACAGCAAGTCCATGTCAACATGGGTGGCTCAGCTGCAGAGCGGCATACAGGGATGACTGGAAGAGCCATAGTGATAGGTAAGTCAATAGTCAGGGGAACAGACTGGCGTTTCTGTGGCCACAGACGTGAATCCAGGATGGTGTGTTGTCTCCCAGGTGCCAGGGTCAAGGATGTAACTCAGCGACTGCAGAGCATCTTGAAGGAGGAGGGGAACAGCCAGAAGTCGTGGTCCACATGGGAACCAACGACATAGGTAGAAAGAGGGATGTGGTCTTGCAGTCAGAATTTAGGGAGCTAGGGAAGAAATTAGCAAGCAGGACCTCAAACATAGTCAAAAAGTAGAATTCGCAAGATTACTCCCAGTGCCAGGTGCAACTTAGTATAGAAATGGAAAGATAAGGCAGACGAATGTGTGGCTGGAAAGATGATGCAGGATGGAGGGATTCATATTCCCGGGATACTGGGAGCGGCTCTGGGGGAGATTGGACCTTTACAGGCCGGACGGGTTGCACGTGAACAGAGCCAGGACTGGGCTCCTTGCGGAACGTTTTGCTAGTACTGTTGGGGAGGGTTTAAACTAGTTGAGCAGGGAGGTGCGGGACCTGAGGGTAGACTCAGCTGGGACAAAATCAGAAATGAAAATGGAAGGTGGCAAATTAATGGATGAGTCTGGAAGACAGAGGAAATGAGGGTGAGAAAATGAAAAAAAGGTTTGGCAGTGCTCAAGGGTATCTGTTTCAATATATGGAGTGTTGCAAATAAAGCAGATGAGCGGAGGGCAAAGATAGACATGTGGCAGTATGATATCATAGTTATTACAGAAACATGGCTTAAGGTGGGACAGGAATGGCAACTCAACGTTCCTGGTTACCGGGTTTTCAGACGCAATAGGGAGGGGTTTAAGAAAGGAGAGGATTGGCAATTCTGGTCAAGGAATCTTTTGCAGCTGTGAGGAAGGATGATATGTTGGAAGGTTCATCAAGTGAGGCCATATGGATTCAGCTGAGGAACCACTGCTAGGAGTGTGATCTCGACAGCCAAATAGTCAGAGGTTAATCGAGGAGCAGATAAGTAGGCAAGTCTCTGAGCAGTGCAAGAACAACAGGGCAGTAATAGTAGGTTATTTTAATCACCCAGATGTTAACGAGGATAATTTTGGTATGAAAAGAATTGAGGGAGCAGAATTCTTGAGGTGCATTCAGGACAACAGTTTTGTCCAGCATGCAGAAAGTCCAACAGGAGAGGGTGCAGTGTTGGACTTTGTTTTAGGAAATGACGATGGGCAGGTGGATGGATTGTCAGGGGAGAGCATTTTGGTGGGAGTGATAATAATTCAGTCAGTTATAACATAACTATGGAAACGAACAGACATAGAATAGGATTCAGAGTTCTCAATTGGTGCAAGGCCAATTTTACTAAACCGCGGAGCGAAAGTGGACTGGAAACAGGGACTTGAAGGTAAATCAGTCTCAGTGCACTGGGAGGCATTCAATTTGGAAATTCAAGGGGATCAGTGTAAACATGTTCCCACAAAGAAAAAGGGTGAGGCGGCCAAATCTCGAGTCCCATGGATGTCAAGGATCCTAAATGGTAAGATAAGACAGAAAAGGAAAGCATATATCCGACACTGAGAACTCAATACTACAGAAAGTTGAGAGGAGTTTAGAAAGTTGAAACACTAAAGAGGTGAGTTTATTATACTTAACAATATAAAACACATCCACACGAGAATCACACAGAAATAGATTACAGAGTGAGAAGTAAATTTATGGTTGGATTGGAGTCCAGAATAAATATAAAAATAAAATACCCATTCTGTGAGGTTGGACGATTCGGAGGTCTTCTGGCTGAAGTTGTATTCTTGAAGTCTTTGGCTATTTGAAGTGTCCTTTGTGGCTGGCCCACATGGCTCAGGGATTTCTTGGAGGCAGACTTGTAGGTGATCCTTTCCCTGATGTCTCTGTCTGTAGTAATCTATAGACCTGGAGGGACCACAGTCGGATGTGGTTTTCAAAATTGTGATGTTATCTGAAGAGAGAGAAGGGACACAACCCTTTTGCTTCTGCACAATTTGAACCACTGGCTTTACTGTCTTTGTCCAGCAGAAACTAACAGCTTTCACAGAGATGTGCAGACGGTCTCATGACTGCCTCACTGTATTCTCTAGACCCTTATAATGAGATTCAAGGTTGGAAACTTCTATCTCCCCAGGGTTCAGGATACCAGTATTTACACTTGGAGGAGTTTGCTCTTTCAAAGTCCGTGTGTCAGGGTGGCCTTCTATTCCATGTTAATGATTGTAAGCTTAGGTAATTCAATCGCTAGAACAAGCCAGTGATTTGGGTCCAGGCTCATCAGACGTGTCTCCTGTTGTAGGCCTTGGAATGTGAAAAAGTATTTCAGATGCCAATTGCGGTGGCCATCTTGGCTGCCTGTTTTTTCAAGTTTAACTGTCGGATTTTTCCATTAAATATTTAGTGTAAGTTTCCAATCTATGAATTAAAATTCATCATTTGGCATATTGTGTTATCTTGACACTGCAAGTGTGATAATAGGAGCATTTCATTGCAGAATTGTGGGAAGAAATAGACGGAAACACACATTTATTCCCAATAATCACTTCTCAAATTCACACATTAAACTTAGAATTACTGCAGCTGACATTTTCTGTTACAGTTGTGCTGATTTAATTGAGTTGGAGTTTTTTTCTGGGATGGTTATGTGTCGGGTTCGACCCTGGACAAAGCATCAACAGCTACTATATATTTTTTTCTCTCTCCTGCAATGAGGCTTTAACCATTCAGGTTCCTGCACCTTGATAATCTTTCTCCCTAAACCGACAGTGAGTAATAACTAGTTTCTTTAACCCCAGTGAGGTGGCTGAGATTTCCTCTGGGCCTTTGTTCTTACTGAGTTCTGCTTTGAAATTGTTGGGTTTGATTAGATTTGGGTTTGGGATCTGATCATTGGGTTCTTCAGTGGGTCGATCCACACTGAGCTCACTTTTAGCTTTCTGGTGAGGTACACAAGTGCTGGTTACTTGAGGGTATTTTCCCTTCACTTTTCCCTTTACTATGGGGAGGATCCTTTTTTCTAATCTGCCCTATATTCTCTGGGATATTAGTGTTCGCAGATGTCTGTCCAGCTTTCACTGCACTCTCCTGCGGCACTTCGACTAAGTAAGGCATCACCCTCACCATTGGCCTGCATGTCTGGGACCTTTCCTTGCCATTGCATGTTTATATAAATGCTGTTTGCAGCCTATTTAGGGTGCCTCTTGGAACTGCATTTAAGGAGGAGAGTGTGGGGATTAATTTATCTAACATTTCAGGGTTGACTAATCGGAGAATAGGAAATTCCAGTTGGTATTCCTCCTGGCCCTCCTCTAACCTGTCCTCACGATTCTTTTCAATCCTTCCCTCCTGACTGTCTGACAGATCTGTAGTTGTCTGTCCCCTCCACAGCCTTTTCTTTTTTTTTCCTTTGGTCTGCGGTGTCAATTAAATAATTTACCTCACTGTTCCTTTTGCGACTCGATATGGACCACTGAACCGGGATTTCAGAGGTTCCCCCTGCATTGGGAGTAGTAACAATACATGGTCTCTGGGCTGAAATGTTCTAACCTTGACATTTCCTTATGTTTACATTTTCACAGCTGCCTGGGAGATCTTTAGGAGTTCCTGTGCCATTGCACAGGCTCCCCTGAGCCGCTCCCAGAGCATGGAAATGTAGTCTAACACGGAAGACTCATTCCTCTGTCCCAAAAACTTCTCCTTGATTAGTTAAAGAGAACCTCTCACCTCGTGTCCAAAAACTAATTCAAAGAGACGAGAGCCAGTGGAATCATTGGTTAAGTCCCTGATAGGCAACAGGATAAATCCCAACCCTATGTCCCAGTCATGGGGTTTCTCATAGCAGTGTGGCCTGATCATTGTTTTTAGGTTCTGGTGGTACCGCTCCAAAGCCCCTTGTGACTGTGGTTGGTAAACCTTGGACTTTATTTGGGTTATGTCCAGATTACCCATGACCGTTTCAAAAAGATTAGACATAAAATGCTTACCCTGGTCCATCTGGATCTCAGCAGGCAGCCCATATCGGGTAAAGTATTGGGTTAGCCCCTCCACAACTACCTTGGCAGAGATAGTTGTTCCAGAGAATGGTCTCTGGGAATCGGGTCACCACATCCAAAATGGTGAGAAGATACTGGTAATCCCTCTATTGTTTTCAGCGGTTGTCCCGCACAATCCACCAACACTCTGCTGAAGGGTTCCCCAAAAGCTGGTATGGGAATTAGGGGTGAAGGTTTAACTGCAGATTGAGGCTTCCCCACAACCTGGCACGTGTGACCAGTTTTACAGAACTCTACCACATCTTTGTGGAGTTGTGGCCAGTCAAAATGCTGTCTTATGCGGGCTTTGATTTTTCATACACCGACATGTCCAGCCATTGGAAGTTCGTGGGCCATTCTTAATATTTCTTTACGTGGACCTCAGCGGCACCACTATCTGGTGAACCACTGTCCTCTCTTCATCCGCAGGTCTGTGAGGAGGTCTCCACTTCTTCATCAGCACCTCATTCTTTAAATAGTAGCACTCTGAAACTCCCTCTGCTTCAGTTTTTGTTTGGACAGTCTGTGATATATTTTTAACACTGGGTCCTGTTGCTGAGCCTCAACTAATGAAGATCTGTTTAACACATCCTTTGGGTCCATTACCTTCCGAAAGAAGGTTTCAGACAACCAGCCAGTAGGGTCATCATTCTGCAGTGTCAGTTCAAGGGATTGTTTGGCCATGGACCGATTCACCACACAATCAGGGAGAATGTCAGGGACCTTCCCCTGTAACTGCTCTTTCTCCCTGACCTCTTTTGATTTCTCGAGAACTACTGGGGAAGCTGCCACATTTTCCCCTGTCAGATTATTACCTGGGAGTAGGTCGACACATCCACGGGTAAACTAGGTACAATCCCCATGGTTACCGGTCCTGAAACTAGGTCACACTCCAACTGCACCCGATATAAAAGTATGGGCATATACCATCTTCCGATACCATTCACTAACACTCTAGCATTCACTGCACGCTCGGAGGAAGGTCATGCCTTTTCCCAGCAGAAGGGTGGCCCCTCTATCCCTCAGTCTGACTACGGGCTTGCTTGCCTCATTGGAGGAGTATGGGAACACTTTTTCTTGGGATACAAATTCCAGGTAACTCTCGGTGATTTTGTTAAGTTTTCCTGCTCTCTCTTTGGTAGGTTTACTGGGTCTGACTGCCGCAGTTAGAGGCACAGTCTGATCTGCCGTGCTTTCCATCGGGGCCCGTTTTCCGGCACTGATCTAGTGGACTCTGATTAATCCTACAGGTTTTCCCCGTCATTTCCATCATTCAGCTCGATGGTGATCGGCCTTATTACAGTGGAAAGGTACAGATCGTCGGACATTACTCCTGCTCTCAGTATCGTCCTATTTGGCTTGAGGATGGGCCCCCGTGTGTCCAGGTTTTCCTTCTAGCCCATGGCTAGCCGGGATCCAATCATCCTCCTTTTATTCTCTGGTCTTCGGGGAGACAAGGGAAGTGTTTCCCTTTGGTGTTAAGGCCTTGTGTACAAGAGAAAATCCATCAGCCTGCAAAGCAACCAGCCTGGCTCTTTGAACCTCTTGCCCCTCTTTGTGGGTTTTAATGGGAGGGAGAGCGAGTTTTTGAACTCCTCGAGAACGATCTGCGGTTTACATATGTGGGCTCTATCTTGAGTGTCAATATCTACTGGTCAAAAGAAAACATAAAAACAGACTATAAAATCTTCTATAGATACATAAAAAGGAAACGTTTGGTTAAGACAAATGTGGGTCCATTGCAGGCAAAGTCAAGAGAATTTATAATGGGGAACAGAGAAATGGCAGAGATGCTAAATGATTATCTTGTTTCTGTCCTAACTGAGGGAGATACAAGAAATCTCCCAGAATTAGAGATCCAAGGGACTCGGGAGAATGAGGACGTGAAGAAAATTAGTATTAGTAAGAAGGTTGCATTGGAGAAATTAATGTGGCTGAAGGTTGACAAGTCCCCAGGACATGATATCCTGCGTCTCAGAGTGTTGAAAGAGGTAACTATGGAGATAGTGGGTGCATTGATGATCATCTTTCAAAATTCTATAGAGTCCAGAGCGGTTCCTGCAGATTGGAAGGTAGCAAATGTCACTCCACTATTAATGAAGGGAGGGAGAAAGAAAACTGGAAATTAAGGATCTGTTAGCCTTACATCAGTCGTTGGCAAAAAGCTGGAATCTATTCCAAAGGATGTGATAAATGGACACTTGGATAATAATGATCTGATTGGGCATAGTCAACATGGATTTATGAATGGGAAATCATTCTTGACGAACCTGTTGGAGTTTTTATTGAGGATGTTACTAACCGAATTGGTCAAGGGGAGTCCGTGGACGTGGTATGCTTGGATTTTCCGAAGGCTTTCGATATAGTATCTCACAAGAGATCGGTTAACAAAATTAAAGCACATGGAATAGGAGATAATATATGGGCATGCATTAAGGATTGTTTAACAGGCAGAAAGCAGAGAGTAGGAATAAATGGCGCATTCTTGTGTTAGCCAGCTGCGACTAGTGGGGTGCTGCATGGATCAATGCTTGGGCCCAAGCTGTTCACAACATATATCAATGATTTGGATATGAGGTCAAACGTAATATTTCCAAGTTCACAGATGATACCGAAATAAGTGCGAATGCATGCTGTGAGGAATATGCAAAGCAGTTTCAAGGGAATTTGGACAGACTTAGTGAGTGGGTAAGAACATGGCAGAGGCAATATAAAGTGGACAAATGTGAGGTTATCCACTTTGGTAGGAGGAACAGATGTGCAGAGCATTTCTTAAATGGTAAGAGATTAGAAAGTGTAGATGTACAAAGGGACCAGGGTGTCCTTGTCAATAAGTCACTGAAAGCTAACATGCAGGTGCAGCAAGCAATTAGGAAGGCTAATGGTATGTTAGCCTTTATCACAAGAGGACTTGTGTACAGGAGTAGTGAAGCCTTGCTTCAATTGTATAGAACCTTGGTTTGACTACACCTGGAGTGCTGTGTGCAGTTTTGGTCCGCTTACCTTAGGAAGGATATTATTGCCATAGAGGGAGTGCAATGAAGATTCACCAGACTTGTCCCTGGGATGGCGGGACTGTCCTGTAAAGAGAGAGTGGGGAAACTGGGCCTGTATTCTCTCATGTTTCAAAGACCGAGAGGTCATAGAACATAGAACAGTACAGCACAGTACAGGCCCTTCGACCCACGGTGTTGTGCCGAACCTTTAACCTACTCAAGATCTAAGTAACTACCTATGCTTCATTCTACTATAGCCCATGTACCTAGCCAAGAGTCGCTTAAATGCCCCTAATGTATCTGCTTCTACTACCACCGCTGGCAGCGCATTCCACACACCCACCATGATCTCATTGAAACCTACATAATACTGAAATGGCTAGACCGGGTAGATGCTGGTAAAATGTTTCCTCTGGTTGGGGAGTCTAGAACCAGCAGATACAATTTTAAAATAATAGAGAAGCCAGTTAGGACAGAGATGAGGGGAAATTTCTTTACTCAGAAGGTTGTGATCTTTGGAATTCTCTACCCCAGAGGGCTGTGGAATCTCATTCATTGTGTATGTTTAAAGTGGAGATTGACAGTTTTCTAACTACCAGTGACATAATAGGATATGGGGATATTGTGGGAAAAAGGCATTGAAGTGGATGATCAGCCATTATGATATTGAATGGCGGGCCAGGCTCGATGGGCTGAATGTCCTACTCCAGTTCCTCTGTTCCGAAGCTGCTTACCTCTTTCAAACTCGAGGTAAGTTTAGTCAAGCCGATTTCGAAGGGTTCAGAATTTTTGCTGGTACACCTCTGGTACTATCTCGTATGTACCCAGGATAGCATTTTTAGTCATCACAAAATCTGAGGAACTTTCATCTGGCAACAGTGAATAAACCTCATGGGCTTTTCCTGTTAATGTATTTTGCAAAAACAGTGTCCATCTCTCTGCGGGCTATTTCAGCTGCTTTGCAAGTTTTTCAAAAGTGACAAAAAATTCTGCCATCCTCCTCATTGAACTTTCTCATGAACTGGGAGAACTTTAAGAGCTCAGCGCATGGTCCTGATCTCGGGGTAGCTCCCTCACTAGCTGTGCCTTCACTGGGCGTATTGGGTCTTCCTCTAGTTGTTTGAGCCACCTCAACTCCCTTTCTTCCTTCTCCTTCTGGAATACTCTTACTTTTTCCCTTTCACTTTGCTCTTTCTCGCTCTCTCTGGAATTCTAATTCTAGTCTCTTCTGTTCCAGTTTTACCATAGCTAACATTACTCTATCTGTTAGTAATTCTAACCCTTTGTGAGTCTTCAGCTTCAAGTGAAAAATGGTTGCACACGGGTCTTAGGATTTCGGGTTTCCGAGCTTTTGGACGGAGAGTAATCCCTAACTGTCCAGCCACATTACTCAACTTTTCAACTGATAGGATGTTAACCTGTACCGAGTTACTTTACTCTGTATGTAACTCCTTTATTGCGAATGGAACTCCTTTATTCAAAAAGACAGGGAGACAGAAAGCAGGAAGCTCCAGGCTATTTAGCTTTATATCTGTCTTGCAGAAAATGTGAGACGTTATTATTCAAGCCGTAATAGCAGACACTTAGAAAAATCAGATAATCAGGCAGAGTCAACATGGTTTTCTGAAAAGGAAATCATGTTTAACAAAAGTTATTCGATTTCTATGAAGAAGTAGCATGTGCTGTGGAGAAAGGGAACCAGGTGGATGTACTGTACTTAGAGTTCAAGAATGCATTTGATAAGGTGTCACATCAAACGTTATTGCTCATGGTATAGGGGGTAACATATTGGCATGGAAAGAAGATTTGCTAGCTCACAGGAAACAGAAGGTAGGCATAAATGGGTCATGTTCTGGTTGGCAAGGTGAAATGAGTGGTGTGACACAGGAATCAATGTTGGGGCCTCAACATTTTACAATTTATAGAAATGACTTGGATGAATGGACCAAAGGTATAATTGCTAAATTTACTGATGACACAAAGTTAAGCAGTAAAGTAAGTTGTGAAGAGGACATCAGGAGGTTAAAAATGGAATATAGATAGGTGAAGTCAGTGGGCAAAGATCTGGCAAATAGAGTACAATGTGGAAAAATGTGAACTTGTCCATTTTGGCAGGAAGAATAAAAAAGAATCTTATTATCTAAATGGTGAGAGATTGCAGAGCTCTGAGATGCAGAGGGATCTGGGTGTTCTACTGCATGAATCGCAAGAGGTTAGTATGCAGGTACAGCCCATTATTAGGAAAGCTAATAGAATGTTATCGATTATCATGAGGGGAATTGAATACAAAAATAGGGAGATTATGCTTTAGCTGTACAGGGCATTGGTGAGAGCACATCTGGAGTACTGTGTACAGTACTGGTCTCCTTATTTAAGGAATGATGTAACTGCATTGTAAGCAGTTCAGAAAAGGTTGACGAGACTAATACTTGGATTGGGTGGATTGTCTTAGGAGGAATGATTGGACAGGCTAGGATTGTATCTACTGCAGTTTAGAAGAGTAAGAGGCGACTTGACTGGAACATATACAATCATGAGGGGTCTTGACAGGGTGCATGTGGAAAAGGATGTTACAGATTGTGAGAGAATCTAGAGCTAGGGGTCACTATTTAAAAATAAGGGGTCGCCCATTTAAAACAGGAAAGAGGAGAATTTCTTTCTGTCAAAGGGTTGTGAGATTTTGGAACTCTCTTCCTCAAAAGGCAGTAGAAGCAGAGTCTTTAAATATTTTAAAGCAGAGGTAGATAGATTCTTGATAAACCAGGGGGTAACAGGTTATCGGAGGTAGGTGAGAAGTTAAATTTGAGGTTAAAATCAGATTAGCGATGATCTGTTTAAATGGCAAGGCAGGCTTGAGGGGCCGAGTGGCCTACTCCTGCTCTTAATTCGTATGTTCACGTGTTCGTTTGCGCTGGCTTCGGAGGGTACTGACTTCGAATGTGGATATTTGAGTGCTCGAGCAGTGGAAAACACAATAAAACTGCTTTGAAATTTGTAATTGTTTTCTCAGGATCAGTTGTTTTTGCCACTTCTCTGGCCAAAGGAGGGGTACCAGAGGACTGGTGGACAGCGAATGTGGTACCATATTCAAGAAGGGTAGCAGGGATATACCAGGTAATTACTGGCCAGTGAGTCTAACATCAGTTGTTGGGAAACTATTGGAAAAAAATCTGAAGGACAGGATTAATCTCCACTTGGAGAGGCAGAGATTAATCAGGGATAGTCAGCATGGCTTTGTCAGGGGGAGATCGTGTCTAAAAAAACTTGATTGAATTTTCGAGGAGGTGACTAGATGTGTCAATGAGGGTAAAGCAGTTCATGTAGTCTACATGAACCTCAGTAAGGCTTTTGATAACGTCCCGCATGGGAGATTGGTTAAGAAGGTAAGAGACCATGGGATCCAGGGTAATTTGGCAAATTGGATCCAAAATTGGCTTAGCGGCTAGAGGCAGAGGGTGATGGTTGAGGGCTGTTTTTGCGAGTGGAAGCCTGTGATCAGTGGTGTACCACCGGGATCGGTGCTGGGACCCTTGCTGTTTGTAGTATGCATCAATGATTTAGACGTAAATATAGGAGGCATGATCAGTAAGTTCGCAGATGACACGAAAATTGACGGTGTTGAAAATAGTGAGGAGGGAAGCCTTAGATAACAGGACGATATAGATGGGCTATTAAGATGGGCAAACAGTGGCAAATGGAATTTAATCCTGAGAAATGTGAGATGATGTATTTTGGGAGCAATAACAGGGCAAGGGAATATACAATGGAAGGGAGGACCCCTGGAAGTGCAGAGGGTCAGAAGGACCATGGTGTACTTGTCTATAGATTACTGAAAGCAGCAGTACAAGGAGATAAGGTGGTTAGGAAGGCATATGGGACACGTGCCTTGATTGGCCAAGTTATAGAATGTAAGAGCAGGGAGGCTATGATGGAGCTGGATAAATCGCTAGTGAGGGCACAGCTGGAGTACTGTGTACACATCTGGTCACCACACTATAGGAAGGATGTGATTGCACTGGGGAGGCTGCAGAGGAGATTCACCAGGATGTTGCCTGGGCTGGAGAATTTCAGCTATGAAGAGAGACTGGATAGGTGAGAGTTGTTTTCCTTGGAGCAGAGATGGCTGACTGGGGACCTGACTGAGGTGCACAAAATTATAAGGACTGAGATAGGAAGAAACCTTTTCCCCTATCAGAAGTGTCAATAACTATGGGGGCAAAGACTGAAATTAAGGGGCAGGAGGTTTAAAGAAAACTTGAGGAAAAATTATTTTCACCCAGGTTGGAATCTGGAACACACTGCCTGAAGGGGTGAAGGTCAGGAAGCCTCACAACAACATTTAAGATGTATTTAGATGAGCATTTAAAACGCCATACCGTACAAGATTACGGGCCAAGTGCTGGAAAATGGGATTAGAATAGATAGGCCTGATGGTGGGCGTGGACACGGTGGGCCAATGGGACAGTTTCTATGATGTGTAACCCTGTGACTCCAATTTCTCGTTTGTTGTTGGGTTATGGTCACTGGAGCTTCCAGATGTCTGTCGAAGCCAGATGAGGATGGGTCCCAGTCTCCCCATTTGTCCTCGTGTTTCTTTGATCACAACAAGGTTTATTCATTTTTAACAGTGGACGTGCTTAACACCTCAGTGAGTGTTTGTTGTGATCGTGAAAGAACCAATCAGACAGGTTTTCTTGAGTTTAAACTGGAAGTGAGTTTATTACATTTCAAAATTCTAATTGAATCTAAATAAAATAATTAAAATATACTGCATTCACGCAGACACCGACACGAGAATCACACACAAATAAATTAGAATGAGAAATAAATTGTGGTTGGATATGAATCCGGAATAATTCTTTAAAAAACAAGGTCTGTGAGGTTGGATGATTCTGTGGTCTGTGCGTTTGCCACCCTTAGTTATGAGTTTCATGTCATCTGAAAGACATGAAATGATGTTTTTCTTTACATAAAGGTCTATGTCATTCATATATCTATTTGTATGTCAGGAACAGCGCTAGTTCCAATACGGACCCCTGAGACACAATACTGTATACTCCCCCTCCCCCAGTCTGAACAATGTCTGTTCACCACTTCTCTCTGCTTTCTGTCCATGAGTCAGTGTCATATCCACACTATCACTGTCACATTAATCCATGTGTTCCATCTTTCATAACAATTCAACGAAATGTCATTTGATCACAGGCCTTTTGAAAGTCCAAATACATAAGACAAAACACATTATCCTCATCAACACGCACAGTTATGTCATCAACTAACTTGATTAAGATTATCAGACATGATTTTCCATTAACCTATCAGTGCTGAATGTCAAAGAACAAACAAATAACAGTACAGCACAGGAACAGGCCATTCAGCCCTCCAAGCCTGCTCCGATCACGATGCCTGCCTAAACTAAAACCTTCTGCACTTCCGGGGTCCGGATCCCTCTATACCCATCTTATTCACGTATTTGTCTAGATGCCTCTTAAACGTCACTATGGTACCTGCTTCCACCACCTCCCCCGGCAACAGGTTCCAGGCAGTCACCACCCTCTACGTAAAGAACTTGCCTCGCACATCCCCTCTGAACTTTGCCCCTCTCACCTTAAACCTATGTCCCCTAGAAACTGACTCTTCCACCCTGGGAAAAAGCTTGTAACTATCCACTCTGTCCATGCCGCTCACAACATTGTAAACCTCTATCATGTCGCCCCTCCACCTCCGTCGTTCCAGTGAAAACATTCCGAGCTTATCCAACCTTCTCTCATAGCTAATACCCTCCAGACCAGGCAACATCCTGGTAAACCTCTTCTGTACCCTCTCCAAAGCCTCCACGTGCTTCTGGTAGTGTGGCGACCAGAATTGCACGCCATATTGTAAGTGTGACCTAACTATATTTCTGTACAGCTGCAACATGACTTGCCTATTTTTATACTCTATGCCGCGACCGATGAAGGCAAGCATGCTGTATGCCTTCTTGACTACCTTATCCACCTGCGTTGCCACTTTCAGTCACCTGTGGATCTGTACGCCCAGATCTCTCTGCCTGTCAATACTCCTAAGCGTTCTGCCATTTACTGTAAACTTCCCAACTGCATTAGACCTTCCAAAATGCATTACCTCACATTTTTCCGGATTAAACTCCATCTGCCATTTCGCCACCCAAGTCGCCAACCGATCTATATTCTGTTGTATCCTCTGACAATCCTCATCACTGTCCGCAACTTCACAAACCTTTGTGTCGTACTTATCAGACTAGCTACATTTTCCTCCAAATCATTTATATATACTACAAAGAGCAAAGGTCCCAGCACTGATCCCTGTGGAATACCACTAGTCACATCCCTCCATTCAGAAAAGCACACTTCCACTGCTACCCTCTGTCTTCTGTGACTGAGCCAGATCTGTATCCATCTTGCCAGCTCCCCTCTGATCCCATATGACTTCACATTTTGTATCAGTCTGCCATCTTGTCAAAGGCTTTACTGAAGTCCATATAGATAACATCCAATGCCCTTCCTTCATCTAATATCTTCATCACTTCCTCAAAAACTCAATCAAATTAGTGAGACATGACCTCCCCTTCACAAAACCATGCTTCCTCTCGCTAATACGTCCATTTGTTTCCAAATGGGAGTAAATCCTGTCCCGAAGAACCCTCTCTAATAATTTCCCAACCACTGACGTAAGGCTCACTGGCCGATAATTTCCTGGATTATCCTTGCTACCCTTCTTAAACAAAGGAACAACATTGGCTATTCTCCAGTCCTCTGGGACCTCACCTGTAGCAAATGAGGATGCAAAGATTTTTGTCAAAGCCCCAGCAATTTCTTCCCTTGCCTCCCTCAGTATTCTGGGTTAGATCCCATCAGGCCCTGGGGACTTATATACCTTAATGCTTTGCAAGACACCCAACGCCTCCTCCTTTTTGATAATGAGATGACTGAGACTATCTACACTCCCTTCCCTAGACTCATCATCCAGCAAGTCCTTCTCTTTGGTGAATACTGATGCAAAGTACTGATTTCGTACCTCGCCCATTTCCTCTGGCTCCATACATAGAATTCCCTTCTCTGTCCTTGAGTGGGCCAACCCTTTCCCTGGTTACCCTCTTGCTCTTTATATACGTATAAAAAGCCTTGGGATTTTCCTTAATCCTGTTTGCCAATGACTTCATATAAACCCTTTTCGCCCTCCTGAATCCTTGCTTAAGTTCTTTCCTACTGTCTTTATATTCCTCAAACGATTCGTCTGTTCCTAGCCTTCCAGCCCTTACAAATGCTTCCTTTTTCTTTTTGACTAGACTTACAATATCCCCTGTCATCCAAGCTTCCCGAAACTTGCCAAACTTATCGCTCTTCTTCACAGGAACATGCTGGTTCTGGATTCTAATCAGCTGACGTTTGAAAGACTCCCACATGTCAGATGTTGATTTACCCTCAAACAGCCGCCCCCAATCTAAATTCTTCAGTTCCTGCCTAATATTGTTATAATTAGCCTTCCCCTAATTTAGCACCTTCACCCGAGGACTACTCTTATCCTGATCCACAAGTACCTTAAAACTTATGGAATTATGGTCACTGTTCCGGAAATGCTCCCCGACTGAAACTTCGACCACCTGGCCGAGCTCATTCCCCAATACCAGGTCCAGTACGGCCCCATCCCTAGTTAGACTATCTACGTATTGTTTCAAGAAGCCCTCCTGGATGCTCCTCACAAATTCTGCCCCATCCAAGCCCCTAGCACTAAGTGAGTCCCAGTCAATATTGGGGAAGTTAAAATCACCCACCACTGCAACCCTGTTACCTTTACATCTTTCCAAAATCTGTCTACATATCTGCTCCTCTACCTCCCGCTGGCTGTTTGGAGGCCTGTAGTAAACCTCCAACATCGTGACTGCACCCTTCCTATTCCTGAGCTCCACCCATATTGCCTCGCAGCATGCCCCCTCCGAGGTGTCCTCCCGCAGTACAGCTGTGATATTCTCCTTAACCAGTAATGCAACTCACCCACCCCTTTTACACCCCGTATATCCCGCCTGACGCTTCTAAAGCCTGGAACATTTAGCTGCCAGTCCTGCCCTTCCCTCAACCAATTCTCTGTAATCGCAACAACATCAGATTTACAAGTAATAATCCAAGCTCTAAGTTCATCTGCCTGACCTGTTATACTTCTTGCATTGAAACAAATGTACTTCAGACCGCCAGTCCCGCTGTGCTCCGCAACATCTCCCTGCCTGCTCTTCCTCTTCGTCTTACTGGCCTTATTTACTTGTTCCCCCTCATTTATTTCACTTTCTGTCCTTCTGCTCTGCTTCCCACCCCCTGCCACACTAGTTTAAACCCTCCCGAGTGACGCTAGCAAACCTCGCAGCCAGGATATTTGTGCCCATCCAGTTTAGATGCAACCCGTCCTTCTTGTAAAGGTCCCATCTGTCCCTGAAGAGATACCAATCGTCTCGATATCAGAAACCCTCCCTTCTACACCAGCTGTTCAGCCACGTGTTTAACTGCACCATATTCCTATTTCTATCCTCACTGGCACGTGTTATTTATTATACCCTGTTTTCCCAAGCAAGATATCTATTTGCACTGGGCGACGGCCTCTAGAAATTACCAAACACCAACACCAACATAGTTACAGGGTTTATCGAATCTCTCCTTTTGGAAACAGGGTGTGACATTTATAGCCTTCCAGTCCTCTGACAACTCTTTCATATCTAAGGAGGATTGTAAGATTCTGGCCAGTGCCCCTGCTATGTCCACCATTCTTTCCCTCAACAAACCTCATATATCCTATCTAAACCAGGTAAATCTTTTACTTTATTGTGGTACAAAAAGTGTTGGATTGAAAGGGGTTGACTGAACCTGTTTGTTCAGTGACTGTAATTAATGTCAGTCACTATGGACACTAATTGCGTCACTGGAGGGTTTCCCTCTTCTATTAAAAATGGGCTCCATTCAAAGTGCTATCCCATAGTTTCAGTTGGAGCATCAACCCTGATACAAACAGGGATCCGTGGCTGCAGTGAGATGGAGAGGATAGATCAGATTCTGATAACAATGAATTGGAATCTTACAACAGTGGGTCAGAATCTGAGAACAATAGATTGGAATGTTCCAACAATGGGTCAGAATCTGAGAACAATAGATTGGAATGTTACAACAATGGGTCAGAATCTGAGAACAATAGATTGGAATGTTACAACAATGGGTCAGAATCTGAGAACAATAGATTGGAATGTTACAACAATGGGTCAGAATCTGAGAACAATAGATTGGAATGTTCCAACAATGGGTCAGAATTTGAGAACAATAGATTGGAATGTTACAACAATGGGCAGCAAGAGTTTCTTCTATTGGCTTGGCGAAATTACTGCAGATTATTTTTGGATAACATTAAAATGGCGGATCTATTTTGCACTGAAGATGATTGAAACGATTTACGATCCCATCCTCGCTATTATTGGTGTACCTGGTAAGTCTCTGTATCCAACTATTGGATCTATAAAGACAGCCCGGTGTCCAATCCTCAGGCATGTGGGGTATCAGTGGACCCTCATTCTGTGTCTACCCCTGTGCACCTCAAATACTGCCCTGTGTCCAATCCTCAGCAGAGAGAAGCAGGATGAAAGGTCCTGTGGCTTTGTCAGGATATCGGGATTCGTGATGGTGTAGGTGGCTCTGCGGGGTCCCCTTGACAACGGGGAGAGATACAGGAACTGGTGGAACTCTCACTCCATTAATGTGCAGTTGCTGTGTGAGCATGCCCAGTACATCATGTTGGTGAATGTCCACTATCCTGGCACCAGCCAGGATACCTTCATTCTGAAACAGTCAGCTGGTCCCAATATTTCGGAGCTCCATGGAAAACCGGAATGCGGTTCCTCAGAGACAATGGACCCCCCCCCCCCCACCCCAGACATGGCTATACCTCCTACACCCCCAAACCCACTTTCCACTGCCAGTCAAACAAACACTCCAGCAGGAACACAGTGGAACAGACCATCGGTGTGATGAAGCAATTCTTACAATGTCTGAACCGCTCGGGGGGAGCCTTCCAGTACACACTGGAGCAGGTGTCCAAGTTCATGGTGTTCTGCTGCATCCTTCATATCATCACCATCATGAGGGCACAGTCAATGGCACCGGGAATCCGGAGGCTCCCTCAGGAGGAAGAGGAGGAGGCAGGGAGGATATTTCCTGGTTGCCTTCGACCCGGACAGGCTGTCGGAGAGTCCCTGCCAAGATTCCAGATACCACAGGACAACTTCCCTGTCCCACCATGTATCCCCCCCATTCTCCACCATTACACCCATCTGAACGCCCCGTGACAGCGTCCCCTTGGTCACCATCCTGCAATAAAAGCCACCAACAAAAACCTTTTCATTAACATCTCTATCCATCACCAATTAAACAAACAAAACTGAACTATTCACACTTGTGTATTCCCTTGGTGCCTGTCTTGTGAGTTCCCTCGACCTGCCTTGTGCTCCTAGACAATGTTTCTCCAGTGACTGCAGCATGGCTGGTGAAAGGCTGCTGACTTTCTCTGGGGGGTGACTGCAGATTGCCTTGGAGGACGTCCTCGAGCGGCTCTGGGCACTGAGGGCTCGGATTCAGACTGCACCACCTCGATATGGGCAGCAGCAGCCTGGGCTGGCTGATGAGTAACAGCAAGGACATTGGTGGAGTGACAGTGAAGGGAGAACAAATACTGTCATCCTGAGAGAGGAAAGCAGGTTCATGCTCCACGGAGCCACTGTAAATCCCACTTGATGACACCTCAGCAATCCATGTAATCCACCGGATTACTGAGACACTGGGTGTCTGCCGTCTGTGCTGCTGTGGAAGTTGAGACAATGGGGCTCATTCTGGGGTAGGTGGGACCTCTACAAACAGGATGGTCGTCACCTGAACCAGGGGGGTACCAATATTCTGGGGGGGAGATTTGCTAGTGCTCTTCGGGGGGGGGTTTAAACTAATTCAGCAGGGGAATCGGAACCTAAATTGTAGTTCCAGTGTACAGGATGTAGAGAGTAGTGACGTCAAGGATAAGGTTACAAGGACGCAAGAGGGCACTGGCAAGCCAGAACTTGGTTTAAAGTGTGTCAACTTCAATGCCTGGAGCATCCGGAATAAGGTGGGTGAGCTTGCAGAATGGGTTGGTACCTGGGATTTCGATTTTGTGGCCATTTCGGAGACATGGGTAGAGCAGGGGCAGGAATGGATGTTGCAGGTTCCGGGATTTAGATGTTTCAGTTAAAACAGAGAAGATTGTAAAAGAGGAGGGGGTGTGGCATTGTTAATCAAGGAGAGTATTACAGCGGCAGAAAGGACGTTTGAGGACTCGTCTACTGAGATAGTATGGACCGAGGTTAGAAACAGGAGAGGAGAGGTCACCGGTCTTCTATAGACCTCCGAATAGTTCCAGAGATGTAGAGGAAAGGATAGCGAAGATGATTCTTGACAGGAGCGAGAGTAACAGGGTAGTTGTTATGGGGGACTTTAACTTTCCAAATATCGACTGGAAATACTATAGTTCGAGTACTTTAGATGGGTCAGTTTTTGTCCAGTGTGTGCAGGAGGGTTTTCTGACACAGTATGTAGACAGGCCAACCAGGGGCGATGCCACATTGGATTTGGTACTGGGTAATGAACCCGGCCAGGTGTTAGATTTAGATGTAGGTGAGCACTTTGGTGATAGTGATCACAATTCGGTTAGGTTTACCTTAGCGATGGGCAGGGACAGGTATATACCGCAGGGCAAGAATTATAGCGGGGGGAAAGGAAATTATGATGCGATTAGGCAAGATTTAGGATGCGTAGGATGGGGAAGGAAACTGCAGGGGATGGGCACAATCGAAATGTGGAGCTTATTCAAGGAGCAGCTACTGCGTGTCCTTGATAAGTATGTACCTGTGAGGTAGGGAGGAAGTTGTCGAGCGAGGGAGCCGTGGTTTACTAAAGAAGTTGAAGACGCTTGTCAAAAGGAAGAAGAAGGCTTATGTTAGGATGAGACGTGAAGGCTCAGTTAGGGCGCTTGAGAGTTACAAGCCAGCCAGGAAGGATCTAAAGGGAGAGATAAGAAGAGCAAGGAGAGGACACGAGAAGTCATTGGCGGAGAGGATCAAGGAAAACCCTAAGGCTTTCTGTAGGTATATCAGGAATAAAAGAATGACTAGAGTTAGATTAGGGCCACTCAAGGATAGTAGTGGGAAGTTGTGTGTGGAATGAGAGGAGATAGGGGAAGCGTTAAATGAATATCTTTCGTCAGTATTGACAGTAGAGAAAGAAAATGTTGTCTAGTAGAATACTGCGATTCAGACTACTAGGCTAGATGGGATTGAGGTTCACAAGGAGGAGGTGTTAGTAATTTTGGAAAGTGTGAAAATAGATAAGTCCCCTGGGCCAGATGGGATTTATCCTAGGATTCTCTGGGAAGCCAGGGAGGAAATTGCAGAACCTTTGTCCTTGATCTTTATGTCGTCATTGTCGACAGGAATAGTGCCGGAAGACTGGAGGATAGCAAGTGTTGTCCCCTTGTTCAAGAAGGGGAGTAGAGACAGCCCTGGTAATTATAGACCTGTGAGCCTTACTTCAGTTGTGGGTAAAATGTTGGAAAAGGTTATAAGAGATAGGATTTATAATCATCTTGAAAAGAATAAGTTCATTAGAGATAGTCAGCACGTTTTTGTGAAGGGTAAGTCGTGCCTCACAAACCTTATTGAGTTTTTCGAGAAGGTGACCAAACTGGTGGATGAGGGTAAAGCAGTGGATGTGGTGTATATGGATTTCAGTAAGGCGTTTGATAAGGTTCCCCACGGTAGGCTATTGCAGAAAATACGGAAGTATGGGGTTGAAGGTGATTTAGAGCTTTGGATCAGAAATTGGCTAGCTGAAAGAAGACAGAGGGTGGTGGTTGATGGCAAATGTTCATCCTGGAGTTTAGTTACTATTGGTGTCCCGCAAGGATCTGTTTTGGGGCCACTGCTGTTTGTCATTTTTATAAATGACCTGGGAGAGGGTGTAGAAGGGTGGGTTAGTAAATTTGTGGATGACACGAAGGTCGGTGGAGTTGTGGATAGTGCCGAAGGATGTTGTAGGGTACAGAGGGACATAGATCGGCTGCAGAGCTGGGCTGAGAGATGGCAAATGGAGTTTAATGCGGAAAACTGCGAGGTGATTCACTTTGGAAGGAGTAACAGGAATGCAGAGTACTGGGCTAATGGGAAGATTCTTGGTAGTGTAGATGAACAGGGAGATCTTGGTGTCCAGGTACATAAATCCCTGAAGGTTGCTACCCAGGTTAATAGGGCTGTTAAGAAGGCATATGGTGTGTTAGCTTTTATTAATAGGGGGATCGAGTTTCGGAGTCACGAGGTCATGCTGCAGCTGTACAATATTCTGGTGAGACCGCACCTGGAGTATTGCGTGCAGTTCTGGTCTCCGCATTTTAGGAAGGATGTGGAAGCTTTGGAAAGGGTGCAGAGGAGATTTACTAGGATGTTGCCTGGTATGGATGGAAGATCTTACGAGGAAAGGCTGAGGGACTTAAGGTTGTTTTCGTTGGAGAGAAGGAGGAGGAGAGGTGACTTAATAGAGCCATACAAGATAATCAGAGGGTTAGATAGGGTGGATAGTGAGAGTCTTTTTCCTCGGATAGTGATGGCAAACACGAGGGGACATTGCTTTAAGTTGAGGGGTGATAGATATAGGACAGATGTCAGAGGTAGTTTCTTTACTCAGAGCGTAGTAGGGGCGTGGAACGCCCTGCCTGCAACAGTAGTAGACTCGCCAACTGTAAGGGCATTTAAATGGTCATTGGATAGACATATGGATGAAAATGGAACAGTGTAGGTCAGATGGTTTCACAGGTCGGCGCAACATCGAGGGCCGAAGGGCCTGTACTGCGCTGCAATGTTCTAATCTAATCTAATGGTCACCAAACACTGTATCGCAGCTGAGTCCCCTAATGCTGTCATAGAGTTAGTGACCACTTCCACAGGGGAAGGAATAGGCTTCTAGCTCTGTGCAATGTCCTGTGCCATGTTGGCGCCGGAGTCCTCCATGTTCCTTGACAGTGATAACAGAGTGTCTGACAGGCCTGTCAATGGACAAAGTATCTCAGTGTACATGTCGATCAGCATTCTCCTGCATGCTGTTCCAGCAATGTTTACATCTGAGTCCTGTGTATAATAACTCGTTTGTGACCTTGCCCTCCGGTGAGCTGGCACATGAACTATTCTTTCCCCGTGGCCTGGCTGCAGCTCACTCGTGCTCGGTGACTCACCACGTGCAGATTCTGACTCTGTACCAGCCTCTACAGCACACACAGTGTAAGTATTTGAGCTGTTGGCTGTGAGTATCAGAGCAAGTGATGGGGCTTCACCATCAGTGCTGTGCTGCTGCTCTTTCTCTGTCTCCTGGAGCTGCTGTGACTGGGAAGCTGGCAGTTTTCAGTTATCGTTGGAAAGTACAAAATCAGAAGGGGAGGGTTGGGTTGAGGGATTGGGGGTGGGATGGAAAGCAGGAGGTCCATGGTCCCACCATCTGCAGCTTGTACATCATCCCAGACAGCAGGATGAGGGGGAGGTGGGAGCTAAGAAGGGACATCAGGCAGGTGCATAACATCATCCTGAATGCTCTTGGTCATGTCGGATGCTACGGGCTCTGTCACAGCCGGTCCCATGATGTGGAGAACCATCTCCTCCCTTTGGCTCAGGGGATGAAGGTCTGCCTGGCCCCCGCCGGTTCACTTCTTCGCCTGTGATTATGGGCCATCTTGTCCTGTAAGAGATGGGATGGAATATCAGTAATTGTGTTTCACTGTATTTGGGTGATGTGCCTGCCATAGCTGAATAGCTGGAGGTATGTGGAGGCAGTGAGAGGTGGGTATGAGGCTGGTATCAGTGGAAGGTGTGTGAGGGTGAGGTGGAGTATGTGAATGTTCGGTGTGAGTCCTGAGTGTTAGGTGCTCCTGATGGGTGAGTGATGGGGTGTGGTACATTGAGCAGTGTGAGATGTTGGTGATGTTGGGGGCAGGAGATGCCATTTGGAGATGAAGTCACTGACATCGAACACCTGTGTGAACTCATTAAACTTCTTCTGGCACTGCTGCCACGTCCTCGGGCCCACACCTCTTGCATTGACATCCCTGGCCACCTTCTCCCAGTCCCTTCAGAGAGCGTTACTTGAGGGCCTCGGCCGCACGCCATGGAAACATGGCCTCTTTCCTCCTGTCACCCTCCATGACTAAGGCCTCCAGCACCACATCCGTGAACTGCAGAGCCCTCTATAGTTTTTTAGTTTTAGTGTTAGAGATACAGCACTGAAACAGGCCTTCGGCCCACCGTGTCTGTGCCGATCATCAACCAGCCATTTATACTAATCCTACACTAATTCCATATTCCTACCACATATTCCTACCTGTCCCTATATTTCCCTACCACCTACCTATACTAGGGGCAATTTATAATGGGAAATTAACCTATCAACCTGCAAGTCTTTGGCATGTGAGAGGAAACCGCAGCACCCGGAGGAATCCCACGCAGACACAGGGAGAACTTGCAAACTCCACACAGGCAGTACCCAGAATTGAACCCGGGTCGCTGGAGCTGTTAGGCTGCAGTGCTAACCACTGCACCACTGTGCCGCCCTAATGTTCCATTTACCTTGTTTCCAATTGCAGAATTCACAGTCAGCACACGCAGCCTCCTGTGATTCAGTGCAGCTTCCCTTTAAGAGGGACAGACTGCCTTTAAAAGCTGAATGCTGGCTGAAACACGAGCCAGCCTCACACACAGTTCTGTCCCAGTTAACAGTGCAGACAGACAGCAGTGCGGGTCACCCTGGGCAGCAAGTAGAATTCATGGAAATGAGGAGACAGCAGAAGCTTTGTGTGTCACCTGCCTCAACAAGAACGGGCACGGGCAGATCATGAATCACAAACCCGACGCACAGAAGGAGGATATTCGGCCCATTGTGTTAGTGCAGTCTCTTTGAAAGGGAAATCTAATTAGTTCCTCTCCCCTCCTCTTGCCCCACATTCCAGCTTTTTAAATTCCAATTCATGTATTTGCTGAATTCTCTTTTGAAAGATATTATTGAATCTGCTTCCACCATGTTTTCAGGCAGTGAATTCCAGATCCCAACAACTTGCTGTGTCAGAAAATTCTCCTCATTTCACCTCTGGTTCTTTGTCAATTACCTTCAATCTGTGTCTTCTGAAAACTGAACTTTCTGACACTGGAAACAGTTTCACATTAATTACTCTATCAAAAATCTTCATGATTTTGAATTCTATATTAAATCTCCCCTTACCCTTCACTGCTCTAAAGAGAACAATCCCAGCTTTTCCAATCTCTCCACGTAACTGAATTCCCAGGTCCCTCTGACCATTCTAGTAAATCATCTCTGTATCTTCACTAAGTCCTTGACATCCTTACCAAAGTGTGGTGATCAGAATTGGACACAATTCTCTAGCTGGGACCGAACCAATGATGTATAAAAATCAGCATTTCCTCCTGAGTTTTATTACTCTGTGTATCTCACTCGAACACCAAGGACACTACATGCTACCTTCTAAGATCTGTGTGTGTGCACCCCAGGTCTCTCTAATCCTGCACCCGCTTTATAATGGTAACATTGAGTTTATATTGTTTCTCCTCATATTTCCTACCCAAATGTCTCACTTCACACTTCACTGTGTTAAATTACATCTGCCATGTTCCTGTACATTTCACCAGTCAGTCTCTGTCCTGCTGAAGTCTGTTACTATCCTTCAAACTCTTTATTAACATTTCTGAGTTTCCTGTCATCTGGAAACTTTGACATTATCCCGTCTGTACACAAGCCCATTACATTAACAGACAGCAACAGTGATCCCAACAGTGACCCTGGGGAACCCCACTGTGTACTTCCCTCCAGACCGAACAACAACCATTCTCCAATACTCTCCGTTTTCTGTCACGGAGCTAAGTTCCTGCTTGCTGGCATTGAAAATAAAAAAAGCACTTCCATTTATGTAACGCCTTTATGACCACTGCATGTCCCAAAGCGATTTACAACCAACGCGTACCTTTTAATGTTTAGTCAGTCTTGTAATGTAGGAAAAACACAGCCAATTTCCGCACAGCAAGATCCCACAAGCAGCAGCGTGATCATGATCAGATCTGTTTTTGTGATGTTGATTTGAGGGGTAAATGTTGGCCAGGACACTGGGAATAATTCCGCTGACCTTCTAAATAATTCCATGGGATCTTTCCATCCCATGAGTGGGCAGACGGGGCCTGGCTTTACCTTTTCTTTGATAAGGCGGCACCTGTGACAGTGCAGCACTCCCTCAGTACTGCACTGCAGTGTCAGCCTTGATTCTTGTGATCAAGTCCTGCAGTGACATTTGATCCTTGAAGCTTGTGACTGATTGGGGAGAGAGCTACAAACTGAGCCACTGCTGACATTGGTCCTTTAATCCCATGTGTTTCTAATTTGGTAACATGGTTGTGATGTAGTACTTTATCAAACGCCCGTTTAAAGGATAGGAATATTGGGAAAGTACAGGCAGGAACAATCATAGGAATTATAGAATAGCATTGCACTGAAGGAGGCCATTCGGTCCATCAAGTCTGTGCTGTCACTTTTGAAGAGCTTCCAGTTAGTCCCACACCCGGGCTCTTTCCCAGATTCTTCCATTTTTTTCTGCCTTAAGATATCTATCCAATTGCCGTTTGGAATCTACTATTGAATCTGTATCCTTCAGCCTATCAGACGACACATTGCAAATCCGAAACACCCATTGCATAAAAAAATCCCCGTGTCACCTCTGCTTCTTGTTTCCAATCACCGTAAATCTGTGTCCTCTGGTTAATGGCCCCTCGCACATTGGAAACAATTTCATTTTATTTAATTTATCTAAACTCCACAGAATCTTAAACATTTCGATCAGATCTCCTTTTAAATTTCCCTACTCTAAGGTGAACAATCCCAGCTACAAAACTGTAATCCCTCATCCCTGGAAATGTTCCTGTGAAATCCCCTCTCCAAAGGTTTAATGTCCTTCCTAAAGTGGGTTTTCCATTATTGGACACAATAGTCCAGGTGCAGATGAACTAGTATTTTCTATGGGATTAATATAACATCCTGACTATTCTACTCTGTGTCTCTATTAATAAAGCCTAAGCAAGATCCCACAAGTAGCAGTGTGATCATGATCAGATCTGTTTTTGTAATGTTAATTTGAGGGGTAAATGTTGACCAGGACACTGGGAATAATTCCCCTGACCTTCTAAATAATTCCATAGGATCTTTACATCCACCTGAGAGGGCAGACGGGGCCTGGCTTTACCTTTTCTTTGATAAGGCGGCACCTCTGACAGTGCAACACTCCCTCAGTACAGGACTGCAGTGTCAGCCTTGATTCTTGTCATCAAGTCCTGCAGTGACACTTGATCCTAGAAGATTGTGATTGAAAGGGGAGAGAGTTACAAACTGAGCCACGGCTGACATTGACACTTTAATCCCATGTGTTTCTAATTCGGTAACACTGCTGTTATGTGGTACCTTCTCAAACACCTGTTGAAAGGATAGGAATATTGGGAAAGTACAGACAGGAACAATCATAGAATCATAGAATTGCACAGCCCTGAATGATGTTATTCTGCCCATCAATTCAGTGCTGGCCCTTTCAAAGAGCAATCCAGTTACTCCCACTCCCTGACTCTTTCACTATATCCTAACATTTCTTCTGCTTCAGATATTTATCCAATTCCCATTTGGGATCCACTGTTGAATCTGTATCCATCAGCCTATCAGACAGTGCATTCCAAATCCAAACCACTCAGAAACAAAAATGCTCATGTCTGCTTCTTTTACCAATCACCTTAAAACTGTGTCTCTGGCTAGCGGTCCCTTGGACATTGGAAACAGTTTCTCTTTATTTAATTTATCTAAACCCTTCCTAATGTTAAACACCTCAATGAAATCTCCTCTGTGAGGTCTCTGCTCTAAGCAGAACAATCCCAAATACATAACTGTAATCCCTCATGCCTGGACAAGTTCTAGTAAAACAGTTCTGTCACCTCTCCAAAGGCTTTATGTCCTTCCTAAAGTGTGGTTCCCAGTATTCGACACAAGACTTCATGTGCAGCTGAACTAGTATTTTATATATGTTTCACATAATGTCCTTGCTTTTGTTCATTTTGCCTCTTTTTAGAAAACCCGGGATCCCATATATTTATTAACTGTTTCGCTACCCTTTCGTGCCAGCTTCAAAGATTTGTGTACAAACACCCCAGGTGTCTCTGTTATTTCACCACCTTTATAGTTGTACCATTTAACTTGTATTGTCTCTCCTCATTCATCCTTTCAAAATGTATTACCTCACACATCTGCAATGCCAATTAAATATTGAGAAGATTGAAGCCATTGTTTTCTGTCTCTGCTCCAAACATTTCCTAGCTACACACACCATCCCTCTCCTTTGTAAATGCTTGAGACGAAGTCAAACTGTTCAGAAACGTGGGTACATAGTTAACCTTGAGATGCCTGGCGATGGGCTTCCGACCAAATATTCACACCATCAGTAAAACGGCTTATTTCCACCCAATAGTGAGGAAGGATATTAGCTCTGATGATGTGGAGTCTGTATGGGAAGAGCTGAGAAACACTAAGGGGCAAAAAACGTTAGTGGGTGTTATATATAGACCCCCAAACTGTGGTGGTAATGTGGGAATGGTCTTAAACAGGAAATTAGAGATGCATGCGATAAAGCAACATCTGTAATTATGGGTGAGTTTAATCTGCATATAGATTGGTCAAATCAAATTTGTCACAATAACGTCAAGGAGGAATTCATGGAATGTATATGGGATAGTTTTCTGCACCAATACGTTGAGGAACCAACCAGAGAACAGGCCATAATAAAAGCAAAATACTGCGGATGCTGGAAATCTGAAATAAAAACAAGAAATGCTGGAATCACTCAGCAGGTCTGGCAGCATCTGTGGAAAGAGAAGCAGAGTTAACGTTTCGGGTCAGTGACCCTTCTTCGGAACTGACAAATATTAGAAAAGTCACAGATTATAAACAAGTGAGGTGGGGGTGGGGCAAGAGATAACAAAGGAGAAGGTGCAGATTGGACCAGGCCACATAGCTGACCAAAAGGTCACGGAGCAAAGGCAAACAATATGTTAATGGTGTGTTGAAAGACAAAGCATTAGTACAGATTAGGTGTTAATACACTGAATATTGAACAGCAGCAAGTGCAAACCTGAAAAAAAAACCTGGAAACAAACAGTGGGTCAGCAAACTGAAAAAACTAAGATGAAATGAAATAAATGCAAAAAAAGATTGTAAAAAATGTAAAAAAGAATGTAAAAAAAAGGAAGAAAAAATAATTAAAAATGAAAGTAAAATGGGGGGCTGTCATGCTCTGAAATTATTGAACTCAATGTTCAGTCCGGCAGGCTGTCGTGTGCCTAATCGGTAGATGAGATGCTGTTCCTCGAGCTTGCGTTGATGTTCACTGGAACACTGCAGCAATCCCAGGACATAGATGTGAGCATGAGAGCAGGGGGGAGTGTCTGCAGGGGGGAGTTGCAAGCTGATTGGTTGGGTGAGTAGCAGCTGTTAGTGCATGTCGATATCTTTAAAAATGTGAAAAGTTTATTTTTGTGGGAAAAGAACTCTGGTGATAAGGTGAGTACTACTGAAATGTTTCTTTTTTTAATTCAGTGTAGTTTATTAAGAATCTTAGATTGAAGTGGGTAGAAAAAGGCCCCTCATGTAATTAGTATTTTTTTAAATTAAGGGTGTAACTAATTAATCTAAGGGTAGGTCATGACAGGAGAGTTCAACCCCGTGATCTGCTCCTCCTGCCCTTTGTGGGAAATCAGGGACGCTTCCAGTGCCCCTGGTGACCATGTGTGCAGGAAGTGTATCCATCTGCTGCTGCTGGCTACCCACATTACGGAGATGGAGCTGCAGGTGAAATCACTGTGGAGCATCCATAATGCTGAGGAAGTCGTGGATAACATGTTTAGCGAGGTGGTCACACCGCAGGTAATCGCTGCACAGGCAGAAAAGCGATGGGTGACCACCAGACGGAGTAGTAGGCACAGGCAGGTAGTGCAGGAGTCCCCTGTGGCCACCCCCCTCTCATACAGATAGACCGCTTTGGATACTGTTGGGGGGGATGACCTCCCAGGGGAAAGCGGCAACAGCCAGGCCCGTGGGACCACAGAGGGCTCTGCTGCACAGCAGGGGAGGAAAAGGGGTGGAAGAGCTATCATGATAGGGGATTCTATCGTAGGGGGTGCAGGTAGGCGTTTCTGTGGCCGCAAAAGAGACACCAGGATGGTATGTTGCCTCCCTGCTGCTAGGGTCAAGGATGTCTCGGAGTGGCTGCAGAAAATTCTGAAAGGGGAGAGTGAGCAGCCAGAGGTCGTGGCCCATATTGGTGCAAACGATATACACAGGAAGAGAGATAAGGTCCTGCACAGTGAATACAGGGAGTTAGGCGAAGGTTAAAAAGTAGAACCTCTAGGGATAATCTCAGGATTTGGCCTAATCATCAGCCTCAAGAAAACGAACATCATGTGACAGGACGTCAGAAATGCTCCATCCATCAATATTGGCGACCACGCTCTGGAAGTGGTTCAAGAGTTCACCAACCTAGGCTCAACTATCACCAGTAACCTGTCTCTAGATGCAGAAATGTGTGGAGTTTGCAAGTTCTCCCTGTGTCTGCGTGGGTTTCCTCCGGGTGCTCCGGTTTCCTCCCACATGCCAAAGACTTGCAGGTTGATAGGTAAATTGGCCATTATAAAATTGGCCCTAGTGGAGGTAGGTGGTAGGGAAATATAGGGACAGGTGGGGATGTGGTTGGAATATGGGATCAGTGTAGGATTGGTATCAGTGGGTGGTTGAAAGTCGGCACAGACTCGTTGGGCCGAAGGGCCTTTTCAGTGCTGTATCTCTAAAATAAAATCAACAACGCATGGGAAAAGCTACCACTGCTATGTCCAGACTGGCCAAGAGAGTGTTGAAAAAGGCGCACTGACAAAGAACACAAAACTCCGAGTGTATCAAGCCTGTGTCCTCAGTACCTTGCTCAATGGCAGCAAGGCCTGGACAACGTATGTCAGCCAACAGCGACGTGTCAATTCATTCCATCTTCGCTGCCTCCGGAGAATACTTGGTATCAGGTGGCAGGACCGTATTTCCAACACAGACGTCCTCGAGGCGGCCAACATACCCAGCTTATACACACTACTGAGTCAGTGGCGCTTGAGATGGCTTGGCCATGTCAGCCGCATGGAAGTTGGCAGGATCCCCAGGGACACATTGTACAGCGAGCTCGCCACTGGTATCAGACCCACCGGCCGTCCATTTCTCCGCTTTAAAGACGTCTGCAAACGCGACATGAAGTCCTTTGACATAGATCACAAGTTGCGGGAGTCAGTTGCCAGCGATCGCCAGAGCTGGCGGGCAGCAATTAAGGCAGGGCTAAAGTGTGGCGAGTCGAAGAGACTTAGCAGTTGGCAGGAAAAAAGACAGAAGTGCAAAGGGAGAGCCAACTGTGCAACAGCCCCGACAAACAAATTTTTCTGCAGCATCTGTGGAAGAGCCTGTCCCTCTGGAATATGCCTTTATCGCCACTCCAGGCGCTGCTCCACATACCACTGACCACCTCCAGGCGCTTATCCATTGTTTCTCGAGACAAGGAGGCCAAAGAAGAAGAAGAATCTCAGGATTACTCCCTGTGCCACGTGCTAGTGAGGGTAGGAATAGGAGGATTAGGCAAATGAATGTGTGGCTGAAGAGCTGGTGTAGGCTGGAGAGCTTCAGCTACTTGGATGATTGGGATCTCTTCTGGTGCAGAGGTGACCTGTACAAGAGGGTCAGGTTGCGTCTAAACTGGAAGGGGACCAATATCATTGCGGGGAGGTTTGTTAGTACTGCTCGGGAGGGTTTAAACTAGTCTTGCAGGGGGGTAGGACTCAAAGTAGTAGTCTCTCCGATGAGGTAGTTGAGGTAAATGTAGAGGTTAATGCAAGAAAGTCCAGTAGGCGGGCCGGGCAGGGGCCGGACAGGGAGCGTGGAAGATCTGGTAGGCTAAGCTGCATGTACTTTAATGTAAGAGGCCTTACAGATAAGGCAGATGAACTCAGAGCACGGGTCAGTAGATGGGATTGTGATATTGTAGCTATTACAGAAACGTGGTTGAGGGATAGGCAAGACTGGCAGCTCAATGTTACGGGGTACCGATGCTTCAGGTGGAGGTAAGAGAGGATGGGGAGTTGCACTATTGATTAGGGAGCGCATCACGGCAGTAGTTAGAGAGGATATCCCGGGGGGAACCTCCAGTGAGGCCATTTGAGTAGAGCTTCGAAATAAGCAAGTGGTGATCACTTTGATGGGATTATACTATCGGCCCCCCAATAGTCAGAGGGAATTGGAGGAGCATATATGTAGGGAAATCACAGATAGGTGTAGGAATTATAAGGTTGTAATAGTAAGTGATTTTAACTTCCCTAATATTGACTGGGACTGTCTTCGTGCTAAGGGATCAGATGGGCAAGAATTTGTTAAGTGTGTCCAGGATAGTTTTCTGAAACAGTATGTGGATGGCCCTACGAGAGAAAAGGCTGCACTCGACCTCCTCTTAGGAAATGAAGATGGGCAGGTAGATGATGTGTCAGTGGGGGAGCACTTTGGGACCAGTGACCATAACTATTAGCTTCAAGATAGTTATGGAAGAGGATAGGACTGGTCCTCAGGTTGAAGTCCCAAATTGGAGGAAGGTTAATTTCGATGGCATCAGACAGGAACTCTCAAAAGTTGAATGGCAGATACGGTTTGCAGGTAAAGGGACGTCTGGCAGGTGGGAGGCTTTTAAAAGTGAGAAAGGAATAGTTATGGGCTGGCATATTCCTGTTAGATGCAAAGGCAAGGCTGGCAAGTTTAGGGAACCTTGGTTGACAAGGGATGTTGAGGTTCTGGTCAGGACAAAGGAGGAGGCATATGTCAAGTATAGACAGCGGGGATCACACGAGTCCCTCGAGGAGTACAGGGGATGTAGGAGTACTCTTAAGAAGGAAATTAGGAGGGTGAAAAGGGGCCATGGGATTTCGCTGGCAGATAAACTAAAGGAGAATCCTAAAATATTCTATAAGTAGATTGAGAGGAAAAGGGACGCTAGGGAGAGAGTAGGTCCCCTTAAGGAACAGTGTGGTAATCTATGTGTGGAGCCACGGGAAATGGGCGAGGTCTTAAATGAATACTTCGCATCTATATTTACCATGGAGATGACATGGAAGCTGGTGATTTCACGGGAGGGAACAGCACTATCCTGCAGCATGTCAACATTACAAAGGAGGCGGTGTTGGAGGTTTTGAAGCTCATTAAGGTGGATAAATCCCCCAAGGCCTGACCAGGTGTATCCTGGGATGCTATGGGTAGAAAGGGAGGAGATTTCTGGAGCTCGAGCAGAGGTTTTTGCATTATTGTTAGCCACGGGTGAGATACCTGAAAACTGGAGGATAGCTACTGCTGTGCCTTTATTTAAGAAGGGCAGCAGTGATAAGCCAGGGAACTACAGGCCGGTGAGCCTTACATGTGTGATGGGAAAGTTATTGGAAGGGATTCTGACAGACAGGATTTATTTGCATCTGGAAAGGCAACGTCTGATTCGGGATCGTCAGCATGGCTTTGTGCATGGGAATCATGTCTCAGGAATTTGATTGAGTTTTTTGAGGAGGTGACCAAGAGGATTGACGAAGGCAGGGCGATGGACGTTGTTTACATTGACTTTAGCAAGGCCTTTGACAGGGTCCCGCATGGTCGGCTGGTCCAGAAGGTTCGAACACATGGGATCCAGGGTGTGCTAGCCAATTGGATACAACATTGGCTTGGTAATAGGAGGCAGAGGGTGGAACTGGAGGGTTGTTTTTTAGATTGGAGGCCGGTGACCAGTGGTGTGCCACAGGGATCGGTTCTGGGTCCTCTCTTGTTTGTCATATATATTAATGACTTGGATATGAATGCAGGGGACATGATTGGTAAGTTTGCAGATGATACAAAAATTGATGGAATAGTAGAAAGTGAAGAAGGTTGTCTAAGGTTACAACAGGATATAGATAAACTTGGAAAGTGGGCAATGGACTGGCAAATGGAATTTAATGCAGACAAGTGTGAAGTGATGCATTTTGGGAAGTTAAACCAGGGCAGGACATATACAGTGAATGACAGGGCCTGGGGAGGGTTGTTGAGCAGCGAGACGTTGGGGTGCAAGTACATAGTACCATGAAAGTGGCAACACAGCTCGGCAGAGTGGTGAAGAAGGTGTATGGCATGCTTGTCTTCATCAGCTGCGCATGGTGTCCAAGAGTTGGGATGTCATGTTGCAGTTGTACATAACATTGGTTCGGCCGCATTTGGAGTACTGTGTGCAGTTCTGGTCGCCGCACTATAGGAAAGATGTGATTACGCTAGAGAGGGTGCAGAAAAGATTCATAAGGATGTTGCCTGGTTTGGAGGGCTTGAGTTATGAAGAGAGATTGGATAGGCTGGGTCTGTTTTCCGAGGAGCGAAGACGGCTGAGAGGGGACATGAGAGGTATATAAAATTATGAGAGGCATAGATGGGCAGATAGCCAGAGTCTGTTTCCCATGGTCGGGGTGACTAAAACTGGAGGGCATAAATTAAAGGTGAGATAGAGGAGGTGCAAAGGGGATCAAAGGGGTAAATTTTTCACAGAAATAATAGTGGGTATCTGGAATGAGCTGCCAGAGGAGGAGGTGGAGGCAAGACCAGCAGCAACATTTAAGAGGCATCTGGACAGGTATTTGAATGAGCAAGGCATAGACGGATATGGAATTAATGCAGGCACGTGGAATTAGTATAGATAGGCATTATGGTCGGCATGGACGCAGTGGGCCGAATGGCCTGTTTCTATGCTGCACGAATCTATGACTCTAAGATGGATAGTGATGTAGTTGATTCTGAGACGAGGGTCGTGAATCTTAATAAAGGAAAGTATGAAGGTATGAGGCACGAGTTGGCTATGATGGATTGGGAAACGTTACTTAAAGGGATGATGGCGGAAAGGCAACGGCAAATATTCAAAGAGCACATGGATGAACTGCAACAATTGTTTACTCCTGTCTGGCGCAAAAGTAAAATGGGAATGGTAGCCAAACCATGGCTTACAAGGAAAATTAGAGATCATATTCGATCCACGGAAGAGGCAGATACATTCGGCAGAAAGGAATAACAGACCTGAGGATTGGGCGCAGTTTAGAATTCAGCAAAGGAGGACCAAGGGATTGATTAAGAAGGGGAAAATAAAGTACGGGAGTAAGCTTGTGGGGAACATACAACCTGACTGTAAAGGTTTCTGTAGGTATGTGAAGAGGAAAGGATTGGTTAAGAAAAATGTATGTCCTTACAGTTAGAAACATGGGAGTTTATTATGGGAAACAAAGAAATGGCGAACCAACTAAATGCATACTATGATTCTGTCTTCACAAAGGATGACACAAATATCTTACCAGAAATGTTGGGGAACACAGGGGTTTAGTGAGAGGAAGGAATCGAAGGAAATCAGTATTAGTAGATAAATTATGTTGGGGAAGTTGATGGTATTGAAGGCCGATAAATCCTCAGGGCCTGAAAATCTACATCCCACATTACTTAAGGAAGTGACCTAGAAATAGTGGATGCTTTGGTGGTCATCTTCCAAGATTCTTTCGACTTTGGAACAGTTCCAGCTGATTGGAGGGCAGCTACTGTAACCCCACCATTTAAAAAGGGAGGTAGAAATAAAGCAGGGCATTATAGACAAGTCAGCCTGACGTCGGTAGTGGGGAAAGTTCTAGAGTCCATTATCAAAGTTTTTATGACAGAGCATTTGGAGAACAGTGTTAGAATCGGATAGCGTCAGCATGGATTTACGAAAGGGAAATCATGCTTGATAAATCTATCAGAATATTCGAGTATGTAACTAATAGAGTGGATGAGGGGGAGTCAGAGAATGTGGTGTATTTGGACTTTCAGAAGGCTTTCGACAAAGTCCCACATAAGAGATTAGTGTGTAAAATTAAAGCGCATGGGATTAGTGGTAGTGTATTATGATAGATAGAAAATTGGTTGGCAGATGGAAAAAAAGAGAAGGGATAAACGGATCTTTTTCCAAAAGGCAGGCAGTGATTAGTGGCGTACCCCAGGGACCGGCGCTAGGACCCCAGCTATTCACACTCCATATTAATGATTTAGATGAGCGAACTAAATGTAATATCTCCAAATTTTCAGAAGACACAAAACTGGGTGGGAGGGTGAGTTGTGAGTAGGATGCAAAGTGGCTTCAGGGTGATTTGGACAGGTTGAGTGAGTGGGCTATTGCATGGCAGATGCAGTATAATGTGAATAAATGTGAGGTTATCCACTTTGGTAGCAAAAACAGGAAGGCAGATTATTATGTGAACTGCTATAAACTGAGAGAGGGGAATATGCAACGAGACCTGGGTGTTCTCGTACACCAGTCACTGAAGGTAAGCATGCAGGTGCAACAGGCGGTAGAAAAAGGCGAATGTTATATTGGCCTTCAGAGAGACAGGATTCGAGTACAGGAGCAGGGATGTCTTGCTGCAATTATACAGGGCCTTGGTGAGGCCGCACTTGGAATATTGTGTGCAGTTTTGGTCTCCTTCTCCGAGAAAGGATGCTCCTGCTATAGAGAGAGTGCAATGAAGGTTTATCAGACTGATTCCTGGGATGCCGGGACTGACGTATGAGGAGAGATAGGATTATATTCGCTGGAGTTCGGAAGAGTGAAGAGGGATCTCATAGAAACCTATAAAAATCTAACAGTACTTGACAGGGTAGTTGCAGGAAGGATGCTCCCGATGGTGGGGGAGTCCAGAACCAGGGGTCATAGTCGAAGGATATGGGGTAAACTTTTCAGGACTGAAATGAGGAGAAATTTCAACACCCAGAGAGTGGTGAGCCAGTGAAATTACGTCATCACTCCCATGTACAAGAGGGTTTGGAATATGCTGGCCAGTGCCTCTGCTACTTCCACCATTCCATCCCTCAGCAACCCACATGCATCCCATCCAGACTGGGTAAATGATCTACTTTATTGTGATACAAAAAGTGATGTATTGAAAAGGGTTAACTGAATCTGTTTGTTCAGTGACTGCAAATAATGTCAGTCTCCATGGACCCTAATTGTGTCACTGGAAGTTTTCCATCTTCTATTAATAAGGGGCTCCCATGTGTTGTCCCATAGTTTCAGCTGGAACATCAACCCCGGCACAACAGAGATCAGCGGCTCCAGAGAGAGAGAAAGGATAGATCAGAATCTGAGAACAAATGACTGGAATGTAACAAAATGTGGTTAGAATCTGAGAACAATAGATTGGAATGTTACAACAATGGGTCAGAATCTGAGAACAATAGATTGGAATGTTACAACAATGGACAGGAGTTTATCCTCGGATCTTTACTACCTTTCTACATATTATGATTTTTACTCATTAAACACTCGTATGCGTCTCGCACTGAAGATTATTCAATACATTTACTATCCCATCCTGGCTATTATTGGTGTCCCTGGTAAGTCTCTCTATCTAGCTATTAATTCTATCAACCACGTTTAACAGCATTACTGCTCCTGTAATTTACTCTGCACTTTTTGCTGCCGTTGTATTCCTGGTGAATATGTCCAGCTATCAGCTCAATAAACCATTGCCAACTTTATTGGATTTCTGAACATTTGCTCTCTCATCTTTACTGCTGTTGCTGTCTCTATTTCCCGGCAGGGCATTGTAAACCCCGTTTCACTGAAATACTGTTCTGTTATGTAAATTTTAGGAAGACTGAAGCCAGTGTCAATGGTCTCCATCACAAACTCCATCCCCTATCTGTGAAACAAATACACCTCCCTGCCCAATATCTGAGGCTGAACCAGACTGTTTGCAATCGGTGTGTTCTATTTGAACCTGAGCTGAGTCCATCTCCATATTCTCTCCATTGCCAACCCTGTCGACGACAACCTCTGTAATATCGCCCATCTCCACCTCTGTCTCAGCCAATCTGCTGCATAAACCCTCACCTGTACCTTTGTTAAATCCACACTTAACTATTGCAATTCTATCCTGGTCACCCTCCCAGTTATAAACCTCCATAAACCACAGACCATGCAGAACTCTGCTTCCTGTATTCTAACTCACACCAAATCCCGATCACCCATCACCCCTGTGCTCACTGACCTACATTGGCTCCATGTCGGGCAGCACCTTAATTTTAATATAGTCATTCTTGTGTTTGAATCCCTCCATGGCCTCACCCCTCCAATTAGTCCCATTCTCCTGCCCATTCTCATATTCCTGAAAATGTTTTGACTTCAATCTTTTCTCATTTCTCCTTCTGAAGTGAATTCCATTCACACTGTATCTGTCCCGAGCCACTATTTTAGACTCTACAGCACTACTGGTGCTGACGGTACAGAAGCTGGGATCCATAGAGAGATGTGAACTGCACAGCAGGGCACGTCTACTGCGGCCTGCACAATGCCCCAAGCTGGGCAGGGCTCTCGCTCAATCGTACCATGTATGTATTGCTGCTCTGAGGATGGTTTTGAATGTGTTGTCAATGTACCATAGCGTCAGCTTTGATGTACGTCTTTGAAACTTGGTCTGTACATGTCCACTGACCGCCTGTGTTAGTCACTCTCAGTTGAACATACATTCAGCAGCATGAGGAAGCCCATCTAGTATTATTTAAAAGGACCAGGCATCCAACTTACAGGTGAGGGGCGTTTGACTTACTTCTATTATTGTAAAGTTAGTGAAGGTGCTGTGGATGGTTTGTTGGAGGTTGTGTTGTGAGCTGCTGCAGACATTCAGGGAGGACAGAGGATTTGGTGACCCAACTCTGGACGAGGTATGGCCTATCAGGGGAAAACAGCAGCAGCCAGAGCAGTGGCACCACGGCTGGCACTGTTGCTCAGCAGGGAGGGACAAAGCGCAGAAGAGTAATAGTTATAGGGGACTCTATAGTCATGGGCACAGATAGGCGCTTCTGTGGACGTGAAAGAGATTACAGGATGGTATGTTGCATCCCTGGTGCCAGGGTCAAGGATGTCTCTGAACGGACAGGGGGCATTCTGAAGGGGGGAAGGTGAACAGACAGAGGTTGTGGTACACATCGGTACCAATGACATAGGCAGGAAGAGTGATGAGGTCCTGCAGGGTGAGTTTAGGGAGTTAGGTAGAAAGATAAGAAACAGGACTTCGAGGATTGTGATCTCTGGATTACTCCCTGTGCCACGTGCCAGTGAGGCTAGAAGTAGGAAGATAGTGCAGCTATCCACGTGGCTGAGCAGCTGGTGTAGAAGGGAGGGTTTCAGATATCTGGACCATTGGGCTCTCTTCAGGGACAGATGGGACCTGTACAAGAAGGACGGGTTGCATGTAAACTGAAGGGGCACAAATATCCTTGCTGCAAGATTTGCTAGCATCACTCGGGAGGGTTTAAACTAGTGTGGTAGGCGGGTGGGAACCAGAGCAGTAGGACAGCTAGTGAAATAAATGAGGAGGACGTAGTAAAGAAGGCCAGCAGGATGAAGAGGAAGAGCAGGCAGGGAGATGTTGCTGAGCACAGCGGGACTGGTGGTCTGAAGTGCATTTGTTTCAATGCGAGAAGTATAACAGGTAAGGCAGATGAACTTAGAGCTTGAATTTGTACTTGGAAATATGATGTTGTTGCTATTGCAGAGACTTGGTTGAGGGAAGGGCAGGATTGGCAGCTAAATGTTCCAGGCTTTGGAAGCTTCAGGCGGGATAGCGGGGGATGTAAAAGGGGTGGGGGAGTTGCATTACTGGTTAAGGAGAATATCACAGCTGTACTGCGGGAGGACACCTCAGAGGTGTCATGCAGCGAGGCAATATGGGTGGAGCTCAGGAATAGGAAGCGTGCAGTCACGATGTTGGGGATTAACTACAGGCCTCCTAACAGCCAGCGGGAGGGAGAGGAGCAGATATGTAGACAGATTTAGGAAAGATGTAAAGGTAACAGGGTTGTAGTGGTGGGTGATTTTAACTTCCCCAATATTGACTGGGACTCACTTAGTGCTAGGAGCTTGGATGGAGCAGAATTTGTGAGGAGCATCCAGGAGGGCTTCTTGAAACAGTATGTAGATAGTCCAACTGGGGATGGGGCCATTCTGGACCTGTTGTTGGGGAATGAGCACGGCCAGGTGGTCGAAGTTTCAGTGGGGGAGCATTCCCGGAACAGTGACCATAATTCCATAAGTTTTAAGGTACTTGTGGATAAGGATAAGAGTAGTCCTCGGGTGAAGGTGCTAAATTGGGGGAAGGCTAATTATAACAAAATTAGGCAGGATCTGAAGAATTTAGATTGGGGGTGGTTGTTTGATGGTAAATCAACATCTGACATGTGGGAGTCCTTCAAACGTCAGCTGATTAGAATCCAGGACCAGCATGTTCCTGTGAGGAAGAAAGACAAGTTGGGCAGGTTTCGGGAAGCTTGGATAGCACAGGATATTGTGAGCCTCGTCAAAAAGAAAAAGGAAGCATTTGTCAGGGCTGGATGGCGAGAAACAGACTTGAGGAATATAAAGACAGTAGGAAGGAACTTAACCAAGGAGTCAGGAAGGCTAAAAGGGGTGATGAGAAGTCATTGGCAAACAGGTTTAAGGAAAATCCCAAGGCTTTTTATACATTTATAAAGAGCAAGAGGGTAACCAGGGAAAGGGTTGGCCCACTCAAGGACAGAGATGGGAATCTATGCGTGGAGCCAGAGGAAATGGGCGAGGTGCTAAATGAGTACTTTGCATCAGTATTCACCAAAGAGAAGGACTTGGTGGATGATGAGCCGAGGGAAGGGAGTGCAGATAGTCTCAGTCATCTCATTATCAAAAAGGAGGATGTGTTGGGTGTCTTGCAAAGCAATAAGATAGATAAGTCCCCAGGTCCTGACGGGATCTAACCAAGAATACTGAGGGAGGCAAGGGAAGAAATTGCTGGGGCCTTGACAGAAATCTTTGCATCCGCATTGGCTACAGGTGAGGTCCCAGAGGACTGGAGAAAAGCCAATGTTGTTCCTTTGTTTAAGAAGGGTGGCAAGGATAATCCAGGAAATTATAGGCCTGTGAGCCTTACGTCAGTGGTAGGGAAACTATTAGAGAGGATTCTTCGGGACAGGATTTACTCCCATTTGGAAACAAACGAACTTATTAGCGAGAGACAGCATGGTTTTGTGAAGGGGAGGTCGTGTCTTACTAATTTGATTCCGTTTTTTGAGGAAGTGACGAAAATGATTGATGAAGGAAGGGCATTGGATGTTATCTATATGGACTTTAGTAAAGCCTCTGACAAGGTCCCGCATGGCAGACAAAAGGTGAAGTCACACGGGATCACAGGTGAGCTGGCAAGATGGATACAGAAGTGGCTCGGTCATAGAAGACAGAGGGTATCAGTGGATGGGTGTTTTTCTGAATGGAGGGATGTGACTAGTGGTGTTCCGCAGGGATCAGTGCTGGGACGTTTGCTGTTAGTAGTATATATAAATGATTCGGAGGAAAATGTAGCTGGTCTGATTAGTAAGTTTGCGGATGATGCAAAGGTTGGCGGAGTTGCAGATAATAATGGGGATTGTCAGAAGATACAGCAGGATATAGATCGGTTGGAGACTTGGGCGGAGGAATGGCAGATGGAGTTTAATCCGGACAAATGTGCGGTAATGCATTTTGGAAGGTCTAATGCAGGTGGGAGGTATACAGTAAATGGCAGAACCCTTAGGAGTATTGACAGGCAGAGAGATCTGGGCATACAGGTCCACGGGTCACTGAAAGTGGCAACGCAGGTGGTAAAGGTATTCAAGAAGGCATACAGCATGCTTGCCTTCATCGGACGAGGCACAGAGTGTAAAAATTGGCATGTCGTGTTGCAGCTGTACAGAACCTTAGTTCGGCCACACTTGGAATATTGCGTGCAATTCTGGCCGCCACACTACCAGAAGGATGTGGAGGCTTTGGAGAGGGTACAGAGCAGGTTTAACAGGATGTTGCCTGGTCTGGAGGGCATTAGTTATGAGGAGAGGTTGGAAAAACTCGGATTGTTTTCACTGGAACGACGGAGGTGGAGGGGCGACATGATAGAGGTTTACAAAGTTATGAACGGCATCGACAGAGTGGATAGTCAGAAGCTTTTTCCCAGGGTGGAAGAGTCAGTTACTAGGCGACATAGGTTTAAGGTGCGAGGGGCAAAGTTTAGAGTGAATCTGCGAGGCAGGTATTTTACACTGATGGTGGTGAGTGCCTGGAACTTGCTGCCAGGGGAGGTGTTAGAAGCAGATACGATAGCGACGTTTAAGAGACATCTTGACAAATGCATAAATAGGAAGGGAATAGAGGGATATGGGCCCCGGAAGTGCAGAAGGTGTTAGTTTAGGCAGGCATCAAGATCGGCGCAGGCTTGGAGGGCCGAATGGTCTGTTCCTGTGCTGTACTGTTCTTTGGTATTTGTTCTTGACTGTCGTTACAGTGTCCCTGGGTCTGTAACACGACCAACAAATGGAGCAGAGGCTGCAGAGAGGGGAGCTCTGTAAAGTGAGAGGAGGAAGGGGTTGTGCCCTACCCTCCCTGGGTTTTCCAAGAGCAATTTTCCTTTGCACACCTATCCCAGGAGCAGTGTGTGAGGTAACTCTGATTCAATTAGGAGGTGGTCACAGAGCTGTGTCACCTCCTGCAACACGACCTGGAGCCTCACTGCGTGCACTTCTTGTCACCACATTACCAAAAGGATGTAGATGCTTTGGAGAGGGTGCAGAGGAGGTTGACCAGGATGTTGCCTGGTATGGAGGGCGCTAGCTATGAAGAAAGGTTGAGCAGATTAGGATTATTTTCATTAGAAAGACGGAGCTTGAGGGGGAACCTGATTGAGGTGTACAAAATCATGAGAGGTATAGACAGGGTGGTTATCAAGAAGCTTTTTCGCAGAGTGGGGGATTGAATTACTAGGGGTCACGAGTTCAAAGTGAGAGGGGAAAAGTTTAGGGGGGATATGCGTGGAAAGTTCTTTACGCAGAGGGTGGTGGGTGCCTGGAACGCGTTGCCAGCGGAGGTGGTAGACGCGGGCACGATAGCGTCTTTTAAGATGTATCTAGACAGATACATGAATGGGCAGGAAGCAAAGAGATACAGACCCTTAGAAAATAGGCGAATGTTTCGATAGAGGAACTGGCTCAGCGCAGGCTTGGAGGGCCGAAGGGCCTGTTCCTGTGCTGTAATGTTTTTTGTTCTTTTGTTCTTTCTCACACCAGGGTGAGGACGGAGCTGTCAGTGGCTGTTAAAGTCACAGTTTCATTGAACTTCCATGTATCTGAATATTTCCAGGCAGGAGCAGGAGACATATCAAACATAGAGTCATAGAGAGTGATAGATACATTTATGGCAGAGAAGAAGGCCATTCAGCCCGTCGGTGCCCGCTCCCTGTGGAACAATCCAGTCAGTCCCACTCTCCCAGTCAGTCCCCGTATCCCTGCAAGATCATCTCCTTCGGGTGTCCATCCAGTATCCTTTTGAATTCATTGTCTCTAATGATGAAGTCCAAGATCTGATATGCTTCGCTAAACACTCTCCTAATATGTCCTGCCAATTTCAAATATCAATACATATGCAGCCCCAGGTCGCTCTGTCCCTGCACAATCTTTAGAACTGTGTCATTAAGTCTATATTACCTTCCTATTCCTTCTGACAAAATACATCATCTCACACTCCGTTGTATGAAATTCCACCTGCCACTTCTCTGTCCATTCTGCTAGCCTATCTATATCCTGCTACAGGTGGTTTGCAACATCATCACTGTTCACCACACCTCCAAGATTGGTATCATCGGAAAATTTTGAAATTCTACTCTGTATTCCACGATCCATGTAACTTATATATAGCAAAAAAACAAGCAGTGGTCCTAAGCACTGACCCTTGGGGAACATCACTGTTTCCCATCCTCCAGTCTGAAAAACAACCATTTAACACATTTCTCTTTTTTCTGTCCTATAGACAATTTTTGATCCAATTAGATGCTATTCCATGAGGTTCAATTTTGTTAGCCAAGCTTCTGTGTGTTTCTTCGTCAAATAATTTCATAAAATCCACGTAGACAACATCCACCACATTCCCTTCATCAACCTTCTCTGATTTTCTAAATAAATTCAATTACTTCATCAAGCATGATCTGCCTTTTAGAAATCCGTGCTGTCAATCCTTAATTAACTCAATCTCTCCAAGTGTGTGTTGTCCTTTTCCCCTGATTATTGCTTCTAAAACTTTCCTCACAACTGATGTTAAACTAACTGGCCAGTAGTTACTAGGCCTGTGTGTTGTCCATTGATAATTCTGGGAGGTGAGGGTGACCATCAATATCATCAATATCTCCCTCAGCAGGGAGAAGCAGGATGAAAGATCCCGTGGCTTTGTTAGGATAGCGGGATTCCTGATGGTGTAGGTGGCTCTGCGGGGCCCCCATGTCAACCCATTGGTTGACGTACAGGGACTGAAATAACTCTCACTCCATCAATGTGCAGTTGGTGTGTGAGCATGGCCAGTACGTCATGTTGGTGAATGTCCACTATCCTGGCAGCAGCCACCATACCTTCATTCTGAAGCAGTCAGCCGGTCCCAACACATCGGGGCTCCATGAAGAACCAGAATGTAGCTCCTTGGAGACAAATGAACCCCCTCTAGACACAGCCCATGCTTCTACACCCTCAATCCACCTCCCACCATCAACAGTTAGTTACGCAATTAGCATGTGTATAATGTGAGCAATGGAGTCGCCAGGAACATGGTGGAACAGACCATCGGTGTGATGAAGCAATGCTTCCGATGTCTGAACCGCTCGGGGAGAGCCCTCCAGTACACACTGGAGCAGGTGTCTGAGTTCATGGTGTTCTGCTGCACCCTTCATATCATCACCATCATGAGGACACAGGCATTGGCACCAGGAATCCAGAGGCCACCTCAGGAGGAGGTGGGAGGGAAGATATTTCCTGGATGCCTTCGACCCAGGCAAGCTGTCGGAGAGTCCCTGCTAAGATTCCAGTTCCCATAGGACAACTTCCCTTTCCAGCCATGAATTCCCCATTCTCCACCATTACACCCATCTGAGAAGCCCCATCACAGTGTCCCCTTGGTCAGCATCCTGTAATAAAAACATCAGAGAATTATTACAGCACAGAAGGACCAATTCAGCCTTTCGTGTCTGCACTGGCTCTCCGAATGAGCAATTCGACCAGTTCCATTCCCTGCCTTCTTCCTGTAATCCTGCACATTCTTCCTTGTCACATAACAGTCTATTCAGCTTCAATTGAACCTGCCTCCACCATACTCTCAGGCAGTGCATTCCAGACTCTAACCACTCACTGTGTGAAAAAATATTTTCCTCAGGTCGTCTTTGCTTCTTTTACCCATGACTTTAAATCTGTGCCCTCTCGTTCTCGATCCTTTCACGAGTGGGAACTGTTTCTCTCTATCTACTCTGTCCAGACACCTCATGATTTTTGAAACCTCTAATAAATCACCTCTCGGCCTTCTCCGAGGAAAACTTTCCTAACTTCTCCAATCTATCTTCATAACTAAAATTCCTCAACCTGGGAATGATTCTGGTCAATCTTTTCTGCACTCTCTCCAATGCCCTCACGTCTTTCCTCAAGTGTGGCACCCAGAACTGGACGCAATACCACAGCTGAAGCTGAAATAGTGCCTTATATAAGTTCAATATAACTTATTTGCTCTTGTACTCTATGCCCCTATTAATAAAGCCCAGGATACTGCAGGCTTTATTAAACACTTTCTCAACCTGTCCTGCCGCCTTCAATGACTTCTGCACATATACACACAGGTCTCTCTGCTCCTGAACACCCTATAGAATTGTATATTGTCACCCCATGTTCTTCCGACCAACATGAATCAATTCACATTTCTCTGTATTGAACGACATCTGCCACCTGTCTGCCCATTCCAGCAACTTGTGTGTGTCCTTTTGAAGTTCTACACTATCCTCCTCTCAGTTCACAATGCTTCCACCGTTTGTATCAGCTGCAAACTTTGAAATTGTGCCCTGTAGATCCAGGTTTAGGTCCTTAATATATATCAGGAAAAGCAAGGATCCCAACACTGATCTCTGGGGAACTCCACCACAAACCTTCCTCCAGCCTGTAAAACATCCATTAACCACTACTCTTTGTTTCATGTCACTCAGCTAATTTCGTATCCATGTTGCTGATGTCCCTTTTATGCTATGAGCTACAAGTTTGCTCACAGGTCTGTTGTGCGGCTTTGTATCAAAAGGTTTTTGCATGCAGGGAATAGTTAAATGTCTGGAATGCACTGCTTGAGAATGGTGGAGGCAGGTTCATTTGAAACTGAATAGACCGTTATATGAAAATCAATGTACACCACATCAACAGAATTGCCCTCATCAACTCTCTCTGATACCACCTCAAACATCTCCAGAAAATTAGTTAAACATGATGTTCTCTCAAGAAATCCATGCTGGCTTGTTTAATTAACTCGCATTTGTCCATGTGACTATCAGCTTTGTCCAAGATTATTTCTTTCTAGAAGTTTTCCCACCACCGAATTTTAACTGACAGGCCTATAGTTGCTGACCTTACCTTTACACACTTTCTTGAACAAGGGTGGAACGTTTACAATTCTCCAGTCCTCTGGCATCACCCCGAGTCTAAGAAAGACTGAAAAATTATGTCCAGTGCCTCTGTGATTTTCACCCTTCCTTCCCTCAGTATCTTTGGATACATCTCATCTGTTCCTGGTGCTTTATTCAATTTAAGTCCAGACAGCCTATCTAATACTTCCTCTTTATCAATTTTAAACCTCACTAGTGTCTGACTTATCTCCTCTTTCAACATTGCCTGGGTTGCATCTTAGAATCATAGAAAGTTTACGGCACAGAGAGAGACCACTTGGCCCATCGTGTCTATGCTGTCCAAAAAACGACCCATCCATTCTGATCCTGCCTTCCAGCATTTGATAGATTACTGCACTTGAGGTGCATATCCAGACACCTTTTGAATGAGTTGTTGGTTTCTGCCTCAATTACCCTTTCAGAAAGTGAGTTCCAGACTCTGACCTTTCGCTGGGTGAAAAATAAAATCCGCAGCTCCCTTTTAGTCTTTCTACCAATCACTTTAAGTCCATGCCCCCTCGCCACTGACCTCTTTGCTAAGGTGAATGGACCCTTCACCTCCACTCTATCCAGGCCCCTCCCGGTTTTGTACATTTCAATCAGATTTCCCCTCAGCCTTCTCTATTTCAAGGAGAACAATCCCAGCCTGTCCAATCTTTCTTCATAGCTGCATTTTTCCAGTCCTGGCCACATCCTCGTAAATCTCCTGTGTACCCTCTCTGGTGCAATTACATCCTTTCTGTAATGAGGTGAGCAGAACTGCACACAGTACTCAAGTTGTGTCCTAACCAATGAATTCTAGAATTCTAGCATAACCTCCCTGCTCGTATATTCTATACCTCGGCTAAGAAAGGAAAGGATTCCATATCTTCTTCCTTGGTAAAGACAGGTGGAAATTATTCATTTATTACCTCAGCTATATCCTCTGCCTCCATGTGCAAATCCCCTTTATGGTCCGGAGTCGGCCCCATTGTTTCTTTTACTACCCTTTTACTGTTTAGATGCCGATAGAAAACTTTGGGATTTCCTTTAATGCTCACCTCTTTTCATGCTCTCTCTTTGCTTCTCTTATTTGCTTTTTCACTTCCCCTCTGGACCTTCTGTATTCAGCCTGTTTCTCAATGGTATTTTCTACCTGATGTCTGTTCTATCAGACATAAACTTGTTAACCTTTCGTGCGGCCTTCAAAGATCTGTCTGAATACACACCAAGTCTATCTGTTCCTGTCTCCTCATTTAAACAATACCCATTTGTTTCTGTTGCCTTCCCTCACACTTCCTACCCAAATGTCTCACTTCACACTTCACTGTGTTAATTTATATTTGCCATTCGCCTGCTCATTTCACTGGTCAGTCGCTGTCCTCCTGAAGTCTGTTACTCTCCTTCTCACCGTTTATTAACATTTCTGAGTTTCCTGCCATCTGAAAACTTTGACATTATCCCCTCTGCACACAAGCCCATTGTATTAACATACAACAATAGTGATCCCAACTGTGACCCTGGGGAGCCCCACTGTGTACTTCCCTCCAGACTGAACAATAACCATTCTCCACTCCTCTCTGCTTTCTGTCACTGAGCTAATTTCCCACATGCTGACATTGAAAATAAAAAACAGACTTCCATTTATGAAACGCATTTCGTGACCACTGCATGTCCCAAAGTGATTTACAACCAATGTATAATTCTTAAAGCGAAGTCACTCTTGTAATGTAGGAAACAGGCAGACAATTTCTGCACAGCAAGATCCCACAAGCAGTCATGTGTGAATGATCAGATCTGTTTTTCTGATGTTGATTGAAGGAAAAAATATTGACCAGGACACCGGGAATAATTCCCCTGCTCTGCTTCTACATAGTACGATGGGATCTTTAACATCCACCTGAGAGGGCAGACTGCAACTTGGTTTCAAGTTTCATTCGATAGAGTGCACCTCTGACGTTGCAACACTCCCTCAGTACTGCACTGCAATGTCAGCATTGATTCTTGTGATCAAGTCCTGCAGTGACACTTGATCCTGGAAGCTTGCCACTGAAAGGGGAGAGAGCTACAAACTGAGCCACAGCTGACATTGGTCCTTTAATCCCATGTGTTTCTAATTCGGTAACACGGCTTTTATGTGGTACTTTCTCAAACGCCTTTTGAAAGGATTGCAATATTGTGAAAGTCCAGGTGGGAACCATCATAGAATCATAGAATAGCACAAACTGAATGAGGCCATTCGGCCCATCAAGTCTGTGCTGGCCCTTTCAAAGAGCAATCCAGTTAGTCCCACTCCCTGGCTCTTTCACTATATCCTTGCATTTTTTCTCCTTCAGATATTTATCCAATTCCCTTTTGGGATCTACTATTGAATCTGTATCCATCAGCCTATCAGACAGTGCATCCCAAATCCAAACCACTCAGAAACAAAAATCCTCATGTCTGCTTCTTTTACCAATCGCCTTAAATCTGTGTCTCTTGGACATTGGAAATAGTTTATCTTTATTTAATTTATCTAAATCCTCCCTAATGTTAAACACCTCAATCAAATCTCCTCTGAAAGTTCTCTGCTCCAAGCAGAACAACCTCAGCTACATAACTGTAATCCCTCATGCCTGGACAAATACTTGTAAAACAGTTCTGTACCCTCTCCGAAGGCTTCATGACCTCCCTAAAGTGTGGTTTCCAGTATTCGACACAAGACTCCAGGTGCAGCTGAACTAGTATTTTATATATGTTTCACATAATGTCCTTGCTTTTGTTCTTTTTGCCTCTATTTATAAACCCTAGGATCCCATACATTTATTAACTGTCAAGTTAACCTTTCCTGCCACCTTCAAAGATTTGTGTACAAATCCCAGGTGTCTCTGTTATTTCACCACCTTTATAGTTGGACCATTTAACTTGCATTGTCTCTCTTCATTCATCCTTTCAAAATGTATTACTTCACACATCTGCAATGCCAATTAAATATTGAGAAGATTGAAGCCATTGCTTTCTGTCTCTGCTCCAAACATTTCCTAGTTGCACACTCCATCCGTCTCCTTTGTAAATGTTTGAGACGAAGCCAAACTGCTCACAGACTTAGTTACATAGTTAACCCTGAGATGCCTTGAGATGAGCTTCCTACCAAATATTCACACCATCACTAAAACGGCCTATCTCCAACCCCGGTGGAGTTGCATTGCTGGTTAAAGAGTAAATGAACGCAACAGTGAGGCAGGATATTAGCTCTGACGATGTCGAATATGCATGGGTAGAGCGGAGAAACACTCAGGGGCAGAAAACGTTAGTGGGGGTTGTATATAGACCCCCAGACTGTAGTGCTGAATTTGGGAATGGCATTGGACAGGAAATTAGAGACGCATGCGATAAAGGAACATCTGTAATTTTGGGTTTCTTGAATCTGCATATAGATTGGGCAAATCAAATTGGTCACAATACATTGTGGAGGAATTCCAGGAGAATATACGGGATGGTTTCCAGGACCAATTCTTTGAGGAACCATCTGGAGAACAGGACATCCTAGACTGGTTATTGTATAATGAGAGAGGAATAATTGACAATCTAGTTGTGCGAGATCCCTCTGGGATGAGCGAGCATAATATGATAGAATTCTTCATCATGATGGAGAGTGTCCTAGTTGATTCTGAGACTGGGGTCGTGAATCTTAATAAAGTAAGCTACGAAGGTATGAGGCATGAGTCGTTGATGATACATTGGGAAACGTTACTTGAAGAGTTGACGGTGGAAAGGCAATGGCAAACATTCAAAGAGCGCATGGATGAACTGCAACAATTGTTTATCCCTGTCTGGCGCAAAAGTAAAATAGAAAAGGTAGCCAAATCATGGCTTGCAAGGAAAGGTAGAGATAGGGTTAGATCCAAGGAAGAGGCATATAAATTTGCCAGGAAAAAAACAACAGACCTGAGGATTGGGAGCAGTTTAAAATTCAGCAAAGGAGCACCAAGGGATTGATTGAGAAGGGGAAAATGGAGTACAAGAGTAAGCTAGCGGGGAGCATAAAAACTGACTGTAAACGAATCTATACGTATGTGAAGTGGAAAAGATTGGCGAAGGCAAAGGCAGGTCCGTTACAGTCAGAAACAGGGGGATTTATTCTGGGAAACAAAGAAATGGCTGACCAACTGAATGCATACTTTAGTTCTGTCTTCACAAAGGAGGACGCCAATATCATACCAGAAAGGTTGGTGAATACAGGGTTTAGTGAGAGAGAGGAACTGAAAGAAATCGTTATTAGTAGAGAAATGGTGTTGGGGAAGTTGATGGTATTGAAGGCCGATAAATCTCCAGGGCCTAGTAATCTACATCCCAGAGTACTTAGGAAGTGGCCCGAGAAATAGTGGATGCATTGGTGGTCATCTTCCAAGATTCTATGGACTCTGGAACAGTTCCTACAGATTGGAAGGTAGCTAATGTTACCCCACTGTTAAAAAAGGAAGGTAGAGAGAAAGCAGGAAATTGTAGACCAGTCAGCCTGATATCGGTCGTGGGGAAAATCCTGGAGTTCATTATCAAAGATTTTGCAGCAGAGCACTTGGAGAACAGTGGTAGAATCGGACAGAGTCAGCATGGATTTATGAAAGAGAAATCATGCTTGATAAATCTACTAGCATTCTTCGAGGATGTCACTAGGAGAGTTGATGAGGAGGAGCCAGTGGGTGTGGTTTATTTGCACTTTCAGAAGGCTCTCGACAAAGTTCCACATAAGGGTTTAGCGTGTAAAATTAACGCGCATGGGATTGGGGGTAGTGTATTGCGATGGATAGAAAATTGGTTGGCAGACAGGAAACAAAGCATTGGAACATACGGATCTTTTTCTCAATGGCAGGCAGTGACTAGTGGGGTACCGCAGGGATCGGAGCTAGGACCCTAGCTATTCACAATATATATTAATGATTTAGATGAGGAAACTAAATGTAATATCTCCAGATTTGCAGCTGATACAAAATTGGGTGTGAGGGTAAGTTGTGAGGAGGATGCAGAGAGGCTTCCGGGTGATTTGGACAAGTTGAGTGAGTGGGCAAATGCATGGCAGATGCAGGATAATGTGGATAAATGTGAAGTTATCCACTTGACCAGCAAAAACAGGAAGGCAGATTATAATCTGAACTCCTATAAACTGAGAGAGGGGAATATGCAGCGAGACGTGGGTGTTCTCGTTCACCAGTCACTGAAGGTGAGCATGCAGGTGCAACAGGCGGTCGAAAAAGGCGAATGTTATGTTGGCCTTTATAGAGACAGGATTCGAGTACAGGAGCAGGGATGTTTTGCTGCAATATACAGGGCCTTGGTGAGGCCGCACTTGGAATATTGTGTGCAGTTTTGGTCTCGTTATCTGAGGAAGGATGCTCTTGCTATAGAGGGAGTGCAGTAGAGTTTTACCAGACTGATTTCTGGGGTGGTAGGACTGTCGTATGAGGAGAGATTGAGTCGGTTAGGACTATATTCACTGGAATTCAGAAGAGTGAGGAGGGATCTCAATGAAGCCTATAACATTCTAACATGGCTTGACAGGGTATATGCAGGAAGGATGTTCCCGATGGTGGGGGACTCCCGAACCAGGTGTCATAGTCTAAGTATATGGGGTAAAACTTTCAGGTCTGAGATGAGGAGACGTTTCTTCACCCAGAGAGTGGTGAGCCTGTGGAAATCTGTCATCCCGCCCATATCCAAGGGGGATTGGAAGATTCTGGCCAGTGCCTCAGCTCTTTCCACCATTGCTTCCCTCAGAAACCCACAAACATCCCATCCAGACTGGATAAATGTTCAACTTTATTGTGGCACTAAAATGTGGGATTGCAAAGGGTTAACTGAATCTGTTTGTTCCGTGACTGTAATTAATGTCAGTCTCCATGGGCCCTAATTGTGTCACTGGACGTTTTCCATCTTCTATTAATAAGGGGCTTCTTTCAATGTGTTATTCCATAGTGTCAGTGGGAACATCAGCCACGGCACTTACAGAGATCAGCTGCTCCAGAGAGATAGAGAGAGGATAGGTTAGAATCTGAGAACAAAAGACTGGAATGTTACAACAATGGGTCAGAATCTGAGAACAATAGATTGGAATGTTACAACAATGGACAGGAGTTTATCTTCGGAACTTTACTCTCTTTCTACATATTATGATCGGTACTCATTAAACTCTCGTATCTATCTCGCACTGAAGATTATTCAATATATTTACTATCACATCCTGGCTATTATTGGTGTCCCTGGTAAGTCTCTCTATCTAGCTATAAATCCTTTAAACCATGTTTAACTGCATTACTGCTCCTGTAATTTACTCTGCCCTTCTTGCTGCCGTTGTCTGCCTGGTGAATATCTCCAGCTATTAGCTCAACAAACCATTGTGAACTGTATTACAGTTCTTGTCATTTACTCTCTCATCTTTGCTGCTGTTGCTGTCTCTATTTCAGGCCAGGAGATCAGTAAACCCTGTTTCACAGAAAAACTGTTCTGTTATGTACATTTTGGGAAGACTGAAGCCAGTGTCATTGGTCTCCATCACAAACTCCATCACCTATCTGGGAGGCACATATTCCACCCTGCCCAATATCTGAGGCTCAACCAGACAGTCTACAACTTCTTTGTTATATTTGAACCTGAGCTGAGTTCATCTCCATATTCTTTCCATCACTGACCATGCCTAATATCACCTCTATGATATCACCCAACTCCACCTCTGCCTCAGCCCATCTACTGCATAAACCCTCATACGCATCACTGTTAAATACACAGTTGACTTTTCCAATTCCACCTTGTTCACCCTCACAGTTCGAAACCTCCATAAACCACAGCCCATCCAGAACTCTGCTGCCTGTTTTCGAACTCACACCAAATCCCGATCACCCATCACCCCTGTGCTCACTGATCTCCATTGGCTCCCGGTCTGGCAGCACCTTAATTTTAACATTCTCATTCTTGTGTTTGAATCTCTCCATGGCTCACCCTTCCATTTATTCACTTTCCCCTCTCCAATTCATATATTCCTGCAAATCTTTCGACTTCAATCTTTTTTCAGTTCTCCTTGTAAAGTGAATTTCTTTCCCTCTGTATCTGTTCCGAGCCACGATTTTAGACTCTGCAGCAAGACTGCTGCTGACGGTACAGAATTGGGATCCAAAAAGAGATGTGAATCGCACAGCCGGCCACTTCCAGTGCGGTCTGCACAATATCCCATGCGGGGTGGGGCTCCAGCCCAGTCACATCATCTATGTGCTGTCAGCCTGGTCTTCACAGCCGGCCACCTCTACTATGCCCTGCACAGTGTCCCAAGCTGCGCAGGGCTCTAGCTCAATTGTACCTTGTATGTGTTGTTCCTTTGAGGGTGGATTTGAAAGTGATGTCAATGTACCATACCAGCAGCTTTGATGTACTTCTTTAAACTTTTTCTGTGCATGTCCACTGACCGCTGAACATACATTCAGTAGCAAAAGGAAACCCCTCCGGTGTTATTTAAAAGGACCAGGCATCTAGCCTACAGGCTTTTGACTTACTTCTGCTATTGTAAAGTTAGTGGAGGTGTTGTGGATGTTTTTCTGGAGGTTGTGTTGTGAGCTGCTGCAGACATTCAGGGACATTTGTGAACTATACAGTAAATGGAAAAGTCCTGGGGAAAATTGATGTGCAGAGAGATTTGGGTGTTCAGGTCCATTGTTCCCTGAAGGAGGCAACGCAGGTCAATAGAGTGGTCAAGAAGGCAAACGGCATGCTTTCCTTCATCGGAAGGGGTATTGAGTACAAGGGTTGGCAGGTCATGTTACAGTTGTATAAGACTTTGGTTCGGCCACATTTGGAATACTGCGTGCAGTTCTGGTCGCCACATTACCAAAAGTATGTAGATGCTTTGGAGAGGGTGCAGAGGAGGTTCACCAGGATGTTGCCTGGTATGGAGGGCGCTAGCTATGAAGAGAGGTTGAGTAGATTAGGATTATTTGCATTAGAAAGACAGTGGTTGATGGGGGACCTGATTGAGGTGTACAAAATCATGAGAGGGATAGACAGGTTGGAGAGGAAGAAGCTTTTTCCCAGAGTGGGGGATTCAATTACTAGGGGTCACGAGTTCAAAGTGAGAGGGAAAAGTTTTACTAGGGGTCACGAGTTCAAAGTGAGAGGGGAAAAGTTCAGGGGGGATATGCGTGGAAAGTTCTTTACGCAGAGGGTGGTGGGTGCCTGGAACGCATTGTCAGCGGAGGTGGTAGACACGGGCACGATAGCGTCTTTTAAGATGTATCTAGACAGATACATGAATGGGCAGGAAGTAAAGAGATACAGAGCCTTAGAAAATAGACGACATGTTTAGATAGAGGATCTGGATCGGCACAGGCTTGGAGGGCCGAAGGGCCTGTTCCTGTGCTGTAATTTTCTTTGTTCTTAGTTCTTTGTGTAGAGAGGATTTGGTGACCCAACTCTGGACGACGTACGGGGACCGTAGTTACAGTGTCTCTGGGTCTGTAACATGACCAACAAATGGAGCAGATGCTGCGGAGAGGGGAAGCTCTGTAAAGAGAGAGGAGGAGAGGGCTCTTCCCTGCCCATCCCGGGTGCTCCAAGAGCACTTCTCCTACCTACACCTAACCCAGGAGCAATGTGTGAGGTGACTCTGATTCAATAAGGAGGTGGTCACAGAGCTGTGCCGCCTCCTGTAACACAACCTGGAGCCTCTCACCAGGGTGAGGACGGAGCTGTCAGTGGTTGTTAAGCTCACACTTTCATTGAACTTCTATGTATCTGGATATTTACAGGCAGGAGCAGTTGACATATCCAACATAGAGTGGTAGAAATTGATGGAGTCATTTACAACACAGAAAGAGGCCATTCAGCCCCTCACTGCCGGCTTTCTGTGCAACAATCCAGTCAGCCCCACTCCCCCGCTCAATCCCCGTATCCCTGCAAGTTCATTTCCTTCAGGTTTCCATCCAGTTTCCTTTTGAAATCTTTGATTGTCTCGGCTTCCACCATCCTCATGGGCAGTGAGTTTCAGCTCATTACCATCCACTGAGTAAAAAAGTTCCTCCTCATATTCCCCTGCATATGTTAACCAAAACCTTCCATCTGTGCCCCCTAGTCCGCGTTGCATCAGTTAATGGGAACAGTTTTTCCTTGTCTATGTTATCTAAGTCTATCATAATCATGGACACCTCTATCAAATCTCTCTCAATCTCCTTTACACCAGGAGAACAACTCCATCATCTCCAACTCACTTTGTAACTAAACTCCCATCCCTGGAATCATTCTGGTAAATCTCCTCCGCACCCTGTCAAGGACTTTCACATCCTTCCTACAGTCTGGTGAACAGAACAAGGCACAGTTCTCTTGTTGGGGTCTCACCAAAGCTTTGTAAAGTTTCAGCTAAGCCGCCCTGTTTTTGTATATTTGCCTCTAATTATGAAGCCCAAGATCTGATATGTTTTGCGAAACACTCTGCTAATATGTCCTGCCACCTTCAAAGATCAATGCATATGGAGCCCAAGGTCCTTCTGTTCCTGCACAATCTTTTGAACTGTGTCATTAAGTCTCTGTTGTCTTCCTATTATTTCTGACAAAATACATTACCTCACACTACTCTTTATTAAATTCTACCTGCCACTTCTATGTCCATTCTGCCAGCCTATCTATATCATGTTGTAGGTGGTTTGTATCACCCTCACTGTTCTCCACTCCTCCAAGCTTGCAATCATCAGAAAAAAATATAAATTCTACTCCGTATTCCAAGATCCGTGTCATTTTTATACGGTAAAAAAAAACAACTGTGGTCCCAGCACTGACCATTGTGTAACATCAATGTCGACCATCCTCCAGTCTGAAAAATAACCATTTAACACATTTCTCTTTTTGCTGTCCTTTGGACAGTTTTTGATCCAATTAGATGCTATTCCATGAGCTTCAATTTTGTTAACCAAGCTTGTGTGTGGTTCTTAATCAAATACTTTCATAAAATCCAGGTAGACACCATCCACCACATCCCCTTCATCAACCTTCTCTGATCATCGAAATAAATTCAATTAGCCCATCAAGCATAATCTGCCTTTTAGAAATCCGTGCTGACACTCCATAATTAACTCAAACCTCTCCAAGTGTGTGTTGTCCTTTTTCCCTGATCATTGTTTCTAGAACCTTACTCACCACTGATGTTACACTAACTGACCAGTAGTTACTAGGCCTGTGTGTTGTCCATTGATAATTCTGGGAGGTGAGGATGACCATCTATGTCATCATTTTCTCCCTCAGCAGCGAGAAGCAGGATGAGAGATCCCGTGGCTTTGTCAGGATAGCGGGATTCCTGATGGTGTAGGTGGCTCTGCGGGGTCTCCATGTCAACGGGGAGAGGTACAGGAACTGAAAGAACTCTCACTCCATTAATGTACAGTTGGAGTGTGAGCATGCCCAGTAAATCATGTTGGTGAATGTCCACTATCGTGGCAGCAGCCACCATACCTTCATTCTGAAGCAGTCAACCGGTCCCAACACTGTGGGTCTCCATGCAGAACCAGAATGTGACTCCTCGGAGACAAAGGAAACCCCCCTCTAGACCCAACTCATGTTTCTACAACCCCAAATCATCTCCCACCACCAACCAAACGCACACAATTAACATGTGCAAAATGTATGCAATGGAGTCACCAGGAACATGGTGGAACTGACCATCGGTGTGATGAAGCTTTACTTACGATGTGTGAACCGCTCGGGGGGTGTCCTCCAGTACACACTGGAGCAGGTGCCCAAGTTCATGGTGTTCTGCTGCACCCTTCATATCATCACCATCACGAGGACACAGGCATTGGCAGCAGGAATCCGGAGGCCACCTCAGGAGAACGAGGAGGAGGCAGGGAGGATATTTTCTGGATGCCTTCCACCAGGACAGGCTGTCGGAGAGTCCCTGCTAACATGCAGTTTTCTATAGGACAACTTCCCTTTCCCACAATGAATCCCCCATTCTCCTCCATTACACCCATCTGAGACGCCCCTTCACAGTGTTATTACAGCACAGAAGGAACTATTCAGTCCGACGTGTCTGCGTCGCCTTTCCAAATGAACAATTCACCTAATCCCATTCCCTGCCTTCTTCCCATAATCCTGCACATTCTTCCTTCTAAGACACCAGTTTATTCAGCTTTAGCATGTTTATAGATGTGGTCACCCAACAGTTGAAGATTATGCAGGGAGAGAAGGAATTGGTGATCCCCAGACAGTCAAAAAGAATCAGGCAGCTAGTGCTGCAAACCCTTGAGTGCATCTCACTCTCCAACAGGTATTCAGTTCAGAATACTGAGGAAAGTGATGCTTCACCTGGGGAGCGCAGCCAGAGCCAACTCCGTGTCAACACGGGTGGCAGAGCTGCAGAACGGGGTAGAGGGATGACTGGAAGAGCCAAAGTGATCAGTAGTCAGGGGAACAGGCAGGCGTTTATGTGGCCACAGAAGCGAATTGAGGATGGTGTGCTGCTTCCCTGGTGCCAGGGTCAAGGATGTCACTGAGCGACTGCAGAGCATCCTGAAGGAGAAGGGGAACAGCCAGCTGTCATGGTCCACATCGGAACCAGCGACAAAGGTAGAAAGAGGAATGTCGTCCTGCAGTCAGAATTTATGGAGCGAGGGAAGAAATAGGCCAGCAGGACCTCAAAGTGGTAACTTCTGGATTACTCCCAATGCCATGCACAACTGAGTATAGAAATAGAAAACTAAGACAGATGAATGTGTGGCTGGGAAGATGGTGCAGGAGGGAGGGCTTCAGATTCCTGGGACATTGGGACCAGCTTTGGATTAGATGGGACCTGTACAGGCCATACTGGTTGCACCTGATCGGAGCCGGGACTGGGTTACTTGCAGAACGTTTTGCTAGTGCTGTCGGGGAGGGTTTAAACTAGTTTTGCAGGGGGATGGGTACCTGAGGGTAGAATCAGTAGGGACAAAACCTGAAACGAAAATAGAAGGCAGAAAATTAATGGATGAGTCCAGGAGACAGAGGAAAAGAGGGTTAGAATTCTTTTTTAAAAGAGGTTGGCAATGCTCAAGGGTATCTATTTCAATGCAAAGAGTATAGAAAATAAAGTAGATGAGCTGAGGGCACAGATAGACAGGTAGCAGTATGATATCATAGCTATTACAGAAACATGGCTTAAGGAGGGGCAGGAATGGCAGCTCAACATTCCTGGTTACAGGGTTTTCAGACACGATAGGGAGGGGGATAAGAAAGGAGGGGAAGTGGCAATTTCGGTCAAGAAAACTATTGCTGCTGTTAGGAGGGATGATATGTTGGAAGGTTCATCAAGTGAGGCGATATGGATTGAGCAAAGGAACCAAAAAGGGGCAATCTCACTGCTGGGAGTGTGATCCCTGCAGCCAAACAGTCCGAGGGAGATAGAAGAGCAGATATGAAGGCAAGTCACTGAGAAGTGCAAGAACAATAGGGCAGTAATAGTAGGGGATTTTAATTACCCCAATATTAACTGGGATAATTTTAGTATGAAAAGAATTAAGGGAACAGAAATCTTGAGGTGCATTCAGGAGAACGTTTTTGGCCAGGATGTAGCAAGTCCAACAACAGAGGGTGCAGTTTTAGACATTGTTTTAGGAAATGAAGATGGGCAGGTGGAAGGAGTGGCAGGGAAGAGCATTCTGGTGGGAGTGATCATAATTCAGTTAGTTTTAACTTAATTATGGAGCAGGACAAGAGATATATCAGCAGTTAGAGTTCTCAATGGGGAAAGGCGAATATTACTAAACTGAGGAGCGAAAGTGGACTGGAAACAGCTGTTTGAAGGTAGTTCAGTCTCACAGCAGTGGGAGGCATTCAAATGGGGAGATTCAAAAGGTTCAGGATAAACATGTTCCCACAAAGAAAAAGGGTGAGGCGGCCAAATCTCGAGTCCCATGGATGTCAAGGAGCCGACAGGGTAGGATAACGCAGAAAAGCAAAGCTTCTGTCCGACACTGAGAACTCAATACTGCAGAAAGCCGAGAGGAGTATAGAAAGTGGAGGGATCAAATCAAAAAGGAAGTTAGGAAAGGAAAGTGAGGGCATGAAAGAATATTGGCAAGCAAAATCAAGGTGAACTCAAAGTTGTTTTCTTAATACATTAAGAGGAAGAGGATAACTAAGGGGAGAGTAGGACCCATAATAGATCAGAAAGGTAACCTTTGTATAAATGTGGAAGATATTGGTATGGTTCTTATTGAGCACTTTGCGTATGTCTTTAGAAAAGAGGGGGGATTTAGATATTGTCGTTAAGGAGGAAGAGTTTGAATTATTGGATATAATAAACATAGGGAGAGAGGAAATATTAATGGGATTAGCATCCTTGAAAGTTGAAACATCACCAGAACCGGATGAAATGTACCCCAGGCTGTTCAAAGAAGCAAGAAATGAAATAGCAAAGGGTCTGCCTACCATCATTTCCCAATCTCACTAGATACAGTTGTAATGCCGGAGTATTGGAGAATTGCTAACGTTGTACCTCTGTTTAAAAATGCAGCGAAGGATTGTCTGAATAATGACAGGCCAGTCAGTCTAACCTCAGTAGTGGGCAAATTATTGGAATCTATTCTGAGAGACGGGATAAACTGTCACTTAGAAAGGCATAGGTTTATCAAGGATAGTCAGCATGGATTTGTTAAGTGACTCTCTTGTTTGACCAAATTGATCGAATTTTTTGAAGCTGTTGCAAGGAATATAGATGAGGGTCGTGCAGTTGATGTGGTCTACATGGATTTTAGTAAGGTTTCTGACAAGGTCCCACATGATAGACTGGTTCAAAAAATAAAATCCCATGGCATCCAGAGAAATGCAGCAAGGCGGATACAAAATTGGCTCAGTGGCAGGAAACACAGGGTAATTATTGACAAGTATTTTTGCGACTGGAGGACTGTCTCCATTGTCATTCCACAGGACTCAGTAATGGGTCCCCTGCTTTCTCTGGTCTATATTAAAGATTTAGACGTAAATTTAGGGGGTATGATCAAGACTTTTGCAGACGACACAAAGATTGGCCATGTGGTGGATAGCGAGAAGGATAACTGTCGGCTGCAGGAAGATATTGACGTTCTGGTGAGATGGGCAGAAAAATGGGAATCGACCTGGATAAGTGTGAGGGGATGCTATTGGGGAGCTCAAACAAGCAAAGGAATACACGATTACTAGGACAATACTGAGAAGTGTAGAGGAAGTAAGGGACTTTGAAGTGAATGCCCACAGATCCCTGAAGATAGCAGGACAGTTCAATAAGACAGTTAAGAAGGCATATGGAATCATTTCCCTTTTTAGCCGAGGTATAGAATGTAAGAGCTGGGAGGCTATGCTGGAACTGTATAAATCATTGGTTAGGCCACAACTTGAATACTTTGTGCAGTTTTGGTAACCACATTACAGAAAGGAGGCAATTGCACTAAAGAGGGTACAGAGGAGATTTACGAGGATGTTGCCAGGACTGGAGAAATGCAGCTATGAGGAAAGATTGGATCGGCTGGGGTTGTTCTTCATGGAACAGAGAAGGCTTGAGGGGAGATCTGATTGAAATGAACAACATTTTGTGGGGCCTGGATTGAGTGGTGGTGAAGGGTCTATTCGCGTTAGCGGAAATGTCAGTGACTAGGGGACATAGATTTAAAGTGATTGGTAGAACTTTCAGAAGGGAGTTGAGGAAAAACATGTTCACCCAGAAATAAAAAATTGCGTCGGTGACAGGAAGCAAAGGGTAATTGTTGACGGGTATTGACTGGAGGACTGTTACCAGTCGTGTTCCAGAGGGCTCAGTACTGGGTGCCATGCTTTTAGTGAGGGTCTGTAACTCACTTCATGAAAGGATGGTTGAGGCAGAAACCCTCTACTCATTCAAAAGGAGTCTGGATGTGCACCTCAAGTGTCATAATCTGCAGGGCTGCGGATCAAGTGCTGGAATGTGGGATTAGAATAGGTGGATAACATTTCGGCTGTCACAGACACGATGGGCCAAGGTACCTCTTTCTGTGCCTTAAATTGTCTACGATTCTATGATTCTATAACACGAAACACGCTATCCTCGTTAACACTCACAATTCTGTCAACAAACTATCAAGACTATCAGAAATGATTTTCCATGAAGCTATCCGTGCTGCTTGTCATTTATTAAGACATGATTTTACAAGTAAGAAATATTTTGTGCTGGTTTATGGCCTCCAGAATTTTCAATGAATCAACATCAGACTGATCGTTACAGGGCTTATCCAACCTCTCCTTCTTTCAACAGGGTGTAACATTTACAGCCCTTTAATTCGCTGGCATCATTTTTAAAAACTCATTCATGGGTTGTGGACATCGCTGGCCAGGCCAGCATTTATTGCCCATCTCTAATTGACCATGCGAAGGTGGTGGTGAGCTGCCTTCTTGAACCACTGCAGTCCATGTGGGGTAGGTACACCCACAGTGCTGTTCGGAAGGAAGTTGCAGTATTTTAACACAGCGACAGTGAAAGAACGGCAAGATAGTGTCAAATCAGCATGGTGTGTGGCTTGGGGGGAACTTGCAGGTGGTGGTGTTTCCATACATCTGCTGCCCTTGCCCTTCTATGTGGTAGAGGTTGTGTGTTTGGAAGGTGCTGTCTAAGGAGCCTTGGTGTGTTGCTGCAGTGCATCTTGTAGATGGTACACACTGCTGCCACTGTGCTTCGGTGGTGGAGGGAGTGAATGTCGTGGATGGGGTGCCAATCAAGCGGGCTGCTTTGTCCTGGATGGTGCCGAGCTTCTTGAGTGTTGTTGGAGCTGCACCCATCCAGGCAAGCGGAGAGTATTCCATCACACTCCTGACTTGTGCCTTATAGATGGTGGACTGGCTTTGGGGAGTCAGGAGGTGAGTTAATCGCCTCAGCATTCCTCGCCTATGACCTACTCTTTGAGCCATGGTATTTATATGGCTACTCCTGTTCAGTTTCTGGTCAATGGTAGCCCCTAGGATGTTGATAGTGGTGGATTCAGCTATGGTAATGTCATTGAATGTCAAGGGAGATGATTAGATTCTCTCTTGTGGAAGATGGTCATTGCCTGGCACTAGTGCAGTGCGAATGATACTTGCCAATTATCAGCCCAAGCCTTGATATTGTCCAGGTCTTGCTGCATTTCTACACGGACTGCTTCAGTATTTGAGGAGTCACGAATGGTGCTGAAAATTGTGCAATCATCAGCCAACATCCCCACTTCTGGTCTGGTGATTGAAGGAAGGTCATTGATGAAGCAGCTGAAGATGGTTGGGTCTCGGACACTACCCTGAGGAACTCCTGCAGTGATGTCCTGGAGTTGAGATGATTGACCTGCAACAACCACAACCATCTTCCTTTGCATTCGGTATGACTCCAACCAGCAGAGAGATTTCCTGCTGATTCCCACTGACTCCATTTTTGCTCTGGCTCCTTGATGCCATACTCAGTCAAATGCTGCCTTGATGTCAAGGCAGTCACCTCTTGAATTCAGCCCCTTTGTCCATGTTTGAACCAAGGCTGTAATGAGGTCAGGAGCTGTGTGACCCTGGCGGAACCCAAACTGAACGTCACTAAGCAGGTTATTGCTAAGCAAGTGCTGTTTGATAGCATTGTCGATGACACCTTCCATCACTTTACTGATGATTGAGAATAGGCTGATGGGGCGGTAATTGGCCGGGTTGGACTTGTCCTGCTTTTTGTGTACAGGAAATAGCTGGGCAATTTTTCACATTGACGGGTAGATGCCAATGTTGCAGCTGTACTTGAACAGTTTGATGGGGGAACGGAAGTTCTGGAGCACGGGTATTCAGTACTATTTCAGGAATATTGTCAGGGCCCATAGCCTTTGCAGTATCCAGTGCCTTCAATCGTTTCTTGACATCACGCTGAGTGAATCCAACCCTGAGAAGCAGTACTGTATACTCCCCTCCACCTCCAGTCTGAACAATGACTGTTCACCACTTCTCTCTGCTTTCTGTCCCTGAGTCAGTGTCATATCAACACTATCACTGTCACATTAATCCATGTCATGACAAGTCTATGATATATCCACACTATCACTGTCACATTAATCCATGTCATGACAAGTCTATGAAATATCCACACTATCACTGTCACATTAATCCATGTCATGACAAGTCTATGAAATATCCACACTATCAATGTCACATTAATCCATGTCATGACAAGTCTATGAAATATCCACACTATCAATGTCACATTAATCCATGTCATGACAAGTCTATGAAATGTCAGTTGATCACAGGCCGTTTGAAAATCTATAAACCTAAGTGGATATCCATGAGTAGGGGCGGAAGATGTTGATAAGGTTCTGAATGAGCACTTTGTATCTCTCTTAACAAAAGAGGGGAACGATGCAGATACTGTGGGTAAGGAGGAGGAGTGTGAATTATTGGATGTGATATACAAAGGGAGAGAGGAAGTATGAATGGGATTAGCATCTTTGAAAGTTGGTAAATCACCAGGGCCAGATGAAATGTATTCCAGGCTGTCAAAAGAATTGAGAGAGGAAATAGCAGAGGATATGACCATCATTTTCCAGTCCTCACTGGATACAGGTGTAGTCCCAGAGGGTTGGTGAACTGTTAACATTGTACCTCTTTAAAAAGGGAGCAAAGGATAGACCGAATAATTGCAGGCCAAACAGCGTAACCTCAGTCGTGGGCAAATTATTGGAATCTATTCTGAGAGACAGGATAAACTGTCGCTTAGAAAGGCTCAGGTCAATCAAGGACAGTCAGCATGGATTTGTGAAGGGAAGATATTGTTTGACCAACTTGATTGACTTTTTCGAAGAAGTCGCAAGGATGATAGATGAGGGTAGTGCAGATGATATGGTCTCCGTGGATTTTGGCAAGGCTTTTGACAAGGTCCCATGTGGCATACTAGGTAAAACAAATAAAGTCCCATGGAATCCAGGGAAATGCAGAAAGCTGGATACAAAATTGGCTCAGTGACAGGAAACAAAGGGTAATTGTTGACGGGTGATTTTCTGACTTGAGGTCTGTTTCCAGTGGCGTTCCACAGGGCTAAGTACTGGGTCCCCTGCTTTTTGTAGTATATATGAACGATTTGAACGTAAATGTAGGGGGCATGATCAAGATGTGTGCTGATGGTACACAGATTGGCCGTGCGGTAGGTAGCGAGGAGGATAGCTAGGCTGCAGGAAAATATTGATGGCAGAAAAGTTACAATTAGAATTCAGCCTGGTTAAGTATGAGACGATGCAATTGAGGAGGTCAAACAAGGCAAAGGGACAGATGATCAATCGGAAAATACTGAGAAGTGTAGAGAAAGTGAGGGACCTTGGAGAGAATGTCCACTGATGTCCTGAATGTAGCAGGTCAGGTCGATAAGGTTGTTAAGAAGGCATATGGAATCCTTTCCTTTATTAGCTGAGGTATAGAATACAAGAGCAGTGAGGTTATGCTGGAACTGTATAAATCATTGGTTAGGTCACAACCTGAGTACTCTGCAGTTCTGGTCACCTAATTACACAAAGGATGGAATTGCGCTAGAGAGGGTACAGAGGAGATTTACAAGGATGTTTGCCAGGACTGGAAAAATGCAGCTATGTAGAAAGATTAGATAGGCTGGGGTTGTTCTACTTGGAACAGAGAAGGCTGAAGGGAGATCTGATTGAAATGGACATAATTTTGTGGTGTCTGGATAGAGTGGAGGTGAAGAGTCTATTCACCTTAGCAGAGAGATCAGTGACTGGGGGGCAGTAACTTAAAGTGCTTGGTAGAAGGATTAGCGGGGAGTTGAGGAGCAACTTGTCCACCCAAAAATACAAAATGGGCTCAGTGGCAAGAAACAAAGGGTAATTGTTATAATAAAAGCAAAATACTGCAGATGCTGGAAATCTGAAGTAAAAACACGAAATGCTGGAAATGCTCAGCAGGTTTGGCAGCATCTGTGGAGAGAGAAGCAGAGTTAGCGTTACAGGTCAATGATGAAGGGTCACTGACCTGTAACGTTAACTCTGCTTCTCTCTCCACAGATGTTGCCAAACCTGCTGAGTATTTCCAGCATGTCTTGTTTTTATTAAAGGGTAGTTGTTGACGGATATTTTAATGACCTGAGGACTGTTTACAGTGGCGTTCCACATGGTTCAGTACTGCATCCCCTGTTTATAGTGAGAGTCTAGAAATTACTGCCTGAAAGGATAGTTGAAGCAGAATCCCTCCACTCAGTGAAAAGGAATCTGGATGTTCACCTCAACTGTCATTATCTGCAGGGCTATGGATCAAATGCTCGAAGATGGGATTAGAATCGGTGGATCATTTTTTCGGCCGGTGCAGACACAATGGGCCAAATGACCTCTTTCTGTATCTTAAACTTTCTATGATTATATTACATGAAACAATCACAGTTACGTCCTCAACGAACTTGATGAAGATTTTCAGGAATGATATTTTATTACTCTTTCCGTGCTGCTTGTCATTTATTATCCCGTGTTTTACAAACAGGATATATTTTTGTGTTGGGTTATGACCTCTAGAATTTTCCAACCACCAACATTAGACTGATAGTTACAGGGTTTACCCAACCTCTCCTTTTTAAACAGGGTGTAAGATTGACAATCCTCCAGACCTCTGGCGTCACTCCCATATCCAAGGAGGACTGAAAGATTCTGTCCAGTGCTTCTGTCATTTCCACCATTCCTTCCCTCAGTAACCCTCACAAAACCCATGCAGACTGGGTAAATGTTCTACTTTATTGTGGTACAAAAAGTGTTGAATTGAAAGGGGTTAACTGAACCTGTTTGTTCATTGACTGTAATTAATGTCAGTCTCCATGGACCCTAATGGTGTCACTGGAGGGTTTCCCTCTTCTATGAATGCAGGACTCCTTTCAATGTGTTTTCCGAAAGTGTTAGCGGGACCATCAGCCCCGGCACTAAAAGGGATCCGTGGCTGCAGAGAGCGGGAGAGGAGAGATCAGAAACTGAACAATAGATTGGAATGTTACAGTAATGGATCAGAATCTGAGAACAATAGATTGGAATGTTACAACAATGGACAGGAGTTTATCCTATTGGTTTGACCGTCTTACTGCAGATTTTTATTGGATAACATTAGAACAGCGGCTCTATTTTGCTCTGAAGATGATTCAATTTATTTACTATCCCATCCTCGCTACTATTGGTGTCCCTGGTAAGTCTCTGTATCCAACTATTAGATTCATAAACCATATTTCACTGACTTAGTGTTCTTGCCATTTAAATCGTGAGAAGACTGAAACCATTATCTTCAGTTTCTGTCACAAACTCCATTCCCTGTCCATGATCTGCATCCCCCTCGCTGGCCATTGTCTCAGGCTGAATCAGGAAATTTACAACCTCTGGTATCTACTTAATGCTGAGCTGAGTTCATCCCCATATTCTCTCCATCCCCAGCCCGGCCAATTGTTATGGCCATGTGAGGAGGGGTCAGAGTGGCTCTTCTTTATTTGACCACAACAGTGTTTGTCCTTTATAAACAGTGAATATGCTTAACGTCTCAGTGAGTCTTTTACATCTTACCTTTGGTGTGATGGTGAAGAAACCGATTGGACAAGTTCTCTTGAGTTTAAACATGAAAGAGGTGAGTTTATTAAACTTAACAAGAGAAACCCGATCTGAATAAAATCATAAAAAAACGGAACACACAGTTGCACACACAGTCACACGAGAATCACACACACTCAAATAGATTACAGAGTGAGAAGTAAATTTGTGGTTGGATTTGAGTCCTGAATAAATTTCAAAAAACTCATTCTGTGATGTTGGGCGATTCCGTGGTCTTCCAGCTGAAGTTATATTCTTGAAGTCTTTTGCTTGTCGAAGTGCAGTATGTGGCTGGTCCACATTGCTCAGGATTTTCTTTGAGGCTTTCTTCCCCTGGTTACTCTGTCTGCAGCAATACGTAGGCTTGAGGGGCCCGCAGTCACATGTGGCTTTCAAACTTGTGATGTTAGGTGGAGAGAGAGATGGAGAGAGAGAGAGAGAGAGGGGTCACAGCCCTTCTGCTTCTTCACAGTTTGAATCATTGGCTTGTCTGTCTTTGTCCAGGGGAAACTCCCAGCTTTCACAGAGATGGACAGAAGGTCTCCTGACTGCCTCAGTGTATTCTCTGGACCCTTCTAATGAGATTCAAGGTTAGAAACTTCTATCTCCCCAGGGCTCAGGATACCACTGTTTATACATGGAGGAGTTTGCTCTTTCAAAGTCAATGTGTCAGGGTAGTCTTGCATGCAGAGTTAATGAATGTAATCTTATATAATTCAATCACTAGAGCAAGCCAATGATATTGGTCCAGGCACATCAGACATGTGTCTCCTGTTGTCGGCCTTAGAATGTGAAAATGTGTTTCAGATGCCAATTACGGTGGCCATCTTGGCTGCCAGTTTTTTCAAGGTTAACTGTAGGATTTTTTCTATTAAAAGGTTAGTGTAAGTTTCCAAACGATGAATTAAAATTCCTCCTTTGGCATGTTGTGTTATCTTAACACCAGCGCAGCACATGGAAAGAAATGTGATAACGGGAACATTTCATTTCAGAAATGTGGGAAGAAAAAGAAAGAAATATACATGCATTCTCAATAATCACTTCTCAAATTCACACATTAATCTTAGAATTATTGCAGCTGACATTGTCTGTTACAGCTGTACTGATTTAACTTTTTTGGTGTTTTGTCTGTGATGGTTATGTGTCGGGTTCGACGCTGGGCAATGCATCAACCATTGCATTGTTTACCTTTTCTCTCCTCTAATGAAGTTTTAACTGCTCAGGTTCCTGCACCTTAACAATCTTTCTCCCTAAACAGACAGTGTGTAATAAATTGTTTCTTTAGACCCTGTGAGGTGTCTGAGATCTCCTCTGGGCCTTTGTTCTTGCTGAGTTTGCCTTTGAAATTGTTGTATTTGATTAGCTTTGGGTTTTTGACCTGATCATTGGGTTCTTCAGTGGGTAGATCCACACTGACCTTACTTTTAGCTTTCTGGTGAGGTACCCAAGTGCTGTTTACTTTAGGGTACGTTCCCTTCACTTTTCCCTTTACTATGGGAAGAATCATTTTTTTTATCTACCCTATGTCCTCTGGGACATTACTGCTCGCAGGTCTTTGTCCAGCTTTCGCTGCACTCTGCAGCGGCACTTCGACTAGGTGAGGCATCTCCCTCACCATTGACATGCCTTTTTGGGACCTTTCCTTGTCATTGCACGTTTCTGTAAATGCTGTTAGCAGCCTTTTTAGGCTGCCTCTTTGACCTGCATTTAAGGAGGAGAGCGTAGGGTCTGATGGATCTCACATTTCAGGGTTGGCTATTCGGAGAGTAGGGGGTTCCAGTTGGGAATCCTCCTGGCCCTCCTCTAACCTGTCCTCACCGCCCTTTCCAATCCTTCCCTCCTGACTGCCTGACAGATCTGTACTTGGCTGTTCCCTCCACAGCCTTTGCTTTTTGCCTTTGGTCAGAAGTGTCAATTAAATAATGTACCTGACTATTCATTTTGCCACTCGATATGGACCACTGAACCGGGATTTCAGGGGTTCACCCTGCAGTGGGAATAGTAACAATACATGGTCTCTGTCCTGAAATGTTTTAGCGTTGGCATTTCTGTCTCCTTACCTTTCCAAAGCTGCCTCGGTGGTCTTCAGGTGCTCCCAAAGCATAGAAATGTAGTCTAACATGGAAGACTCATCCCTGTGTCCCAAAGACCTCTCCTTGATTAGTTTAAGGGAACCCCTCACCTCGTGTCCATAAACTAATTCAAAGAGACTAAAGCCAGTGGAATCATTGGATAAGTAACTGGAAACCAACAGGAGAAATCCCAGCCCTTTGTCCCAGTCATGGGGTTGCTCATAGCAGTATGGCCTGACCATTGTCTTTAGGGTCTAATAGTACCGCTCCAAAGCCCCTTGTGACTATGGATGGTAGGCTGAGGACTTTATTTATTTACTTATTTTATTTATTTAGAGATACAGCACTGAAACAGGCCCTTCGGCCAACCGAGTCTGTGCCGACCATCAACAACCCATTAATACTAATCCTACATTAATCACATATTCCTACCACATCCCCACCATCCCTCAACTCCCCTCCCACCAATCTATACAAGGGGCAATTTATAATGGCCAATTTACCTATCAGCCTGCAAGTCTTTGGCTGTGGGAGGAAACCGGATCATTTGGTGAAAACCCACGCGGTCACAGGGAGAACTTGCAAACTCCTCAAAAGCAGTAAACATAATCGAACCCGGGTCGCTGGAGCTGTGAGGCTGCGGTGCTCCAGATTACCTATGACCTTATAAAAAAGATGGACATAAAATGTTTGTCCTGATCCGACTGGATCTCAGCAGGCAGCCCATATCGGGTAAAGAATTGGGTTCGCCCCTTCACCACAGCCTTGGCAGGGATAGTTCTTCGGGCGAATGGCCTCTAGGAATCGTGTCACCACATCCATAATGGTGAGAAGACACTGGTATCCCGTTTAGATTTCAGCAGGTGAGCCCACAATCCACCAGCACTCTGCTGAAGGGGTCCCCAAAAGCTGGTATGTGAATTAGGGTGCAGGCTTTATTGCAGGTTGGGGCTTCCCCACAACTTAGCACATGTGACTAGTTTTACAAAACGCCACCACATCTTTGTGAAGCTGTGGCCAGTCAAAAAAATGTCTTCTGCGGGCTTTGATTTTTCATAAACCGAAATGTCCATCCATTAGAAGGTCGTGGGTCATTCTTAATATTTCTTTAAGGGACCTCAGCGGCACCACTATCTGGTGAACCACTGTCCACTCTTCATCCTCTGCTCTGTGAGGAGGTCGCCACTTCCTCATCAGCACCTCATTATTTAAATGGTAACACTCTGCAACTCCCTCTGCTTCAGTTTTGGTTTGGACAGTCTGTGCTATTTTTTAACACTGGGTCGGGTTGTTGAACCTCAGATAAGGAAGAACTGTTTAGTACATTCTTTGTCTCCTCTAACTTCCCGAAGAAGGTGTCAGACAACCAGAATGTAGGGTAATCCGTCTGCAGTGTCAGTTCAGGGGATTGTTTGGCCATGGACCGAGTCACCACACAATCAGGGAGAATGTCCGGGACCTTCTCCTGTAACTACTTTGTCTCCCGGACCTCTTTTGGTCTCTCTTGAACTACTGGGGAAGCTGCCACCTTTTCCCCTGTCAGATTATTACCCAGGAGCAGTTCGACCCATCACCCGGTAAACTAGGTACAATCCCCATGGTAAAGGGTCATGAAACTGGGTCACACTCCAAGTACACCGGATATAAGGGTATGGACATATACTGTCTTCCGATACCATTCACTAACGGTCTAGCATTCACTGCACTTTCTTTTTCCCAGCAGAAGGGATTGAGTGGCCCCTGTATCCTTGAGTATGACTATTGTTTTACTTGCCTCACTCAAGGGGTATGTGGTCACTTTTCCTTAGGATACAAATTCCTGGTACCTCTCATGGATTTTGTTTATTTTTCCCGCACTCTCTGTGGTGGGTTTACTGGGTCTGACTGCCGCAGTTGGAGGCACAGCCTGATCTGTTGTGCTTTCCATCAGGTCCCATTATCCTGCACTGATCTGGTGGTCCCTGATTAATGCTACAGGTTTTCCCATAACTTGCAGCATTCAGCTCGATGGTGATCTGCCTTATTCCAATGGAAACGCACAGGTCTTCGGCCATTACTCCTGCTCTCAGTGCCGTCCTATTTGGCCTGAGGATGGTCCATTGGGTGTCCAGCTTTTCCTCCTTGCCCAAGGCTGATCGGGCTCCTATCACCCTCCCACATTTTATTCTCGGGGCTTTGTGGTGAATAGGGAAGGGTTTCCCTTTGGGGTTAAGGCTTTGTGTACAAAGGAAAATTCATCAGCCAGAATTGCAACCTGCCTGGCTCTTTGAACCTTTCGTTCCTCTTTGTGGGTTTTAATGGTAGGGAGAGCGAGTTTTTGAACTCCTTGAGATGGATCACCACTCTAAGGTTCAGATTTGTGGGCTGCAATTTGAGTGTTTGTATCCACTGGTCAAAAGTAAACACAAAAACTGACTTTAAATCTTCTATAGCTACCTAAAAAAGAAACGTTTGGCGAAGACAAATGTGGGTCCAATACAGGCAGAGTCAGGGGAATTTATAATGGTGGACAGAGAAATGGCAGTGAAGCTAAATTATTACTTTGTGTCTATCCTCATTGAGGAAGATGCAAGGAAGTTTCCAGGATTAGAGATCCAAGGGATTAGGGAGAATGAGGACATGAAGGAAATTAATATTAGTAAGAATGTTGCATTGGAGACATTAATGGGGCTGAGGTTTGATGAGGCCCCAGGATCTGATATTCTGCACTCCAGGGTGTGGGAAGAGATAGCTATGGAGATGGTGGCTGCATTGGTGACTATCTTCAAAAATTCTATAGATTCTGGAGCGGTTCCTGCAGATTGGAAGGTAGCAAATGTCACCCCACTATTTAAGCAGGGAGGGAAAGTAAAAACAGAGAATTATAGACCTGCTTTCGTGCATCAGCCGTTGGGAAAATGCTGGGACTGTATTCTAAAGGATGTGATAAATGGACAGTTGGATAATAATCTGTTTGGGCATCGCAAACATGGATTTATGAGTGAGAAATCATGTTTGGCGAACCTGTTGGAGTTTTTATTGGGGATGTTACTAACAGAATTGATAAAGGGGAGACGGTGGACGTGTTATACTTGAATTTTCTGAAGGCTTTTGATAAAGTCCCCCACAGGAGGTTGGTTAGCAACATTAAAGCACATGGGATAGGAGGTAATATACTGGTATGGATTAAAGATTGTTTAACAGGTAGGAAGAAACGGGTCGTTCTCACTTTGGCAGGCTGTGATTAGTTGTGTACCGCAAGGATCAGTTCTTGGGCCCCAGCTGTTAACAATATATGTCAATGATTTGGATGTGGGGACCAAATGTAATATTTCCAAGTTCGCACATGACACAAAACTAGGTGGGAATGTATGTTGTGAGGAAGATGCAAAGCGTCTTCAAGGGGATTTGGACAGACATTGTGACTGGGCAAGAACATGGCAGATGGAATATAATATGGACAGATGTGACGTTTTCCATTTTGGTAGGAGGAACAGAAGTGCAGAGTATTTCTTAAATAGTAAGAGATTAGAAGGTGCAGATGTACAAAGGGAACCGTGTGTCAGTAAGTCACTGAAAACTAACATGCAGTGCAGCAAGCAATTCGGAATGCTAATGTTCTGTTAGCCTTTATCACAAGATGATTTGAGTACAGGAGTAGTGAAGTCTTACATCATGTGTATAGAACCTTGCTTAGACCACACCTGGAATATTGTGTGCAGTTTGGGTCCCCTTACCTTAGGAAGGATATTATTGCCATAGAGGGAGTGCAATGAAGGTTCACCAGACTTGTTCCCGGGATAGCGAGACTGTTCTATGAAGAGAGAAACTGGGCTTGTGTTCTCTAGAGTTTCAAAGAATGTGTCGGGATCTCATTGAAACCTACGAAATAATTAAAGAGATAAACAGCGTAAATGCGTGTACGATATTTCCCCTGGTTGCGGAGTCTGGAACTAATGGATACAATTTCAAAATAAGAGGGAAGCCACTTAGGACAGAGATGAGGAGAAATTTCTTGACTCAGAGGTTTCTCAATCTTTGGAATTCTGCATCCAGACGGATGTGGAATCTCAGTCGGTGAGTATGTTTAAACTATAGATTGACAGATTTCTAACTACAAATGACAAAAAGGGAATATGGAGATAATGTGTGAAACAGGCATTGAAGTGGATGATCAGCCATGGTCATATTGAGTGGTGGAGCAGCCTCGATGGGCTGAATGGTCCACTCCTGCTCCTATGTCCCTGTGTTCGGAAGCTGCTTAACTCTTTCAAACTCGAGATCACTTTAGTCAGGCTGCTTTCGGAGGGTTTGGAATGTTTGACGATACACTTCCGGTACTATCTCATGTACGCCCAGCATTGCATTTTTAATCATCTCATAATCTGATGAACTTTCATCTGGCAACAGTGAATAAACCTCATGGGATTTTCCTGTTACTTTGTTTTGTCAGAACAGTGTCCAGCTCTCCGCCGGACATTTCAGTTACTTTACAAGCGTTTCAAAAGTGACGGAAAATTCTGCCACATCCTCCTCATTGAACTTTGGAATGAACTGGGTGAAAGGGAGGAAAGCAGAAAGTAGGAAACATCTATCGTTGGGAAATTGTTAGAACCCATTATTAAGCAAGTAATAACAGGATATTTAGAAAGTCAAAACGCAATCCATCAGAGTCAGCATGGTTTTATGAAGGGTAAATCCTATTTGACGAATTTGCTAGAGTTCTTCGAAGCTGTGACAAGAAAAGTGGATAATGGGGATCCTGCAGATGTATATCTGGACTTCCAGAAAACATTTGATAAGGTGCTGCAGAAAAGGTTAATACACAAGGTAAGATTACATGGGGTTAGGGGCAATTTATTAACTTTGATAGAGGATTGGCTAACCAACAGAAAACAGAGGGTCGGCATAAATGGGTCTTTTTCTGGTTGGCAAGATGTAACTGGTGGGGTACCACAGGGATTGGTCCTTGGCCCCTGCTATTTACAATATATATTTATGACTTGGATGCAGGGATAGAAAGTACTATTGCCAAATTTGCAGATGACTCTAAAATAGGTGGGATAGTAAGTTGCAATAATTAAATAAGAAATTTACAAATTGATATGGATAGGTTAGGTGAATAATACAAAATTTGGCAGATGGAGTTTAATGTGGATAAGTGTAAGGTTATCCATTTTGGTCGGAAGAATAGAAAGGCAAATTATTATCTAAATGGAGAGAAACTTCTGAGTGCTTCGGTGCAGAAGGATCTGGGTGTCCTCGTGCATGAAAAGCAGAAAGCTAGTTTGCAGGTACAGCAGGTGAAAAGGAAGGCAAATTGAATGTTGGTATATCTTGCTAAAGGAATAGAATATAAAAGTAGGAAAGGGTTGCTGCAACTGTACAAGGCATTAATGAGACCGCACCTGGAGTATTGTGTACAGTTTTAGTCTCCTGACTTGAGGATGGATGTAGTTGCATTGGAGGCAGTTCAGAGGAGGGTCAATAGATTGATTCCAGGGATGAGGGGTTTGTATTATGAAAAGAGATTGAGCACTTTATGCCTTTACTCTCCAGAGTTTAGAAGAATGAGAGTCGATCTAATTGAGGTCGATAAGATGATTAAGGGGATTGGCAAAGTCGACATCGAGAAGACGTTTCCTCTTGTGGGGCAACCTAGAATGAGAGGTTATTGTTTTAGGATAAGGGATAAGGATTTAAAATAGAGATGAAGAGAAATTTCTTCTCTCAAAGGGTCGTGGGTCTGTGGGATTCACTACCCGGAGTGCAGTAGATGCCGGGACATTGAGTGAATTTAAGGAGGAGAAGACGGATTTTTAATTAGAAATGGGTTGAAGAGTTATGGAGAACGGGCAGGAAAGTGGAGTTGAGGCCGAGATGAGATCAGCCATGATCATATTGAATGGCGAAGCAGGCTCGAGGGGCTGAATTGCCTACTCCTGCTCCTACTTCTTATGTTATTATGTTCTTATCTGGATCTTTCCAGACAAGAGCGGGTGACGTATCCATTATCTCTCTCTATGTTGTCCATTCATGTATCTGCTGTATGACGGAGGCCATCTATGTCGGGTGAGGTGAATTATACTGCCTGCTCCCTCAGCAGGGAGAAGCAGGTGAGAGTTCCCGTGGCTTTGTCAGGATAGCGGGATTCCTGATGGTGTAGGTTTCTCTGCGGGATCCTCATGGCAACGGGGAGAGGTACAGGAACTGATGGAACTCTCACTCCATTAATGTACAGTTGGTGTGTGAGCATGCCCAGGACATCATCTTGGTAAATGTCCACTATCCTGGCAGCAGCCACTGTCCCTTCATTCTGAAGCAGTCAGCCGGTCCGAACACACCGGGCCCCCATGCAGAACCCGAATGTGGATCGTGATCTCTAAACTCCAGACACACCCCTTCCCCCACACAACACCACCAGGTGAAGCAATGCTTCCGAAGTCTGAACCGCTCGGGGAGAGCCCTCCAGTACACACTGGAGCAGGTGTCCAAGTTCATGGTGTTCTGCTGCACCCTTCATATCATCACCATCATGAGGACACAGGCATTGGCAACAGGAATCCGCAGGCTACCTCAGTAGGAGGAGGAGGAGACAGGGAGGATATTTCCTGGATGATTTCAGCCCAGACAGGCTGTCAGTGAGACGCTGCTAAGATTCCAGTTCACAGAGGACAACTTCCCTTTCCCACCATGGAGCCCCCTCTTCTCCACCATTACACCCATCTGAGATGCCCCATCACAGCGTCCCCTAGGTAACCATCCTGCAATAAAAACACCAACAAAATGTTTTTCATGATCATCTTTATCCAACAACACATGCAATTATACAAACAAAACTGAACTGTTCACCCTTGTATATTCCCTTAGTCCCTGTCTTGTGGGTTCCCTCAACCTGCCTACTGCTCCTACACAGTGCTTATCCAGTGACTGCAGCATGGCTGGTGGAAGGCTGCTGTCTTTCACTGGGGGTGACTGCAGATGGCCTTTCAGGACGTCCCCGAACAGCTCTGGGCCTTGAGGACTCGGATTCAGACTGCACCACCTCGACATGGGCAGCAGCTCCAGCAATATTCACATCTGAGTCCTGTGTATTATAACTCGTTTGTGACCTCACCCTCCTGTGATCTGACACATGAACTATCCTTTCCCCCTGGCTTGGTTGCACCACACTCGTGCTCGGTGACTCACCACGTGCAGATTCCGACTCTATATCACCCTCTGAGGTACACGCACTGTAAGTATTTGATCTGGTGGCTGTGAGTGTCAGACCAAGTGATGGGGCTTCACCATCAGTGCTCTTTTGCTGCTCTCTTTCTGTCCCTGGAACTGCTGTGACTGGGAAGTTGGTTGTATTGGGTTATCATTGGAAAGTATAAAATCAGAAGGGGAAGTTTGAGGTGAAGGATTGGGGGTGGAATGGAAAGCAGGAGGTCCATGGTCTTACCATCTCCAGCTTTTACATCAACATTTCTAACGTTTACCAGTTCTGATGAAGGGTCACAGATCTGCAACATGAACTCTGTTTCTCTCTGCACCGATGCTGCCAGACCCACTGAGTATTTCCAGCATTTTCTGTTCAGGTACACAGATGTGCCCCATTGACCAACTTATCTCAGCCTTTTATTTTTTTAGCTTAAGTTTGCATTTCTGGACAACCTCAGATATTCAATTGAGAATAAAATCGTAATTCCCATCATACACCTCGAAAATCCTTAGTATGTCCGTCTCCCCAGGCGTGCCTGTTTTTCTTCCCTACCAGGTTACCAATTGACTATTTCCTGTGATATGCTAGTGAGATTGTTTTTCTGACTTTACTTATTCAAAACACTCTGGAAGTCCCCCCCCCCCCCCCCCCCCCCCGCCACCACGCTCTTAGTGATGAACACACACGTTTGATTGAGTGTAAACTCTCTTTGTTTGCAAATGTCCTACCCAATCTCAGCAATGATAGCTCAACTGAGTTTGCTATTTCTCACAAATCAAGTAAACCAAGCCTAATATCCCGATCTCTGTGTTCCCTCTCCTACACCACTGTAAGGTCTGATCTAGGGTCACAGATTACCCAAAAGGAGGTGACAGGGTCACAAGCAGTTTATGGAGGAGTGACGGTTCAAATACAGCACAAAATCAGAATAAACATAGTAGAGCAACAAGATGTGACAGATGAGAAAGGCTTTCTGGCTGTGGATTAGATTTTAGAAGCTATTATTAAAGATTTTATGGAAGGCTGGTAGAAAAATTCAAGGCGATCGGGTAGAGTCAACATGGTTTTGTGAAAGGGACATTATATTTAACCAATTAACTGGAGTTCTTTGAAGAAGTAATATGTGCTGTGGATAAAGGGGAACTGGTGGATACACTGTACAAAGATTTCCAGAAGGCATTTGATGAGGTGCCACATAGAACATAGAACATAGAACAGTACAGCACAGTACAGGCCCTTCGGCCCACGATGTTGTGCCGAAACTTTAACCTACTCTAAGATCAAACTAACTACCTACCCTTCATTCTACGATCATCCATGCACCGATCCAAGAGTCGATTAAATACCCCTAATGTATCTGCTTCTACTACCACCGCTGGCAACGCATTCCACGCACCCTCCACTCTTTGTGTAAAGAACCTACCTCTGACATCTCCCCGAACTCTTCCTCCAATCAGCTTAAAATTATGCCCCCTGGTGATAGCCCTTTCCGCCCTGGGAAAAAGTATCTGGCTATCCACTCTATCTATGCCTCTCATCATCTTGTACCCCTCTGTCAAGTCACCTCCCATCCTTCTTCGCTCCAATGAGAAAACCCCTAGCTCCCTCAATCTTTCTTCGTAAGACATGCCCTCCAGTCCAGGTAGCATCCTGGTAAATCTCCTCTGCACCCTCTCCAAAGCTTCCACATCCTTCCTTTAATGAGGCGACCAGAACTGAACAAAATATTCCAAGTGTGGTCGAACCAGGGCCTTATACAGCTGCAGCATAACCTCGCAGCTCTTAAACTCAATCCCCCTGTTAATGAAAGCCAACACACCATACGCCTTCTTAACAACCCTATCAACTTGGGTGGCAACTTTGAGCGATCTATGGACATGTGCCCCAAGATCCTCCACACTACCAAGAATCCTGTCTTTAAGCCTGTAATCTGCATTCAAATTCGACCTTCCAAGATGAATCACTTCACACTTTTCCAGGTTTCACTCCATCTGCCACTTCTCCACCCAGCTCTGCATCCTGTCAATGTCCCGTCGCAACCTACAACAGCCTTCCACACTATCCTCAACTCCAGCAACTTTCGTGTCATCGGCAAACTTGCTAACCCAGCCTTCCACTTCCTCATCCAAGTCAGTTATAAAAATCACAAAGAGCAGAGGTCCCAGAACAGATCCTTGTGGAACACCACTGGTCACCGAGCTCCATGCTGAATACTTACCATCTACTACCACCCTCTGACTTCTATGGGCCAGCCAATTTTGTATCCAGAACGCCAACTTTCCCTGAATCCCATGCCTCCTTACTTTCTGAATGAGCCTACCATGGGGAACCTTATCAAACTCCTTGCTAATATCCATAAACACAACATCCACTGTTCTTCCTTCATCAATGTGTTTCGTCACATCTTCAAAGCATTTAGTTAGGCTTGTGAGGCATGACCTTCCCCTTCCAAAGCCATGCTGACTGTCTCTAATCAAAGAACATTGCGGAAAATAAAAGCTCATGGTCTCGGAGGTAACACTCTGGCATGGTCTCTCTGTCTCTCTCCCTGACCACACATTTCATCCCTCCAGCTCCACTGGTGCTGTGGAAGTTTGGATCCATAAAATGGTGTGAGCTGCACTGCTGGTACCATCCAGCACATTGTACAGGACACCCAGACTGGCCGCGGTGCTCGCGTGGCTGCAACATGCGTGTGTCTGCAGTGTAAGGAAGGGACTGAATATGGTGTCTATCAGCCATTCCGGCAGCTTTGACGTCCGTCTTTGAAACTTGTTCTGTGTATGTCCACTGACCACCTGTATTAGTCTCGCTCAGCTGAACAGACAGTAAGAAGCACGAGGAGCCCCTTCTAATTTTATTCAAAAGGACGAGGCATCCAACTTACACGTGACCGGCTTTTGACTTGCTTCTGCTATTGTAAAGTTAGTGGAGGTGCTGTGGATGGTTTTCTGGAGGTTGTGTTGTGAGCTGCTGCAGACATTCAGCGAGGACAGAGGATTTGGTGACCCAACTCTGGACGAGGTCTCGGGACTGTATTTACAGTGTCTCTGGGTCTGTAACATGACCAACAAATGGAGCGGAAGCTGCAGAAAGGGGAAGCACTTTAAAGAGGGCGGAGGAGGGGGCTCTGCCCTACCAACCCTCGGCTTTCCAATAGCAAAACTAGCAGTGGTCCTAATACCGAGCCCCGGGGAACACCACTGTATACTCCCATCGAGTCCGAACAACAATCTTTCACAACTTCTCTCTGTTTACTGTTCATGAGGCAATGTTATATCCACACTGTCACTGTCCCTTTAATCCATCACGTTCAGTTTTCCTAACCTGTCTATTGAATGTCAGTTGATCAAACACCTTTTGAAAGTCCATATATATAACCTCAACCACCTGCATCAACCCTCTCCATTGTTTCATGAAAGAACTCCATCAAGTTTACCTCAGCACCACCTCTCTCCACTCCTCCACTGTTGTTAAATTATCAGACTGCTTATCCGACATCCAGTACTGGATGAGAAGAACTTGCCTCCAATTAAATATTGGGAAAATTCAGGTCCATGTTTTCACTCCGCACTCCAGCTCTGTTCCCCTGCTATTGATCCCACCCTGGTAACAGTCTGAGATTCAGACAGACTGTTTACAACTTTGGTGTCACATTTAATCACAAAATGATCTTCTAACATAATACTCATGCAATCATTGCAATCGCCTATCTCCACCTCAGTAACAGAGCCTGACTTCACCCCTGTCTCAGCCCTTCTGCTGCTGAAATTCATTCATGCCTTCATTACCCCTGGACATGACCATTCCAGTTCACTCCTGTCTGGTCTACCGCATGCTACTCTCTGTAAACATAAGGTTCCCCCAGAACTCTGCTGCCCATGTCCTAACTCGCACCAAGGTTTGTTCATATATCAGTGACTGACATTGACTCATGATCAGGCAATGTCTTTATTTACATTTTTCACCTTGTTTTCCCTCCATGACCTCGCCCCCTTCCTGTATCTGTAATATCCTCCAACCGAACAACCCTTCAGTACATCAGAACTCCTCTAATTCATGACTCTTCTACCTCCCTGTTATTAACTGTTCCACCTTTGTTGGCCGCACCTTCAGTTGCCTAGGCCCCAAGCACTGGAATATCCTCCGTACACCCCTCCATCTCTCCATCTCTCCACCATGCTTACCTTCTTTAATGTACCCATTAAAACCTACTTCTTTGACCACACTTTTGGTCCTCTAACCTAATATTTCCTTATATGTCTCGGTGTCATTTTTTATTTTATAATGCTCCTGTGAAGCATCTTGGGATGTTTTATTACATTAAAGGCACTAAATAAAATAAGTTGTTGTTGTTGACGTTTGCCAGACATGATTTGGGATTCGCATTTCCGTGCTGCTTCTCAATTAATATCTCATTTTTTTCGAGCAAGGAATACCTATCGCTTGGTTGTGACCTTTTCAAATTTCTAACCACTGACATTAGACTAACTGGTCAGTGTAGGGTTTACCCCAGCTCTCCTTTTCTAAACAGGGTGTAACATTTACAACCGTCTCGTCCTCTGTCATAACTTCCCTATCCAAGGAGGATTGGAAGATTCTGTCCAGTGCCTCTTCTATTTCCACATTTACTTCCCTCAGTAACCCTCACACAACCCATCACACTGGGTAAATGTCCCACTTGTTTGAGTTCCAAGAAGTGTTCGATGGAAAGTGGTTAACTGAATATGTTTGTTCAGTGACTGTAATTGAAGTCAATCTCCATGGACCCTAAATGTGTCACTGGAGGTTTTCCATCTTCTATCAATAAGGGATTCCTTTCAAGGTGTTATCCCATTGCGCCAGTGGAGTATCAGCCTCAACACGTATAGAGATCAGCGGCTCTAGAGAGAGGGAGAGGATAGATCGGAACCTGACAACAATAGATTGGAATGTTACAACAATGGGTCAGATTCTGAAAACAATAGATTGGAATGTTACAACAGTGGGCAGAGGTTTATCGTGGCCTCTTTACATGCTTTCAGCGCATGATTCGCTGTCTTTAACTTCTCAGATCTATTTTACACTGCTGATTATTCAACACATTTACTATCCCATCCTCGCAACTGTTGCTGCCCCTGGTAAATTTGGCAATACAGCTATTAATTTTATAAACCATGTTTAACAGCATTACTGCTCCTGGAATTTACTTTGCCCTCCTTGCTGCTGTTGTTATTCCTGGTGAATATCTATCTCCAGCTATTAGCTCGACATACTATTGCTATCTGTATAATAGTTCTTGAAATTTGCTCTCATCTTTCCTGCTGTTACTGCCCCTGGTAAGTCTCTATTCCCACATATAGTAACTGCCAACCCTGGTTCACTGAAATACTGGTCAAGTACTTTAATTATTTTTGAAGACTGAAGACAGTATCATTGTTTTCCATAAGAAATTCTGTCCCCTATCTGAGAACCACATACCCGACCCTGCCCAATGTCACAGGTTGAACCAGACAGGTTACAACCTCTGTGTTCTATCTAATCCTGAGCTGAGTTCATCTCCATATTCTCTTCATCACCAACCCTGCCTACTACCACCTCTGTAATATCACCTGTCTCCACCACTGCCACAGCCCATCTGCTGCATGCACCCTCATTCGTGTCACTGTTGAATCCACACTTGACTGTTCCAATTTTATCCTGGTCACCATCCCAGTTATAACCCTCCATAAACCACAGTCCATCCAGAATCCTGCTGCCTGTATCCTAACTCACACCAAATCCCGATCACCCATCACCCCTGTACTCACTGATCTACATTGGCTCCCAGTCTGGCAGCACCTTAATTTTAATAATCTTATTCTTGTGTTTGAATCCCTCCCTGGCCTCACCCCTCCCATTCGTCTCATTGTGCTCATTCCCATATCCCAAAACAACCTTTGCCTTCAAATCTATTTCCATGTTTCCTTTTAAAGTGAATTTCCTTCCATCTCTATCTGCCTGGTGATCATTTTCGGTTCTACAACACCACTCTTTCCTACACTATGGAAGCCTGGATCCACAAAAGGTGTGAGCTGAGCTATCAGCCACTTCTGGCATGGTGAGCACACCGTCCCACGCTGTGCAGCATTCTATCCCGGGTGAACATTGTATGCACTCGTACAATGAGGAGTTATGGAATGTCACATCAAACTGCTATTCCAGTACTTTGATGTACGTCTTTGAAACTTGGTCTGTGCATGTCCACTGACCACCTGTGTTAGTCACTGTCAGCTGAACATACATTCAGCTGCACGAGGAACCCCCTCTCGTGTTATTTAAATGTATCAGGCATGCAACTTTCAGGTGACGGGCTTTTGACTTAATTCTGCTGTTGTAAAGTTAGTGGAGGTGCTGTGGGTGGTTTTCAATAGTTTGTGTTGTGAGCTGCTGCAGACATTCAGGGAGGACAGAGGATTTGGTGACCCAACTCTGGACGAGGTATGGCGACTGTAGTTGCAGTGTCTCTGGGTCTGTAACATGACTAACAAATGGAGTAGAGGCTGCAGAGAGGGGAAGCTCTGTAAGGAGACAGGGGAGGGGACTCTGTCCTACCCACCCCGGGTTTGCCAAGAGCACTTTTCCTACCTGCACCTAACCCAGGAGCAGTGTGTGAGGTGACTCTGAATCAATAAAGAGGTGGTCACAGAGCTGTGTTAGCTCCTGTAACACGACCTGGAGCCTCACACCAGGGGAGGACGGAGCTGTCAGTGGCCGTTAACGTCGCAGTTTCATTGAACTTCGATGTATCTCGACCTTTCCATGCAGAAGCAGCTGACACACCCATCATTGATTAATGGAATCACTTTTGGCACAGAGGGAGTCCATTCTGCCTATCGAGACGGTGCCCGTTCTCTGTTGAGCAATTCATTCAGTCCTGCTCCCACACTTGATCCCCATAGCCCTGCATGTTCTCTTCCTTCAAGTACCCATCCAGTTTCCTTTTGAAATTGGAATGAAGGATCAAATTGGGAGGAAGTAAAGCTGGCAACAGGTGGTAGAAAAGTAGAAAGTGACATTAGAAGCAGGCAACACAAAAGTGAGCATCAACTTGTCTTAGAATGCTGAATGTCAAGATGACAAGGTTAAGGGCGCTCTACCTGAATGCACGCAGTATTCCCAACAAGATTGATGATTTAAAGGCCGAAATGGAGGTAATTATGTCTGATCCAATTGTCATGACGGAAATGTGGCTACAGGGTGACCAAGCCTGAGAACTGAATGTACAAGTATGTTCGACATATATGAAGGATAGGCAAAAAGCAAAAGGCAGTGGTGTTGCGCTGATAATATGGGATGGGATCAGTACATTAGTAAAGGAGGATCTCAGGGCTCAAGAACAAAATGTGGAATCTGTTTGGGTGGAGCTAAGAAACAGCAAGGGGCAGCAAACATTGTTAGGAGTTTTTTTATGGACCACCAAACAGTAGTGGCAGTGTGGGGGATGGCATTAATCAGGAGATTAGAGTATCATGTAGCATGGGTAATACAGTATTCACGGGTGACTTCAATCTTCATATAGATTGGGTAAACCCAATGAGAACTTCTGCTAGGGATGACAAGGTACTGGACTGTGTTAGGGCTGATTTTCTAGAACATAAACTGAGGAACCGATTAGAAAACAGTCTGTTTTAGATCTAGTATAATGTAATGAGACAGGGTTAACTAATGTCATTGTAAAATAACATTTAGGGATGAATGACCAAAATAGAATTTTACATTCCGAAGAAGGGTCACTGACCCGAAACGTTAACTGTGCTTCTCTTTCCACACATGCTGCCAGACCTGCTGAGTGATTCCAGCATTTCTTGTTTTTGTTATAGAATTTTACATGATGTTTGAACGTGCAGTAGTTCAATCTTAAGCCAGGGTGTTAAATTTGAACAAAGTAAATTATGAAGGTATGAGGGGCAAATTGGCCGAGGTGGAATGTAAACATGCATTGAACGGTATGACAGTACATAGGTAATGGATAGTCTTCAAAGAAATATTGCATAATTTACAGAAGCTATACATTCGATCAAGGCACATAGACCCCAAAAGTAAAGGCAGTCAACAGTGGATAACAACGGAAGTTAAGGACTGCATTAGATTAAAAGAAAATGCCTAAAGAGTTGCCATAAATAGTAGAAAACCTGAGGATTGGGAGGATTTCTGAATATAGCAAAGGAGGATGAAGAAACTGATAAAGAAATGGAGAATATAATATGAATGTTAGCTAGCAAAAATATAAAAGTGGGCTGCAAAAACGTCTACAGGTACGTAGAAAGGAAATGTTTGGCGAAGAAAAATGTGGGTGCATTACAGGCAGAGTCAGGAGAATTTATAATGAGGAATAGAGAAATGGCAGAGAAGCTAAATGATTATTTTGTGTCTGTCTTCACTGAGGAATATGTAAGAAATCTCCCAGAATTAGAGATCCAAGATGTTGGGGGAAAGAGGAATTGAAGGAAATTAATATTAGTCAGGATCTTGTGTTTGTGAAATTAATGGAGCTGAAGGTTGATAAGTCCCCAGGACCTGATATCCTACATCCCAGAGTGTTGAAAGAGCTAGCTATGCAGATCGTGGATGCATTGCTGATCATCTTACAAAATTCTATAGATTCGGGTTCCTGGAGATTGGAAGGTAGCAAATGTCACGCCACTATTTAAGAAGGGAGGGAGAGAGAAAACAGGGAATTACAGATCGGTTAACATGACGTTAATCGTTGTGAAAATGCTAGAATCTATTTGAAAGGATGTGATAAATGGGCACTTGGATAATAATGACCTGATTGGCATAGTCAACATGGATGTATGAATAGGAAATCATGTTTAAGAACCTGTTGGTGCGGGAAATGAGTGAGTGGGAATAGCCTGGAAATCACTGCCTGCGAGGCTGGTGGAAGCAGATATGGTGAATGATTTCAAAAAGATATTGGATGGATACTTATGGGAAATAAACTTGCAGGAATGTGGAGACAGCTGGGGAATGAGACTGTCTGGATTTATCTACAAAGAGCAGGCATAGACTCGATGGGACAAATGGCCTCATTCTGTGCTGAAATGACGATGACTCTAAGACTCTCTGACAGGTGAATACTATTACTATTGCTTTCCTATACTGGGAAAGTTTCTAATGGACTGGGCAGTATCACCCTGTTGAACCCAATGATCTAAGTGAAATGTTTGATGTCCCAGAATGTGGTTAACAAATGTCCTTCACAAACAGAATAAATCAGTTCAGGCCCACTCACAATTCTGGAGTCATTCACAATGGGAAGTAGTTTCTCCTGGTTTTCTCTGCATAGGACAGCAGCCAGGCTTTTCACTGTGTCCCCCATCGCCATGTGGAAAGTCTTGTCAGGGTTAAGTGAGATAAGACACGTTGCCTGGGCGAAAGCTGTCTTCATTCGTGTGACTGCTTGAATCCAACCGGGTTAAACCTGGTCATCATCACCATTAGGTAGTTCATAAAGAGGAGTCACAGTCTCTGCAAATCGAGGGATGAGGGTCCGCTGATACCCCACCAGCCTGAGAATAGGACATAGGGCAGACTTTGAGGTGGGCAGGGGTAGACACTGGATGAGTTTCTAATGATACCCCGACCCTGAGGATAGGACACAGGGCATTCTTTGAGGTGGACAGTGGTAGACACTGGATAAGGGTTCATTACACCCCACCAGCCTGAGGATAGGGCACAGGGCAGTCCTTAAGGTGGACAGGGGTGGACACTGGATGAGGGTCCACTGATGCCCCACCAGCCTGAGGATAGGACGCAGGGCAGTCTTTGAGGTGGACAGGGGTAGACACTGGATGGTCTCCACCTGATGTTCGTCTGGGCTGGTGCAGGATGATCCAACCTGGACACTTGGAAATTTGACACGATCTTGCACAGCTGGGCCTGACGTGGATGGTCTTTTCGTCCAGCTCCCAAATTTATTGCAGCAGTTCCTGTAAAAGGGTTAATTGTGTGGACACGGTCTGTGGTGATGATGAGGAGATCATCGACACATTGCAGCAAGCAGGAAGACTGTGAAAAGCTCATAAGGGCCCGGCCGTAAGTTAGTGGGAAATAGTGGAGTTATGATGGATCCCCTTGTGACAGACATTTCCGGGGTACCTCTGTTCCTCAGAAGTGAATGTGAATTTAAATTCTTCCTCGAGCTTTACTGGGATACTCCAATAACGATTAGAGATATCCAGGGTGGTGAAGACAGCCCTGCCACTGGGAATCCGGGAGAGTAGGATAGGTGTCTATCAGACATCCGGGTTCACACAGGGATGACTGAGTTGAGTTTGTGGAGGTCAACAGTCAGTCACCAGCTGCCATACGGTTTTCTAACCGGCCAAATGGGGCAGTTAGTAATGAATGTGTCTTTGTGAACTACACCCTGGTATAAAAATGACCTGATAGTGTCTGGAATATATGATATAATCTCAGCTCGGTATGAATACTGCTTCATGGAGCATGCAATGGTCAGTTAATTTCTTCAGGTCTGTTCATGTTTCCACAGTCATCTTAATGAGTTGTGATTACACTCAGCACCGATTCGAGAATCGCCTGCAGCTCAGAGTCATCAGAGGTGTCTGGTAACCACTCCTCTGATATTTTAATCATGAATATTGAAGGTGCACTAGAAACCAGAGTAGGGTATGGTTTAATGTTCTACAGTATACAAATATAGGGATAATCAATTACTGCTGATAACCTTGGAGCACATTTCTGCCCAGTAGTCCCTGTCCATTATGCAGGATCATATAAAAGGGAGGTAGGACTTTGACATGAACTCTGTTGCCACTCCTACACCACTGTAAGATCTGATCTCGGGTCACAGATTAACCGAAAGGAGGTGGAAGGGTCACAAGCAATTTATTGCAGGGAAACCTTTGGAAAAAAATCGGAGGGACCGGATTAATCTCCACGTGGAGAGGCAGGGATTAATCAGGGATAGTCAGTATAGCTTTGTCAAGGGGAGTTCGTGTCTAACTAAATTGACTGATTATTTTCGAGGCGGTGACTAGGGGTGCAAATAAGGGTAAAGCAGTCGTCTACATAGACTTCAGTAAGGCTTTTGATAGGGTCCCGCATGGGAGATTTGTTAAGAATGTAAGAGCCCATGGGATCCAGGGCAATTTGGCAAATTGGATCCAAAATTGGCTTCGCGGCAGGAGGCAGATGGTGATGGTCAAGGGCTGTTTTTGCAAGTGGAAGCCTGTGACCAGTGGTGTACTGCAGGGATCGGTGTTGGGTCCCTTGCTGTTTGTAGTGTACATTAATAATTTAGACGTGAACATAGGAGGTGAGATCAGTAAGTTCGCAGCTGACACGAAAATTGATTGTTTTGTGAATAGTGAGGAGGAAATCCTTAGATTACAGGACCTTGTTGTACTTGTCCATTGATCACTGAAGGCAGCAGCACAGGTAGACAATGCGGTCAGGAAGACGTATGGGACACCTGCCTTTATTAGCCGAGACGTAGAATATAAGAGCAGGGAGGTTATGATGGAATAGTATTAAACTCCAGTTCGGCCACAACTGGAGTACAGTGTATAGTTCTGGTTGCCACACTGTAGGAAGGATGTGATGGCAATGGAGAGGGTGCAGAATAGATTCACCAGGATGTTGCCTGGGCTGGAGCATTTTAGCTATGAAGAGCGACAGGAAAGGCTAGGGTTGTTTTCCTCAGAGCAGAGAAGGATGAAGGGTGTCATGATTGTGGGATACAAAATTGTGAGGGGCATTGATAGGTTAGATATGAAGAATCTATTTTCCCTTCGCGGAGAGGTCAATAACCAGGGGGAATTGATTTAAGGTAAGGGTCTGGAGATTTACAAGGGATTTGAGGAAAATAACTTTCTCCCAGAGGGTGGTTGGAATCTGGAACACACTGCCTTAAGAGAGGGTCGGGGCAGGAACACTCACAACATTTCAGAAGTATTTAGATGAGCACTTGTTCGCCATAGCATACAAGGTTACAGGCCAAGTGCTGGGAATTGGGATTCGAATAGTTCGGTGCTTGATGGCCAGCATCGACACAATGGGCTGAATGTCCTGTTTCTGTGCTGTATATCTCTATAATTCTGTGACTCTTTGAGGAGTAACAGTTCAATTAGAGCATAACATAAGAAGAGACATAGTGTACATACAACCTGTGGCAGGTGAGAATGGCTTTCAGTTATGGATCAGATGTTAGAAGCTATTATTAAAGACGTTATAGCAGGGCACGTAGAAAAAATCAAGGTGATCAGGGAGAGACAACATGGTTTTGTGAAAGGGAAATCATGTTTAACCAATATATTGGAGTTCTTTGAAGAAGTAACATGTACTGTGGATAAAGGGGAACTGGTGGATCTACAGTACTTAGATTTCCAGAAGGCATTTGATAACGTGCCACATCAAACGTCATTGTGGAAAATAAAAGCTCATCATTTAGGGGGTGACATAATTGGCATGGATAGAGGATTGGCTAGCTAACATGAAACAGAGTAGGCATAAATGGGTTATTTTCTGGTTGGCAAGCTGCGACGATTGGTGTGCTACCGCGATCAGTGCTGGGCCCTCAACTTTTTACAATTGATATAAATGATTTTGATGAATGGACCGAAGGTATGCTTGCCAAATTTGCTATTGACTCCAAGATTGGTAAGAAGGTAAGTGCAGAAGAGAACATAAGGAGGCGACAAAGGGATATAGATAGGCTAAATGAGTGGTCAAAGAACTGGCAAACGGAGTATAATGTGGGAAAAGGTCAAACTACCCATTTTGGCTGGAAGACTTCACTGTTACCTCGAGACTTGGTCTGTGCCTGTCCACTGACCGCCTGTGTTATACACTCTCAGCTGAACATACATTCAGCAGCACCAGGAAGCCCCTCTAGTATTATTTAAAAGGACCGGGCATCCAACTTACAGGTGAAGGGCTTTCGACTTGCTTCTGCTATTGTAAAGTTAGTGGAGGTGCTGTGGATGGTTTTCTGGAGGTTGTGTTGTTAGCTGCTGCAGGCATTCACGGAGGACAGAGGATTTGGTGACCCAGCTCTGGACGATGTATGTGGACTGTAGTTACAGTGTTTCTAGGTCCGTAACATGACCAACAAATGGAGCAGAGGCTGAATAGAGGGGAAGCTCTGCAAAGAACAGGGGGAGGGGGCTCTGCCCTACCCATCCCGGGTTTTCCAAGAGGAAAAAGAGCAATGGTCCTAATACCGAGCCCTGGGGAACACCACTGTATACTCCCATCGAGTCTGAACAATAACCTTTCACCACTTCTCTCTGTTTACTGTTCATTAGCCAATGTGAAATCCACACTGTCACTGTCCCTTTAATCCATGGGGTTCAGCTTTTCTAACCTGTCTGTTGAATGTCACTTGATCAAACACCTTTTGAAAGATCATATATATAACTTCAATCACACCACCCTCATCAACTCTCTCCATTGTTTCACGAAAGAACTCCACCAAGTTTACCTCAGCGCCACCTCTCTCCACTCCTCCACTGTTGTTAAATTATCAGACAGCTTATCCGACATCCAGTACTGGATGAACAGAAATTTCCTCCAATTAAATATTGGGAAGACTGAAGCCATAGTTTTCACACCCCACTCCAACTCTGTTCCCTTGCTATTCTGCTCTGTTCCCATCCCTCTCCCTGTATCAGTCGAAGATTCAGACAATTTGTTTTGCAGCCTTGGTGTCACATTTGATCACAACATGAGCTTTAACCTCATTTTCAGGATATCTATACAACCGCCTATTTCCACCTCAGTTAGAGCGCCCGACTTCACCCCTGTCTCAGCCTATCTGCTGCTGAAACTCATTAATGCTTTCCTTACCCCGAGACATGACTACTCCAACACACTCCTCTCTGATTTCCCGCCTGCTGCTCTCTGTTAACTTAATGTCCTCCAGAACTATGTTGCCATGTCCTAAATCGTGCCAAGTCTGGTGCACATGTCACTGACCGACTTTGACTCCTGATCAAGTATTGTCTTTATTTAAATTCTCAACTTAGTTTTTCTCCATGACCTCGCCCCCGTCCTGTATCTGTAAGATCCGTCCCCACAACCCTTCAATATATCTGTGCTCCTCTAATTCCAGCCTCTTGTGCATCCCTGATATTAACTGTTACACCATTGGTGACCACACCTTCAGTTGCCTAGGCTCCAAGCTCTCGAATACCCTCCTTGCACCTCTCCGCCTCTCCATCCCGCCACCTCTCCACCACCTTTTCCTCATTTAAGACACCCATTAAAACCTATCTCTTTAACCTCGCTTTTGGTCCTCTGACCTAATAATTTCTTATATCTCTCGGTATCATGTTTTGTTTTATAATGAAGCATCTTGGGATGTTTTATTACATTAAAGGCACTATATAAAATACGTTGTTGTTGTTGTCGTTTGCCAGATATGATTTGGAATTCGCATTTGCATGCTGCTTCTCAGTTATGATCCCTTTTTGAGCAGGGCATACTTATCTCCTGGTTGTGACCTTTAGAAATTTCCAAACACCGACATTAGATTTACTGGTCAGTAAATATAGGTTTTACCCCATCTCTCCTTTTTTAAACATGGTGCAACATGTACAACCCTCCAGTCCTCTGTTATCACTCCCATATCCAAGGAGGATTGGAAGACTCTGTCCAGGGCCTATGCTACTTCCACATTTCCTTTCCTCAGTAACCCTCATACATCCCATACAGATCGAGTAAATGTTCTACTTTTTTGAGGTACAAAAAGTGTTGGATGGGAAGTGGTTAACAGAACCTATTTGTTCAGTGACTGTCGTTAATGACAGTCTCCATGGATCCTAATTGTGTCACTGGAGGTTTTCCATCTTCTATTAATAAGGGATTCCTTTCAAAGTTTAATACCATTGCGCCAGTGGATTATCAGCTTCACCACTTACAGGCATCAGCAGCACCAGAGAGAGGGAGAGGATAGATCAGAACCTGAGAACAATAGATTGGAATGTTACAACAATGGGTCAGAATCTGAGAACAGTGGAATGGAATGTTACAAAAGTGGGCAGAGGATTATCATGGCCTCTTTACATACTTTCTACGTATGATTCGCTGTCTTTAACATCCCAGATCTATTACACACTGTTGATTATACAACGCATTTACTATCCCATCCTTGCTATTGTTGGTGTCCCTGGTAAGTTTGTCAATTTTACAAACCATTTTTAACTGCGTTACTGTTACTGGAATTTACTCTGCCCTCCTTACTGCTGCTGTTATTCCTGGTGAATCTCTGTCTCCAGCTATTAGCTCGACAATCATTGCTAATTATATTATAGTTCTCGTAATTTATTCTCATCTTTCCTGTTGTACTGCCCTGGGAAGTCTTTATTTCCACATAAAAGATCTGGAAACCCTGATTCACTGAAATACTGTTCAAGTAATTCTGTTTTCTTTTCTCTGAAGCCTGAAGCCAATGTTATTGGTCTCCATAAGAAATTGTGTCCCATATCTGTGAACGACATACTCCAAGTCCAATGTTTGAGGCTGAACCCGACTGTTTGCAACCTCTGTGTTCTATTTAAACCTGAGCTGTGTTCATCTCCATATTCTCCCCATCACAAACCCTGCCTACTACCACCTCTGTAATATCACCCATCTTCACCTCTGCCTCAGCCCATCTGTTGCATAAACCCTCATCTGTGCCATTGTTAAATCCACACTTGACTATTGCATTTCTATCCTGGTCATCCTCCCAGTTATGAAGCCCCATATATCCACAGCCCATCCATAACTCTGCTGCCTGTATCCTAACTCTCACCAAATCCCGATCACCCATCACCCCTGTGCTCACTGATCTACAACGGCTCCCAGTCTGGCAGCACCTTCACTTTAATATTCCCATTCTTCTGTTAGAATCCCTCCATAGCCTCACCCCTCCAATTAGTCCAATTCCCCTCTTCATACCTATATTACAAAAAAACCTTTGCCTTCAAATCCATTTCCAGGTCCCCCTTTAAAGTGAATTTCGTTCCCTCTCTATCTCTCCCTGGTTTTCGGCTCTGTAGCACCACTGTTGCCCACACAATGGAAGTCTGGATCCACAAAAGGGTGTGAGATGAGCTAAAGGCACTTCTGGTGTGGCCTGCACACTGCTTCGTGCTGTGCCCGGGTGTACATTGTGTGTACGAGTAGCATGAGGGGTTGTGGAATGTCACATCAAACTTCTATTCCAGCAGCTTTGATGTACATCTTTGAAACGTGGACTGTGCATGTTAACTGACCGCCTGTGTTGGTCACTTTCAGCTAAACATACATTCAGCAGCACGAGGAACTTCATCTAATGCCATTGAACATTTCTAGGCAGTTAATCTACAGGTGAAGGGCTTTTGACTTCCTTCAGCTATTGTAAAGTTAGTGGAGGTGCTGTGGATGGTTTTCTGGAGGTTGTGTTGTGAGCTGTGCAGACATTCAGGGACGACAGAGGATTTGATAACCCAACACTGGACGAGGTATGGGGACTGTAGTTACAGTGTCTCTGTGTCTGTAACATGATCAACAAATGGAGCAGAGGCTGCAGAGAGGGGAAGCTCTGTAAAGTGGGAGGAGGTGGGGGCTCTGCCCTACATACTTCTTGTTTTCCAGGAGCAAAAACAGCAGTGGTCCTAATGCCAAGCCCTGGGGAACACCACTGCGTACTCCCATCGAGTCTGAACAACAAACTTTCACCACTTCTCTCTGTTTACTGTTCCATAATCAATGTTATATCCACACTGTCACTGTCCCTTTAATCCATAGGGTTCAGTTTTCCTAACCTGTCTATTGAATGTCACTTGATCAAACACCTTTTGAAAGCCCATATATATAACTTCAATCACACCACCCTCATCAACACTCTCCATTGTTTTATCAAAGAACGCCATCATGTTTACCTCACCACCACCTCTCTCCACTCCTCCACTGTTGTTAAATTATCAGACTGGTTATCCGAAATCCTATTCTGGATGAGCAGAAATTTCCTCCAATTAAATATTGGGAAGACAGAAGTCATTGTTTTCACTCCCCACTCCAACTCTGTTCCTTGCTATTGATTCCATCCCTATCCTTGGTAACTCTCTGAGATTGAGGCAGTCTGTTTCAAACCTCGGTGTCACATTTGGGACAACATTAATAGGCAACGCACAAATGTGGGATAATTATGGAAGACCAGCACGGATTTGTTAAGGGAAAATGGCGTTTTACTAACTTGCTGGAGTTTCTGAATAGGTGAAATGGAAGATTGATGACGGCAATGCTGTTGATCTGGTGTAAATGGAATTCCAAAAGGCATTTGATAAAGTGTCACACAACAGACTTGTGAGCAAAGTTGTCGCTCATCGAATAAAAAGGACAGTACCAACATGAAACTAAATTGGTTGAGTGACAGGAAACAGAGTGTAGTGATTAATGGATGCTTTTCGGGCTGGAGAAAGGTTTGTAGTAGAATCAAACAAAATACTGCAGATGCTGGAAATGTGAAATTAAAACAGAAAGTGATGGAAATACTCAGCACGTCTGGCAGCATCTGTGGAGAGAGAAGAAGTGTTAATGTTCCAGGTGTGAGATCTTTCATCAGACGTGGCAAAGGTTAGAAATGTAATAGGTTTTAAGCAAATAAAGTGGAGGTATTGGGGAAAACACAAGGACAGAAATGTGAAAAGTAGAGCGGGAGTGGCGGGTGGAGGGTGTTGAAATAACAAGCGACTGGAAGCTCGGTGTCATGCTTTTGGACTGAATGGAGGTGCTCCACAATGTGGACGCCCAATCTGCCTTTTACCTGCGGCGGTGTTCCAGTGAACATCAACGTCAGCTCGAGGAACAGCATGTCATTGTCCGATTAGGCACTCTACAGACTTCCAGACTGAACATTGAGTTCAATAATTTCTGATCAAGACTGGTTCTTTTAATTATTTAGCTTTATCATCTTTTTTTGCCATTTCCTGGCCTTAAACTGGATTTTTTATGTTGCTGCTTTTGGCGAGGGCTGTTCATTATTTTGTCCTTTAACACCCTCTCTGCACTAACGTTTTGTCTTTCACCACACCACAAGCACACTCACTTTGCCTTTGCACCATGACCTCCTTGTCAGTTAATCTCTCTGACCCTCTGTCTTATCAACACCTCTTTTTTTCTCTTTTGCCCCACCCTTGCTTTATTTCCTTAAAACCTAACCTTTCTAACCTTTGCCAATTCTGATGAAAGGTCACAGGCCTGAAGCGTTAACTCTGCTTCACTCTCCACAGATGCTTCCAGACCTGCTGAGTCTTTCCAGCACTTCTTGTTTTCATTTAAGACTTGTAGTGGAGTTCCCCAGGGATCAATGTTGGGATCGTTTCTCTTCCTGACAAATGTTAATGACATAGACCTTGGTGTACAGGGCACAATTTCAAAGTTTGCAGATGATGCAAAACTTGGAAGCATTGTGAACTGTGTGGAGGATAGTGTAGAAATTCAAATGGACATAGACAAGTTGGTGGAATGGACAGACAGGTGGCAGATGAAATTCATTGTGGAGAAATGTGATGTGATTCATTTCGATAGAAAGAACACGGAGAGGCAATATAGAATAAATGGTACAACTCAGAGAAGGCTGAGAGGAGATTTGAAAAAAGGCATTCACAATTTTGATGTGTCTGGACAGAGTGGATAGGGAAAAACCGTTCCCACTCCTGAAAGGTTGTGAAACGAGAAGGCAAATAATTAAAGTAATTGGTAAAAGAAGCAGATGTTGACATGAGGAAAACTTTTTCACACAGCGAGTGCTTAAGATCTGGAATGTGCTGCCTGAGAATGTGGTGGAGGTAGATTCAATCGAGGCAAATAGGAGGAAGTTGAATAGCTTTCTGAAAAGGAAGTGTGTACAGAGTTACAGGGAGAAGGCAGGGAAGCGGTACTAGATGAATTGCTCTTTTGGACAGCCAGTGCAGACACGATGGACTGAATGGTCGCCTGTAACAATTCTGTGATTCTGTGACAGTTGACCACAAAATGAGCTTCTACCGTTATATCCGTGCCATCACTATCACCACCTATTTCCACTTCAATAACATCGCCTGATTTCACCCCTGTCTTAACTCATCCGCTGCTGAAGCTCTCAGTCATGCTTTCATTACCTGTAGCCTGGACTATTCGAACTCATTCTCCCACATTCTACTGTCTGTAAACTTGAGGTCATCGAAAACTCTGCTGCCAGTGCCTTAACTCACAGAAAGTCTAATTCCCCGATCACTGACCTACATCAGCTCACAGTTAAGCAATGTCTTGATTTTAAAATTCTCATTCTTGTATTCCAATCCCTCCATTGCCTCACCACTCACTATCTCTGTAATCTCCTCCAGCCCCACACACCTCTGAGATCGCTCTGCTCCTCTAATTCTGGCCTCTTGTGCATCCCTGATTTTAATTACTCCACCATTGTTGGCCACACCTTCAGTTGCCTCGGCCCAAAGCTCTGGAATACGCGCCCTACACAGCTCCATCTCTCCATCTCTCCACCTCGCTTTTATCCTTTCAGACACTCATTTAAAATTTGCCTCTTTGACCAAGCATTTGGTTACCTAACCTAATATCTCCCTTGGTGGTTCAGTGTTTTACTTTGTTTCATAATGCTGCTGTGAAGTACTTTGGGATAAGTTCTTGCTGAACTTTGACAGACATGAATTGTCATTAGCATATCCATGTGGCTTGAAATTTATTATGCTATGCTTTTCCAAGCAACGAATATTTCTGTCCTGGGTTGTGAAATTTCACCACCACTGACGTCAGATTGACTGGACAGTACAGGGTTTACCACATCCCTCCTTTTTGTAAACTAGGTGTATAATTTGCAGCCCTCCAGTGCTCTATCATCACTCCTATATCCAAAGAGAATTGACAGATTCTGTGCAGTGCTTCTTCCATTTGCACCATTCCTTCTCTCACCAACCCTCAGAATTCCCATCCAGACAGGGTAAATGTTCTAGTTTATTGTGATACAAAAATTGTTGGATTGAAAGGTGTTAACTGAACCTGTTTGTTCAGTGACTGCAATTAATGTCAGTCTCCATGGATCCTAATTGTGTTACTGGAAGATCTCCCTCTTCTATTAATAAGGGGCTGCATTCAATGTGTTATCACATCGTGTCAGTGGAAGTTTCACATCACTCTCGTCACTAACAGGGATCAGCGGCTCTGGAGAGAGGAAGAGGAAAGATCAGAATCAGAGAACAATAGATTGGAATGTTACAACAATGAACAGGAGTTTCATCTGGGAGTTTAACTTTATTTCTGCAGATTATGATCAGTTCTCATTAAACAGTCGGATCTATTCCGCACTGAGGAATATTCAATACATTTACTACCCCTTCCTGGCTATTATTGGTGTCCCTAGGCAGTCTCTGTATCTAGCTAGTTGTTCTATAAACCATGTTTAACTGCGTTACCATTCTTGTCATTTCCTCTGCCCTCCTTGCTGCTGTTATTCCTGGCGAATATCTGTCTCCGGATATTAGCTCTATAATCCATTGCTATGTGCATTAGAGTGCCTGTGATTTACTCTCCCATCTTTGCTGCTGTTGCTGTCCCTCGTAAGTCTCTATTGCCCGCTATGAGATCTGTAAAATTTGTTTCACTGCTATTTCAATTTTGGGAATTTTGTCATTGGTCTCCATAAGAAATTCCATCCACTATCCATGAACCACGATCTCCTCATTACCAAATTTCTGAGGCTGAACCAGACAGTTTGCAACCTCTGTGTTCTATTCAAATCTAGAATTAGAATTATAACATTACAGCGCAGTACAGGCCCTTCGGCCCTCGATGTTGCGCCGACCTGTGAAACTATCTGACCTACACTATTCCATTTTCATCCATATGTCTATCCAATGACCACTTAAATGCCCTTAAAGTTGGCGAATCTACTACTGCTGCAGGCAGGGCGTTCCACGCCCTTACTACTCTCTGAGGAAAGAAACTACCTCTCACATCTGTCCTATATCTATCACCCCTCAACCTGAAGCTATGTCCCCTCGTGTTTGCCATCACCATCCGAGGAAAAAGACGCTCACTATCCACCCTATCTAACCCTCTGATTATCTTATATGTCTCTATTAAGTCACCTCTCCTCCTCCTTCTCTCCAACGAAAACAACCTCAAGTCCCTCAGCCTTTCCTCGTAAGACCTTCCCTCCATACCAGATCCTAGTAAATCTCCTCTGCACCCTTTCCATAGCTTCCACATCCTTCCGATAATGTGGTGACCAGAACTGCACGCAATACTCCAGGTGCGGTCTCACCAGAGTTTTGTACAGCTGCAGCATGACCTCGTGGCTCCGAAACTCGATCCCCCTACTAATAAAAGCTAACACACCATATGCCTTCTTAACAGCCCTATTAACCTGGGTAGCAACCTTCAGGGATTTATGCACCTGGACACCAAGATCTCTCTGTTCATCTACACTACCAAGAATCTTCCCATTAGCCCAGTACTCTGCATTCCTGTTACTCCTTCCAAAGTGAATCACCTCACACTTTTCCGCATTAAACTCCATTTGCCATCTCTCAGCCCAGCTCTGCAGCCTATCTATGTCCCTCTGTACCCTACAACATCCTTCGGCACTATCCACAACTCCACCGCCCTTAGTGTCATCTGCAAATTTACTAACCCACCCTTCCACACCCTCTTCCAGGTCAATTATAAAAATGACAAACAGCAGTGGCCCCAAAACAGATCCTTGCGGTACACCACTAGTAACTAAACTCCAGGATGAACATTTGCCAACAACCACCACCCTCTGTCTTCTTTCAGCTAGCCAATTTCTGATCCAAAGCTCTAAATCACCTTCAACCCCATACTTCCGTATTTTCTGCAATAGCCTACCGTGGGGAACCTTATCAAACGCCTTACTGAAATCCATATACACCACATCCACTGCTTTACCCTCATCCACCTGTTTGGTCACCTTCTCGAAAAAGTCAATAAGGTTTGTGAGGCACGACCTACCCGTCACAAAACCGTGCTGACTATCTCTAATGAACTTATTCTTTTCAAGATGATTATCAATCCTGTCTCTTATAATCTTTTCCAACATTTTGCCCACAACCGAAGTAAGGCTCACAGGTCTATAATTACCAGGGCTGTCTCTACTCCCCTTCTTGAACAAGGGGACAACATTTGCTATCCTCCAGTCTTCTGGTACTATTCCTTTCGACAATGACGACATAAAGATCAAGGACAAAGGCTCTGCAAACTCCTCCCTAGCTACCCAGAGAATCCTAGGATAAATGCCATCTGGCCCAGGGGACTTATCTATTTTCACACTTTCCAAAATTGCTAACACAACCTCCTTGTGAACCTCAATCCCATCTAGCCTGGGAGCCTGAATCTCAGTATTCTCAACAACATTTTCTTTCTCTACTGTAAATACTGACGCAAAATATTCATTTAACACTTCCCCTATCTCCTCTGATTCCACACAACTTCCCACTACTATCCTTGATTGGCCCTAATCTAACTCTCGTCATTCTTTTATTCCTGATATACCTATAGAAAGCCTTAGGGTTTTCCCTGATCCTATCCACCAATGACTTCTCGTGTCCTCTCCTTGCTCTTCTTAGCTCTCCCTTTAGATCCTTCCTGGCTGGCTTGTAACTCTCAAGCGCCCTAACTGAGCCTTCACGTCTCATCCTAACATAAGCCGCCTTCTTCCTCTTGACAAGCGCTTCAACTTCTTTAGTAAACCACGGCTCCCTCGCTCGACAACTTCCTCCCTGCCTCACAGATACATACTTATCAAGGACACACAGTAGCTGCACCTTGAATAAGCTCCACATTTCGATTGTTCCCATCCCCTGCAGTTTCCTTCCCCATCCTACGCATCGTCAATCTTGCCTAATCGCATCATAATTTCCTTTCCCCCAGCTATAATTCTTGCCCTGCGGTATTTACCTGCCCCTGCCCATCGCTAAGATAAACCTAACCGAATTGTGATCACTATCACCAAAGTGCTCACCTACATCTAAATCTAACACCTGGCCGGGTTCTTTACCCAGTACCAAATCCAATGTGGCATCGCCCCTGGTTGGCCTGTCTACATACTGTGTCAGAAAACCCTCCTGCACACACTGGACAAAAACTGACCCATCTAAAGTACTCGAACTATAGTATTTCCAATCGATATTTGGAAAGTTAAAGTCCCCCATAACCACTACCCTGTTACTCTCGCCCCTGTCGAGAATCATCTTCGCTATCCTTTCCTCTGCATCTCTGGAACTATTTCGAGGTCTATAAAAGACTCCCAACAGGAACTGGCCATTTTAGACCTGGTAATATGAAATGAGACGGGAGTATTGTCCTATCTGAAACTGCCCTCAGGTTCTGATCCACCTGCCAAAGTAATTTAAACCATCCCCAACAGCACGATCAAACCTTCCTGCACGGATATTTGTCCCAGTCTAATTCAGGTGTAGACCATCTTGCTTGCACAGGTTCCACTTTCCCCAGAACCAGCTCCAATGTCTCAGAAATCTGAAGCCCTCCCTCCTGCACCATCTCTCCAGCCACACATTCATCTGGTGTATTCTCCTATTTCTATACTCACTAGCATGTGGCCTTGTGAGCAATCCTTGATGCCCTTCTTGCTAATCTCTTTCCTAACTCCCAGTACTCAGCCTGCAGGATCTCATCCCTCTTTCTTCCTATATCATTGGTACCAAAGTGGAACACGGCCTCTGTCTGTGCACCCTTGCCCTCCAGAATGCCCTGTAGCCGCTCAGTAATATCCATGACCCTTGCAGCAGGGAGGCAAAATACCATCCTGGAATCACGTCTGCACCCACAGAAACACCTATCTGTTCCACGAACTATAGAATCCTCTATCACTATTGCTCTCTTGTATGTTCTCATCGTTCCCTGCACAGCTGAGCTACCCATGATGCTCTGGTCATGACTTTCGCTGCACTCTCCAGAGGAACCCTCTCTTTAATCGGTACTCAGAACTGAATACTGGTTGGACAGTGGGATGTTCCCTGGGGTCTCCTGCCTTGATCTTCTTGTCTGTCTGACAGCACCCAGTCTGTCTAGCCCTGCCATCTATTATGGTCTGGGGTGAGTACCTCCTGAAATGCACTATCAACATCGTTCTGTGCCTTGCGGATGCACCACAGTGACTCCAGCCACTGCTCGAGTTCTGAAACTCAGAGTTCAAGCTTCTGCAGCCGGTGGCTCTTCCTGCAGATGTGTTTGTCAAGCACACTGTTAACAGAGGAACACAGTCACTGATAATGCACGTGTAGGGAACCATTAGTTACTAAGGAGCTTGCTCACAACCAGTGCATGTGCAGGAACAGCACTCGTACCAGAACAGCACGATCACACCTGGTGTATGTGTCTGGACATTGCTAGCACCGGAAGTGCACGGTCAGATCTAGCGTAGTTGATGTTGCAGCACTAGTAACAGAGGAGCATGAACATTTCTGGTGTAACTGTGTGTTACTAGTGGTACCGGTTGGACACTATCATCTCTTGTATATGTGCAGTTTACCACTCGTACCAGAGGACAATTGTCATCGTTAGTGTAATTGTAGGGTACCACTGGCACTGAAGCAGCATATATGCCTCCACTGTATTCCATAGGAGAACTGTATTACCTAGCCCAAGGACAGGGCATTACCAGTACCAGAGGAACATTTTTACCTCGAGTGTAAATGTTGGGTTACCACTGGCACTGGAGGAAGAATGGTACCTCAAAAGTAAGTTTAGGTTAGCACTCGCATCGGGGTTGGAACAAGAACAAAGAACAAAGAACAGTTCAGCACAGGAACAGGCCATTCGGCCCCCCAAACATGCGCCGATCTTGATGCCTGCCTAAACCAACACCTTCTGCAATTCCGGGGCCCATATCCCTCTATTCCCATCCTATTCATGGATTTGTCAAAATGTCTCTTAAACGTCGCTATCGTACCTGCTTCCACCATCTCCCCTGGCAGCAAGTTCCAGGCACTCACCACCCTCTGTGTAAAAAACATGCCTCGCACATCCCCTCTAAACTTTGCCCCTTGCACCTTAAACCTATGTCCCCTGGTAACTGACTCTTCCACCCTGGGAAAAAGCTTCTGACTATCCACTCTGTCCATGCCGCTCATAACTTTGTAAACCTCTATCATGTCGCCCCTCCACATCCGTCGTTCCAGTGAAAACAATCCGAGTTTTTCCAACCTCTCCTCATAGCTAATGCCCTCCAGACAGGCACCATCCTGGTAAACCTCCTCTGTACCCTCTCCAAAGCCTCCACGTCCTTCTGGTAGGGTGGCGACCAGAATTGCACGCAATATTCTAAGCATGGCCTAACTGAGGTTCTGTACAGCTGCAACATAAATTGCCAATTTTTATACTCTATGCTCCGACCAATGAAGGCAAGCAAGCCATATGCCTTCTTGACTACCTTATCCACCTGTGTTGCCACTTTCAGTGACCTGTGGACCTGTACGCCCAGATCTCTCTGCCTGTCAATACTCCTAAGGGTTCTACCATTTACTGTATACTTCCCACCTGCATTAGACCTTCCAAAATGCATTATCTCACATTTGTTCGGATTAAGCTCCATCTGCCATTTCTCCACCAAAGTCTCCAACCGATCTATATCCTGCTGTATCCTCTGACAATCCTCATCATTATCCGCAACTCCACCAACCTTTGTGTCGTCCGCAAACTTACTAATCAGACCAGCTACATTCTCCTCCAAATCATTTATATATACTACAAACAGCAAAGGTCCCAGCACTGATCCCTGTGGAACACCACTCGTCACATCCCTCCATTCAGAAAAACACCCATCCACTGATACCCTCTGTCTTCTATGACTGAGCCAGTTCTGTATCCATCTTGCCAGCTCACCTCTGATCCCGTGTGACTTCACCTTTTGTATCAGTCTGCCATGCGGGACCTTGTCAAAGGCTTTTCTAAAGTCCATATAGATAACATCCACTGCCCGTCCTTCATCAATCATCTTCGTCACTTCCTCAAAAAACTCAATCAAATTAGTAAGACACGACCTCCCCTTCACAAAACCATGCTGTCTCTCGCTAATAAGTTCGTTTGTTTCCAAATGGGAGTAAATCCTGCCCCGAATAATCCTCTCTAATAATTTCCCTACCACTGACGTAAGGCTCATCGGCCTATAATTTCCTGGATTATCCTTGCCACCCTTCTTAAACAAAGGAACAACATTGGCTATTCTCCAGTCCTCTGGGACCTCACCTGTAGCCAATGAGGATGCAAAGATTTCTGTCAAGGCCCCAGCAATTTCCTCCCTTGCCTCCCTCAGTATTCTAGAGTAGATTACATCAGGCCCTGGGGACTTATCTACCTTAACACTTTGCAAGACACCCAACACAGGTCGGCGCAACATCGAGGGCCGAAGGGCCTGTACTGCGCTGTAATGTTCTAATTCCAAAAAAAAAAACACCTCCTCCTTTTTGATAATGAGATGACTGAGACTATCTGCACTCCCTTCTCTCGGCTCATCATCCACCAAGTCCTTCTCTTTGGTGAAAGTCCATCTTTAGTGTGAGATTAGGTCACCACTTGTACTGGAGGAACATGGTCTCCTCTAATTCATGTGTGGGTCTACTACTCATACTGGAGGAACACTTTTTAGTGTAAGTGTAGAGTGTCACTCGTACCAGAGATGCACGATCACCTCCAGTGCAATTGTGTTTGCTGCACTTGTACTGGAGTAGCATATACACCTTTCATTTGCGAGAAGGACACAAAAAGACTACAAGAGATATAGACAGGATAAGTGAGTGGGCAAAGTGGTGGTAGATGGAGTATAATGTAGGGAAGTGTAAGGTTATTCACTTTGGCAGTAAGAAAACAAAGCTGATTTTTAAAATGTTGATAAATTTCTAAATGATGATGTTCAGACGGGGTTGGGTATGCTCGTACAAGGAACGCCGACAAAATAGCATGCAAGAAGAACAAGCAATTAGGAAGGCAAATGGGATGTTGGCCTTTACTGCAAGGAGATCGAGGTACTGTAATAAGGATGTCTTGCTACAATTGTACAGGGCTCTGGTGAGACCACTCCTAGCGTACTTTGCATAGTTTCAGTCTCTATATCTAAGGGAAAATATAATTGCTATGGAACCAGTTCACCAGATTGGTTTCTGGGATGAGTGAGTTGTCCTATGATGAGAGGCTGAGTAAATTGGGTTTGTACTCTCTGGAGTTTAGAAGAATGAGAAGCGATCACATTGAAACAAATAAGAATCTAAAGGGGTTTATGAGACTAAACGCTGTGAATTGTCATCGTGGGGAATCCAGAACATGTGGGGTCACAGTCTCAGGATAAGGGTTTAGGGTTAGGGTTAAGATTAGGACTGTGTTGAAGGGACATTTCTTCACTCAAATGGTTGTGAATCATTGGAGTTGTGTACTCCAGAGGATAGTGGATACGCCATCCTTGAAAAAAATATTTTAATGCTGAGATAGACACATTCATAACCTTTCATGGAATAGAACTACAGGGAGTGGACATAAAAGTGGAGTTGAGGAAAAGGATCAGCAGTGATCACATTGAGTTCACAGCTCCAGGGACCCGGGTTCGATTCTGGGTACTGCCTGTGCGGAGTTTGCAAGTTCTCCCTGTGTCTGCATGGGTTTTCGCCGGGTGCTCCGGTTTCCTCCCACATCCAAAGACTGGCAGGTGATAGGTAAATTGGCCGTTGTAAATTGCCCTAGTGTAGGTAGGTGATAGGGAATATGGGATTACTGTACGGTTAGTATAAATGGATGGTTGTTGGTCGGCACAGACTCGGTGGGCCGAAGGGCCTGTTTCAGTGCTGTATCTCTAAATATGGCCTACTCCTGATCATATCTCTTATCTTCTTTAGTTCTTGTGTAAGTGCAGGGAACCATTAGTAACGGAGGAGCACTGTTACCTCCATTGCAATTATAGATAATCACATACCTTACATGAGTGCAGGGTTACCACCATTGGCCACCTCTACAGTAAATAAAGGGAATCACGAGTATCAGACAATGGTTTTTATCTCCATTGTAAATGTAGGGAACCATTAGTATTGGAACAGGATGGTCACCTTTCCTGTCAGTGTAGGTGCGACTAATTCAGAGGAAGATGGACATGTTTACTGTAATCATAGGTACCATTCGTATGAAAGGAACTTGGTCACCTCTCGAGTATGTGATGTCACACCACTATTACAAAGACATCTTGCTCACCTCAAGCATAATCGAAGAGTACCACGAGTTCTGGAGGTCTATGGCCACCTCCAGTGTGAATGTTGTGTAACTCTAACAAGGATAAGCATGTAGACCTCTGTTTACATGTACTGGTCCCACTAGTCTCAGAAAACTATACTCCCCTGTATTGCTGCAGGACCATTTTTATCACAAATATTGCAACAGTTCTTCTGCTGCCTGATCTGCAGGTGTTGAATCAATAGGTTAGAGTGAAGGTCAGCGTCAGGACAATTCGTGCAAAGCAAGGGACATTGGCTGATCCTGTGGGAATAGGATCCACAGTCGTTCAATTTGTAAATAATGTTTTAATTTTGTGTTTTTAAAATTGCCTTAGTGTTAATCATTTCCCTAATTCTGAAATGTCAGAAAGCAACTTACCGAGTTTATTTATGAAATGACTGCCACCAATGTTAATTATGATTAAAGCAGATTGACTCCTTGGAGGATTGAGGCGAATATAAATATAGGTTCCCTTGCACAAGCTCAGAAGTGCACCAGTCTTTCAGCTCCTACACATTCCATCCATTCTCACATAAAATGGGGAAACCAGTTATTCTGCTGATGAAAGACATTTACTACCCCATTCTCGCATCCCTGGGTGTCCTTGGTGAGCCATGATAAACTATTTGTTCGTAATCTGTGTTAACTATCACTTTGTTTATACTGCATGTTGAATAAGATAACATGTTTCTCCGATGTCAGCATTACACAATCGGTGGTTACCGGAGCAAACTTGTGAACCGGGTATCCACACTTTTTCTGTTTCCATTAATCTGATAGCCTTACTGGTGTTGTAATGTTCTTTCAAGGTCCAATAGAAAGAATCAAGTGTCACCCATGCACAGTGAGGGCTGCAGCAGCTCATTAAATTATATGGTCAGGTTTCCCAGGAAATTGCTTCACAGCTCATCTTATATAATCATACTGAATGGAGTAAAATGCTGTTAAGAGATATCACCATATATATTTCAAACAGCCACTAAAACGTTCTTTATCTCGTCTCTCTTTCTTACAGTGAACTTGGTGGCAATTGTGATTCTCTCTCGAAGAAACTGCGGCCTTTCCAAATGTATTTCTGTTTATATGGTGTCCATGGCAACAGCAGATCTCCTGGTCATGATCATCAATGTAATGTATTTTCAGTTATCGCTTTCCACTTTCATTCCTGTCTTACACCCCCGTGTGTAGGATTGTTATATACATGACAACTATCACCTTTGATTTATCTGTTTGGTTCACAGTCTCCTTCACATTTGACCGTTTTGTCGCTGTCTGTTTCCAGAAGTTTAAAGTAAGATACTGCACAGAAAGAACTGCACGGGTGGTTATAACAGTGTTCTGTTTATTGTGTTTGTTCAAGAACATTCCCTTTTTATTTGCATTCGAACCTCAGCAAATAATTAACAAGGTGCAGTGGGGCTGTCGGGCAAGAGTGGATTTTATTTCCTCACCACTCGGTGCAGCGTGGATCTGGTTTCACACTGCCTGGGTCGTTTGGCTTCCTTTTACTTTAATTGTCTTATTTAATTGTTCAACCATCGGACGTATTTTAGTGGCCAATAGAACCCGCAGGAAACTCCGGGGTAACAGGAGTGAGTATCTCAGTGATTCAGAAATGGAGAACCGAAGAAAATCCATTATTTTATTGTTCACTGTATCGGGCTGTTTTATAGTGTTGTGGTTGACAGTTGCCGTGAGTTTCGTGTCGACCAGACTGACAAACATCAATTATTATCGAGGTGACCTCACAGCCCCTGGATATATCGCCACTGAAAGCGGAACTTGCCTTAAATTTTTGAGTTGTGTTCAAAACCCATGTATTTATGTAGCGACCCAGAGAAAATTCAGAGAAGAACTGAAGAATGTGTTGAAATCTCCCTGGCCAGTAATTTTGAGATTAGTTAGAAAATGCGGATCAAATTAAATGAAGCTTGTTCACATCTGAAGTTCAATTTCAACTCATTTCCTACCGTACAAGGTCCTTCCTTTCGGAAATGTGAAAGTATGATGAGCTCTTTTGTGCACTGTTCTTCCATTTTGTAGCACACGTTTGATGTCAGAATTACATTCTTTCTTCACCCGTCATTCATTGAGTAAACATAACTTATTCCTGTCAAATCTGCACATTTCAAGTTTTCGTTTCAAAGATAACAATGATGGGTTTCAGCAGTGGTGTCGTGAATGTTGATAACACGTATATACACATTTATAGACAAAATACTGGTATCGGGCACAGAAGTTAAATTCATCAGTTAGGTTTCACTTGGTGCAGAAACAAAGATCCTGCGATCGTTCACATTGGTAACATTCCGGGAAGCTTGGTGTGAACATTGCCAGTGTGGGTCTCACTGTCAGGCACCATTCCTCATTGACAAATGTAACCGGGATTTCGAATGGAGGAAACTGTCAGAACTCGACACTGATCAGTGTGACAATTCACCTCTTTTGCCCCAGATACTGAATTGAATTCTTCACTGTGAAACGGAGTTCAATTACCACGAGAGACAACATGTGAAATTAGAAAAGGGATACTCCTGTCAGGATATATACTTCAGTGTAGAAGAACAGAATGAGAATACTAATGCTTAACGGTATTACAGAAATTCGCAAAAATTATCCTGACAGTTTGTAATGGGATAGTCTGTGGCACCTGTCCCTACTTCAGTATATCAAAAAAGAAAACCCTGACAACTCAGTTAACTGCACTTTAATGAAGTTCAAATAGTGGAATTCTGACGTATTATTTATACCGAACCCATACAGTGCAACAGGTGTATGGAATATCCTGTACTGTGAATCCAAGTATTATCCTCAGTTGTGGAGATCCTGTTGTAAGAAAGCTGAGTTTTGCTTTCCTGAAAGATAACAGTGGAAACATCAGACACATCCTACATTCCCTCCTTTGACTCCTGAGTAAGGAATTGTCTAGTATTGGTGGGAGGCGGTTGGGTTAGGTGGTTACGTTCCAGTGTAGGTGGAGGGATGTTTGACTAAGTTTACGATCTCTGTTGCATTTTACCCAGTTCGTATCCAAATGAATACAATTTATTAACCATCGATTAAGTTATCCCCAAGCTTCTGAGTGAGAGAATTTCCCACAAATGAGCAGGAAGAATTCAAACTCTACCTCACGCACTAAACAAATTAAGTGGTCACATATCTGAGCTGTAAGTTAAAGTTAGGCACACAGGAGCTTAATAAGCATTAACAAATATAAAAAAAAAATTCTAGCAATTGAGAACCAAAACACTAATGTGCAGAGTTACTTTATACAATTCAGTAGCGAAGGTTGTCCAGACAATTAACTAATCATTATAAATCAGCATCAAAGGATGTCGAGCTTTCAGCACAACAGTAACCAGACCCTACTGTTATAAATTGGTGAGACGTTATTTATTCATTCACGAGACATGGGCATGGCTGGAAACCCCAGCTTTTGTTGTCCAGTTTAATTGTCGGTGAAGAGCAGGTAGTGAGCCCCGTTTTGAACAGCTGCTGACCATTTACGAAGGTCTGTTCACTGTGCTGTTAGGAAAGGAGCTCTTGTATTTTATCCCAGCAACAGTAAATGATTTTGGAAGGAAACTTGGAATTGGTGCAGGATTAATGGCGAAAGGAATCAATAACAGCTGTGAGGAGGGATGATATGCTAAAAGAAACGTCCAATGAGGCCATATGGGTTGAGCTCAGAAATACTATAGGGGCAACCACACTATTAGGAGTGTACTATGGACCCCCCAAATAGAGAGAGGGAGATAGAAGAACAAATATGTAGGCACAGATTTGAGAGCAAAAACAGGAGGGCAATAATAGTTGGAGATTTCAACTACCCTAATGTCGACTGGAATACAAACAGTGTGAAGGGCACAGAGGGCATAAAATTCTTGAACTGCATTCAAGAGAAATCTTTTAACTGGCACGTAACAAGACCAACGAGAGGGGGCACAATTCTAGATTTAGTCTTCAATAATGAAGCTGGACAAATGGTTGAAATAGCAATGGATTATCATTTTGGAGCTGGTGACCTTTTACAAAGCTGAGAGGTGATCTGGTGAAAGTGGACTGGAGACAGCTACTTGAAGGAAAATCAGTGGCAAATCAGTGGGAGGCATTCAAAAGCGAGATTCTATAGGCATGTCCCAAACAAGATAAAGGGTGGTACGGCCAACTCTATTGCCCTCTGGGTATCTAGAAGCATATAGGATAAGATTAAGCAGAAAAAGAAAGCTTATGGAGGTCACAAAAAAACTTAATACGGTAGAAAGGCTGCAGGAGTGTAGAAAGTGCAGGGGTGAAGTAAAAGAGGAAATTATGAAAACAAAGGAAGGACATGAATAATTATTGCAGGTAAAATCAAGGAAAACCTAAAGATGTTTTATCAGTCCATTAAGTGCAAGAGGATAACTCAGGAAAGGATAGGGCCTATCAGAGATGTTCAAGGGAATTTATGCGTGGACACAGATGATGTGGGCAGTTTTCTTAATGAGTTCTTTTGTCTTTGTCTTCGCAAAGGAGTTGGATGACACAAACATTGTAATAAAACAGGAGGAGTGTGAAATATTAGATATGATAAGCATAATAAGGGAGGAAGTACGAGAGGGTCTAACATCCTTGAAAGTGGATAAATCACCAGGGCAGAATGGATTGTATCCAAGGTTGTCAAAGGAAGCCAGCGAGGAAATAACGGATGCTCTGAGGATCATCTTCAAATCCTGACTGGATACAGGTGAGATACTGGAAGATTGGAGGTCTGCAAGAGTTGTACCATTGGTTAAAAAGGGTGTGAGGTATAGGACAAATAATTATAGGTCGGTCAGCCTGACCTCGGTGGTGGATAAATTATTAGATTCAATTTTGAGACACAGGATAAACTGCCAGTGAGAAAGGTACAGATTTATCAGGGATAGTCAGCATGAATTTGTTAAGGGAAGGTCATGTCCTACTAACTCGATTGACATTTTTGAAGAAGTACCAAGGAATATTGATGAGAGTCGTGCAGTGGATGTGGTCTACATGGATTTTAATCAGGCATTTGACAAGCTCCCACATGGCAGACTGGTCAGAAAAATGACAGCCCATGGAATACAGTGGAATGTGGCAAGCTGGATCCAAAATTGGCTCAGTGACAGGAAACAAGGGTAGTGGCTGATGGATATGTTTGTGAATGGAAAGCGGTTTCCAGTAGCGTTCAACGGGGCTCAGTGTTGAGTCCCTTGCTGTCTGTGGTATATATTAATGATTTGGACTTTAATGTCGGAGGCATTATTGGAAAATTTGCAGATGTCACACAAATTGGTCGTGTAGTCTATAGTGAAGTTGATAGCTGTAGACTCCAGAATGATATCAATGATTTGTTTGAGGGAGTGGAAAAGTGGAAAATGGAATTCAATCTGGAAAAGTGTGAAGTAATTCATTTAGGGAGAGCAAACAAAGCAAGGGAATACACAAACACGGGAGGAAATTGAGAGGGGTAAAAGAAATGAGAGACCTTCGAGTGCTTGTCCACAGGTCCCTGAAGGTGGCAGGACAGGTAGATAGAGTGGTGAAGGAGGCATATGGGATGTTCTTCTTTATTGGCCGAGGTATAGAATACAAACACAGGGATGTAATGCTCGAACTGTATAAAATTCTGGTTATGCGATAGCTGCAGTTTTGCATACAGTTCTGGTCACCACATTACAGGAAGGACAGAATTCCTCTGGAGACACTGCAGAGGAGATTTACAAGAATGTGGCCAGCGTTTGAAAGTTGCATCTATGAGGAAATTTTGGATCAGCTAGGGTTCTTTCCTTGAACAGAGGAGGCTGGGGGGCGACTAAATTCAGGTGTACAAAATTTTAAAGAGTCCAGATAGAGCAGACAGGAGGGATCTGTTTCACCTAGCGTGGAGGTCAACTACAAGGTGGGGGGTGGGGGGGTCATAGATTTAAGGTGATTTGTAGAAGGATTGGAGGGGACATCAGGAAAATCTTTTTCACCGAGAGGGTGCCTGGAATTCACTGCCCGACCGGTGGTGGAGTCAAAAACCCTCAATTCATTTTAAAGTTAGCTGGACATGGACCTGAAGTGCTGTCACCTGCAAGGTTATCGACCGGGTGCTGGAAGGTAGAATTAGGTAGAGGGGCTCGTGTATTTTCTTTTTCTGTTAGCACAGACACGATGGGCTGAATGGTCTCCTTCTGTGCTGCAACTTCCCTATGGTTCTATGTTTCTGCAGTAACACTCAGAAAGAACATTTAAAACAGCTCGAAGCTATGTATATAAAAACGAAGCTAATTCATTGGCAAATCTGGCAAAAAGTGAATTCGCAAAAGCAAGCATGGCCTACCTCGGGCGTACAGTGGCGCAAGTGTTGCCAAAAATGGAAAAAGCACAAGCCTTAGTGGAGATTCCTATCCCTAATACTAAGAGTGAAATCATGAGGTGTTTGGGGATGTGTGTTTTCTGCAGAAAGTTTGCACCAAATTTCAGTGCTGTAGCCACTTTACTAACTGATTTGCCACTGAAAAGCAAACCAAGGTAGCGTGGTCAGGTGAATGCAAGGCATCTTTTGAAAAGATAAAGGCAGTTTTGACTAATGAACCAGTGTTGGCTGCTTCAAATTTTACAAAGCATTTCAAGGTATTGATTGATGCTAATGACCTGGGGGTCGGTGCAGTCCGATTACAAGATGACGAATCAGGCAGAGAACAGCCAGCAGGTAATTTTTCAAAAGAATTGAAGCACCACCAAAAAAGTATTCCACTGTGGAAAGAGAATGTTAGGCTTATGGCTAGCTGTTAAACATGTTAAACTTTATGTCCACCATGATTACAAAAAACATTGATATACACTGACCATATTCCATTAACCTTCGTCAAGGGGTTTGAAACCCATAATGTAAGAGTGTTCCAGTGCAGTTTGTTGTCACAGCCTTGCCGCTTGAAGATTGTAAACATTTCGGGAAAAGAACAATGTTATCATAGATGGATTGTCAAGAATTTAACGGCGTTTTATTAGTGGTTACTCTGAGGTGGGAAAGGGTCCAGGTTCCAATTCCAGGATCTGTGCTGACATAGCTCATTGTACAGAGACCAGAAGGATGCAATGGCATTCACACACATTTGTACACAAAAACCTTCAAAGAAAATATATTTTGGGCGCTCCAATGGGAATGGTGTGGGAATGGGGTAGGGATATTCCAGGGAATGTTGAAAATGGTTCATTTCAGGACCCTATCTCTCTCTCCCTCTCCTCCTGCCCACTCTCCCCACCCCCACTACACCTAAGCCCTCATGAACAACTGAATGTAGAAAAACTGCTGCAATGTAAAACCTGGAGCGGCTTGTTTGGAAAATAGCCATTTTAGACAAATTCTATGAAATGCCTTTCAGTATTTATCTCCATTTTACAGAAAGTGCAGCAATAACTTGAAATTGTGGTGAAGAGGTTTTGCTGGCGAGGCCTGTTTGCTGCAGTTTGAGGAACAGCCAATTTTTCCTAGGTTTCTCAGTTCCTCTGGGTGACAATCTCTGAAATTACAATCAGGTAAATGATGCAGCCAAGAAAACTTTTACAACCGGTGACATTTCACAGAATAATTCTGACCCATATTTACACTTGTATCTGTAAACGATTCGTTTCTTGATGTTGTGCATTTATGCATTAGCCAGTAAGCATTCAAAATAATTTTCTCCACATTTACCACTTGTAAAATCACAAGGGTTTACAGCCATTTTGCACAAATTTTATGAAAGGTCTTTCACTTTTCACCTCCAGTTTACATAAAGTTCAGCAATAACTACCTCGAAAATGTGGCAATGAGTTTTTGCTGCTGCATTAAACTGTCACTTGTTTCACTTTCCATCCTGACTGTTTCTATCCTCTGCTTTCTTGGGGGATTCTGAGGGATTTTTGTCACTTGTTCATCACTGTCCAAATTCAGGAGCTACTAACTAATCTGCAGCTGCCCTGGCGAAACAAATAACATTCAAATTCTTTCACTCGGTTTGGATAAATGAGAACAGTTTGGTTCCAGTAGCAGAGAGCACAGAATGAAGGTGAATAAAAATGGGATAGCGATGCGAGGAGATAATCAGGGGAAATAATCCACCACAAGTTGTTCTGGTCTGGAATGCACTGTCTGACAGGTTGGTGAAAGCAGATTTAATATCCATTTTCAAAAGACAATTGTATCAATACTTCAATTCCTCTCACTAACAGCACAAAAAGGAAAGTGAGAGATGTCATAACTTTAGTGATGAAGAATTCAACGCAACTTATTCAGAGAATTTTTATTTGTAAATGAATGTTTGGACTTTATTTGATCTTGTTTTATTTCTGCATTAGCGTTTACTCACTGAAAATAATTTTTCATACATAAACTAGGTTAACGTTACAAGTGTTTATATAGTTGGAAAATTGCCATTTAACACAAGATGTGTTTAAATTCTTTCGTTAAGCATCTAAATGTTATGGAGCAGAGAAGACTGAGGGGTGACCTGATTGAGGTGTGCAAGATTATGAGGGGCATGGACAGGGTGGATAGGGAGCAGCTGGGCCCCTTAGTTGAAGGGTCAGTTACGAGGGGACACAAGTTTAATGTGAGGGGCGGGAGGTTTTTTTACCCAGAGGGTGGTGATGGTCTGGAATGCCCTGCCTGGTAGGGTGGTAGAGGCGGGTTGCTTCACATCCATTAAAAAGTACCTGGATAAGCACTTGGCACATCATAACATGCAAGGCTATGGACAAAGTTCTGGCAAATGGTATTAGGTGGACAGGTCACGTGTTTTAATGCATCGGTGCAGACTCGATGGGCCAAAGAGCCTCTTCTGCACTGTATTGTTCTGTGATTCTGTGATTCTGAAAGTGTCAGATTGACGCAAACATACATTCCTCTAACTTCCAGCAAACTTTCAAACTCTCAGGAACACAGAATCACCCCATCAGCAATGGCTCAATACCTCCATCTGCTGGTGTCCCTGTCTCACTGCAGTTACTGCCCTCGCTCACCATCTTCATCTGCTGGTGTCCTTGCCTCACTGCAGTTACTGCCCCTCTCACCACCTCCATCTGCTGGTGTCCCTGTCTCACTGCAGTTACTGCCCCCGCTCACCATCTCCATCTGCTGGTCTCCCTGTCTCACTGCAGTTACTGCTCCACTCACCATCTCCATCTGCTGGTGTCCCTATCTCACTGCAGTTACTGCTCCACTCACCATCTCCATCTGCTGGTGTCCCGGTTTCACTGCAGTTACTTGAAGTCTTCACAGCTGTCCAATTGACAAAACAGGCTCTTCAGCAGTCGGACAGTCAGTAGTCTAGTTCCAGTTGAAGTGATGCTCTTATTCTCCCAGCGGTGAATTCAGCAATTACATTTCAAAGAACAAAGCACAAAGAAAATGACAGCACAAGAACAGGCCCTTTGACCCTCCAAGCCTGCGCTGATCTGGATCCTCTATCTAAACCTGTCACCTATTTTCTAAGGGTCTGTATCTCTTTGCTTCCTGTCCATTCATGTATCTGTCTAAATACATCTTAAAAGACGCTATCGTGTCCGCGTCTACCACCTCCACTGGCAACACGTTCCAGGCACCCACCACCCTCTGCGTCAAGAACTTTACACGCATATCCCCCCTAAACTTTTCACCTCTCACTTTGAACTCGTGACCCCTAGTAATTGAATCCCCCACTCTGGGAAAAAGCTTCTTGCTATCCACCCTGTCTATACCTCTCATGATTTTGTACACAGTAGTTAAAGTAGTTGATTGTTTTCTGTTAAGAAATTAACCTGGCTTGACTTTTCAGAATTCAGAGAGTATAATAAATAGGGTTTAAATAAACTGAGGGAGAGCTCTCTTTCCTTCAGTCCATGCTGGCAGAACAGATATCTGTGTGTCTGTTAACTGTGTCTGTCAAAAGCCAGTTTTTTAAGCTAATTTTTCAAAAGGCAATCAGCGACATTGTTTCTTTGTCCTTGTTCTCCAAATGGCTGTTTCTGGGTAACCAGGATGCTTTCTTTGAATCTGGTTGGTTCCCTCTCCATGTGGTTGCATCCAACGGCAACTAAACTGCATTTTCTTAACAGTTTCTGAGGCTTGTTTGTTCTTAAAGCAGGAATGATCCTTTTACAGCCTGAAAGGCACGCTGCAGACTTCCCAGAAAAGACAAAAACAAACTGCAGGATCATAACAATGTAAAGAGGTGGAGATGAAAACAAAGGTAAAAATAAAAATTATATAAGGCTTGATTAGCTTCTTTATAATTCATTAAACAAACCCCAGCCAAAGGAAAGTAAAGAGAGGTTGAACCTTTTGTTTATTTATAAGGCGTAAGGTTTTTCAGTATTAGATGGAAGTAAATTAGTAACATAAGTGGATGGTGAGTAGAGGTATTAATTAAAATAATTAAGAATATAATTAATTAAGTAAGTAAAACACAATAGGGATGGCAGGGCTGGGGATGTGTTGCAGCTCTAGTACAAATGCAGCCCCTCAAACTATAGCAGCTACTCAAATAATCCAGTCCCTCCATCTAATACAGATCCTTATACTAATACTGTCCCTCCAACTAATGCAGCCCCTCAATTTAATGCAGGACCTCAAACCAATGCACCATCCCAAACTAATGCAGCCCCTCAAAATTATGCAGCCCCTCAAAATTATGTAGCCCCTCCATCTAATGTAGCCCCTCCATCTAATGTAGCCCCTAAAACTAATGTAGCCCCTAAAACTAATGCAGCCCCTCAAACTAATGCAGCCCCTCAAACTAATGCAGCCCCTCAAACTAATGTAGCCCCTCAAACTAACGAAGTCCCTCAAACTAATGCAAACCTTGAAACGAATACAGACACTCAAACTAATACAGACACTCAAACTAATGCAACCCCTCAAATTAATACAGCCACTCAAACTAATGCAGATCCTCAAACCAATTCTACCCCTCAACCTAAGAAAGCTACTCAAACTAATGCAGACGCTCAAACTATCGCAGCCCCATACTAATGCAGATCTTCAAACCAATTCACCCCTAAAATTAATGCAGTCCCTCAAGCTAAAGCATGGCAGCCCCCAAAACTAATATAGTGTCTCAAACCAATAAAGTCCCTCAAGCTAAAGCAGGTACTGAAACTAATGCAGCCCCTCCAACTAAGACACCTCCTCAAGCTAATACATCCACTCAAACTCATAAAGCCCTCAAACTAATACAGCCACTCAAACTAATGTAAACCCTCAAAATAATACAGAAACTCAAACTAATACAGTCCGTCAAACCAATGCAAGCCCTTATATTGACTGAGACCTCGAACAAATGCAGCCCCTCAAAGCAACGCAGCCCCTGAAACTATTAAAGACACTGAAACTAAAGTGACCCCTCAAACTAATACAGCCACTGAAACAACTACAGACTCTGAAACTAATGCAGCCCCTCAAACTAACACCGTCTCTCAAATTACTATGGCCCCTCAAACCATTTCAATCCCTCAAACCGTCACAGACCCTCAAACTAATTCAATCCCTCAAACTAGCACAATGCTTCAAACTAATGCAGTCCCGTGAACCAGTGTACCCGCTCAAACTAATACCACTCCTCAAAACAATGCAATCCCTCAAACCAATACAGCCCCTCAAATTAATATGGTTCATCAAAATAATCCAGTCCCTCAAACCAATACAGGCTATCAAGCTCATGTAGTGGCTCAAACTAACTGAGACACGCAAATAATACTGCAACTGAAACCAATGCCATCCTTCAAATGTATAAACACCCTCAAACTATTGCAGCCCCTCCAACTAATGCAGCTCCTCAAACGGATGCAGTCCCTCAAAATAAAACAGTTTCTCAAAATAATGCAGCCCGTCAAAATAGTGCAGTCCCTCAAACTAATGCAACCCCTCAAGCTAAGATAGACCCTCAAACTAATACAGACCCTCAAACTAATGCAACCCCTCACTAACAAAAATCGTCAAAGTAATGCAGCCCCTCTGCCTAATACAGCCGCTCAAAATAATATAGCCCCTTAAACTAATACAGCTGCTCAAACTAATGTAATCCCTCAAACTAATGCAGCCCCTCAAAATAACACAGTCCCTCAAACTAATGAAGCCCCTGAAAGCGACGCAGCCCATGAAACTAGTAAAGACACCAAAACTAAAGCAGCCCATCCAACTAATGCAGCCCCTTGACCCAATGCAAGTCCTCAAACTAATACAGATCTTCAAACTAATGCAGTTCCTCAAACATGGGCGGCACAGTGGCGCAGTGGTTAGCAACGCAGCCTGACAGCTCCAGCGACCCGGGTTTAGTTCTGTGTACTGCCTGTGTGGAGTTTGCAAGTTCTCCCTGTGTCTGCGTGAGTTTCTAAAGGGTGCTTCGGTTTCCTCCCACAGCCAAAGACTTGCAGGTTGATAAGTAAATAGGCCAAGTAAATATCCCCGACTATAGGTAGGTGGTAGGAGAATGGTGGGGATGTGGTAGAGAATATGGGTTAATGTAGGATTAGTATAAATGGGGGATTGGTCAGGCTGTTGGCCAGCACAGACTCGCTGGGTCGAAGGGCTTGTTTCAGTGCTGTATCTCTAAATCAATAAAAAAAATAAAATAATAAAATAATACAGACCTTCAAACTAATGCAACCCCTCAAACTAAGATAACCATACAAAATAATACAGACCCTCAAACTAATGCTGTCTCTCAAATTAACACAACCACTCAAACTAATACAGGCCTGCAAACTAATATAGTCTATCAACCTAAAGCAGCCCCTCGAACTACTACAGATCTGAAAACTAACACCGCCACTGAAACAATTACAGACTCTGAAACTAATGCAGCCCCTCAAACTAATGCAGTCTCTCAAGTGTATACACGTATCAAACTAATGTAGCCTCTCAAACTAATTGACACGCTCAATCTAATGCTGACTGGAAAAATAATGCAGCATCTCAAACAAACACCATCCTCAAATTAATACTGAACCTCAAACTAATGCAGTCCTTCAAAATAATGCAGCCCCACAAATTAATACAGCTCCTCAAATACACACAGCCCTTCAAACATATGGATGGGAATTTGAAACTGAATGCACTTGTGAATCCAATGCGGGTCTGTGGATGTGAGGGTGAAAACAGAGTTGGACTCCGTGAGGGTCGGACATGGACAGCAGACTTTTAGGATCAGTTGGCATTGATGGAAGGTAGAGATTAGATATCTGGTGAGGAGTGAACTGGAGAAATGCAATCAGCAGCAGATTAGTTCTAATTTTACTGGAGCTATTAAACAATGTGGAATAACCAGGTCAACATCTGCAGTAAAATAACAATGAGAGGAATATTAATGTGGTGCTTTCAATGGCCATCTCCTGATATCACCCACAGTGATTACCAGACAATCCTGAACGTACCCTTTAACTGTCTAAGTGTCAGAAGCTCAAACTTCATATTTAAAGTGGGAAACTGCAAGAACAGAGTGAGACAGGTTTGTTTGTGTCAATGTACAATGTACGGCACAGTGGCGTAGTGGTTAGCACCGCAGCCACACAGCTCCAGCGACCCGGGTTCAATTCTGGGTACTGCCTGTGTGGAGTTTCCAAGTTCTCCCTGTGTCTGCGTGGGTTTTCTCGGGGTGCTCCTGTCTCCTCCCACATGCCAAAGACTTGCTGGTTGATAGGTAAATTGGCCATTATAAATTGCCCCTAGTATAGGTAGGTGGTAGGGAAATATAGGGACTGGTGGGGATGTTTGGTAGGAATATGGGATTACTGTACGATTAGTATAAATGGGTGGTTGATGGTCAGCACAAACTCGGTGGACCGAAGGGCCTGTTTCAGTGCTGTATCTCGAAAACTAAAATCTACACTGTGGAGAAATCAATAAGATTTAACATTGAACCAACTAGATTGAACATGATCAAGACAACCATATGAGAACTGTAAATTAAACATTTATTATTGTGTGACGAGACATGTAATGAAAGGTACTTTCAGCTTTATTTCTGCTCGAGGTCTCGGACTTTGTGATGTTTGTGTTTAATCGACCATATTATTTACATCAGAAACAAAGCTGCTGATATAATGTTTGTTGTTCAGGTGGTTGTATCTAATAGCAATGATCTAATAACAAGGGTATAACCGTGTCCAGGGAGACTGATGTAATTTATAAATCAAAGCCCATTGGAATGGATCAGCTCAGAGTGCCTGCTAGGGCTGTTGGTTCCACACCAACAGAAGTTGCTGGTTCTCACAGACATGGGACGTACAGTACCCTATCACATAGAAAACATCTATGTTCCTGTTCTTGCAGCTGTTGGAATTCCTGGTAAGCTGTGATATCATTTGTCGATGGTGGAAAACGGTGTTAACTTAGTTTTTCTACTGAGTATATTTTTCTCACTGTATGCTTTATACAGCCACCATTCTGTTCCAGCGGTTCAATGATGAAACGTCCTCCGTCTCTGCTCTTCCAATCTTGCCAGAGCTCATTATTTCTGTAATGATGTTTGTTTAACCAACCATGGTAATGTCACAGCATTATTTTCTGCTCACAATTTATTGTAAACTGTTTCAGCTAAGAGCAGGAATCGGACTATCTGGATTGTTTACTGTTTCATGTTGTGGAACTAACCTGCCCTGGAATGTTGTTATGAATGTGGTTTTAGTGATTAATATTTAGACAACTCCTGGTCTCAGTGTTGCAAGGAGAGACTGCAGTGTAGTTCCTCCACAATAACATGGCTCAATTTAACTGGGATTTCAGTACAGCTATTGGTTATAACATATTAAATATTATTTCATTCTGTGTGAGTCTGACGCTACTTCTGATCTCTGGGTGTGGAACTGAGTCTGAGGCTGAATCTTTCACATCTCCGTTCCTGTTTCTCTGTGGACGAATTCACAAAGACGGGGCTAGATTGTAAAATAAAATGTACGGATGTGATCTTGTATCATTTTACACTGTATCTATTGGAATGATGAAACCCTCTATTTATCTGTAGATTATAATCTGCAGCGATGATGTTGGTGTTGTATGAATTGGACAAACCCACCATCTATCGCTATACTTCATAATTCTAGTAGAAGTAGTGTTGGTCGGTGAAGCAGCACCTCCTCCCCTTTACTCAATTTATCATTCCGACCTGAACCCGAAATGTCGAAAATAATTCGGTGCATCGGTATCCCAAGTGAAACACTTTTTCGGGTTATCATTTCCCAGGGATGTAGGTGACCGATCAGACATTCTGGAAACCACAGAATTGTTAGCTTGTAAATGTTATTTGAAGTTTCTACAGGGTTCAACAGTTGAGATAAGTCTATTAAATCTGGATAGATGTAAAGCATTGTGTTTTCTGATTGCATCAGTTATCATTGACTGGTATATTCATGAAATCACACGATTGTGTCTGTGTCTAGGCATGAATAACTTCATTTCATCTCCCAGTTTGCTTCAAGAGTTCAGCTGAATGTCCCATTGGTTCCTTGGATATGAAACCTTTCGCATTTCTGGACATTTACAGTGCAGTACTTCACAACACAGTCGCTTTTCTTCAAATGATGCCTCCCTTTAAGATGAATGCATTCTAGCTGAAGGACTGGCGACAGGAGGTTCAATGATATCGAGGTGTTTCTGGAAGAGACTTTCTATTCTGTTTATTCCATGAATTGTAGATGAGGTGAACAGACTATGTGAGCAGTTGGAGATTTGTGTGATCTGGGTAAACATGAAGCTATTCACACAGCCTTCATCCTTGAACAAACTGACTCTGGGAGTAGGATGCTTAAACGCAGGACTGGTGAACAGAATGCAGGCACAGGATATTAACATTTAAGTGAACGGGAAAGAATAACTGAGAAGGTGAGAAAGATAGTGCAGAGAGTTAGAGAGAGAAGCATCATCCAGATAGAGGAGGAAAACTAGAGGGAGGGGGAGAAGCAAAAAAAAAAGACAGAAAGAAAGTGGTAGCACGTGAATAATTCCTCAGAAAGAGCTGATGAAACTTCCCGTACAATTGTGATGAGGAAATATGAGTTGAATTTGTTATTAGGATGTTGCCAGATTGCATGAGTTTGATTGTACTGGTCGAGTGCATTTATCACTATCTGACCCTCGGACTGTTCAGCTCAATATTCCTTTTTGGAACGTATTGCCTGAATAAATATACGTATAGTTTGAATGAGAGATGTATTATTCCAAATGAATTAAATATGAATGAAACTTAAGAAATAGAAGCTGGAGCAGTCCATACAGCACCTCGAACCTACTCCAGCATTCAACAAAATCAGGACTGATTTCCCGAGTCAGGTATCTATTGATCTCAGTCTTCAATATACGCAAAGACTGAGCACCCATAGCTCCCCGGGTAAAGAATTCTAAAAGATTTGCAGCCCTCTGAGTGAAGACGTTTCTCCTTATCACAGTATGAAGTGGCTGAACACTTATTCTGAGACTATGCCCTAGACGTGGAGAAGGACCCTCTCATCTACCCTGTCAAGCAAGCTAAGAATCCTGTATGTTTCATTGAGATCACCTTTCATTCGTTTAAGCTGCAGAGAATATGGGCAGACTTTCTCAATCTCCTTGTTAGACAATCCTTTTTTCAAAAGGAATCAGTCCTGTGAACGCTCATTGCACTCCCTCTAAGGCAAGTATATCCTTCCTTAGGTACAGAGGTCAAAACTGTACATTGTCCACCAAGTGTGGTTTCATCAAAATCCTGAATGATTGCAGCATTTAAATGTCCACTGTGGAAGGTCATTAATTCCGTCAGGTATTTGTTGCATTCTTCCTCTGAATTAACTGTACTCTCAATGTGGATGTGTCTTTACATTTTGAATTTTTGATTCTGTTTGTCAAGTCCCTGTCGATTATGTAATTGCTGATTAACTGTGGTCCCAATGCCAATTACTGGGAAATATCACTGCTCCCCTGTCAATCAGAGTAAGGAGCTTTCCCACTGTTTCCAGTTTCTGCAGCCAACTAGCTGTCCATTCTGCTGCTTGACCCCTAATTCCATTTGCACTAAGATTATTCCTGAGTCTGCGTGTGATATCTTATTGAAGACCTCTCGATAATCCAAGTATGTTTTGTCTCCTTCCTTAGTCTATACTCCACGTTCTGATATTGTTCAAATAATTTAATATGGCTTGTCTTTTTGGAATATGTGCTGACTGCTCGTTATTGTATTATGTTTGCCTTTACTTTTTTTCCCTTTACGTCTTTCACTAAGATTTCCATTATCACAGAATCACAGAATGGTTACAGCACAGAAGGAGACCATTCGGCCCATTGTGCTGCACCGGCGCTCTGAAAGAGCAATTCTCTCAGTTCCATTCCCCTGCCTTCTCCCCATAACCATCACGTTCTTCCTTGTCAAAAAACTGTCGAATTCCCTTTTGAATGTTCTAATTGAATCTGCCTCCACCACACTCTCATGCAGGGCATTCCAGACCTTAACAACTCGCTGCGTGAAAAAAGATTTTCCTCATGTCAATATGCTTCTCTTACCAAATACTTAAAATCTGTGCCCTCTCGTTCTCGATCCTTTCACAAGTGTGAACCGTTTCTCTCTACCTACTTTGTCCAGACCGCTCACAATTTTAACCACCTCTATCAAATCACCTCTCAACCTTCTCTTCTTCAAGAAAAACAGTCCTAACTTCTCCCACCTAACTTTATAACTGAAATTCCTCATCCATGGGACTATTCTCGTGAATCTTTCCTGTACTTTTCCCAATGCCCTCATGACTTTCTTCATGTGTGGCACCCAGAATTGGACGCAACACTCCAGCTGAGGCCGAGCTGGTGTCTTATCCAATTTTAATAGAACTTCCTTGCTCTTGTACTCTATGCCATGTTAATAAATCCCAGGATACTGGATGCTTTATGAACTGCTCTCTCAAACTGTCCTGCCAGCTTCAATGACTTATGCACTTATATACCTAGGTCTCTTTGCTCCTGTACCTACTTTCGAATCAAACCGTTTATTTTATACTGTCTCTCCGTGTTCTTCCTACCAAAAGGATTCACTTCACATTTCTTTGCATTGAACTTCATCTGCCACCTGTCCGCCCATTCGACAAACTTGTCAATGTCCTTTTGAAGTTCTGCACTATCCTCCTCACAGTTCACAATGTTTCTAAGTTTCGTATCACCTGTAACCTTTGAAATTGTGCCCTCTACACCTAGGTCTTGGTCATTAATATATATCATGAAAAGCAAGGGTCCCAACACTGATCCCCAGGAAAATCAACTACAAATCTTCCTCCAGCCCGAGGAACATCCATTAAACACTACGCTTTAGTTTTAGAGATTCAGCACTGAAACAGGCCCTTCGGCCCACCGAGTCTGTGGCGACCATCAACCACCCATTTATACTAATTCAATATTCCTACCACATCCCCATCTGTCTCTATATTTCCCTACCACCTGCCTATACTAGGGGCAACTCATAATGGCCAATTTACCTATCAACCTGCAAGTCTTTGGCATGTGGGAGGAAACCGGAGCAGACGGAGGAAACCCACGCAGACACAGGGAGAACTTGGAAACTCCACACAGGCAGTACCCAGAATCGAACCCGGGTCGCTGGAGCTGTGAGTCTGCGGTGCTAACCACTGCGCCACTGTGCTGCAGTGTTTGCTTCTTGTCACTAGGCCAATTTCGTATCCATGTTGCTACTGTCCCTTTTATTCCAAGAGCTACATGTTGGTAACAGGTCTGTTTTGTGGTACTGTATCAAACGCCATTTGAAAGTTCATGTACACCATATCATCAGCATTGCCTTCATCAACCCTCTCTGTTACCTCCTCAAAAAAACTCCAGCAAGTTAGTTAAATCTGATTTTAACATCTGATAAACATGATTTTCCCTGAAGAAATGCATGCTGGCTTTCCTTAATTAACTCACGTTTCCCCATGTGATTATTGCTGTTTTATTTTAAGATACAGCACTGAAACAGGCCCTTCAGCCCACCAAGTCTGTGCCGACCATCAACCACCCTTTATACTAATCCACAATTCCCCTACCAGCTACCTATACTGTGGGCAATTTATAACGTCCAATTTACCTATCAAGCTGCAAGTCTTTGGCTGTGGGAGGAAACCAGAGCACCCAGCGAAAACCCACGCGGTCACAGGGAGAGCTTGCGAACTCCGCACAGGTAATACACACAATTGAATCCGGATCACTGGAGCTGTGAGGCTGCGGTGCTAACCACTGCGCCACTGCGCCGCCCTGTTGCCCCCCATTATTTTTTCTGTAAGTTTTCCCATGTCTAATGTGAGAATGACTGCCTTGCAGTTGCTGTGCTTATGTTTACACCCTTTTTGAACACGGGTGTAACGTTTGCAATTCTCCAATCCTCTGGAACCTCCCCTGAGTCGAAGGAAGACTGATAAATTACGGCCAGGCATCTACAATTTCGACCCTCACTTCCCTCAGTATCATTGGATGCGCCTCATCCAGCACTGGTGCTTTATGCACTTTAGGTACAGAAAGTCTGTCTAATACTTCTTCTTCATCAGTTTTAAACCTATCTAATGTCTGACTTACCACCTCTGTCAACATTGCCCTGGTTGCATCTTCTTCCTTGTAAAGACGAATGCAAAGTATTCATTTAAAACCTCAGCTATGCCTTTTGACTCCATGTGTAAATCCACTTTCTAGTCCCTAATCGGCCCCACGCCTCCTTTTACCACCCTTCCAGCATTTATATGCCTATAGAAAACTTTGGCATTTCCTGTAACACCAGCTGCCAGTCTCTTTCCATGCTCTCTCTTTGCTTCTCTTATTTGCTTTTTCAATTCCTCCCTGGACCTTCTATATTCAACCTGTTCTCAATAGTATTATTTACCTGGCAACTGTCATAAACACATGTATTCTTCTTTATCGTAATCTCTACCTCATTTGTGATCCAGGGAGTTCCGGAACTGTTTGCTTTACTTTTCCCCTTCGAGGGAACATACCTTGACTGTGCCCGAACTATTTCTTCTTTGAAGGTAGCCCATGGTTCATCTATCAGTTTTCCTGCCAGCTTTTGACTCCAATTTATTGACCCCAGCTCCATTCTTAGCCGATTGAAGTTAGCCTTCCCTCAGTTAACTATTCCTACCCTGCATTGCTCGTTGTCCTTTTTCCATATTCAGATTAAAACTTATTACACAATGATCATTTTGCCCTAAATGCTCTCCTACTGATACTTGATCCACTTGCCCACCTTTTCCCAAGAACCAGGTCTAGCAGTGCATCCTTTCTCGTTAGACTAGCAAAACACTGTTATCGAAAAAAATTCCTGAACACATTCTAGGAACTCTTGCCCCTCATTGTCCTTTGCACTACTATTATCCACGCCTATGTTTGGATAATTCTAATCCCCCATTATAACCACCCTATAATTGGTGCACATTTCTGTAATTTCCTTGCAAATTTATTCCCCTTGGTCCTTCTCACCAGCTTGTGCCCTACAGACAACACCGATCAATATAACTGCACCTTGTTTATTCCTTTAGCTCCAGTCAAATTGGTTCTTTCCTTGACCCCTCTGGGACATCCTTTTTCTCGAGCACTGCAATACTCTCCATAATCAATGCTGCCCCTCCTTTCCCTTTCCTGTCTTTCCTGAACACTTTGTATCTAGGAATATTTAACACCCAGTCCTGCTCTTCTTTGAACCAGATCTCTGTTATAGCCACGACATCATATTTCCACATGGTAATCTGCGCCTGTGCCTCACCAGTCTTATTAACCACACTCCATGCATTCACACACATATACATTAAAAAGGATTCGGACTCTATTACTTTCTCCCTTACTTTGACCCCACCGAATAATGTAGTATTCCCTCCTCTTGTGCTATCTTTCTCCCCCAGTATTCTGTGCACCTCGGTGTTCCTTTCTAATACTTTGCTCCTGGTTCCCACACCCCAGATAAGTTATCAGTGTTGCTTGCCTCCAATCTGAGTTCCCTCTCAGGTTCCCATCCCCCTGACAATTTAGTTTAAACTCTTCCCAAAAGCACGAGCAAATCTCCCTGTGAGGATATTCCTCCCACTCCTGCTACGATGCAAACTGTCCATCATGTTCCACCTGCCCCGGATCTGGTCCCAAAGTCTAAACAATCTGATGCCTGCCTTCCTACACCAGTTCTGCAGTCACGTGTTCAAAAACTCAATTCTCCTATTCCAATGCTCATTTACACGTGGGACTGGGTGTAATCCTGAGATTACTGCTTTTGAGGTCCTGCTTTTAATCTCCTTTCGCACTCCCTAAAATCTGCATTCAGGACCTCATTCCCCTTCTTACATATGTCATTGGTACCGATGTGGATCACGACCTCTGGCAATTCACCCTCCCGCAGAAGAATTTCCTGCAGCTGCTCCATGAAATCCTTGATACTGCAACCAGGGGGGCAACACACCACCTGGGAGTCACGTTTACTGCCGCAGAAACGCCTGTCTGTTCCCCTTAACTAATGAACCACTACTTCTCTTCCATTCCTCTTCCTCCCCTCCTGTGCAGCTCTGCCACCTGTGGTGTCACAAACTTGGCTCTCACTGCATTCCTCTAGGAACCATCACCCTCACGAGTATCCAAAATGGAAAACCTATTAGCGAATGAAAACCTCCCTGGGGGACTGCTGCACTACCTACTGGGTTCTCTTAGACTGCCTGGCAGTCATTTATTCCCTATCTGCCTGCATGCTTCTAACCTCTGTAAACGTGCTATCCATGTAGTCCTTCACCTCGCGGATGCACAACAGTGACTCCAGCCGCCGTTCGAGTTTTGAAGCCCGGCGTTCAAGTTTCTGCAACCTGTGCTGCTTCCTGCAGATGTGTTCATCTGGGACACGTGATGCGTCCACGACTTCCCGCATACCGCAGGATGTACATTCCACTCGGAAAAGGTTCCCTGCCATACCTTAACTTTACAGACTTATTTATTATGGGTAGAATCGATTACCACATACTCACCAAACAACTCCTTCCACTGCACTAAAGTGGGAACCAAATACTGGATTATCTTCACTGCCACTGAAGTAATGCTAACTGCTTGAAATTTGTTTGGATTGTTCAATCTTCTGTTTGAAATATAAGAATCACATTCGCTGTCCAGAAGTTCTCCAGCTCTATTCCATATTCTGATTATTACGACTGAACAGATAATTGTGACTCTGCTAACTCTTCACTATCTTTGTTAGTATGTGTGGCTGTAATCTATCCAAACCAGAAAGTTTATCATCTCTTTGATTACTTTAGCACATATGATCCCAATTTCTATCTTAAATAACCCGAAGCTTTACAATGAAATTATTCACTATTATTTGACAGTTCAGTTACTCCTCTCAGAGGCCTCTTTCCATTCGTCAGGCTCGGAATCATCATCCAATTCTGTGCCTACCATCCCACAACACACATGAGTTCCTTCATACTGAGCATAGAGCTGCTCTGCAGAGGTCCATTTACATTTATGACCATGTCTGGCTGTCCCTCTCTGGTTCAACTCCAGTAGACCTGAGATATCCTTAAACTCACAATGGATGGCACCTTGCCTGAGAGACACATTGGGGTCGTTTTCCGGCCAGTTTCCTCCACCATCCTCTGCTAGCTCATTCCGAGGACCCCATTTGGAAGGGATTTGTTTTGTTTCAATCTCTCGTCATTCCCACTCGATCTCCTCACTTCATCACTGGTTCTGGTCTGGGAATGGAAAACTCACAGGATCCTGATCCTGACCCCGGTGCAGAGACCATGTGGTATAGTATAGGTGTATGGATCTCTAGTGCGAGCCTAGGCAAATTCCACTCTCAAATGGTGTCGCTATGGGAGCTGTCCTGGTCCTAGATGCACTGCTTTAGTGGAGGATACGTGGGCCATTCTTTGTTACAATCCAACGACAGTCCTTTCCATGTGTATATTTATTTGATAGTTTGATCACTGTGCTGGTGCTATTATCTTCTTTTTACTTGAACTGCAAAATTTCATCAACTCTGCTTCTAATTTCCACCCATCCCTCGACTTTAAATGGTCAGTCTCTGGCAATTCCCTTCCCTTCCTCGACTTTTCGACCACCATTTCAGGGGTAGGCTACCCAACAATATCGAATATAATCGCACCGTCACCCCCAGCTTTCATGTGATTGGGTTATACTTCCTCCAACCCTGCTTCCTGGGAAGACTCTGTTCCATTCTCCCAGTTTCTCCACCTCTGCTCCATCTGTTCCGATGATGCTAACTTTCACACCAGTGCTTTTGAAATGCCTTCGTTTTTCCTCAACCCTATTCCTCTACACTGTGATTAACAGAGCCCTGGACCATGTCCATCCCATTTCCCACATCACTGCCTTCACCCCATCCCCTCCCTTCCAGAACCAAGGTCAGCTTGTCCTTGTCCTCAACTTCCAACTCATCATCCTCCATATTCAATGCATCATCCTCCAACATTTCTGCCACATCCAGCTAAGCTCATCAACAACTGCATGTGCTTCTCCCATCACCCCCCAGCTCTTTGCGACCCCGTGTCGACTCCTCAATCACCCAACATCCGTTTCCTTTCTAAGAACACCTTTCCATGCAGATGTAACACCTGCCCTTTCACCTCATCACTTCCCGATGTCTAAGGCCTCAACCACTTCTTCCAGGCGATTTGCTTGCACTTCTATATTACATAGTAACTGGATGCGGTGCTCACAATCGAGTTTCCTGTACATCAGAAAGGGAGCAAACGCAGATTGAGTGATTACTTTTCTAAACCTCTCCATTCAGTCCACAGTCATGACCCTGAGCTTTCAGTCGCTTGTCAAATTAATTTTATATCCCACTCAGATCTTACTATCCTCGACCTCCTACAATAGCCCACGGAATCTCACCAAGGAACAGCACCGGATTTTCTGATTTGGCATTTTATTGCCTGTCAGACCCAACGCTGAGATTAAATACTTCCACTGCTAACCATCGCTCAAACTTTCTCAGATGGCTTGTGCTGTTATGAAGGATGGCTACACCTGAGTCACTAGAATTGCAGGGTATGTGGGGCTGGTGCTTGGGAAGGACTTCCCCTTTAGTTACAAAATGGGCAGGCTGATCCACATCACTGGGATCTGCCCGCACCCCCCGATTCCTTGTCACCAGTCAGGGCAATTGGAGCCATCTTTTCTTTTTAGATTTTTAACTCTCTCCTCTTGCTCTGTTATTCTGTTGTTACAATTCACAACACATCTGGACCCATTCTCTGTTTCTTTAATTGTTCCATTTGCCTTGGACTATCATCCCTTTATCACTGAATCACTCCTGTCCTCCACCCAATGACAGATCTTTCCCATTTATCTTTCTTTTTCCCATATCCCACTTTTAATGGCTGTATGATTGCTTGTAAAGAGATAATCTCCAGTCTCTTCCAGTTCTGAGGAAAACCGATCACATGAAAGGTTAATGTTGCTTCTTTCCCCACATACACTGCCCGACGTGCTGAATATTTTCAGCAGTTTCCTAATTAATCAGCTTTACTGTTGTTTCTGTATTTTGTTTTCACGACAATGCTTAAGCCTGGATATCAACAGGGGTGTGAGATAGGTAGTAACAGGAGTTTCAGATTTCTAACTCCACAGACTGCCTCTTTAATGCTGTGGGGTTCCCCACCATGAAATAGGCCTGGCGTCCAGTTGGGCAGGGAGGAGTCTGGGGCAGATCTCAGTATCGGCTGTCCAGATCTTTCCCACCCGATAGGGGGTCCATTTGTGATATTAGGGGGTGTACAACCACCAACACTGCAGGAGGTGAGATTTCTGATCGTTGAGCCATCAACTCCCTAGCCCAGAGAAGAGGCGCCTATTGTGCAGGATGGTTTGTGAACGGGGAGGATGAGGGCGAGGGAGAGTTTCTGATCCTCAACACCGAGGAGGAGTCTGCAATGCTGGAGCATGGCCCCAAGATAGCGTGAGGGAAATGTTTGATCCAAGACACGATGGAACGTCCGGTTCTGGGTAGCAGGGTCTGATTCCGTGCTGGGTTCCAATCCCAGAGTGTGTTCAATCCTGTGGTTGGGGCGGGGGTGGGGGTGGGGAGCGGTGTCTATCCTTCACGTTAACCGATGTTGCTAGTGATCCAATATAGAGTGACCAGGTTCATCCGAGAGTGGCGGATGGCTCTGATTGTCAATCTCGTCTGTCTTTCTATGTGGCTTGGGTTAGAAACGGGGGAAACCTGGCCACCTGACTTACATCTATAAAACAGATTACATCAGAGACTTCCAGGATGATTAAAATATTTAAATTGCCAACCATCCTCCTGGGAGCCATTCTCTTTCCGTCCCCTGTACTGACTCCAATAAACCAAGAAGTTGGCGGGTCAGATGTACATTGGAATCTGTGTTAAGATTTAAAAAGAACCTCTGACTCGCTTCCATCCCACCTGTTTTTGGTTCAGATTTCCTGGCCTTACTGTCTTTGTCAGATGCAGAGAATATTTGATCAGTAATTTCCAGTCTTTTTTCCCTGCTCTCCCTTACAGTTAATTTACTGGCGATTGTGATCCTCTCCCAGGGAAATTGCGGCCTCTCAACCTGCACCACTCGATACCTGGTGGCCATGGCAATGACGGATCTACTCTTCATTATCAGTGGGGTCTTGCTGTGGCGGGTTGCTTTTTCTTATTTCCTGGAATCTTTCCTGGTCATCACCCCTGTATGTATTGTTATCTCTGTCCTGTTTCGTGCAGCCACAGAATTTTCGGTCTGGTTCACCGTCACTTTCACCTTTGATCGATTTATTGCCATTTGTTCCCAGAAGCTGAAAACAAAATATTGCACCGAGAAAACGGCAGCGGTGGTTCTAGCAACAACCTGCATTCTGCTTTGTGCCAAAAACGTTCCCTTCTGCTTTGCATATGAACCTTTATGGATAATGGACAATATACCATGGTTCTGTGCGTTAAAGGCAAGCTATTATATTGATCCTGGATGGGTGGGACTCGACTGGTTTGATACGGTTTTAACCCCATTGCTCCCCTTCGCTTTAATTCTGTTGCTCAATGCTGTGACAGTCAGACACATTTTAGTGGCCAGTCGAGTCCGTAAGGGACTGAGGGGTCAGAGCAAGGGTGAGAATCGCAGTGACCAAGAGATGGAGAGCAGAAGAAAATCGATTATTTTACTTTTCACCATATCGGGCAGCTTCATGCTCCTCTGGTTGGTGTACGTTATACATTTCTTCTATTACATCATTACAGGATCAGATCCCGGGCATTATAATGAATCTGAATATATGTTTCAAAAATTTGGATACATGCTGCGGGCTTTCAGTTGCTGCACAAATACATTTATTTATGCGGTGACTCAGTCCAAATTCAGGGAGCAGATTAGGAACATGGTGAAATATCCAGTTACATCAATTATTCAATTAATGAATAAACTAAGCAACTGAGAGCAGCCGAGGGGCGGGTCCCATTTAATCCCTTCCATAAATGTAATATTGATCAGCGAGGGGCAACAGATGACCGACAGCTTTATGAACCCCGAATAAAATGACAAAGAGCAGCAGGGTGACAGTCAAGTAGTGACCCACAGCCAATAGACTACCGGGGCGGGTTCACAACACACGACTTCAGAGCTTGGCAATGGGCAACCAAGAGTCAGACTGACCCTGGCAGGACAGCCGGGGAAACAGCAGACAGAGTCTCTCTTCCAGCTCCACTTCTCAGTTCCTCACATCTGCTCAGAAGGTAAAGCTTCTTGAAAATAAAAGACGTTGGAAATATTCCCGTGTGAGTTGCTCATTAATTGTTCAATGTTTGGTGACACCTTTTTGAGTGCATCTCCCTTCCAGTCCCCAGTCTGTTCACTAACATCTCTCTCTCTCTCTCTGCTCTCTCTCCTCTCTCTCTCTCTTTCTTGTTCTCCACACCTCGTGAATCAGATAGTGGTGCTGGTGCGGGTTCTTTGAGGATTCTCAAGATATTAGAACTAGAGAAGTACAGCGATCTAGGAGGGTGTAGGGATCGGAGGACGTTTCAGATATAAGGGGATTTAGAGGGGCTGGGGAAGTTTACAGAGATATAGAGAGTTATAGGGGCTGCAGGACGTTACAGAGATATGGACGATTTTAGGAGCTGAGCCAAGTTTCTGTGATATGGAGGATTGGAAGGATTCGAGAAGGCAGAAGAGTTAGGGACGGTTGTAAGGGCTGGAGGAGTTAAAAGAGATATGGTGGGTCGTAAGGTTGGAGCACGTCATTGAAATAGGATGGGTTGTAGGGTTGTAGGATGTTACAGACATGGGGGGCATTGCACGGATTGTGGAGGTCAGTATTGAGGGGATGGAGGATCTTAGACACTGAGTGTGTTGTAGGGCTTGAGGAGATTAAGGTGAGTGATAAGGCCTTGGAGATATGAATATTCTAAATTGAGTAGCTTTGGACCAGAATCAAATGTTGGTCTGCGAACAATGAAGAACTGGATGAATTGGATCTGCTGTGTTCGGACATTGGGTAACAGAGGGTTGGATGAGCTGAAGTATATGGCTGGTAGAAAATGGGAAGGTAGGCGGAAAAGTGTTCGATTCGGCAAGTTTGGGGATACATTCTCTCAGTCTCACTGCAGAAGTTCCTCAGGTTAGTGTCCAAGGCCAAATCACCGAGTCGCGTGGCTGCCCCTTTTGTATTTCTAAGCTTAATCCTTATGGCCTCATTGGACGATGCGTTTAGCATATCAACCCTCCTCACAGCTGTTATTAATTCCTTAACCATTCATGCTACACCACTTCTAACTTTCCTTCCAAGCCACATACCTGCCATTTACTGTCGCTGGGATAAAATACTGGAGCTTCCTTCCTAACAGCAATGTGACCATACCTTCACAAATGGACAGCAGTTGTTCAAAAAGGTGGCTTACCACCACCTCCTCATGGACAATTAAACTGGGCAACAAAAGCTGGGGTTTCCAGCCACGACCATATCCCGTGAATGAATAAATAAAGTCTTACCAATTTATAACAGTAGAGTCTGATTGTTGTTGTGCTGAAAGTTCAGCAACCTTTGATGCTGATGAATAATGATAAGTTAATTGCCAGGACAACCTTCACTACTTAATTTTGTGAAGGAACTCTACCCATTAATATTTTGGTTCTCAGTTGCGAGAAAAATCTTTTTATATTTGTCAATACTTATTAAGCTCCTGTATTCCCAGCTTTAACTTTCAGCTCTGATTTGTGACCACTTAATTTGCTTAGTGCATGATGTAGGGTTTGGATTCTTCCTTCTCATTTGTGAGAATTTCTCTCACTCAGAGGCTTGGGGATAACTTATTCGATGGTTAATAAATGTCATTTTTTAAAATCCGAATTGGGTTAAATGCAACAGAGACGATGCACTTAGTCAAACATCATTCATCCCTCCACCTACACTGGGGGATAACCACCCTACCCAACCGCCTCCCACCAATCCCAGACAATTCTTCACTCAGGAGTTAAAGGAGGGAATGTAGGATGTGTCTGATGTTTCAGCTGTTATCTTTCAGGATACCAAAACTCAGCTTTCTTACAACAGGATCTCCAGACCTGAGGATAATACTGGGATTAACAGCACAGGATATACAGGATACTTCATGCACCTGTTGCACTGTGTGGGCTCGGTAAAAATGCACAATGAGAATTCCGCTATTTGAACTTCATTAAAATGCAGCTAACTGAATTGTCAGGGTTTTTTTTTTGATTTATTAAAGTAGGGACAGGTATCACAGACTATCCCATTACAAACTGTCTGGATAAATTTGCGAATTTCTATAATAACGTTAATTATTAGAATTCTCATTCTTTTCTTCTACACTGAAGTATTTGACGTGTCAGGAGTATTACATTTCTAATTTCACATTTTGTAGATCATAATGATTGAACTCAGTGTCGCGGTGATGAATTTGTAAAAAAAAACACTTTTGCCATCCCCTCATCATGGTAAAGCCTACATTTATTCGAAGTAATCCTATGTTCTAAAGATATGAAGCGTAATTTCGTATAAATTATTCAAAACTGAAATTGTGAAGTCTTGTAATCTCTGCAAACTATGGAGTGGGAAATCTGGCACTGCAGAGAGAAGTAATTATACTGTGAAAACAGGTTATGGACAAATGGCAACCAGTGAGGCAAGGGTGGCTTTTGAAGCTCTGGCATATTCTTGTTAACAGATTATTAAATATGTTTGGTTTAATAGAGGGTATCTTACAATGAATGAAAATCATGCAACACAGGTAACACTGGAAAAGCATTGATATATTTTGCGTGGTATTTGGTCATTTAAAGCAGTCGAACTGTACTTGGTTCTTGGAGTACAGATCTGTCCTCTTCTTTCCACAAGCACTTAAATTATTTTCTTTAAATACACATCTGTTTTCCACTTAACCTTTTCTCTAAAGCAAACAATTCCATACTCCAACAACCTCTGTATAAAGAAGTTTCTGCTAACCTCTCTGCTCATTTTCTTTGTGACCATGTTAAGTTGATCACCTTTCCCGCTGACTAACCAACTAGGCAGAATAATCTTCCTCACTTCATTTCAGCAAAGCTGTTCAAAATATTTAAACTCTGTATTAAATGTTCTCTTAGTTTTCTCTTCTCCAGTGCAAACAGATTCAATGTCCTGTTTTTCATCATCAGTACGGTTCTGATCCCTGGCACCATACTGGTGCATCTACGCTATCTGCTCTCTGCTCGAAAAGCCTTTCCACAATGAGAAGACAGAAGATATATCTAGTAGCCTAACAGCAGCCTTAGCAGCTTTTCACAAAGAAACACATGTTTACTCTTGTGGTTTTCCCAAAATTTTTGTTGTGTTTTTTCTTGTGGACTTTGCACCAGGAAAGTGGCTTTCTCAGAAATTAGCACGTGTGTGCCTTGAGCATGTGGTTCATCCACACCCTGCAGCTGCTTTTCGTTGAGAAGCTGCTCCTATTCTTCGGAGTTCCTGGCAAATTGAAGAGAGATGGCAGATGAAAAATGTGCAACTCATTCAAACTCCCAGGTATTTATTCAATTATTATGTGGAATAATGTGAAAATGTATAATACGCTGATAATTACCAAAGATCCTTTCTGACTGTCTGCAGACGTTCTGCTAAACATCAAATGTTCAATGTCAGTTTGGCATTTTTATGAATTTTACAGTTTTTTTCAAGTAACTTTATTCGAATATAATAGTTAATAACTTTGTGACAAATTATATATTATTACAATCTTTTAGCATTCGGTTTCGGAAGCTGGTACAGAATAGCAATACTAGTACTCATGATACTGTTATCAATTGTACAAAATAAAAGCACCAAGCTCGATTTATGATGAGTGGGAGGCACCAGTCAGTGTACAATCAACATTTCAATTCAATATCGCGGCAAAAGAAGTGAAACGTCACATTTATCAGTGTCGAGTTCTGACAATTTCCTCCATTTGAAAACTTATCATGTGACAAGATCCCGGTTCCACTTGTCAATGAGGAATGGCATCTGATAGTGAGATGCACTCCTGCAATGCTCACACCAAGCTTCCCCGAATGTTACCAATATCGACGACCTTTGTTTCTGCACTGAGTGAAGCCTTACTGATTAATTTCTCTTGTGTGCCCAATACCAGTATTTCGAAAATAAGCTGGTTCCCTCTGTTACTCACATGCATGACGCCACTGCTGAAATCCATCATTGTTATCTTTGAAACGTGAATTGAAATGTGCTGATTTAAAGGAATAAGTGATGTTTACTCAATGAATGAAGGGTGAAGAAAGAATGTAATGAAGGTATAAAAAGTATGCTACAAAATGGAAGAACAGTGTGCAAAAGAGCTCATCTAATTTTCACATTACCGAAAAGAAGGACCTTGTACGGTAGGAAATGAGTTGAAATTGAGCTTCAGATGTGAACAAGCTTTATTTAATTTTATCCACATTTTCCAACTAATCTGAGAATTAATGCCCAAAGAGATTTCAACACATTCTTTAGCTCTTCTCTGAATTTTCTCTGGGTCTCTACATAAATAAATGGCTTTCGAATACAACTCAAAAACTTAAGGCAAGTTCCAGTTTCAGTGGCGAGAAATCCAGGGGCTGTGTGGTCACCACAGTAATTATTGCTGTCGGTCAGTCTGGTCACCACGAAACTCACGGCAGCTGTCAACCACAGCAGTATAAAATTGCCCGACACAGTGAACAATAAAATAATGGATTTCCTTCAGTTCCCCATTTCTGAATCACTGAGATTCTCACTCCTGTTACCCGGGAGTTTCCTGCGGGTTCTATTGGCCACTAAAATACGTCCAATGGTTGAACAATTAAATGAGACAATTAAAGTAAAAGGAAGCCAAACGAGCCAGGCGCTGTGAAACCAGATCCACGCTGTACTGAGTGGTGAAGAAAAAAAATCCACTCTTACCCGACAGCCCCACTGCACCTTGTTAATTGTTTGCTGAGGTTCGAATGCAAATAAAAAACCAATGTTCTTGAACAAACTCAAGGAAGAGAACACTGTTATAACCATGCCTGCAGTTCTTTCTGTGCAATATCTTGCTTTAAACTTCTGGAAGCAGACAGCTACAAAACGGTCAAATGTGAAGGAGACTGTGAGCCAAACAGACAAATCAAAGGTGATAGTTGTCATGTATATAATAATCCTACACACGGAGGTGTAAGACAGGAATGAAAGTGGAAAGTGATAACTGAAGATACGATACATCATTACATTGATGATCATGACCAGGAGATCTGCTGTTACCATGGCCACCAGATGAACAGAAATACACTTGGAAAGGCCGCAGTCATTTCGGGAGAGAATCGCAATCGCCACCAAGTTCACTGTAAGAAAGAGAGACGATATAAACAACGTTTTAGTGGCTGTTTGAAATACTTCTGGCGATATCTCTTAACAGCATTTTACTCCATTCAGTGTGATTATATAAGATTAGCTGTGAAGTAGTTTCCTGGGAAACCTGACGATATATTTTAATGAGCCACTGTTGCGCTCCCTCTACATGGGTAATACTTGATTCGTTGCATAGGACCTTGAAAGAACATTAAAATGTCAGTAAGGCTATCAGATTAATGGAAACAGAGAAAGTGTGGATACCCAGTTCACGAGTTTGCTCCGGTAACCACCGACTGTGTAATGCTGACATCGGGCAAACATGTTATGTTATTCAACATGCAGTATAAACAGAATGACAGTTAACACAGGTTACGAACAAATAGTTTATAATGACTCACGAAGGACTCCCAGGGCTGCGAGAAATGGGTAGTAAATGTCTTTCATCAGCAGAATAGCTGGTTTCCCCATTTTGTGTGATAATGGATGGAATTTTTAGAAGCTGAAAGACTGGTACACCTCTGAGCTTGTGCAAGGGAAATGATATTTATACTCGCCTCAATCCTCCAAGGAGTTAATCAGCTTTAATCATAATTAGCATTGTGGCAGTCATTTCATAAATAAACTCGGCAAGTTCTTTTCTGACATTTCAGAATTAGGGAAAAGATTAACAGTAAGGCAATTTTAAAAACACATCATTAAAACATTATTTACAAGTTGACTGGCTGTGGATCCTATTCCCACAGGACCAGCCAATGTCGCTCGCTTTGCACGAATTGTCCTGACGCTGACCTTCACTCTAACCTATTGATTCAACACCTGCAGATCAGGCAGCAGAAGAACTGTTGCAATATTTGTGATAAAAATGGTTCTGCAGCAATACTGAGACTAGTGGGACCAGTACATGTAAACAGAGGTCCACATGCTTATCCTTGTTAGAGTTACGTCACATTCACACTAGAGGTGGCCATATGCCTCCAGAACTAGTGGTACCCTTTGATTATGCTAGAGGTGAGTAGGATGTCCCTGTCATAGTGACCATGTCCCTTTCATACTAATGGCACCTATGATTACAGTAAACATGTCCATCTTCCTCTGAACTAGTAGCAATTACACTGACAGGAGATGTGGCCATCCTGCTCCAATAAGAGTGGTTCCCTACACTTACAATGGAGGTAAAAAGAAAAGCATTGTCTGATACACGTGATTCCCTTTATTTACTGTAGAGGTGGCCAATGGTGGTAACCGTACACTTATGTAAGATATGTGATTACCCATAATTACAATGGAGGTAACAGTGCTCCTCCGTTATTAATGGTTTCCTGCACTTACATAAGAACTAAAGAACATAAGAAATATGAGCAGGAGTAGGCCATATTTCGCTCAAATCTTCTCTGCTACTCAATGTGATCACTGCTAATCCTTTTCCTCAACTCCACTTTGATGTCCATTCTCTATAGTCCTATTCCATGAAAGGCTATGAATGTCTCTATGTCAGCATTAAATATATTTTTTCAAGGATGGAACATCCACTCTCCTCTGGGGTACACAAGTCCAACGATTCACAACCCTTTGAGTGAAGAAATGTCCCTTCAGCACAGTCCTAATCTTAAATATAACCTTAAACTCTTATCCAGAGACTCTGGTCCCACATGTTCTGGACTCCCCAGGATTGCAATTCACAGCCTTTAGTCTATCAAACCCCTTCAGATTATTATTAGTTTCAATGGTAATGCCTCTCATTCTTCTAAACTCCAGAGAGTATAGGCACAATTTACTCAGCTCTTATCATTGGACAACTCATTCATCCTAGAAACCAATCTGGCGAACTGCTTCCAAAGCAATTATATGTTCACTTAGATATGGAGACTGAAACTGTTCAAAGTACGCTAGCAGTGGTCTCACCAGAGCCCTCTACAATTGTAGCAAGACATCCTTATTATAGTACCCAATATCCTTGCCTTAAAGGCCGACCTCCCATTTGCCTTCCTAATTGCTTGCTCGTCCTGCATGCTATTTTGTCAGCGTTCCTTGTACGAGCATACCCACGTCTGAACATCAACATTTAGAAGTTACTCACCTTTTAAAAAATTAGCTTTTTTTTTCTTACTACTAAAGTGAATAACCTGACACGTCCCTACATTATACTCCATCTACCACCATTTGTCCACTCACTTAAACTTTCTATATCTCTTGCAGTATTTTTGTGTCTTCCTCACAAACGAAAGGTGTATGTGATACTCCAGTACAAGTGCAGCAAACACAATTGCACTGGAGGTGATCGTGCATCTCTGGTACCAGTGGCACTTTACACTTACAGTGAAAAGGTTTTCCTCCAGTATGAATGGTAAACCAGCACATGAAGTACAGGAGACCATGCTCCTCCAGTACAAGCGGTGACGTAATCTCACACGAGAGATGGACTTCCAACTCCTATGTGAGTGCAGTTCTAAACTTACTTTAGATGTACCGTTCTTCCTCCAGTGCCAGTGGTAATCCAACATTTACACTAGAGGTAAAAATGTTCCTCTGGTACTGATGGTGCCCGATCCTTGGGCTAGATAATACAATTTTCCTCTGGAATACAGTGGAGACATATATGCTGCTTCAGTAATAGTGGTACCCTACAATTACACGAACGATAACAATTGTCCTCTGGTACGAGTGGTAAACTGCACATATCCAAGAGATGATAGTGTCCAACCGGTACCACCAGTAATGCATAGTTACACATGAAATGTTCATGCTCCTCTGTTACTAGAGCTGCAACATCAACTATGCTAGATCTGACTGTGCTCTTCTGCTGCTCGCAATGCCCATACACAAACACCAGGTGTGATCGTGCTCCTCTGATATGAGTGCTGTTCCTGCACATGCACTGGTTGTACGCAAGCTCCTAAGGAACTAGTAGTTCCCTAAACTCGAATTATAAGTGACTGTGCTCCTCCGTTACGTGTGTGCTTGACAAACACATCTGCAGGAAGTGTTACCGGCTGCAGAAGCTTGAACTCCGGGTTTCAGAACTCTCGCGGTGGTTGGAATCACTGTAGTGCATCCACGAGGCAGAGAACGATGTTGATAGTGCATTTCAGGAGGTATTCACCCCAGAGCATAAGAGATCACAGGGAGAGAGGGCCTGGGTGCTGCTAGACAGACAAGAAGGTCAAGGCAGGAGAACCCATGGAACATCCCATTTTCTAACCAGTATTCAGTTCTGAGTAGCGATTGGCGAGAGGGTTCCTCTGGAGAGTGCAGCGAAAGTCATGATGAGAGCACCAGCTGTGCAGTGAGGGAGGAGAACAGGCAAGAGAGCAATAGTGGGAGAGGATTCTACAGTTAATGGAACAGATAGACGTTTCTGTGGTTGCAGACTTGATTCCAGGATGGTATGTTGCCTCCCTGGTGCAAGGGTCATGGATATCACTGAGCAGCTAGCTACAGGGTATTCTGGAGGGCGACGGTGCACAGACAGAGGTCGTAGTCCACATTGGTACCAACGATATCGGAAGGAAAAGGGATGAGGTCCTGCAGGCTGAGTTTAGGTAGTTAGGAAAGAGATTAGCAAGCAGGACCTCAAGGGTCGTCATCTCTTGATTACTCACAAGGCCACGTGCTAGTGAGAATAGACATAGGAGAATACACCAGATGAATGTGTAGCTGGAGAGATGGTGCAGGAGGGAGGGCTTCAAATTTCGGAGACTTTGGGACCGTTTCTTGGAAAGTGGAACCTGTGCAAGCAAGAGGGTCTACACCTGAATAGGACTGGGACAAATATCCTTGCACGATAGTTTGCCAGTGCTGTTGGGGATGGTTTAAACTAGTTTGGCAGGGGGATGCGAACCTGAGGGCAGTTTTAGATGGGACAATTTCAGGCCAGGGAATGAAAGGCAGAAAATTAGCGGGTGACTCGGCAAAACAGAAGAAGCAATGGTTCAGAACAGGAATTTGGCATTGCAAGGAGAATAGTAAATAAAGTCAATGAGCTGGTGGCACAGATAGACACAGGACAACACAATATCGTTGTTATAACGGAAACTTGACTTAAAGTAGGGCAAGAATGGCAGCTCAACATCCCTGGATATAGAGTTTTTAGGCGAGATAGAGAGGAGAATAAAAAAATAAAAAAAGAGGGGGTGTAACATTATTGGTTAAGGAATCAATAACAGCTGTGAGGAGGGATGATATGGCAAATGAAAGATCAAATGAGGCCAAATGTGTGGAAATCAGAAATAAAAGTGGCAGCCACAGTACTGGGAGTGTGCTGTAGACCCCCAAATAGTGAGAGTAAGATAGAGGAACAAACATGTCGGCAAATGCTTGAGTGCAAAACTATAAGGCAATAATAGTTGGGGATTTCAGTTATCCTAATATGAACTGGGATACCAGCAGTGTGAAAGGCACAGAGGGCTCAAAATGCTTGAACTTCATTCAAGGGAACTTTTTCAGCCAGCACAAACAAGCCCAAACGGAAGGGGGCGCAATTCTAGATTTAGTCTTCGGCAATGAAGCTGGGCAATTAAACTGGGCGGCAGAGTGGCGCAGTGGTTAGCACCGCAACTTCAGAACTCCAAGGACCCAGGTTAGATTCTGGGTACTGTTTGTGTGGAGTTTGCAAGTTCCCCTTGTGATTGCCTGGGTTTTCACCAGGTGCTCTAGTTTCCTCCCATAGCCAAAGAGTTGTAGGTGGTAGGCAAATTGGCTGTTGTAAATTGCCCTTAGTGTAGGTAAGTGGTCGGGAGTATGGGATTAGTATGAATGGGTGGTTGCTGGTCGGCACAGAGTCGGTGGGCCGAAGGGCCTATTTCTATGCTCTAAATTGATGAAGTGGCAGTGGGTGATCATTTTGGAGATAGCGCTGATAACACAGTTTGGAAGAGGACAAAGATAAGAAAGGAGCGAAAAGTTCTAAATTGGGGGAAGGCAAATTTTATCAAACTGAGAGGCGATCTGGCAAAAGTGGACTGGATACAGCTACACGAGGGAAGATCAATGGCAAACCAGTGGGAGGCAATCAAAAGTAAGATTCCACAGGCACAGTGCAAGCATGTCTCCACAAAGGTAAAGGGTGGTACGGCCAAACCTCGATCCCGCTGGTTATCAAATGGCTTACAGTGTAAGTTTTTGCACAAAAAGACTTCTTATGACGATTGCAAAAAAACGTAATACTTTAGAAAGTGTAGAGGAATATAGAAAGTGCAGGGGTGAAGTAAAAAAGGAAATTAGAAAAGCAGAGAGAGGACATGAAAAACTATCGGCAGGTAAAATCAAGGAAAACCGAAAAATGTATTATCATATTAAGAGCAAGAGGATAGCTAAGGACACAGTAGGGCCTATCAGAGATGTACAAGGGAAGTTACAGGTAGATGCAGATGATGTGGGCAGGGTTTGTAATGCGTTGCTTGCCTCTGTCTTCACAAATCAGAGGGATGATGCAGGCATTGTGGTAAAAGAGGAGGAGTGTGAAATATTAGATGCAATTAGCATAATGAGAGAGGAAGTACTAGAGGGTCTGGCATCCGTGAAAGTGGATAAACCACCAGGGCCAGACGGATTACATCCCTGGTTGTTAAAGGAAGCCAGGGAGGAAATAGTGGATGCACTGAGGATCATCTACAAGTCCTCACTGGATACGGGCGAGGTGCCAGAGGATTGAAGGTCTGCGAATGTTATACCATTGTTTAAAAAGGGTACAAGTGATAGGCCAAATAATTATACGCCGATCAGTCTGACCTCGGTGGTAGGTAAATTATCAGAATCAATTCTGAGGGACAGAATAAACTGTCACTTAGAAATGCACGCACTGATCCAGGATACTCGGCATGGATTTGTTAGGGGAAGGTCACGTCTTACTTCCTTAATTGAATTATTTGAGGAAGTAACAAGGAGGATTGATGAGGGTAGTGCAGTGGATTTTTGTAAGGTATTTGATAAGGTCTGACCTCGGTGGTCAGACTGGTCAGTAAAATGAAAGGCCATGGGATACAGGGGGAATGTGGCAGGTTAGATCCAAAATTGACTCGTTACAAATAAAAAACAAAGGATAGTAGTCGACGGATGTTTTTTGTGAATGGAATGTTGTTTCCAGTAGCGTTCCACAGGGCTCAGTGTTGGGTCTCTAGCTTGTTGTGGTATATATTAATGATTTGGACTTAAATGTGGGAGGCATAATTGGGAAATCTACAGATGAAACGAAAATTGGTTGTGTAGTTGATAGTCAAGAGGACGGTTGTAGACTCCAGAATGATATCAATGGATTGGTTGAGTGGGCAGAAGCGTGGCAAATGGAATTCAATACAGAGAAGTGTGAGCTAATGCACTTGGGAGGACACATAAAGCATGGAATGCAGTAAACTGGAGGATATTGAGAGGGGTAGAAGAAGTGAGAGACCTTGCAGTGCATGTTCATGGATCCCTAAAGGTGGCAGGACAGGTAGATAACGTGGTGAAGAAGGCATATGGAATGCTTTACTTTATCGGCCAAAGTATAGAATATAAAAGTTGGGGTGTAATCCTGGAACTGTATAAAATGCTGGTTAGGCCACAGCTGGAGTATTGCGTACAGTTCTGGTCGCCACATTACAGGAAGGACATAGCTGCTCTGGAGACAGTGCAGAGGAGATCCTTGTGGCAGCATGCCAGTTATAGTTTTCCAACCCGAAAAAGTCCCTTTTATTTCCACTCTCTGTTTTCTGCCCAGTATCCAATCCTCAATCCATGCTAATACATTACTCCCAGTCCTATTAGTTATAATTTTATTTAATAACATATTGTGTGGCATCTTATAGATTTCAGTCTATGAAAATCCAAATACACCATGTCTGCCTTATCCATCTTGCCAGTTGCAAGTTCAAAACACTACACGATATTTGCCAAACATGATTTTCCTTTCATAAATTCGTGTTGACTCTGTTTAATCATCTTATGATTTCGAAGTGCCCTGTTACAGAACCCTCATAATAGATTGTAGTATTTCATATCATATTGATGCTTGGCTAAGTGGTCTCTTGCTCCCCGTTCTTTGTCTTCGCCCTTTCTTTCAAAAAAAACAAGCTTATGTTCACTACCTTACAATCCTTGGATTTGTTCGAAAATCGAAGGAGCTGTGGAAGATCAATATCCTCATCCTCTTTTAAACCCCGAGGATGCACGCTTCTCTCTCCACAGATGCTTCCAGACCTGTTGAGTATTACCAGCATTTCTTGTTTTTATATCAGTTGGAAGGGATTTTTTGTCACTTAGTTCCATTATTTTTTCCAGTACTATTTATTTACTTATGCTGTTTTCTCAAAGTTGCTCATTCTTGCCAGACACTCGATTGGCCATTATTTCTGGAATGGTTTTCTGCCCTCTCCCGTGAAGACAGATATGAAATCTTAGCTCATTGTCCCTGCCGTTTCGTTATTCCCCAATATAAGTTCACCGGTCTCCCATCTAATCGACCATCGTTTACTTTTACAAATCTCTCGCTGTTGTCACGGCTATAGAAATACTTACCATCTGTTGTTATGTCACTTGTGAATCTGCTTTCATTCTCTTTGCCCTATTCTATCAATTTCATGATCCTCCAAATCCTCAGACTTGCTACTCTTTTTGCAACGTTATAAACATTTTCCTTTGATCAAACACTATCTTTACCTCCTCTGTTAGCTACAGTGGACCACTTTGTCTTTGGGCTTCATATGCGATAAATGATGCATCTTTGTTGAAAATTAGGCAACAGTCTTTAAAGGTTATAATAAAAGCAAAATACTGCAGATGCTGGAAATTTGAAATAAAAACAAGAAATACTGGAAATACTCAAGAGGTCTGGCAGCATCTGTGGAGAGAGAAGCAGAGTTAACGTTTCAGGTCAGTGATCCTTCATCAGAACTGGCAGATATTAGAATTTTAAAAAAATTTCTATTTAGAGATACAGCACTAAAACAGGCCTTTCGGCGCACCGAGTCTGTGCCGACCAACAACCTCCCATTTATAATAACACTGCAGAAATCCCATATTCCCTACCACATACCTACACTTGGGGCTATTTACAATGGCCAATTTACTTACCAACCTGCAAGCCTTTTGGGTGTGGGAGGAAACCGGAGCACCCGACGAAACCCCACGCGGTCACAGGGAGAACTTGCAAACTCTACACAGGCAGTTGCCAGAATCAAACACGGGTCCCAGAAGCTGTGAGGCTGCGGTGCTATCCACTGCACCACCCAAATGTCGAATGTTTTAAGCAAGTAAAGTGGGGGTGGGGCAAGAAATGACAAAAAAGAAGGTGTTGATTGGTCAGTTGTTCTCTCTGACCTTGTCCTATCAATTCATACCATCGACCAGTCAACTCACTTGAGGAAGCTACTTCAAAATACATGTTTATTTGTCGCACGACCAGTAGAACACAACAGGGACATTTATCAGTGCATATGATGGATTCAGTCTGGAGTTGAGGATTGGAGACAAGCTCTAACCTTATCACTGCAGGGAGTCGTCAATCCAGCAATATGGACGATAATGTCACAACCCCAGAGGATAAAGTACATCTTTTCAAAGACGTCTCTCAAAAGCACAAGGTCGATTAAACTCTGTAGGCTTTGCTAACCATCAAAACGAAGATTAGAATATTCATTCATTTTGGGCAATGGTAAAAAATGAGATCAGTCGCTCGCCTTACACAGGACCTGATTTTCCCTTCCACTGAAGTCTCAGCAATGGGCCTCAAGTACAATTTTATAATCAGTGATGAAACTAATATTGAATTATCGTGAAACACAAAACTGCATTTCAAAACTGTTACTAATTTTCCTAAATCACTGCCTATTAATTACTCGTTGCTAAGATTGCTGGATCATTTACAGCTATTATTACCTGCTAATTATTGTTTTGATAATTATTTAAGTTAAAATAAAGATATGCTGTCTGAATTCTTTGACGTTTTGGCAAGAAATGGTTAATTAATTCATTCGACGGCTTGTTCCTAATCCTAATTCAGGGTCATTGAGGTGAACTAGTATTCAATCTGAACTGGGGAATACAACTGGATTCAATGAGCAGTATTAGGCATCATTCACACTTAGACGTACGCAGGGAGGTAAAAATCCAGACGGTTCCGCAGTGAGAAGATAACATGAAGGGTTTTAAGGCTAATCTATTACTTCCTGAGGGACACTGAACTAAGCGTCAAATTAGCGCCTTATAACACTCAATGTCTAGTTGAGAAGCGATTCTGCTGCCACTTAGTCACAGCTATCACTGATAACCTATAGGAATTTATTTGGCTCCAGTCATGTGATACAATTCATCTGAATCAATTCATCAGTTCAGCGGCTGGTGCAGATTCTCTCCCTTTTCCCTATCACACCAAACCAAACTTCTCCTGACGTGCTCCGATGTCTAAGCCTGGGACTTGTGTTTGTCCTTCGTGACTCTCACAACTTTTCTTAGTCAATCTCCAAGTGCAACTTGTCCATGAGATCCACGTCGGTCTCCCTCGACCTTTCTCACAACAAACTGCTGACCATCCAACTTCCCTTCCTGGCTCTCATGTTAGTTGATATTATTAGCAGCTATTGCTTCTCAGCTGCTGCTGCACTCCTCGTCAAATCAAACATCACCACCCACCTAAGAAAACACGTCCCTGACGTCTATCTCTCTTTGCAAACTATCGCCCCATCTCGAAGATCGATTAACTCTCCAAATTCCTTGAACGTGTTGCTGTCTCCCAAATTAGATTCTCTCTGCCTGGTCATGCCTGCTTTGAACCAGTCAGTTCCCACGCGCAATCCTAAATGGAGCTCAGATCTACTTCGACCACATACCCACAGCATCACCAAGATGACCTAGTATTAATTCCATGACATGGTCCTTCTCCACCACTGCTTCAGCTCGTTTGTTTATCCATTCATGGGATTTGAGCATCGCTGCCAATGCTGGCTTTTGTTGCCCATCACGAATTGCTCTTCAGAAGTTGGCACTGAACTGCCTTCTTAAAATGCTGCAGTCCATGTGGTGTAGGTACACCCACAGTGCTGTTAGGAAGGGAGTTCAAGAGTTTTGACCCAGCACCAGTCAAGGGACGGTGATTTAGTTACAAGCCAGGATGGTGTATGGCTTAGGGAAACACCTGTAGGTCGTGGTGTTACCATGGATCTGCTGCCCTTCTCCTTCTTGGTGGTAGCGGTCGCAGGTTTGGAGGGTGCAATCGAAGGAGAGAAGGCGAGTTGCTGATGTGCATCTTGTGGATGGTAGACACTTCTGCGACTGTGCAAATGGATTGCTTTGTCATAGATGGTGTCGAGCTTCCAGAGTATTATTGGAGCTGCACTGATCCAGGCAAGTGGAGAGTATTCCATTGCACTTCTGACCCGTGCCTTGTAGATGGTGGACAGTCTTTCAGGAGTCAGGAGGTGATTTAGTTGTCGCAGAATTCCAAGCCTCTGACCTGCTGAGTAGCCACGGTATTTATGTGGCTGTTTCAGCTAAGTTTCTGGTCAAAGGGAGCAACCCGAATGTTGATTTTTAAAAATTCATTCATGGGATGTGGGCATCGCTGGTCAGGTCAGCATTTATTGCCGATCCCTAATTGCCCTTAAGAAGGTGGTGGTGAGCTGCCTTCTTGAACCGCTGCAGTCCATGTGGGGTAGGTACACCCACAGTGCTGTTAGGAAGAGAGTTCCAGGATTTTGACCCAGCGACAGTGAAGGAACGGCGATATAGTTCCTAGTCAGGATGGTGTGTGACTTGGAGGGGAACTTGCAGGTGGTGGTGTTCCATGTATGTGCATTTGTTGCCTTTCTCCTTCTAGTTGGTAGAGGTCGCGGGTTTGGACGATGCTGCCTAAGGAGCCTTGGTGCATTGCTGCAGTGCATCTTGTAGATGGTACACTCTGCTGCCACTGTGCGTCGGTGGTGGAGGCAGTGAATATTTGTAGATGGGGTGCCAATCAAGCGGGCTGCTTTGTCCTGGATGGTGTCGAGCTTCTTAACTGTTGTTGGAGCTGCACCCATCCAGGCAAGTGGAGAGTATTCCATCACACTCCTGACTTGTGCCTTGTAGATAGTGGACAGGTTTTGGGGAGTCAGGAGGTGAGTTACTCGCCTCAGGATTCCTAGCCTCTGACCTGCTCTTGTGGCCATGATATTTATATGGCTACTCCGGTTCAGTTTCTGGTCAATGGTAGCCTCTAGGATATTGATAGTGGAGGATTCAGCGATGGTGATGCCGTTGAATATCAAGGGGAGATGGTTAGATTCTCTTTTGTTGGAGATGGTCATTGCCTGGCACTCGTGTGGCGCGAATGTTACTTGTCACTTATCAGTCCAAGTTTGGATATTGTCCCGGTCTTGCTGCATTTCTACACGGACTGCTTCAGTATCTGAGGAGTCACAAATGGTGCTGAACATTGTGCAATCATCAGCGAACATCTCCACTTCTGACCTTATGATTGAAGGAAGGGCATTGATGAAGCAGCTGAAGATGGTTGGGCAGGACCCTACCGTGAGGAACACCTGCAGTGATGTCCTGGAGCTCAGATGATTGACCTCCAACAACCACAACCATCTTCCCCTGATTCCCAGCGACCTCAGCTTTGCAAGGGCTCCTTGATGCCATACTCGATCAAATGCTGCCTTGATGTCAAGGGCAGTCACTCTCACCTGACCTCTTGAGTTCAGCTCTTTTGTCCATGTTTGAACCAAGGCTGTAATGGGGTCAGGAGCTGAGTGGCCCTGGCGGAACCCAAACTGAGCATCACTGAACAGGTTGTTGCTAAGCAAGTGCTGCTGGATGGCACTGTTGATGAAAGCTTCCATCACTTTACTGATGATTGAGAGGAGGCTAATGGGGCGGTTGCTGGCCGGGTTGGATTTGTCCTGTCAAGTCATATGACAGTCATAATCTTCCTGGTTTCTTGGAAACAGGTCTTGTATTCTGCAATTTACAAACAGCAAGTCTCATCCTTCAATCTTCACAGAAAATCCCTATTCCCAGCTTTCAACACAGAAAAATGCTCTTGTGACAGTAGTGACACTAGCACCAGGGGACCACGGTCAAAGTCAGTGTAGATGATGCGGCACCACTAGTAACAGAGGAGCATGAACATTTCTGATGTATTTGTGTGTTACTAGTGGTACTGATGATAGGGGCGCTATCATCTCTAGTATAAGTTCAGTTCACCACTCGTACCAGAGGACAATTGTAATCATTAGTGTAATTGTAGGGTACAATTAGTACTGAAGCAGCATTGACATCTCCATTGTATTCCAGAGGAAAACAGTTTCATCTCACTTCAGGATAGGCCACCATCAGTACGAGTGGAAAATTTTTACCTCTAGTCTAAATATTGTTTACCACCAGCACTGGAGCAAGAATGGTACCTCTATTGAAGTGTAGCATTTTACTCACATCGGGGTTGGAAGTTCATCTCTAGCGTGAGTTCAAGTCACCACTCATGCTGGAGGAGCATGGCCTCCTCTACTTCTTGTGCGGGTCTACCATTCAGACTGGAGGAGAACATTTTTTAGTGTAAGTGTAGGGTAGTACTAGTACCAGAGAAATACGATAACTTCTGGTGCAATTGTTAAGGTTGCACTTGGACTAGAGTAGCAAAAGAGGTTGCAAAGAGATTTGGACAGGTTAAGTGAGTGGGCAACGTGGTGGCAGATGGATCATAATATCGGGAAGAGTGAAGTTAGTCACCAATAACCTGTCTCTCAATGCAGAAATCAACAAGCACATGGGAAAGGCATCTGCTGCTATGTCCAGACTTGCCAAGAGGGTGTGGGAAAATGGCGCACTGACGCAGAACACAAAAGTCCGAGTGTTCCAAGCCTGTGTCCTCAGTACCTTGCTCTATGGCAGCGAGGCCTGGACAACGCGTGTCAGCCAAGAGCGACGTCTCAACACATTCCATCTCCGCTGCTTCCGGAGAATCCTTGGCATCAGGTGGCAGGACCGTATATCCAATGTAGAAGTCCTCGAGGCGGCCAACATCCCCAGCGTATACACCCTACTGAGCCAGTGGTGCTTGAGATGGCTTGGCCATGTGAGCCACATGGAAGATGGCAGGATCCCCAAGGACGCATTGCACAGCGAGATCGTCACTGGTATCAGACCCAGCGGCCGTCCATTTCTCCGCTTGAATGACGTCTGCAAACGCGACATGAAGTCCTGTGACATTGACCACAAGTCGTGGGAGTCAGTTGCCAGTGATCATCAGAGCTGGCGGACAGCTATAAAGTCGGGGTTAAAGAGTGTCGAGTCGAACAGACTTAGCAGTTGGCAGGAAAAAGACAGAAGCGCAAGGAGAGAGCCAACTGTGCAACAGTCCTGACAACCAATTTTATCTGCAGCACCTGTGGAAGAGTCTGTCACTCTAGAATTGGCCTTTATAGCCACTCCAGGCACTGCGTCACAAACCACTGACCACTCGGCGCTTACCCATTGTCTCTTGAGAGAAGGAGGCCAAAGAAGAAGAACTTAGTCACGTGGGTATTAAGAAAAAGATAGCTGATTTTTTTAATAGGTGAGAAACTTCAAAATGTTGATGTTCAGACGGATGTGGGTATACTCGTGCAAAGAATGCAGAAATTAGCATGCAGGGACAGCAAGCAACTAGGAAGGCAAATGTGATGTTGGCATTTACTGCAAGGGGATTAGGGTATTATAATACATATGTCTCACTACGGTTGTACATTGCTTTGATGAGACCACACCGAGAGTACTTTGTACTCTTTCAGTCTCCATATCGAAGGGAGAGTATACTCACCTTGGAAACAGCACAACGATGGTTCACGAGATTGGTTCCTGGGATCAGTGAGTTGTTCTCCGATGAGATGCTTAATAAATTGGGCCTTTACTCTCTGCAGTTTAGAAGAATGAGAGGTGATCTAATTGAAACAAATAAGAATCTGAAGGGGTTTGTTGGAGTAAACGCTGTGAATTGTTTCCCTCCGTGGGGAATCCAGAACATGTAGGGGCACAGTCTCAGGATAAGGGGTTAGGGTTAGGGTTAGGACTGCGTTAAAGAGAAATTTCTTCACTCAAAGTGTTGTGAATCATTGGAATCATGTACCCCAGAGGATTGTAAGTGGAGGATTGTGATGCAACGTGGCTGAATGAACATGTTTAAGGCTGAGGTAGATACATTATTAGCCTCTCAAGGAATAGGACGAGAAGGAGTGGGCATGAAAGTGGAGTTGAGGCAGAATATCAGCCGTATTCATCTTGAGTAGTGGAGCAGGCTTGAGAGGCATATGGCCTACTCCTGCTCCTATTTCTTATGTTCTTTAGTTCTTATGTAAATGCAGGGAACCATTAGTAGCAGAGGACCGCTGTTACCTCCATTGTAATTATAGATGATCACAAGTACCAGAAGAATATGGTTTTACCTTAGGTAAGTGTAGGGTTCCCACCAGTGGCCACCTCTAGCATAAATAAAGGGAATCACGGGTATCAGAAAATAATTGTTATCTCGTGTGGAAGTGCAGGGAACCACTAGTATTGGATCAGGATGATCACATCTTCTGTAAATGTAGTTGCCACTAGTGCAGAGGAGGATGGACAAATTTATTGTAATCATAGGTGCCATTAGTATCAAAGGAGCATGGTCACCTCTAAGTGACGGCACACCACTATTCCAGGGACATCCAGCTCACTCTAGCATAATTGAAGGGTGCCACTAATACTGGAGGAATATGGCCACCTCGAGTATGAATGTGGTGTAACTCTAACAAGGATAAGAATAAAGACCTCTATTGGCCCCACTACTGTCAGAAGACTAAAATCACCTGTATTGCTGCAGGACAATTTTCATCACAAATATTGTGGGATTTCTTCTGCTGCCTCATCAGCAGGTTTTGAATCAAAAGGTTGGAGTGAATGGCAGCGTCAAGACAATTCATGCAAATATAGCTACGTTGACTGGTCCTGTGAGAATAGGATCCACATTCGTTCAAATTGTAAAAGTTTTAGTTTTGTATTGTTAAGACTGTCTCAGTGTTAACCTTTTCCCTACTTCTGAATTGTCAGAAAAAACAACTCACCGAGTGTATTTGTTAAATGACTACAACGAATGCTAATTATGATTAAAGCTAATTGACACCTTGGAGGATTAATTTGATTATGAATATAGGTTCCCTTGCACAAGCTCAGACGTGAGCCAGCCCTTCAATTCCAACAGCTTTCATCCATTCTCACATAATATGGGGAAACCAGCTATTCTGCTGATGAAAGACATTTACTACCCGATTGTCGCTGCCCTGGGTGTCCTTGGTGAGCCATTATAAACTATTTGTTCGTAATCTGTCTTGACTATCTCCCTGTTTATACCACATATTGAATAAGAAAATGTGTTTCCCGATGCCAGCATTACACATTTGGTGGTTACGGAGCAAACTTGTGAACTGGGTGTCCACACATTATCTATTTTCCTCGATTTGATAGCCTTACTGATGTTATAATGTTCTTTGAAGGTTCTATACAAAGAATCAAATGTCACCCATGCAGACTGAGTGCTGTAGTAGCTCATTAAACTCTATGGTCAGGTTTCCCAGGAAATGGCTCCACAGCCAATCTTATATAATCATACTGAATGGATGAAAATGCTGTCAAGAGGTATCACCATATATATTTCAAACAGCCACTAAAAAGTTATTTATCTCGTCTCTCTTTCTTGCAGTGAACTTGGTGACAATTGCTATTCTCTCTCGAAGAAACTGCGGCCTTTCCAAATGTATTTCTGTTTATATTGTGGCCATGGCAACAGCAGATCTCCTGGTTATGATCATCAACGTAATCATGTATCGTATTTTCACCTATCAATTTCCATTTTCATTCCTGTCTTACACCCCCGTGTGTAGTGTTATTCTATACCTATGCACTGTCACCTTTGATTTGTCTGTTTGGTTCACAGTCTCCTTCACATTTGACCGTTTTGTAGCTGTCTGCTTCCAAAAGTTTAAAACAAGATATTGCTCAGCAAAAACTGCAGGCGTGGTTATAACAGTGTTCTGTTTCTTGAGTTTTTTGAAGAACATTCTCTTTTTATTTGCATACGAACCTCAGCAAATAATTAACAAGGTGCAGTGGGGCTGTCGGGCAAGAGTGGATTTTTTTTCCTCACCACTCGGTACAGCGTGGGTCTGGTTTCACAGCGTCTGGCTCGTTTGGCTTCCTTTTACTTTAATTGTCTCATTTAATTGTTCAACCATTGGACGTATTTTAGTGGCCAATAGAATCCGCAGAAAACTCCGGGGTAACAGGAGTGAGAATCGCAGTGATTCAGAAATGGAGAACCGAAGGAAATCCATTATTTTATTGTTCACTGTATCGGGCTGTTTTATACTGTTGTGGTTGACAGCTGCTGTGAGTTTCGTGGCGACCAGACTGACAAATACCAATTATTACCGAGGTGACCTCACAGCCCCTGGATATATCGCCACTGAAACCGGAACTTGCCTTAAGTTTTTGAGTTGTATTCAAAACCCATGTATTTACGTAGTGACTCAGAGGAAATTCAGAGAAGAGCTAAAGAATGTGTTGAAATCTCTTTGGGCACGAATTTTGAAATTAGTTGGAAAATGCGGATAAAATTAAAGACAGCTTGTTTTCGGAGATGTGAAAAATACATAAGCTCTTTTGCACGCTGATCTTCAATTTTGTAGCACCTTTGGTGGCTGCATTACATTCGTTCTTTACCCTTCGTTCATTGAGTAAACATAATTTATTCTTGTAAATTCAGCACATTTCAAATTAACATATCAAAGATGGTAATGATGTGTTTCAGTAGTGGCGTCGTGCATGTGGGTAAAAGAGGGAACTGCCTTATTTTCGAGATTCTGGGATCGGGCGTGCAAGTTAAATTAATCAGTAAGACTTCACTTGGTGTGGAAAGAAAGAACCTGTGACAATCGACAGTGTTAACATTCTTGACAGATTGATGTGAGTATTGCTAGTGTGGGTCTCACTATCAGATGTCATTCCTCATTGACAAATGGAACCGGGATCTTGTCACATGATAAGTTTTCGACTGGAGGGAACTTTCAGAACTCGACACTCATCAATGTGACGTTTCATCTCTTTTGCCCCAGATACTGAATTGAAATGTTGATTGTACACTGACTGGTGTCTGTCACTCATCATAGATAGAGCTTGCTGTTTTTATTTTGTGCAGTTGATCAGTTGATAACAGTTTCATGAGAAAACATGATTTTTCATAACATATGTTATTTTTCATTACAGTTTCATTGCTATTCTGTCCCAATGTCTGAATCCGAATGCTAAAGGTATGTAGTACTAAATAATCTGTCATAAGATTATTAACTATTATATATGAATAAAGTTTCCTGCAAAAAACTGTCAGAAATTCAAAAAAAATGTTAAACTGATGTTGAGCATTTGGTGTTTAGCAGAACATCTGCACACAGTCAAAGTATCTTTGGTAATTATCGGCTTATTATGCATTTGCACATTATTCCACATAATATTTGAATAAATACCAGAAAGTTTGAATCAGTTACAAATCATTCATCTGCCTACTCTCTTCAATTTGCCAGGAATGCCAACGAATAGGAGCAGGTTCTCAATGAAAAGGAGCTGCAGGGTGTGGATGAACAACAAAATCTCGGGACACAAATCATCATTTCTGAGAAAACGGCTTTCCTGCTGCAATTTCCACAAGAAAAAAAAACAACAAAAATTTCGGAAACACCACAAGTGGTGATAATTCTTTGTAAAAACTGCTAAGGCAGCCGTTAAACTACCAGATAATTCTTCGGTCTCATCAAATTGGAAAGGCTTTTCAAGCAGAGAGCAGATAACCTAAAATAAAAGCAAAATACTGCGGATGCTGGAAATCTGAAATAAAAACAAGAAATGCTGGAATCACTCAGCAGGTCTGGCAGCATCTGTGGAAAGAAAAGCAGAGTTAACGTTTCGGGTCAGTGACCCTTCATCGGAACTGACAAATATTAGAAAATTCACAGAGTGAGGTGGGGGTGGGGCAAGAGATAACAAAGGAGATTGAGATTGGACCAGGCCACATAGCTGACCAAAAGGTCAAGGAACAAAGGCAAACAATATGTTAATGGTGTGTTGAAAGACAAAGCATTAGTACCAATTAGGTGTAAATACACTGAATATTGAACAGCAGCAAGTGCAAACCTGAAAAAAATCAGTGGGTAAGCAAACTGAACAAACAAAGATGAAATGAAATAAATGCAAAAAAAAGATTGTAAAAAATGTAAAAAAGAATGTTAAAAAAAAGGAAGAAAAAATAACTAAAAATGAAAGTAAAACGGGGGGCTGTCATGCTCTGAAATTATTGAACTCAATGTTCAGTCCGGCAGGCTGTAGTGTGCCTAATCGGTAAATGAGATGCTGTTCCTCGAGCTTGCGTTGATGTTCACTGGAAAACTGCAGCAATCCCAGGACAGAGATGTGAGCGTGAGAGCAGGGGGGAGTGTTGAAATGGCAAGCAACCGGAAGCTCAGGGTCCTGCTTGCGGACTGAGCGGAGGTGTTCCGCAAAGTGGTCACCCAGTCTGCGCTTAGTCTCCTCAATGTAGAGGAGACCACACTGTGAGCAGCGAATACAGTATACTACATTGAAAGAAGTACAAGTAAATCGCTGCTTCACCTGAAAGGAGTGTTTGGGGCCTGGAATAGTGAGGAGAGAGGAGGTAAATGGGCAGGTATTACACCTCCTGCGATTGCAGGGGAAGGTGCCCTGGGACGGGGATGAGGTGGTGGGGGTAATGGAGGAGTGGACCAAAGTGTCGTGGAGGGAATGATCCCTTCGGAATGCTGGCAGGGGAAGGGAGGGGAAGATGTGACTGGTAGTGGCATCACGCTGGAGGTGGCGGAAATGGCGGAGGATGATCCTTTGGATATGGAGGCTGGTGGGGTGAAAAGTGAGGACAAGGGGAACCCTGTCATGGTTCTGGGAGGGAGGGGAAGGGGTGAGAGTAGAGGTGCGGGGAATGGGTCGGACACGGTTAAGGGCCCTGTCAACCACAGTGGGGGGAAATCCTCGGTTGAGGAAAAACGAGGTCATATCAGAAGCACCGTCATGGAAGGTAGCATCATCAAAGCAGATGCGTCGGAGATGGAGAAACTGGGAGAATGGAATGGAGTCCTTACAGGAGGTAGGGTGTGAAGAAGTGTAGTCGAGATAGCTGTGGGAGTCGGTGGGCTTATAATGAATATTAGTAGACAACCTATCCCCAGAGATGGAGACAGAGAAGTCGAGGAAGGGAAGGGAAGTGTCAGAGATGGACCATGTAAAGGTGAGAGAAGGGTGGAAATTGGAAACAAAGTTGATAAAGTTTTCCAGTTCGGGGCGGGTGCAGGAAACGGCACCGATACCGTCATCAATGTACCGGAAAAAGAGTTGGGGGAGGGGGCCTGAGTAGGACTGGAACAAAGAATGCTCGACATATCCCACAAAAAGACAGGCATAACTAGGACCCATGCGGGTACCCATAGCGACACCTTTTACTTGAAGGAAGTGCATGGAGTTGAAGGAGAAGTTGTTCAATGTGAGAACACGTTCAGCCAGGCGTAGGAGGGTGGTGGTGGATGGGGACTGGTTGGACCTCTGTTCCAGGAAGAAGCGGAGAGCCCTCAAACCATCCTGGTGGGGGATGGAGGTGTAGAGCGATTGGACGTCCATAGTGAAGAGGAGGCGGTTGGGACCAGGAAACTGGAAATTGTCAAAATGATGTAGGGCGTCAGAAGAGTCACGGATGTAGGTGGGAAGAGACTGGACCAGCGGAGAAAAGATAGAGTCTAGATAGGAAGAAATAAGTTCAGTGGGGCAGGAGCAGGCTGACACAATGGGTCTGCTGGGACAGTCCCGTTTGTGGATTTTGGGAAGGAGGTAGAAGCGGGCTGTCCGGGGTTGTGAGACTATGAGGTTGGAAACTGTAGAGGGAAGATCTCCAGAGGAGATGAGGTCAGTGACAATCCTTTGGACGGTGGCTTGATGTTCGGTGGTGGGGTCATGGTCCAGAGGGAGGTAGGAAGAAGTGTCTGTGAGTTGGCATTGAGCTTCTGCAAGGTAGCAGATAACCTAGGCACACCAATATGGTGTCAGGGATCAGAACCGTACTGATGATGAAAAACAGGAAATTGCATTTGTATGCATTGAAGGGAAAACTAATAGAACATATAATACAGTGTTTAAATATTATGAACAGCTTTCGCGAAATGAAGAGAGGGAGGTGATTCTGCCTGGTTGGTTAGTCAATGGTAAAGGTGATCAACTTAACGTGGCCACAAAGGGAATGCGCAGAGAGGTTAGCAGAAACTTCTTTATGCAAAGGTTATTGGGGCATGGAATATTTTGCTTTAGAGAAAAGGTTAAGGGGAAAACGGATGTGTATTTGACAGATAAATTAAGTGTTTGTGTAAAGAGGAAGACAGTACTGTAGTGCAAGAACAAAGGACAGTTGAACTGCGTAAAATGGCCAAATCCCACCCAGAATACATCAATGCTTTCATAGTGTTACAATGTGGCATGATTTTCATTTTATTCTAATATAGCCTCATCCCCGTTGAGATTCTATTAAACAAAACATATGTAATAATCTGTTAACAAGTTGCCAGATCTTCAATAGCCACCCTTGACTCACAGGTTGCCATTTGCCGGTAGCCTGCTTTCAATATATATTAATCTCTCTGTGCAGTGCCAAACCTCCCACTCCATAGTTTGCAGAAATTCCAGGACATAAAAATTCCGGTTTTGAATAAATTCTACGAAATTACGCTTTATAACTTTAGAACATAGGACTCCTTCTGATAAATGACGGTTTTAAGATAATGAGGAGATAGCCAAAGTTCTTTTTCTTTTCAAATTCATCACTGTGACACGGAGTTCAATCATCACGATCTACAAAATGTGAAATTAGAAATGGTATATTCCTGTCACAACATATACTTCAGTGTAGAAGAACAGAATGAGAATTCAAATACTTAACGGTATTACAGAAATTCGCAAACTTTTCCTGACAATTTGTAATGGGATAGTCTGTGGCACCTGTCCCTACTTTAATAAATCAAAAATGAAAAACCTGACAACTCAGTTTGCCGCACTTTAATGAAGTTCAAATAGTGGAATTCTGTCCTATTATTTTTGACGAGCCCATATAGTGCAACAGGTGTATGGAATATCCTGTACTGTGAATTCAAGTATTCTCCTCAGTTGTGGAGATCCTGTTGTAATAAAACTGAGTGCTGATATCCTGAAAGATAACAGCTGAAACATCAGACACATCCTACATTCCCTCCTTTAACTCCTGAGTAAGTAATTGTCTGGGATTGGTGGGAGGCGGTTGGGTTGTGTGGTTACCTCCCAGTGTAGGTGGTGGGATGAACGATGTTTGACTAGATTCCTGGTCTCTGTTGCATTTAACCCAATTCAGATCAAAAAGGATGCAATTTATTAACCATCGATTATCCCCAAACGTTTGACTGAGAGAATTTCTCGGAAATGAGACGGAAGAATCCAAACCCTACATCATGCACTGAACACATTAAGCGGTCACAAATGAGAGCTGCAAGTTAAAATTAGGCACACAGAAGCTTAATGAGCATTAGCTCATACGATATCAAAAGATTTTTCTAACAATTGCAAACCAAAACACTAAAGGGTAGAGTTGTTACAAAAAATTCAGTAGCGAAGGTTGTCCAGGCAATTAACTTATCATTATAAATCAGCATCAAAGGATGTTGAGCTTTTAGCACAACAGTAACCAGACCCTACTGTTATACATTGGTGAGACGACATTTATACATTCACGGGAGATGGGCGTGGCTGGAAACCCCAGCTTTTGTTGTCCATGTTAATTGTCCGTGAGGAGGTGGTGGTGAGCCATCTTTTTGAACAGCTGCTGTCCATTTGTGAAGATATGTTCACAGTGCTGTTAGGAAGGGAGCTTTTTATTATTCATTCATGGGATGTAGGCGTCACTGGCTATGCCAGCATTTATTGCCCATCCCTAATTGCCCTTTAGAAGTTGGTGGTGAGCTGCCTTCTTGAAACGCTGCAGTTCATTTGGGGTAGGTAGACCCACAGTGCTGTTCGGAAGGGAGTTCCAGGATTTTGATCCAGCGAAAGTGAAGGAATGGCGATATAGTTCTAAGTCAGGATGGTGTGTAACTTGGAGGGAAACTTGCAGGTGGTGGAGTCCCCATGTACATGCTGCCCTTGTCCTTCTAGTTGGTCGAGGTCGCGGGTTTGGAAGGTGCTGTCGAAGGAGCTTTGGTGCATTGCTCCAGGATTTTATCCCAGCAACAGTGAATCAAAGGTATGTGGTTTGGAAGGAAACTTGGAAATGGTGTAGCACTAATGGTTAAGGAACCAGGAACAGCTGCGAGGAGGGATGATATGCTAAATGAATCATCCAATGAGGCTATATGGGTTGAGCTCAGAAATACTAAAGTGGCAACCACACTATTAGGAGTGTACTATAGAGCCCCAAATATAGAGAGGGAGATAGAAGAACAAATATGTTGGCACATTTTGGAGTTTCAAAAACAAAAAGGCACAGTGGCGCAGTGGTTAGCACTGCAGCCTCACAGCTCCACGGACCCGGGTTCGATTCTGGGTACTGCCTGTGCGGAGTTTGCAAGTTCTCCTGTGTCTGCGTGGGTTTCCTCTGGGTGCTCCGGTTTCCTCCCACATGCCAAAGACTTGCAGGTTGATCGGTTAATTGGCCATCATAAATTGCCCCTAGTATAGGTAGGTGGTAGGGAAATATATAGGGACCGGTGGGGATGTTATTGGAATATGGGATTCGTGTAGGATTAGTATAAATGGTTGGTTGATGGTCAGCACAGACTCGGTGGGCCGAAGGGCCTGTTTCAGTGCTGTATCTCTAAACTAAACTAAACTAGTTGGGGATTTCAACTACCCTAATATCGACTGGGATACAAACAGTGTGAAGGGCACAGAGGGCACAAAATTCTTGAACTGCATTCCAGAGAAATCTTTTAACCAGCACCTAAGAAGCCCAAAGGGGGAGAGGGCGGGCACAATTCTAAATTTAGTCTTCGGTAATGAGGCTGGACAAGTGAATGAAGTAGCAATGGGGAGCCATTTTGGAGATAGTGACCATAATACAATTAGTTTTAGCATAATCACGGAAAAGGACAAAGATAAAACAGGAGTCAAAGTTCTAAAACAAGAAATGCTGGAATCACTCAGCAGGTCTGGCAGCATTTTGCTTTTATTTTAGTCAAAGTTCTAAATTGGGTGAAGGCAAATTTTACGAAGCTGAGAGGTGATCTGTCGAAAGTGGACTGGGTATAACTACTTGAAGGAAAATCATTGGCAAATCAGTGGAGGCATTCAAAAGCGAGATTCTATAAGCACAGTGTTGACATGTCCCCACAAAGGTGTTACGGCCAAATATAGAGCCCTTTGGGTATCTAGAAGCATATAGGGTAAGTTAGGTAGAAAAAGAAAGTTTATGGCAGTCACAAAAAAGGTAATATTGTAGAAAGGGAGCAGGAGTGCAGAAAGTGAAGGGGTGAAGTAAAAGAGGAAATTAGGAAAGCAAAGCAAGAGCATGAAAAATTATTCGCAGGCAAAATCAAGGAAGGCCAAAAGATGCGTTCATGGTGCTTTAAGTGCAATGTGCAAGAGCATAAGTTGGGAAAGGCTAAGGCCTGACAGAATGTAGAAGGGAACTTATGCATAGATGCAGAAGATGTGGGAAGGGTTCTTAATGAGTTTTTGTCTTTGAATTTGCAAAGGAGAGGTATGATGCAGGCGTTGTAGTAACAGAGGAGAGTCACACGATAAACTGCCACTTAGAAAGGCACAGATTAATCAGATAAGTCAGCATGGATTTGTTAAGGGAAGGTCATTGCTTACTAACTTGATCCAATTTTTTAACGACGGAGCAGGGAAGACTGATGAGGTTGTGCAGTGGATCTAGTCTACGTGGATTTTAGTAAGGCATTTGACAAAGTACCACATGGCAGACTGGTAAGAAAAATAAAATCCCATGGGATACAGCGGAATGTGGCAAGTTAGGGAGGTCGACAAGGAGGGTTTGTCTACTGAGTCATTATGGGTGGAAGTCAGAAACAGGAAAGGAACAGTCACTTTGTTGGGAGTATTCTATCGACCCCCCAATAGCAGCAGAGACATGGAGGAACAGATTGGGAGGCAGAGTTTGGAAAGTTGCAGAAGTAACAGGGTTGTTGTCATGGGGGACTTCAACTTCCCTAATATTGATTGGAACCTCCTTAGATCAAATAGTTTGGATGGAGCAGTTTTTGTCAGGTGTATCCAGGAAGGTTTCCTGACTCAATATTTGGATAGGCCGACCAGAGGGGAGGCTGTGTTGGACTTGGTACTTGGCAACGGACCAGGCCAGGTGGCAGAACTCTCGGTGGGAGAGCATTTTGGTGATAGTGATCACAACTCCCTGACCTTTACTATAGTCATGGAGAGGGACAGGAGCAGACGGGGTTGGAAAATATTTAATTGGGGGAGGGGGAATTACAATGCTATTAGGCAGGAACTGGGGAGCATAAATTGGGAACAGATGTTCTGAGGGAAATGCACGACAGAAATGTGGAGGTTGTTTAGGGAGCACTTGCTGCGACTGCAGGATAGGTATGGCCCGATGAGGCAGGGAAGGGATGGTAGGGTGAAGGAACCTTGGATGACAAGAGATGTGGAACAGCTAGTCAAGAGCAAGAAGGAAGCTTACTTTGGGTTGAGGAAGCAAGGATCAGACAGGGCTTTAGAGGGTTACAAGGTTGCCAGGACGGAACTGAAGAGCTAGAAGGGGGCATGAAAAAGTCTTGGTGGGTAGGATTAAGGAAAATCCCAAGGCGCTCCACACTTACGTGAGGAACAAGAGGATGGCCAGAGTGAGGGTAGGGCCGATCAGGGATAGTGGAGGGAACTTGTGCCTGGAGTCGGAGGAGGTAGGGGAGGTCCTAAATGAATACTTTGCTTCAGTACTCACTAGTGAGAGGAACCTGGTCGTTTGTGATGACAGCGTGGAACAGGCTGATCTGTTTAAACAGGTTCAGGTTAAGAGGAAGGATGTGCTGGACATTTTGAATAATATGAGGACAGATAAGTCCCCGGGGCCAGACGTGATATACCCAAGGATATTATGGGAAGCGAGGGAAGAGATTGCTGCGCCTTTGGCGATTATCTTTGCGTCTTCACTGTCCATTAGAGTAGTACCGGATGATTGGAGGGTGGCAAATGTTGTTCCCTTGTTCAAGAAAGGGAACAGGGATAACCCTGGGAATTATAGACCAGTCAGTCTTACGTCGGTAGTGGGCAAATTGTTGGAGAGGATTCTGAGAGACAGGATTTATGATTATTTGGAAAAGCATGGTTTGATTAGAGACAGTCAGCATGGCTTTGTGAGGGGCAGGTCATGCCTCACAAGCCTTATTGAATTATTTGAAAATGTGACAAAACACATTGATGAAGGAAGAGCAGTGGATATGGTGTATATGGATTTTAGCAAGGCGTTTGATAAGGTTCCCCATGGTAGGCTCATTCAGAAAGTAAGGAGGCATGGGATACAGGGAAAGTTGGCTGTTTGGATACAAAATTGGCTGGTCCATAGAAGTCAGAGGGTGGTAGTAAATGGAAAGTATTCAGCATGGAGCTCGGTGACCAGTGGTGTTCCACAAGGATCTGTTCTGGGACCTCTGCTCTTTGTGATTTTTATAAATGACTTGGATGAGGAAGTGGAAGGCTGGGTTCGCAAGTTTGCCGATGACACGAAGGTTGCTGGAGTTGTGGATAGTGTGGAAGGCTGTTGTAGGTTGCGACGGGACATTGACAGGATGCAGAGCTGGGCTGAGAAGTGGCACATGGAGTTCAACCTGGAAAAGTGTGAAGTGATTCATTTTGGAAGGTCGAATTTGAATGCAGAATACAGGCTGAAAGACATGATTCTTGGTAGTGTGGAGGAACAGAGGGATCTTGGGGTCCATGTCCATAGATCGCTCAAAGTTGCCACCCAAGTTGATAGGGTTGTTAAGAAGGCGTATAGTGTGTTGGCTTTCATTAACAGGGGGATTGAGTTTAAGAGCCACGAGGTTATGCTGCAGCTCTATAAGGCCCTGGTTCGACCACACTTGGAATATTGTGTTCAGTTTTGGTCGCCTCATTATAGGAAGGATGTGGAAGTTTTAGGGAGGGTGCAGAGGAGATTTACCAGGATGCTGCCTAGACTGGAGGACATGTCTGACGAAGAAAGATTGATGGAGCTGGGGCTTTTCTCATTGGAGCGAAGAAGGATGAGAGGTGACTTGATAGTGGGGTACAAGATGATGAGAGGCATAGATAGAGTGGATACCCAGAGACTTTTTCCCAGGGTGGAAAGGGCTATCACCAGGGGGCATAATTTTAAGGTGATTGGAGGAAGGATTGGGGGAGATGTCAGACGTAGGTTCTTTACACAGAGAGTGGTGGGTACGTGGAATGCGCTGCCAATGGTGGCAGTAGAAGCAGATACATTAAGGGCATTTAAGCGACTCTTGGATCGGTACATGTATGATCGTGGAATGAAGGGTAGGTAGTTAGTTTGATCTTAGAGTAGGTTAAAGGTTCGACACAACATCGTGGGCCAAAGGGCCTGTAATGTGCTGTACTGTTCTATGTTCTATGTTAGATCCAAAATTGGCTCAGTGACAGGAAGAAAAATGGTAGGGATCGATGGATATGTTTGCGAATGGAAAGCGGTTTCACCTAGTGTTCCACAGGGCTCAGCATCGTGTCCCTTGCTGTTTGTGGTATATATTAATGATGTGGAATTAATTTTGGGAGGCATTATTGGAAAATTTTCAGATGTCACACAAATTGGCCGAGTAGTTCACAGTGATGTTGATAGCTGTATTCTGCGGAATGATATCAATGGTTTGGTTGAGTGAGAGGAAAAGTGGCAAACAGAATTCAATCTGGAGAAGTGTGGAGTAATGTTTTTGGGGAGAGCAAACAAAGCAAGGGAATGCACTCAAACGGCAGGATATTGAAAGGGGTAGAAGAAGTGAAAGACGTTGGAGTGCGTGTACACAGGCCCCTGAAGGTGACAAGACAGGTAGACAGAGTGGTAAAGAAGACATATGGAATGTTTTCCTTTATTTGTTGGGGTATAGAATGCACAGCAGAGATGTAATGCTGGAATTGTATAAAATTTTGGTTATGCCATAGCTGCAGTTTTGCATACAGCTCTGGTCACCACATTATGGAAAGGACATAATTCCTCTGGAGACAATACAGAGGAGATTTACAAGAATGTTGCCAGGGCTTGAAGGTTGCAGCTATGAGGAAAGTTTGGAGAGGCTAGGGATGCCTTCTTGAACAGAAGATGCTGAGGGGTGACTTCATTGAGGTGTACTAAATTATATGGGGTCTAGATAGAGCAGACAGCAAAGACCTGCTTCGTCCAGTGTAGAGGTCAATTACCAGGGGACACACATTTATGGTGATTGGTAGAAGGATTAGAGGGGACATGAGAAAAAACTATTTCACCCAGAGGGTCGTGCATGTCTGGAATTCACTACCCGATTGGTGGTGGAGTGAAAAACCCTCAACTCATTTAAAGGTTAGCTGGACATGAACCTGAAGTGCTGTAACCTGCAAGGCTAGAAGGTAGGATTAGATAGAGTGGTTGGTTTATTTTTCTTTTTTCAGTTGGCACAGATACAATGGGATGAATGGTCTCCTTCTGTACTGTAACTGTTCTATGGTTCTGCAGTAGCACTCGGAGGGAACACTTAAAACAGCTAGAAACTATGTTTAAAAAATAAGAAGCTTATTTAGTAGCAAATCTGGAAAAAAAGTGAATTCGCAAAAGCAAGCGTGACCTACCTCGGACATACAGTGGGGCAAGTGTTGGCAAAAAAAATGGCAAAAGCACAAGCCTTAGTAGAGTTTCCGATCCCGAAGACTAATCGTGAAATCATGAGGTTTAGGGGAATGTGTGGTTTCTGCAGAAAGTTCGCACCAAATTTCAGTGCTGCAGCCGCTCATGAAATTTATCATGGATTCCCAGTACAGTGAATGGTGCTCCTGTGTTAATATTTCACACCGTGGGATGGAAGTTCTTGATTCACCCCTTACCCCCCTCATCTTAGTGGAAGCCTTAACATGAAGCTGTTTACTCAGAAGGAGAGAAGAACCACCGCAGGCCGAGATATACTGTTCAGCTGTCCCTTAACTTCTCACAGCTGGTTAGAGTCGGTTTTCTGTACCTGGAATAAAACAGAATTCTGATGATGCTTAAATTCACTATATTAGTAATTAACATTTTTGATTCAATTGTTTTAATATTAAATTGTACTTTTCTACCCTTTCCTTTATCCTATTTATATGAATTAAACGTGCTCACAGTGACAGCGGCCAACTCCAGCTCCAGCCTATGGTAACTACAATTAATGAATTGTAACCAGGGGATCAAACATATACCCAGGTGACATCACAAAGGTAGCCAGGAACCAATCACAACACAGCCAGCACAAGATCGCCTATTCACCGTCATGCAGGGTCACTTGGTCAGGTTCTGCTCCTGGTGCAGTCTCACACCAGCAAACCTCAGATTCAGGGCTGGAAAGAACAAGTGCCAAATGGGACTCCCTCCTGGGGCTGTTCATTTAACCCCACTCTTTCAACCTGTTTAAAACTCTGGGGCCCCAATTCGACAGGTACTAGTTAACCCAGGGCTCCCAGAGAGGAAATTAAACCTCGGACTAATAAACAGACACAACTCACGTGGGCCATTTTGGTGCAGCCTGTGGACAAGGCCTCAGTCCATCCCCTCTGGAGGAAGCTCCTGTCCAAGGATTCCTCGTCCCAGACTTTCCCTCTTTTCATCTTCACCATGCAGTTTTCAGAATGAAAATTCCTAAGGCAAGAGGGAGAGAGAAAATTGATTAAAAGGCATTGTTAAACAAAATAGCAGAGCAAGAGCCCAGGAATTGCCCTCAGTTACACAGATACTCTCTCAACAACACCCACATACAAACAAATCACAATTAATAAACCGAAGGATAAAAGGATTGAGACAGCAACCTCCACGTGTGTGTGTGTGTGTGTGTGTGTTTCTGTATCTCTCTGTCTGTCTCTGTATCTCTCTCCCTGTTTCTGTATCTCTCTCTGTTTTTTCTCATTCACCCCCTGTCTCTCTCTCTCTCTCTTTCTCTTTGTCCATATCTGTTTTTCCCTCTATCTCATATGTAATCTTGACTGAAAATAACTAAGAAATATTTCTTTCTCTCCATTTAAAACAACAACAAACCACACTGCTGTGCCTGTTTTTAACTATTAAAGGTTTGCATGGAGAGACAGAGAGAGAAATCTAAGCTCATAACCTCAGTAAAATTAATTGACATGAATCGAGAGCATTTGACACTCTGTGAATAGATTGTTAAAGTGCTCGTCACTATTGCAATGTTGGAAACACTGCATACCATTTGTGCACAGCAAGATCCCACAGCAGCAGCGTGATAACAGGCCCCTCTCCACCTTTGATTCCCTCCATGTTTCCCACACTCTCCAGCATCACTCCCTCCTGTTACTCTCATTCAGAGAGAAAGATGGAGAGAAAAATTAATCCACTCTCAGAACCTCACACTCAAATCAAATGGCCGCTGCACATTTCATTTCACCCGAAATTCATGGCACTCCCCAAAACACCTGCATTATTCGGCAATTATAACAGCTTCAAGCTCAGGACTTTAATTCCAGGCCTTCAGGAGAGATTTACACACAATGAATTCACTTCTAAAATGCAGTCACTGTTACAATGCAGCAAATTCTGAAGGCAGGCGGTGCGCAGCAAGATCCCAGCAATGGTGACACTTCAAAATTCAGTTTACCAACGTTTTGAGTGTAGATTTCTGTCCGCCTGTCTCTCTCTCCCTTTCTGTCTTTCTCCATATTTCTCTGCACTCCCTCCCTCACCCACACTCCGCCTGTCTCTCTCTCTCTCTCTCTGTCTGTCTCTCTGTCTCTCTCTCTCTATATATATATATATATTGAAACCTATTGATTAATAGTTAAAATAGAGAAAGTGCGGGGGAGAGAAAAACAGAGGAAGATGGGGAGAAAACACAGAGAAATCCACACTCAGTCCCTCAGGAAGCTGATTTTAAAGTGTCCTCATTGTCGTCATGTAGGAAATGCTGAAGGGCACAAAATGCACAGCAAGATCCCACAAGCAGCAATATGACGATAGCCAGATTTCAGTCCCCCTTCCCCCACCACCCCACCCCTCAAGGGAGAATCACCCTCTTCAAGTTCGTTCGGGAAACATTTATTTTTCCACATTCCGGTCCCAGGATTGATTTTTGTAAATCAGACCTTGTGGACGGGTGTGACTGAGAGGATTGACTCCATAGGCTGGGAGCTGGGCAGTAACGACACCCTGGAGAGTTCCAGATCCTGTGTCTCTTAAACACCTCCCCTTCCCCCCTGCCCAAACAGAGACGAACATTCCTGCAGTTTGATAGTATAACAACGCTGGCCCCACTCATAGGCTCTGTACTAAACCTGGGCAACAAGAATAGGCCCCAGTTAAACCGATCAATTCCCTCCACAGCTCACACCAAACCTCACAGACAGGGCTGGAAGGAGCAAGTGGCAAATGGGACTCCCTCCTGCAGCTGCTCCGATAATCTCAGGCTTTCAACCTGTTTACAACTCTGGGGCCCCAATCCGACAGGAACTAGTTAACCCAGGGCCCCAGAGAGGAAATTAAACCTCGGGCTAATAAACAGACACCACTCATGTGGGCCCTTTGGGTGCAGCCTGTAGACAAGCCCTCAGTCCGTCCCCTCTGGAGGAAGCTCCTGTCCAATGATTCCTCGTCCCAAACTTTCCCTCTTTTCATCTTCACCATGCAGTTGAAAGAATGAAAATTCCTCAGGGGAAGGAAGGAGAAAAAATTGCATTAAAATACAAAGCAAGGGCATTTTTAAACAAAACAGCACAACAAGATCCCAGGGTTTCCTCTCTCAGTTACACAATCATCAATATTAAAATGCAATCAAATCATAGTTATAAACCAGATTGAGACAGACGGAACACACACACACACACACACACACAGATACACACACACTGAACCAGACTGGGGAATGTGTCCACTCTCTCTAGAATTAGAGAGTGTGAAAGGTGGGTTTTGTGATTGGAACTGGGATCTTCCTAACCCAGTTATATCCTGAGTGAGCTGTTTGCAAACTCCACCCCTTGAACCTCTGACATGTTGGGCTGTCTCTCAATCTCCCACCTGAGAGGCCAGTCCATTGGGTATAAAGATTGCTTCAATTAACGTGCATAGCATTAAATCCACTACGCAATGTGTTTCGACCTTGGATTATCTTGCCAAGGTCACAGCCGACCTACTGTTTCTGCAGGAGTGTGGAATACCACACCTCAGTACCTACAGGCAGTGGTTGTGATGGCGGTCCCACGGGCCATCGATCTGGTCAGGGGGTAATGATTCCATTCTCCGGACTGGGTATTCTGCTGCAGGGAGGTAACTTCACCATCTCCGAAGTTAAGGAGGTGGTGCGCGGTCGCCTCCTCGTAGCTGACGTAATGTACAACAATACTTCACTCTGGTGGATCAACATGTATGCCCCGGTACAATACAGCGTGCGACTGACCATCTTCCAGCAGCTCCCACTGCTGCTGGCGATGTCCAGGCAGGTCATCCTAGGCGGTGACTTCAACTGCATCATCGATACAGCTGGACGATCCGGCAGAGATGACAGCAAACTCGATGCTCCGTCCAGATTCCTAATAGAAACAGTTAAAGATGCCAAACTGCACGACGTCTTCAGCAAACCTGCAGACAGAGCACAGCGCAGATACACATGGTCAAGATCGGACGGGTCTGCCCGTTCCAGGATTGACTTCTTGTTTGTGTCCCGTGCTGTCACGGTCAGATCCGTCAAGCCAGTGTTCTTCTCTGAACACTGCCTCTTACTGGCCGATTGTCACTTACAGGATGACCAGCGGGTTGGCAGTGGGACATGGAAGCTCAATGCTACACTGCTAACCCCAGAGAACGCTGAGGAACTCAAAAGGGATTACAAAGGTTGGAGAACCATGAAACCCCTCTTGGAGTCTCCAGTTCACTGGTGGGAAGCGATCAAGGAAAACATCAAGAGGTTCTTTATCTTCAATGGTGTTCAGAGGGCGAGAGAGAGACAGAGGGAAATGTCCCAACTCCAGAAAAGTATGCAAAATCTGCTCTGGCTGCAGTCGATGGGAGTCGAGGTCAAGGAGAACCTCCAAGAGGTGAAGAGCCAGCAGGCCTCGCTCTTTGCCATGGAGGCCTCCAAGATCATCTTCCGGTCCAGAGTCCACTCCATCGCGCAGGATGGGACATACTCGCGTTACGTCTTCCAAAAGGTCCACACAGAGAGCTCTGTTATCAGCAGCCTGAAGGAAGAGGATGGCTCGGTGACGTCTTCACAGTCCGACATACTAAGGATCAGCAAATCCTTTTATGCTGGGCTGTATGAAGCGAAGCCCGCAGACAGCAGAGCCTCCCAGTCCTTCCTGTCATCTATCACAGAGGTCTTAGATGACAGCATGAGGGAGAGACTGGACAAGCTGCTAACTCTGGACGAGCTGACAAAGGCTGTCGAGTCCTTCGAGATGAGTAAAACTCCCGGAAGCCATGGCTTACCGGTTGAGTTATACACGGCTTTATCAGACTGGGTCGGCCCAGACCTGCTGGAAGTATACGAGAGTATGCTCCTGGTCGGCAGCAGGTCAGAATCCATGAGGAAGGGCATCATCACCCTCATCTACAAGTGGAAGGGGGAGAGGGCAGAAATCAGAAATTGGTGGCCCATCTCACTGCTTAATGTTGACTACAAGATTCTGTCAAAAGTCATCGCCAGTCGAGTCAAGTCTGCTCTGGAGTTGGTGATCCACCCTGATCAGACCTGTACTGTACCTGGCAGGAAGATCTCTGATAGCCTCGTGTGACTCAGGGATACGATTGCCTATGTACGGGACAGGAGGGTGGACACCTGCCTCATCAGCCTGGACCAGGAGAAGGCCTTTGACAGGATATCGCACACCTACATGATGGATGTGCTCTCCAAAATGGGGTTTGGGGAGGGAATCTGCAATTGGGTCAAACTGCTCTGCACGAACATCAGTAGCGCAGTCTCGATCAATGGGTGGGATTCAGAAAGTTTCCCGATCCAATCTAGAGTCAGACAGGGCTGTCCTCTCTCCCCTGTCTTGTTTTGTTTGCTGTATTGAACCCATTGCTGAGTCCATTCGGGAGGATGCTGACATAAGAGGGCTGACAATCCCAGGCAGTGGAGGCACTCAGGTGAAAACCTCCCTTTACATGCATGACGTCGCCGTCTTCTGCTCGGATCCGCTGTCTGTGTGCAGACTGATGAGCATCTGCGACCAGTTTGAACTGGCCTCGGGAGCCAAAGTCAACCATGGCAAGAGCGAGGCCATGTTCTTTGGGAACTGGGCTGACCAATCCTTTGTCCCCTTCACCATCGGCTCAGACTAATTGAAGGTGCTGGGGATATGGTTTGGAGGGGCAGGGGCATGCACCAAAACGTGGCATGAGCAGTAGCCAGTGTACACCATAAACTGAGCATGTGGGAGCAGCGATCTCTCTCCATTGTGGGTAAGAACCTGGTCTTCAGGTGCGAGGCGCTCACATTGTTGCTGTACGTGGCACAGGTCTGGCACATACCCCACTCCTGCGCTGTGGGGGTCACCTGAGCCATTTTCTGCTTCATCTGGGAATCCACAATGGACCGGGTCCAGAGGGACACGATGTTCAAACCTCTGGATAAGGGCGGGTAAAATGTACCCAACATCGCCCTCATCCTGATGACTGCCTTCGTGGGCGGCTGCATCAAGCTGTGTGCAGACCTCCAGTATGCAAACTCCAAGTGTCACTACGTGCTGAGGTTCTATCTGTCCCTGGTGTTGCGAAGGATGGGCCTGGTCACATTGCCGTGGAACACTCCATGCAGTTGGACCGTGCCGTACCACCTATCCTTCGTGGAGCAGTTTCTGTGGGAAAACACCTTTGACCACCGATCCATCAGGCAGTGGTCTGCATGGAATGTCCTCAAGGCCCTACGGGAAAAGGAGATGGTGGATCCTGTCGGATGGTTCCCTGAGCAGACCGCCAAAGTCATTTGGTGGAATGCCTCATCACCAGGACTTTCAAACAAGCACCAAGATGTAGCTTGGCTGTTGGTGAGAAGAGCCCTCCCCGTCAGATCCTTCCTGCGCACCCAAAGTCTCACCCCCTCCGCACAATGCCCTCAAGGTGGTGAGGAAGAGACGGTTGCCCACCTCCTTCTGGAATGTCTCTTTGCAAAGCAGGTGTGGAAAGATATGAAGTGGTTTTTGTCGAGGTTCATCCCATGCAGCTCTGTAACACAGGAGTCTGTGCTCTATGGGCTGTTCCCAGGGACGCACACAGAGATAAACAGCAACTGCTGCTGGAGGACCATCAATTTGGTGAAAGACGCCTTTTGGTCTGCCCGAAACATGCTGGTCTTCCAGCACAAAGAGTTGTCCACGAATGTTGCAGACTGGAACATTCCAAGGTCCAGGATTACGTGCTGAGGGATGCATTAAACCTTGGGGCAGCCGTAGCAAAGGCTCAATGGGAAAAAACCACTTTGTAAGGTCCCCCCACCAAGCTGAACTGAGGGGCTGGATCCATGGAAAACCCCTCGAACTGTATCCGGAAAATTCTTGTTTGCTGTAAAAAGTACATGGTATGTAAAATGAAATGGAAGGGTTGTGAGGCAACTCACTCCTGTATGGAAGGAAACTGATCTCTTTTGCACTCTTTGTATTGTTTGACTTTGTGCTTTTTGGAACTGTTTTTTGTAGTGTATTTTTTTACAGTTTTTTATGAATAAAGTATATTTTGAAAATAAAAGTTTAATAAAATCTTTTGAACACAAATAAATGTAAAGTTTCTCATACAAGCTGTTTTGTCCTCCCTCTTCCACTGTCTCTCTCTGTCACTCCCTATCTCTCTCTCTGTCTCTCTCAGGACTGGGCTGACACTGGGGATTTTTACTGACGCTCTGTTGGCCATTTTACTGACATCAGTGTGGATTGTAAAATCTGTCTGTGTGTGTGTTTGTGTGTATGCCTGGGAGTATGCCTGTGTGTGTATGCCTGTGAGTGTCTGTGTGTGTGTGTGTGTGTGTGTGTGTGTGTGCGAGTATCTGTGTGTAAATGTCTGTCTGTGACTGTCAGTCAGTGCGTGTGTGTGTGTGTCTGTGTCTGTATCAGAGTCTCAGATCCACCTCTCTCCATCTCTATCTCTCCCTATCTCTAAGAGAAAATAGGAGGAGTAGGCCATTCGGCCCTTCGAATCTGCTCCTCCATTCTAAAAAGATCATGGCTGATCGTTTAATTCAGTACCCTGTTCCCAATTTATCCCATATCCCTTGATCCCTTTGGCGTTCAGAAATATATCTATCTCCTTCTTGAATATATTTAAGGACTTGGCCTCTACTGCCTTCTGCAGTAGAGAATTCCATAGATTTACCATCCTCTGAATGAAGACATTTCTCCTCATCTCGGTTCTAAATGTCATATCCCGTATCCTGAGACTGTGACCCCTGGTTCTGGACTGCCCTGCCATTAGGAACATCCTCCCTGCATCTAGCCTGTCTAGTCCTGTTAGAATTTTATAGATTACTATGAGAGCCCCTTTCATTCTTCTAAACGCTAGTGAATATAGGCCTAGTCGACCCAATCTCTCCTCATGCATCAATCCTGCCATCCCAGGAATCAGCCCAGTAAATCTTCTTTACACTCCCTCCATGGCAAGACCATCCTTCCTCAGATAAGACTAAACCTGCACACAACACGCCAGATGTGGTCTCACCAAGGCCCTGGATAATTGCAGTGAGAATTCTTTGCTCCTGTACACAAATCTTCTTGCAATATATCATTCACCTTCCTAACTGCTTGCTGCATCTGAATGCTTGCTTTCAACGACTGGTGTACAAGGACACCCAGGTCTCGCTGCACCTCCCCCTTTCTCAATCTATCACCATTCAGATAATCTACCTTTCTGATTTTACAGCCAAAGTGGATAACCTCACATTTATTCACGTTATACTGCATCTGCCATGCATTTGCCCACTCACCCAATTTGTCCAAATCACATTGAAGCCTCTTTGCATCCTCCTCACAGCTCACATTCCCCCCTCCTGCTTTGTATCGTCTGCAAAGTTGGAAATATTACGTTTAGCTCCCTCACCCAAGTCATTCATATATATTGTGAATAGCTGGGGCCCAAGCACTGATCCGTGCGGTACCCCTGTTTCTGAATGCAAGGGACCTACATTTGTCTTCACTAATCTTTTTCTCTTCACATATCTCGCCATCTCTCCCCCTATTCTCTCCCTATCTCTGTCTCTCCCTCTCTGTCTCTGTGCCCCCTCTATCTCTCCCATTCTCTCTCCCTCTCTCTTTGACTCTGTCTCTCCTGCTATCTTTATCACTTCCGATCCCTTTCTCTCCCTATCTCTGTATGTCTCTCTCTGTCTCTCCTTCTATCTCGGTCTATCTCAATCCCTGTCTTCCCAATCCCTGTCTCTATCTGTCTGTCTCTCTCTCTCTGTACCCACCCCCCATCCCCGCCCTCTCTCAGTCTCTCTCCCCTCTCTCTGTCTCTCTCCCCTCTCTCTGTCTCTCTCCCACTGTCTCTGGATCTCTCTCTCTCTCTCCCTATCTCTTTGTCCATCCCTCGCTCTCTCTCTATCTCTCTCTCTGCCTGTCTTCTTGGTTGTAAAAATAGAAAAGCAGATTATTTTTTAAAAGGTGTGAAACTGGTAAGTGCTGATGTTCAAAGAGACTTGGGGGTAATTGTACATGGAACACACAAAGTTAACATGCAGGCTATTATACTTTAGACCTCTGTTTATAAAGCTCAGGATTTGATCTGCTTTATTAACCCATCAGCAAAGAGGGAAATTCTACCAGGACCATTGACCAGGTCCCTTAGACATGAATCAATGAGTCGTTCCAATGCTGGCGGGAGCGTTCAGGGGAGACCAGAGAGAACCCCGACCTGGTCAGTTTTTTACAAACAGAAAACCATCAATGCATTGGCAGTGATATTAATAAATCCCTTCGGAAGAGGCCATTCGGCCCCTCGAGCTTGTCCTGCCCATTTACTCAGGTCATGGCTGATTTGCTCCTTATCCACATCGAGCTGTCTCGGCTCCGTAAATATTAATACCCTTTCCTAACAAATCTCTACCGATAATCAGGAATTAATGTCACTGTCAGTTAACACTGGAGAATTCCTTCCCTCAACCTCTCTAACTCTCTACCTCTCATTCCTGCTTAAAGACGTTCCTTAAAACTAACCACTTTGACTTAGCTTTTGGTCATCAGCTTATGTGGGTTTGGTGTCAGATTTTGTTTTATAATTCACCCTACGTGGCACCTTTTGGACATTTTATTCCTCACCTTCTCCCTCTCCCCATCTCTCTCTCTCTCTGTTCCTCACCCTTGCTCTTTCTCTCTCCCTCAAGCTGTCTCTCTCGCTCTCCCTCAGCCTGTCTCTCTCTCTCTCTCTCTCTTTCCCTCAGCCTGTCTCTCTCTCTCTCTCCCCCTCAGCCGGTCTCTCTCTCTCTCTCTCACTCAACCTGTCTCTCTCTCTCTCTCTCTCTCTCTCTCTCTCTTTCTCTCAGCCTGTCCCCCTCTCTCTCTCTCCCTCAGCCTTTCCCTCTCTCTCTGTCTGTCTCTCCCTCAGCCTGTTTCTCTCTCTCTTTCTGTCCCTCTCCCTCTCCCCTCAGCCTGTCTCTCTCTCTCTTTCCCTCAGCCTGTCTCTCTCTCTCTCTCTCTCTCCCTCAGCCTGTCTCTCTCTCTCTCTCTCCATCAGCCTGTCTCTCTCTCTCTCCCTCACCCTGTCTCTCTGTCTCCCTCAGCCTGTCTCTCTCCCTCAGCCTGTCTCTTTCTCTCTCTCCCTCAGCCTGTCTCTCTCTCCCTCAGCCTCAGCCTGTCTCTCTCTCTCTCTCTCCCTCAGCCGGTCTCTCTCTCTCTCTCTCCATCAGCCTGTCTCTCTCTCTCTCTCTCACCCTGTCTCTCTCCCCATCAGCCTGTCTCACTCTCTCTCTCCCTCACCCTGTCTCTTTCTCGCTCTCCCTCACCCAGTCTCTCTCTCTCCCTCACCCTGTCTCTCTCTCTCTCTCTTTCCCTCACCCTGTCTCTCTCTCCCTCACCCAGTCTCTCCCTCTTTCACCTCTCTCTCTCTCCCTCACCCTGCTTCTCTTTCTCCCTCAACCTGTCTCTCGCTCTGTCTCACCCAGTCTCTCTCTCTCTCTCTCCATCACCCTGTCTCTCATTCTCTCCCTCACCCTCTCTCTCTCTCCCTCACGCTTTCTCTCTCTCTCCCTCTCCCTCACCCTATCTCTCTCTCTCTCCCCCTCACCCAGTCTTGCTCTCCCTCCCCTTCACCCAGTCACTCTCTCTCTGTCTCTCTCTCTCCCCCTCACCCAGTCTCTCTCGCTCTCTTTTTCCCGCCCAGTCCCTTGCTCTCCCCCTCACCCTATCTCTCATTCTCTCCCTCACCCAGTCTCTCTCCCTCTCCATCACCCTATCTCTCTCTCTCTCCCCCTCACCCAGTCTTGCTCTCCCTCCCCTTCACCCAGTCACTCTCTCTCTGTCTCTCTCTCTCCCCCTCACCCAGTCTCTCTCTCTCTCTTTTTCCCGCCCAGTCCCTTGCTCTCCCCCTCACCCTGTCTCTCTCTCTCTCCCTCACTCAGTCTCCCTCTCTCTCTCCCCCTCGTCCTGCCTCTCCATTTCTCCCTCACCCAGTCTCTCTCCCTCTGTCTCTCTCTTTCTCCCCCTCACCCTGTCTCTCTCTCTCTCTTTCTCACACACACTCTCTCTCTCTCTCTCTCTCCCTCTCTTCCTATCGCCCTTACCCTGTCTCTCTCTCTATCTCTCTCTCTCCCTCACCCTGTCTCTGTCTCTCCCTCTTTCTCCCCCACCCTGTCTCACTTTCTCTCTCCCACGCCCTGTGTGGCTCTTTCTCTCTCTCCATCTCCCTGTCTCTCTCTTCCTCACCCTGTCATTCTTTTACTTTCTCTCTGTGCCTCACTCTGTATCTCACTCACTCTCTCCCTCACCCTGTCAAAGAACAAAGAACAAAGAACAGTACAGCACAGGAACAGGCCATTCGGCCCTTCAAGCCTTCGCCGATCTTGATGCCTGCCTAAACTAACACCTTCTGCACTTCTGGGGCCCATATCCCTCTATTCCCTTCCTATTCATCTACTTGTCAAGATGTCTCTTAAACGTCACTATCATATCTGCTTCCACCACCTCCCCTGGCAGCAAGTTCCAGGCACTCACCACCCTCTGTGTAAAAAACTTGCCTCGCACATCTCCTCTAAACTTTGCCCCTCACACCCTAAACCTATGTCCCCGAGTAACTGACTCTTCCACCCTGGGAAAAAGCTTCTGACTATCCACTCTGTCCATGCTGCTCATAACTTTGTAAACCTCTATCATGTTGCCCCTCCACCTCTGTCGTTCAAGTGAAAACAATCCGAGTTTTTCCAACCTCTCCTCAAAGCTAATTCCCTCCAGACCAGGCAACATCCTGGGAAACCTCCTCTGTACCCTCTCCAAAGCCTCCACGTCCTTCTGGTAGTGTGGCGACCAGAATTGCACGCAATATTCTAAGTGCGGCCTAACTTAGGTTCTGTACAGCTGCAACATGATTTGCCAAATTTTAGACTCTGTGCCCCGACCGAAGAAGGCAAGCATGTCGTATGCCTTCTTGACTACCTTATCCACCTGCATTGCCACTTTCAGTGACTTGTGGACCTGTACGCCCAGATCTCTCTGCCTGTCAATACTCCTAAGGGTTCTGCCATTTATTGTATACCTCCCACATGCATTAGACCTTCCAAAATGCATTACCTCGCATTTGTCCGGATTAAACTCCATCTGCCATTTCTCTGCCCAAGTCTCCAACCGATCTATATCCTGCTGTATCCTCTGACAATCCTCATCATTCTCCGCAACTCCACCAACCTTTGTGTCGCCCGAAAACTTACTAATCAGACCAGCTACATTTTCTTCCAAATCATTTATGTATACTACAAACAGCAAAGGTCCCAGCACTGATCCCTGTGGAACACCACTCGTCACATCCCTCCATTCAGAAAAACACCCATCCACTGAAAACCTCTGTCTTCTATGACCGAGCCAGTTCTGTATCCATCTTACCAGCTCACCTCTGATCCCATGTGACTTCACCTTTCGTACCAGTCTGCCATGCGGGACCTTGTCAAAGGCTTTACGAAAGTCCATATAGATAACATCCACTGCCCTTCCTTCATCAATCATCTTCGTCACTTCCTCAAAAAACTCAATCAAATTAGTAAGACACGACCTCCCCTTCACAAAACCATGCTGTCTCTCGCTAATAAGTTCGTTTGTTTCCAAATGGGAGTAAATCCTGTCCCGAATAATCATCTCTAATAGTTTCCCTACCACTGACGAAAGGCTCACCGGCCTATAATTTCCTGGATTATCCTTGCCACCCTTCTTAAACAAAGGAACAACATTGGCTATTCTCCAGTCCTCTGGGCCCTCACCTGTAGGCTTTGAGGATGCAAAGATTTCTGTCAAGGCCCCAGCAATTTTACCCCATGCCTCTCTCAGTATTCTTGGGTAGATCCCATCAGACCCTGGGGACTTATCTACCTTAATGCTTTGCAAGACACCCAACACCTCCTCCTTTTTGATAATGAGATGACTGTGACTAACTGCACTCCCTTCCCTAGGCTCATCATCCACCAAGTCCTCCTTGGTGAATACTGATGCAAAGTACTCATTTAGCTCCTCGCCCATTTCCTCTGGCTCCACACATTGATTCCCTTCTCTGTCCTTCAGTTGGCCAACCCTTTCCTGTTTACCCTCTTGCTCTTTATATGCATCACTTTTTTTCTCTCTCTTTCTCTCTCACCCAGTCTCTCTCTCCCTCGCCATGTACCTGTCTTTCTCTCTCTCTCTAACCCCCTCACCCTGTCTCTCTCTTTCTCACACTGTCTCCCTCACTATGTCTCTCTCTCATTCTAATTCTCACCCTGTCTCTCTCTCTCACTCTCCCTCACCCTCTCTGCCTCAACCCGTGTCTGTCTCTCTTTCTAATTCTCACCCTATCTCTCTCTCCCCCTCACACTGTCTCTCTCTCCCTCTCCCTCACTCTGTCTCTCGTTCTCTCACTCCCTCACCCTGTCGCTCTCTTACTCTCTCCGTCCCCCTCACCCTGTCTCACTTTCTCTCTCTCTCTCTCTCTCTCTCTCACACCCTGTCTCTTTCCCTCACCCTGTCTCTCTCTCCCTCAGCCTGCCTCTCTCTTTCTCTCTCTCTCCCTCACCTTCTCTCTCCCTCTCTCTCCATGTCACCCTCTCTCTCTCTCTCTCCCTCCTTCACCCAATCTCTCACTCTCTCTCTCTCTGTCTCTGTCTCTCTCTTTCTCCCTCACCCCGTTTCTCTCTCTCTCACTTCCTCATCCTGTCTCTCCCTCTTTCTCTCTCTCCTTCACTTGTGTCTGTCTTTCTCTCTCTCCCTCACAGCGTCTCTCTCTCCCTCACCCCGTGTCTCTCTCTCTCTTTCTAATTCTCACTCTGTCCCTCGTGCTCTCTCTCTCTCTCTCCCTTAGGCTGGCTCTCCCTCTCTCTCCATGTCTCTCTCTCTCACCCCATCACACTGATTTTCTCTTTCTCCCTCTCTGTCCCTCATCCTGTCACTCTCTCTCCCTCTCCCTCACCCTTTCTCTCTCTGTCTCTCTGCCTCACTCTATCTCTCTCTTTCTGCCTCTCTATTTTTCTCTATTTTTCTCTTTCTCCATCTCTATCCTTCACCCCATCTCGCCCTCCATCTCCCTCACTCTGTTTCTCTTTCTCTCTCTCTCTCTCTCTCCCCCTCACCCTATCTCTCTCTCTCTCTCTCTCTCTCCCTCATCCTGTCTCTCTCTCTCTCTGCGTCACCCTGTCTCTCTCACTCACTGTCTCGCCCTCACACAGTCTCTCTCTTTTCTCTTCCTCGCCCTCACCCTGTATCTCTCTTTCTCTCTCTCTACCTCCCTCACCCTGTCTCTCTTTCTCTCTTCCTCGCCCCGTGTCTCTCTTTTTCTAATTCTCACCCTGTCACTCACGCTCTCTCTCCCTCACCAAGTTTCTCTCTTTCTCTATCTCTCTCCCTCACCCTCTCTCTCCTTCTCTCTCTCTATCTCCCTTACCCTCTCTCTCCTTCTCTCTCTCTATCTCCCTTACCCTGTCTCTCTCTCTCTCCCTGTCATTCTTCTACTCTCTCTCTCTCTCCGCCTCACTCTGTCTCTCCCTCACTCTCTCTCCCTCATCCTGTCACTCTTTTTCTCTCTCTTTCCCTCATCCTGTCTCTCTCTCTCCCTCTGCCTCACTCAGTCTCTCACTCTCTCCCTCACCCTGTCTTTCTCTTTCTCTCTCTCTCTCTCCCTCACCCTGTCTCTCTCTCCCTCACTCTGTCTCTAATTCTCTCGCTCCCTCACCCTGTCACTCTCTTTCTCTCTCCTTCCCCCTCACCCTGTCTCACTTTTTCTCTCTCTCTGTCTCCCTCACCCTGTCTCTCCCTCTCTCTTGCTTTCTCACACTGTCTCTCTCTCTCACCCTCACCCAGTCTCTCTCTCTCTTTCTCACCCACTCTCTCTCTCTCTCTCTCTCTCTCTCTCTCTGTCACTCTCTCTCCATCACCCTCTCTCTTTCTCTCTCCCCCTCACCCTGTCTCTCTTTCTCTCTCCCTCGCCCCGTGTCTGTCTTTCTCTAATTCTCACCCGATCTCTCACCCAGTTTCTCTCTTTCCCGATCTCTATCTTCCTTACCCTGTCTCTCTCTCTCTATCGCTCTCTCTCACTCACCCTGTCTCTGTCTCTCCCTCTTTCTCCCCCACCCTGTCTCTCTTTCTCTCTCCCACGCCCTGTGTGGCTCTTTCTCTCACTCTCCCTCACTCTGTCACTCTCTTCCTCACCCTATCATTCTTTTACTTTCTCTCTCTGCCTCACTCTGTCTCTTACTCACTCTCGCTCCCTCACCCTGTCACTCTTTTTATCTCTCTTTCTCCCTCACCCAGTCTCTCTCTCCCTCGCCATGTACCTGTCTTTCTCTCTCTCCTTCACTTGTGCATCTCTCTCTCTCTCCCTCTGTGTCTCTCTCTCCCTCACCCCGTGTCTCTCTCTCTCTCTTTCTAATTCTCACCCTGTCTCTCTCGTGCTCTCTCTCTCTCCCTCAGCCTTCCTCTTCCTCACTCTCCATGTCTCTCTCTCGCAGCCCGTCACACTGTTTTTCTTTTTCTCCCTCTCTATCCCTCACCCTGTCTCTCTCTCTATCTTTCCCTCACCATTTCTCTCTCTATCTCTCTGCCTCACTCCATCTCTCTCTCCATCAACCTGTTTTTCTCTTTCTCCCTTTCTATCCCTCAGCCCATCTCGCCCTGCCTCTCCGTCACTCTGCTTCTCTCTCTGTCGCTCTCTCTCACCCTGTCTCCCTCATTCTGCCTCTCTTTCTCTCACCCTGTCTCTATTTTTCCATCTCCCTTACCCAATCTCTCTCTCTTTCTCTCTCCTTCTCCCTCACCCTGTCTCTCTCTTTCTCACTCTCTCACCCTGTTTTTCTCTTTCTCCCACTCTATCCCTCACCCTGACTCTCTCCCTCTCTGTCTTTCTCTCTCTCTCTCCCTCACTCTGTTTTCCTCTTTCTCCCTCTCTGTCCCTCACCCCGTCTCTCCCTCTCTCTAACTCCCTCACCCTGTATCTCTCTCTCTCTCTCCCTCACCCTATCTCTCTTGCTCTCTCTCACTCCCTCACCCTGTATCTCTCTCCCTCTCTCCCTCACCCTGTCTCTGTCTATTTTCCCCACTCTGTCTCCCTCTCCATCACCCTTTCTCTCTCTCTCTAGTTCCCTCACCTTGTCTCTCTCTCTCTCTCCCTCAACCTGTCTCTCTCTTTCTCTCTCTTTCTATCTCCCTCACCCTGTTTCTCTCTTTTTCTCATTGTCTCTCTTTCTCTCTCCCTCACTGTGTGTGTCTCTCTCTCTTTCTCTATCCCTCACCCTGTGTGTGTGTGTATCTCTCTCTCTCCCCTTCACCCTGTCTCTCTGTCTCTTTCCCTCACTCTATCCCCCTCTCCCTCACCCTGTCTCTATCATTCTGCCTCTCTCTCCCTCACGCTATCAGTATATTTCTATCTCCCTTACCCACGATCTCTCTTTCTCTCTCCTTCTCCCTCTCCCTGTCTCTCTCTTTCTCTCTCTCTATCTCTCTCCTCACCCAGTCTCTCTCTCTCTCTGCAGCACCCTGTTTTTCTCTTTCTCCCACTCTATCCCTCACCCTGTCTCTCTCTCTCTCCCTCACCCTGTCTCTCTCCCTCACTCTATCTCCCTCTCCCTCACCCCGTCTCTATCATTCTGCCTCTCCCTCCCTCACCCTGTCTCCTCTGTCTTTCTCACCTGCCTGCATTAATTCCATATCCCTCTATGCCTTGCTCATTCAAGTACCTGTCCAGATGCCTCTTAAATGTCGCCACTGTTCCTGCCTCCACCACCTCCTCTGGCAGCTCATTTCAGATACTCACTATTCTTTGTGTGAAACATTTACCCCTTTGATCCCCTTTAAACCTCCTCCCTCTCACCTTAAATCTCTGCCCTCCAGTTTTAGTCACCCCGACCATGGGAAACAGACTCTGGCTATCAACCCTATCTATGCCTCTCATAATTTTATATACATCTATCATGTCCCCTCTCAGCCTACTTCACTACAGGCAAAACGACCCAGCCTATCCAATCTCTCTTTATAACTCAAGCTCTCCAAACCAGGCAACATCCTGGTGAATCTTTCCTGCATCCTCTCCAGCTTAATCACATCTTTCCTGCAGTGCGGTTACCAGAACTGCACACAGTACTCCATGTGCAGCCTAATCAACGTTTGATTTGATTTAGAGATGCAGCACTGAAACAGGCCCTTCGGCCCACCGAGTCTGTGCCAACCATTAACCACCCATTTATACTAATCCTTCACTAATCCCATATTCCTACCACATCCTCACCTGTCCCCTGTCCCGATATTCCCCTACCACCTACCTATACTAGGGGCAATTTATAATGGCCAATTTACCTATCAACCTGCAAGTCTTTTGGCTGTGGGAGGAAACCAGAGCACCCGGAGGAAACCCACGCAGACACAGGGAGAACTTGCAAACTCACACAGGCAGTACCCAGAATTGAACTCGGGTCGCTGGAGCTGTGAGCCACAGTGCCGCCCAAGGTTATGTACAACTGTAACATGACGTCTCAACTCATATCCTCAATGCCTCAGCTGATGAAGGCAAGCATGCCATACGCCTTCTTCACCACCCTGTCTACCTGTGTTGCCACTTTCGGGGAACTATGTACTTGCACCCCAAGATCTCTCTGCTCAAGAACACTCCCCAGGGCCCTGCCATTCACTGTTTATGTCCTGCCATGGTTTAACTTCCCCAAATGCATCACTTCACACTTGTCTGCATTAAATTCCATTTGCCACTCCCTTGCCCACTTTCCCAGTTGATCTTTATTCTGTTGTTGTTCTTGTGTTGCGTCTAATATCTCCTTAAGTGACTTGGTGCCAAATTATTATTTTTTTAATTCATTTTGTTAGATGTGTGCGTTACTGGCTAGGCCAGCATTTATTGCCCATCTCTAATTGCCCTTTAACCTTCTTGAACCCACGTGGGGTAGGTACACCCACAGTGCTGTTAGGAAGGGAGTTCCAGGGTTTTGACCCAGTGACAGTGAAGGAACTGAGATATAGTTCCAAGTCAGGATGGTGAGTGACTTGAAGGGAAACTTGCAGGTGGTGGGGTTCCCATGCATGTTTCCTGTTTGTTTGCTCTCTCTCCCCCTCCTTCTTTCTAGACGTCCCTGTCCTCCTGTCCCTCTCTGTCATGAGAACCTAAGAACAGAAGAAAGTGGGTGCAGGAACAGAGAGACTTGGGGATACCTGTGCACAAATTGAAGGTGGTAGGGCTAGTAGAGAAAGTGGTTAAAAGGCATTTGGGATCCAGGCTTTGTAAATAGAGGCTTAGAGTATAAAAGCAAGGAGGTTATGATGAAGCTTTATAAAACACTGGTTCATCCTCAACGAGGATTGTGTCCAATTGTGGACACTGTACTTCAAGAAGGATGTGGGGGCATTAGAGACGGTGCAGAAAAGATTCCCGAGCAAGGTTTCAGGGATGAGGGACTTCAGTTACATGGATAGATTGGAGAAGCTAGGGTTGTTCTCCATAGAGAATAGAAGCTTGAGATTAAATTTGATAGAGGTGTTCAAAATCATGAGGGGTCCAGACAGAGTAGACGTCGGAGTAGGAATGCAGCACATAGGACATTCCATAGAGATGTCTCTTAAGTGTTTACTTGTACAAGTGAATTTACTGTTTAATATTTTTAACTTACTTAACCCTTGTGTTCCCACAAAGATCAAGCTAGCAAATTCAACAATGTCCACTTTGACTTCATCCCATCATGTCTTATGCACATTCTCGCAGGATAGCAGGTATAACTGTAGTCATAGTATTCAGCTGCAAATTCATCAGTTATTTCAGTCATTTTAGTCCATATTTACAGTGCACACAGTACCTTACTGTTGAAATAAGGTCATATAGTATCTATTCATCCCACTCGGACACAATTTCACTGGCTCAACATTCTCACTAAACACTGAAGCATTCCAGAAAGAGAAGCTCACAAATTCAACACAAGTTTCCTTTTTTTGAATCTCGCTGGTCTGTTCTGATTCTCTGAAGGATTACTGATGCTTATCGTCCACATGAGCAGTCGTCCTAATCCCGTGTGCCTGTTCTGCTCCCAAACACGGCATCCGCTTACATTAAGCCAAGTGATACAGGAGCGTCTCAGTGACTGAGGCAGGTGAGTCTTGAGCCTGAGCCGGGCACAGTGAGTGACCTGGGTTAATCCGACACTCCAGGGACAGTTTAAATGGAGATTTACTCTGTATCTATCCCGTGCTCCATCTTCTCTGAGAGTGTTCGATGGGGCAGTGCAGACGAGGAGAGTTATTCCTTACCCATTTTAAACATGGAGAGGTTATTCCTTCAAGTACATATTCAAGAGATTGTTTCAAATATGATGAGGGTTTCTACCGTTCGGCCTCTCGAGCCTGCTCTGCTATTCGATGGCTGATCTGATTGTGATCTCAACTCCACTTTCCTGTCTGCCCCCCATAACCCTTGACTCCTTAATTGATCAAAAATCTATCTAACTCAGCCTTGAATATATTCAATGATCGAGCCTCCACTGCTCTCTGGGGAAGAGAATTCCACAGACTAACCACCCTGTTAGAGAAAAACATTTCTCCTCATCTTAGTTTTAAATGGGATGTCCCTAATTTTTAAACTGTGCCTCCTAGTTCTAGTCTCCCCAACAAGTGGAAACGTCCTCTCAGAATCCTCCCTGTCCAGTTCCCTCAGGACCTGAGATGTTTCAATAAGATCACCTCTCATTCTTCTAAACGCAAGTGGGTATAGGCCCAACCTGTTCAACCTTTCCTCATAAGATAACCCCTTCATCCAGGAATCAGCCTAGTGAACCTCCTCTGAACTACTTCCAATGAAATTATATCATTTCTGAAGGAAGGAGACCAAAACTGTCCACAGTACTCCAGATGTGCTCTAATTATGCCCTGTACAGCTGTAGCAACACTTCCCTTCTTTTATATTCTATTCCCCTTGCAATAAATAACAACATTCCATTTGCCTTCCTAATCACTCGCTGTACCTGCATAGTAACATTTTGTGATTCATGTACCAGGACACCCAGATCCCTTTGTACTGTACAGTTCCAGAGAGACCTGGGATTTCACCTATGTTACCTTTTCTCCCTTAAAGCACTATTTGGGGCTGGGAATCTGTGAGTTGGAAGTAGCTTCTCATCCTGAAACATGTTGGGAAATGTGTCAAAAGCTGTTTCCATTCAGACATTCCTGCATTGTGGAAGTGTGATATATCTTTACAGAGACAGGAAATAGGGGTGTTTGAATGGACTTGCAGGTTCTGGTTGATGAGATAAGGTGAGAATTTGATTTGTGTCCCTTGCAAATACACAGAATTGAAGGTATTTACAATTCACCACATGAAGGGAACAATATACAAAACCTGAGACAGTCAGGCAATAGCAGTAGGAAAGTGAATCTCTTTTTAATGGTTTTAATTTGAAGGCCTGAGCTGATGATTGAAAAATGCAGGAGTTCAAATCCCACACTAACTGCTGGGAATTTGAATTCTGATTTTTTTCTCAAAAAAACATAAATCTGGGATTAAGAACCACCAGGATGGAATGATTCACTCCTGTCTGCTGGTACAAAGCCTGTGTGTGTCTCAGTTTTTCTGTATTTATTAATGATTGAAGATGATGATGTAGAATGCCACATACCCAAGTTTGCCATTGACACAGAAATAGACAGCATTGTCAGCAGTGTAGCTAGAAGCATAAATTTACAAAGTGATATTAATGTCTTGAGTGAATGAGCAAAACTGTGGTGGATGGATTTCAATGTCAGCAAAAAAGAACAGAACAGAGTACTTTATAAATGGTGAAAAACTAGAAACACTGAAGGTGCAAAGAGACTTGGGGGGTCCATGTCCATTTGTGTGCTGTGTAGAGTAACCAGAATGATAACTGGACTCCAAGGGTTAAACTACAAGGCGATATTACGCAAGCCAGGGATGTATTCCCTAGAATTTAGGTGGATCAGGGCTGATTTGATCAAAGTTGTTGAGATATTAAAGGGAATTGATGGGGTAGCTTGGGTAAAACTATTTCGGTAGGTTGGGGAGTCTGGGACGAGTGAGCATAGTCTAAAAATGAGAGGCAGACATTTCAGGAGTGAAGTTAGGAAACACTTCTCCACACAAAAGGTGGTATTAGTTTGGAAATGTCTTCTGCAAATATTCATTGATGCAAAATCAATTGTAGATTTTGAAATCAAAGATTGACGTCATCGAATTCCTTTTGGAAATTGAAAAATACTTCTGTTGCTCTCTGTCCCTCAGTCACTCTGTGTGTTTCTGTGTGTGTGTGTTCCTGTGTGTGTGTGTGTGTGTTCCTGTGTGTGTGTTTCTGTGTGTGTTTCTGTCTGTGTGTTTCTGTCTGTGTGTTTCTGTGTGTGTGTGTCTGTGTGTGCGTGTGTTTCTCTCCGTCTCTGTGTGTTTCTCTGTGTGTGTTTCTGTGTGTGTGTGTGTTTCCGTATGTGTGTGTTTCTGAGTGTGTGTTTCTGTGTGTGTGTCTGTGTGTTTCTGTGTGTGTGTGTCTGTGTGTGCGTGTGTTTCTCTCAGTCTCTGTGTGTTTCTCTGTGTGTTTCTGTGTGTGTGTGTGTTTCCGTATGTGTGTGTGTCTGTGTGTGTGTTTGTGTGTGTGGGTGTTTCTGTGTCTGTGTGTTTCTGTGTGTGTGTGTTTCTCTGTGTGTGGCTGTGTGTCTGTGTGTTTGTGTGTCTGTGTGTGTGTGTGTTTCTGTATGTGTGTGTTTCTGAGTGTGTGTTTCTGTGTGTGTGTCTGTGTGTTTCTCTGTGTGTGTCTGCACCTGTTGCTCTATGCTCTCTCAGAACCTCAGTAAAACTGCACATACTGTTGTTTGCCATTTTAAGTCGGCTACTTTTGGTGACGACACATCTGCAGAGGGTGCACTTCCTTTTGCAGGCTGGGAAGAAACCTGAATCCACAGCAGGCTTCAACGTTCCCATGAAAATTTATTTGTTGATCGAGGACATTTTTTTTTCCCGTGAGCCGTCCCTTGAAATATTTGACGAATCTTTACAGGCTTGTATAATTTATCACGGAACAGGACGTGCATGGTACCTTCCAGGCTGCTGCACACAGCTTTACAGGATCACTGACCAGCACTCTCCATCCCAAACTCTTCCTCTTTCTCTCTGGTACTCTCTCCCCAATGCCATCCTTCCCTCTCTCTGTTGTTCTCTCTATATATCTATGCCTGTCTTTCTCACTGTTACTCTCTCCAAATGAATGGAGGAGAAGAAAGCGAGGCATATATAGAGGCAGTTTTACTCTGTATCTAACCCCACACTGTACCTACCCTGGGAGTGTTTTATAGAAAAGAGAAGACCGAGATTTACTCTGTAGCTGGCTCAAGGCTGTACTCGACTTGGCAGCATTTGATGGGACAGTGTAGACAGACAGTTACTCTGTATCCCTGGAATTTAGAAGGTTAAGGGGTGAATTAAATCAAAGTTTACAAGATAATAATGGAACTAAAGGGTATGGAGAGAGAAACTACTCTGACTGGTCTGGGGAGACTCGCATGAGGGATGCAGTCAAAAAATCGAACATTAGTCTGAAACCCTTTCAAGAGTGAAATTAAGAAATATTTCTGCACACAAAGGGTGGTAGAAGTTTGGAATTGTCTTCCACAAATGACCCTGCCCTATCTCTGCAATGTCCTCCAGCTCCACTATCCTCCAATATCTGCGATCCTGTCATTCTGGCCTCTTGCACATCCCCAATTTGAATCGTTCCACCATTTGTGGCCGTGCCTTCAAGCTGCCAAGGCCCTAACTCTGGAATTCCATTCTGAAACCTCTCCCTCTCACTAACTCCTCTTCCTCATTGAAGGCGCTCCCAAAATCCAACCTCTTTGACCAAGATTTTGGTCACCTAGCCTAATATCTCCTTAAGTGGATCAGTGCTGAATATTTATTTTTAAAAATTGGTTCGAGTGACGTGCGTGTCGCTGGCAAGGCCAGTATTTATTGTCCATCCCTAATTGCCCTTTGAGAGGGTGGTGGTGAGACATGTTCCTGAACCACTGCAGTCCATGTGGGGTAGGTACACCCACAGTGCTGTTAGGAATGGAGTTCCAGGATATTGACCCAATGACAGTGAAGGAATTGTAATATAGTTTAAAGTCAGGATGGTGAGTGACTTTAGTTGTTGTGTTGGCCATCTTTTTCGGTGCATAATCCCTTTAAATTTTGGCAGCGTTTGCTGACAACACAACCACTAGGTGGCGCAGTGCTGGCATATGTGCAAATGCAGCCTGTTCCACAAATGGCAGGCATTGACAAGTGGGATACCACAGGGATTGGTGCTAGGATTCCAGCTATTCACAATATATATTAATGATTTAGATGAGGGACCTAAGGGTAAAATCTCCAAGTTTACAGCTGAGACAAAGCTGGGTGGCAGGGTAAGTTGTGAGGAGGATACAGATAGACTTCAGGGTGATTTGGACAAGTTAAGTGGGTGGGCAAATGCAACGCAGATGCATAATAATGTGGATAAATGTGAGGTTATCCATTTTGGCAGCAAAAAAAGGAAGATAGATTATTATCTGAACTGCTATAAACTGAGAGAGGGAATATCCAACGAGACCTGGTTGTTCTCGTACACCAGTCGCTGAAGGTAAGCATGCAGGTGCAACAGGCGGTAAAAAAGGCAAATGGTATGTTGACCTTCATAGCGAGAGGATATGAGTACATGAGCAGGGATGTCTTGCTGCAATTATACAGGGTCTTGGAGAGGTCACATCTGGGATATTGTGAGCAGTTTTGGTCTCCTTATCTGAGGAAGGATGTTCTTGCTGTAGAGGGAGTGCAGCGGAGAATTACCAGACTGATTCCTGGGAGGGCGGGACTGACATATGAGGAGAGATTGAGTCGGTTAGGATTATATTCGCTGGAGTGCAGAAGAGTGAATGGGGATTCATAGAAACACATAAAATTCCAACAGAACTTGACAAGGTAGATGCAGGAAAGATGTTCGCGATTGTGGGGGAGTCCAGAACCAGGGATCACACTCTAATGATACGAGGTAAACGTTTCAGGACTGAGATGAGGAGAAATTGCTTCAGCCAGAGAGTGCTGAGCCTGTGGAAATCGCTGCCACTGAAAACAGCTGAGGCCAAAACATTGTATGTTTTCAAGAAGGAGTTAGATATCGCTCTTGGGGTGAAAGGGATCAAAGGATATGGGGAGAAAGCGCAAACAGGTTACTGAGTTGGATGATCAACCATGATCATAATGAATGGCGCAGCGCACTCGAAGGGCCGAATGGCATACTCCTGCTCCTATTTTCTATGTTCCTATTCAAGCTATCCCTGCCCTTTCTGGCTATCTATCAATGGGGGCTGTGCAAGTATTTTATTAGAATGTCTTCCCACATGTCCTGATGATTCCGATAGTGACCAAGCTGTCAAATACATTCCTCTCATTGTCCAGGTGAGGCTTGCCCAGCTGATTTAAGTTATGCAGGAATTGGAAAAGATAGACAGAAGCAGAGTGTTCCTATTGAAGCATCTGTAAAGCACGGCCACAGATTGAAGGTTTAACGTAAGAGATTTAGAAATAAGGGTAGGAGAGACTTTCTTATATGGAGAGCTGTGAGTCCGTAGAATGAACAGAGGCAGAAATTATATTAATATTCAAGATTATATTGAAAAGATGGTCAAATAAAAATAGGCAAAAGATACGTTGAGATAGAGATGGGAAAGTGGTTAGAACTATTTGTCTGGGTGGAGGGTTAACATCGACTAGGACTGATTGGGACGCACAGATTTTTCTCTTGTGGTAACATTCCAACATTTGGATGATCAGTTGAGAGTTTAAATAAATATATATGAACATACAAATCTGACGTCACATTAGCAAGTCATGTTCCTACTGTTTCCAGCATTAGATACTTATTAGGAGACAGGAGCACGTTCTATTGCACGAAGGACAAGGGGCGTGGGGGCGGGGGAGGGTCGCATATGGGGATGTTCAGAGTCTGATGAGGAGACCAGAGCCTGCACCATTCAAATCAAAATTACATCAGAATTACAAAATGACTATGATTGTCAAACTTTGCTTCTTCAATAAAGAAAAGGTTATCAGTTAATTAAACTGAGACTCTCAATCCAGTAGCTGAGGTCGAAGGCAGTTACCACTGACACCCATATACTCTACTTCACTGCTGAACATCAAACATTCCTGTTTGCTTTGAATCGGCACCAGGAAGTGATTATGGTCATCCAGATAAAGATATCGACATCATGCAGACAGCACGCAGTGAAAGAAATATGTTCTGATATCTGTACAGTTTCACAACAACAATCTGCGTTTGTCTTAGCAGAAAAACAGCCATTCTAAAATGAAACATCGCCTGTAATTTAACTCGTTTCAGGACAGCAAATTTTCATTTTATTTGTTCTTTATTTGACTCAATACCCTAAAAGTCCAAACAGATTTCACCATCAACGTTAGCTCTTCCCTGAATTTAGTTTGTGTAGCCGCATAAATACATGTGTTTGAACAGGAACTCAAATACAAGAGCATATATCCGGTTTCAGTGGCGATGTACTCAGGGGCTGTATAATCGCCCCGGTAATGTGCTGTATCTGCTAGTCCAGTAGTTAAAAAACTAACGATAGTTGTCAGCCACAGCACTATATAACTGCCCGATACACTGAATAGTAAAATGATGGTTTTCCTTCTAGTTTCCATCTCTGGATCACTCTGGTTCTCGCTGCTGTGACCCCGCAATGCCCTGCGCGCTCTACTTGCAACAACAATCTGTCTGACTGTCAAACAATTAAACAATAATATCAAAGAAAAAGGAATCCAGGTCGCTAAAATACTTTGTAACCAGGAGAACCCGACTCCTGCAGGTGATGAGAAGAAGTCCTGCCTGGGTTGACAACCCCAATCGATAGTGTTAATTATTCGTTCAGATTGAAATGCAAAGAAATATGGGATGCTCTGTAAACTGAGTAGGACAGAGACTGTTATAGCCACAGCCACATTTCTTACTGTGCAATACTTTGTTTTAAACCTTTGACAACATATAGCTACAAATCTGTCAAATGTGAACAAGGTTGTAAACCACACAGACATACGTAGGCTAGTAGAATTGATGTAAATCATGAATTTACAAACGGCAGTATAGGACAGGAAGGAATGTGGGAAATTATATCTAAAAATGTTATACAGGATTATATTGAAAATCATGACCAGTAGATCTGCTGCTGCCATCGCCACCATGTAGGCAGAGATACATTTGGAAAGACCACAATTTCCTCTGGCGAGAATTAGAATTGTCAGTAGGTTCGCTGTAAAAAAAAGGTAGAAATGGTATATAAGAGGGACACTCAGATAAATCTCACAGCATACTGTGGATGTTGTTGAGATGTGTTCCTATTATTTTTAAACAATAATAAGAGCAGAGAGAAACCCTCACCATCGACATCAAGGCACTAATTTCTCAACGGGGTGAGGATTGCATTTGGCCAATGTAATATTACTTGTTAAGAGTCACAGGGCTACACGTGATATTCAAAATAAACTAGGGGAATGGAATATGTAGAAACACACACACAAACAGTTATTGCACGAGCACATCTTAATAGGTCTTACTATATCGTGGGACACCCACAACTGACTGGTCATGTGTGACAGGACACCACTTCTTCTGGTGACCTTTATCGACAGTTCCTACCGTCTTCTTAAGGTAGTCAGTGTTGCAGGTCGTCCCACAACAGTCGACAATGTCAAACCGAAGGGATGAAATCAGTCATCCGTCAGAAAACTCTCCCGATTTACTTTCCATGACTATCGTCCCTGACACTTGATTGAGGCCCCGTTGACTCTCTGTGGTTCAGGCCAAGTTGGGGTAACTCACACGGATAGTATAGTTAGAGGAAAAGTCATCTTAAAGAGAAAGCTTGGATGGATCTTTTGCTTATCCAAATTCGGCAGTCAGTAAATAAATGGACTACCTTTCGTGCGTCCAAATACCTATTTCATTGCAGTGCTGAGCGCTAAAACCATCCCCCCACCGAGACTTGTACCATGTGATGCGCCGACCAAATTTTAGGAATTACCACTGCGGTCCCATGGAGCAGTAGATGGAATTTTACAATTACTTTGTTTGATTTATTTGGAGAGTAGAATCTCGGGAACAGCATCAGATGTCAGTAGCAATCAAAATAATTTCAAAATAAATACTGGTATGATACAGGTCCAAACAAAACATTCAGCCAATCCAAAATCAATCACATTGAGCTGAAATGTTGCGGGGCTTTTTTCTATTTATAATCTCCCCGATGGAGCTGCTGGCCACAGAAGGCGAGCCGAGGAAACGGAAGCGGCTCCCTGAATGGTAATTATTTCTCAAAATATCTTTTAACGTGCTCTGTTGTGTGGAGGTGGCTGCAGCCGGTGGAATTTACAACATTCGGTATAGTGGGAACAACGTTGCAAGTGAGATTATTATTGTGGATACAGTGATATAGGGACTGTTGGAGTGGTGGAAAATCATCCTCGTCCTCCCTCAGCACAGGGATGAAAGTTAAGCTCCCTGTGTCCAGAATCTATCGGCCAAAACAGCACCTCAGCGGCAGTGCAGACAGATAGGACTCCTGCTGATATTCAGCAACCTATCCCAGTGGAGAAATGATTCTGCAATGAGGACATTATCGGAATCTGCTACATAATCATTAACAATAGGATAGTCAACAGCTATTAGACAACAGGATACATTGACTTACCAGGGACACCAAAAGCTGCCAAAAGAGGGTAGTAAATGTGCTTTATCTGTAGAATTGTTGGCAGTACCATTTTGGATGAATATTTGAATCCTGTCCGACTTTATAATTCCGATTCTAGTTCACTTCTGATCCGTTAACGCTTCCCCTTTCAAGAATAATCCGTGCCCTGTGAGATAATCAAGTCTGACAATAATTAGTTTTAGTTACAAATCACTTAACAAACAAGGCGATATTTTCCCCTCCAATACACCCGTGGCACCAATGGAAAACTGTGCAGGTCTGTCCATGAAAGGCCGCCCAGAAAATTCAGTGAAGGGAAATTAATCACAGAGGCAATTCGCTCCGATGGGAACATCCCTCCCGGACTCTATCTGATGTTCTTGGAGCTTCACATTCATTCGTTGAAATCTTTACATCATCAGAATGTCCCTGTACTGTGATAACGACTCTCTCCAACATTACTGATTTAACATCACTGGTATTGACCCCACTCTAACGTTAGTGGTGGTGACTCTAATCTAACATTTCTGGTATTGACCTTACTCTAATATTCCTGGTACTGATCCAACTCTTTGCAATACTTGTAGCTCTCCCATTTAGCATTCCTGGTATTCACCTCACTCTAACGTTGCTGGTAACGATTCCAATCCAACATTACCAGTATTGACTTTAATTTCGCATTACTGGTGGTGATTATAAGTTAACATACCTGGTACTGGCCTAATTATAACATTACTGAATACAACTCTACTCTAACATCAATGGTGGTTATTCCAGCCTAAGCTACTGGCGTTGGTCCAACTTTAACGTTACTGTTGCTCACTTTGCACGGACATTACTGTTGGTAACCATACTGTACCGTTACTGTATGTAACTGTACTTTAACGTTACTGATGGCGAAATGAAAAAAAAGAAAATGCTGGAAATACTCAGCAGGTCAGACATCATCTGTGGATAGAAAAACAGTTAACGTTTCAGGGCTGTGTGACCGTTCATCGGAACTGGTGGTGATCTTACTCTAACGGTACTCGTTGTGATCCCTATACTAATGTTAATGATAGTAATCCTAAACTAGCATGACTGATGGTGCTATTTTTGTAACAATACTGGTGGTGAACTTACTCTAACATTATTGGTGGTGACCTGACTCTAATATTACTGCGTGTAATTGCACTGTAACATTATTACTGCCTATTCGGTTTTTTCCGCCATATGAATGGTGACACTGTTTATTCTTCAGACCTCCTGATGTGTCATCTGCACTGACCACTTCCTGCAGTCCACTCCTTCGGCACTCACTTCCACTTCCTGTGCAATTAATGTTTCTGGTTGAGTAAGGTTGTTTCCAATTTGCTATTGTGTTCATCTCTGTGTTTAGTTTCTGACCCACGTCTTTCCCATTGGAGGGACAGCCGAGCACTGCATCCATATTTTCACCTAATAAGGATGCGAATTACTCATCACCATTAAATATAGCATTGTGACATCACGAGTAATGTTTGAATAACGCAACTACCCATAATGTTAGTGTAGGATCACCATCAGTAATGCTAGAGTCAGGTTGCCAAAATAATATTAGAGTAGGTTCACCAGCAGTGATGTTTCCAGATTGATTATCACCAATATTGTTAGAGGAGGATCATCACCAGTAATGTAAGGGTAGGCTCACTAACCATAACGTTACAGTAACCAACAGTAAAGTTGTAACAGGACAGACACAGTAAAATTAGCACCTATAGTGTTAGCATAATATCACTATTAGAGTTGGGACACTGCTAGTTATGCTAAGGAATAATCATTATATTTGACACTAGATTATTGTCACCACATATAATGGGAGTTTAGAGATCACCACTAAAAATGTTAGATTAACATCACCACCAGTAGTTTTAGAACAGGAACAATATTCTTAATATTTATGTAGAATTTCGAACAGTGAAGTTAGTAACGCGACAAGCACCAGTAATTTTCGAGCGGGGTCACCGCCAAAAAAATATTACTGTAGGTTCACCCTCAGCTATTTAAGGGTAGAATCACCAACGATGCTGTTCGTGCCAGGAACAACACCATTAAAGTCAGAGTCACGTCACCGCGCATAATGATAGAGTATGGTGACCACCTATAATGTTAGGCAGTTGCCGCTATTAACATTACAGTTGGGTTGCCACGAGTGATATTCGAGTTCATGAGATGCAATACAAATAAACTCCCAAAGCAGGTGGTTTGCCACCGACGCAGATCAATGATATGAAGCGGTACATAATAATCCTTTTAAGTTTTAATTCATTCGTGGAATGTGGGCGGCGCTGGATAGGCCAGCATTTATTGCCCATCCCTAATTGCCCTTGACAAGGTTATGATGAGCTGCCTTCTTAAACCAGTGCAGTCCATATGGGGTAGGTACACCCACAGTGCTGCTAGGATTCAGTCGATAAGGGTTCTGTTTAATGGGCGCGTCTGTCTCTACAAGAACCCCATGAAGAGCCAAATGTTTTTGACCTGGTGTATCTGCACTTCCTGCTTTACACTCTTAACAGTTCAACTATGTTACTTTCATGTTGTTCAGAAAGATAGTGTAGAACTGTATCAAAACTTTCCAACGATTCTGTGTTTTCCAGTTTCACCGCAGGACATTCATTCTGAAAGTTATCAGTCTCTGCCCCTCCATCCAGCTCATTAAAATTAATACTATGTTTTCATCAGCTTTTATCATTTGGCGCACATTTACTGGCTGCTATAGTTCACAATCATAGCATCTTTTCAACATATACACCTGACACATTCTTTGCATTTTTCGGTCTGTCTGGGATATTAACCAAATATTTCACTTCACTGAGCTTCTTCTTAATGAAGTAAGGTCCACGAAAATAGCTTTCAATGATTCCCCAGGCAAAGACAGCAAAACTAGCACCATGTTTGCAGGTTGAAAACTATGTACCTCAGCTGTTCTATCCGCTTGGGTTTTCATCACTTGCTGAGAAACATTGAGACGTTTTCTAGCCATCTCACAGGCTTTTAACATATAACATTTATTTAGTTTATTTATTTTTATTCATTTAGAGATATAGCACTGAAACAGGCCCTTCGACCCACCGAGTCTGTGCCGACCAACAACCACCCATTTATTATTACATTACATTATTCCCATATTCTCTACCACATCCCCACCATTCTCCTACCCCCTACCTACACTAGGGGCAATTTACAATGGCCAATTTAGTTATCAATGTGCAAGTCTTTGGAGGTGGGAGGAAATCGGAGCACCCAGCGGAAACCCACGCAGACACAAGGAGAACTTGCAAACTCCGCACAGGCAGTACCCAGAACTGAACACGGGAGCTGTGAGGCTGCGGTGCTAACCACTGCACCACTGTGCCGCCCAACATAAGAGGGTAGTTTCCTCTTCCTGTACTAAAAATATCTCCTTAATGAGTTTAAGAGACCAGTAACCTCATATCCACAGACCAATTCAAATGGACTGAAACCAGTGACTCGTTTGGTGTGTCTTAGTGCCAACATTTATGAAATGATGTTCCCTTACTCCAATCATGAGGATGCTCAAACAATAGGATTTCATCATCCTCTTTCGGATTTGTTAATACCTTTCCAAAACACCTTTTGATTGCGGGTGATAAGCAGAAGATTTGGGCTCTCTTACTCCCAAATAACTCATGGCCTCTTGAAATATCCCTGACACGAAATTTGACCCCTGGTCCTAAGGCATTTCTTTTGGTAATCCATATCCAGCAAAAAACTGAATCAACCCCTCAATCACCCCCTGTGTTGTGATTTTCTTTCAAGGGCTTTGTCTCTGGGAACATTTTGGTAAGCATCCGACACAATCTACAAGAACCCTACTAAACAGTTCGTCAAAAGTAGGTACCAGTTTAAATGGAGATGGCTTAAACGAAGGCTGTGGCTTCCCAACTGCCTGGAGGCTCAGGCATGTTCTACAAAATTGCAACCACATCTTCACACAAGCTTGGCCAATAAAAATGCTCTCATCCTGGCCTGAGTCTTTTGAATATCATATGACCTACCCTCGGAATCTCATGGGTAATTCTCAACATTTAACTGTGGTCGCCGGTGGGGAGGGGGGGGGGGCGTGGAGATGGCGGGACAACCTGATGACCTATAGCCCAATCCTTATAAGTGGGCCTCTGTGGAGGTCTGCAATTTCCTATTAGATGTCATTCTTATCATGATAGCATTCAGGGATATTCCCAGCTTCCATCTCAGAACAGGTAGTCTGAGATGTTTTCTTCAAATTGGGGTCTGCCTGTTGTGCCTGAAGCGATTCTGCTGCCACTTAGTCACAGCTATCACTGATAACCTACAGGAATTTATTAGGCTCCAGTCATGTTATGCAATTCATCTGAATCAATTCATCAGTTCAGCAGCTGGTGTCGATTCTCTCCCTTTTCGCTAATCACACCAAACCAAACTTCTCCTGAGGTGCTCCAATGTCTAAGCCTGGGACTTGCATTTCTCCCTTGTGACTCTCACATCTTTCCTTAGACAATCTCCAAGTGCAACTTGTCTGTGACATCCATCTCGGTCTCCCTCGAACTTTCTCACAATAAACTGCTGACCACCCAACCTCCCTTCCTGGCTCTCATGTTAGTTGATATTATTGCTTCTCAGCTGCTACTGCACTCCTCCTCATGAAATCTAACATCATCACCCACTTCAGAAAACAGAGCCCCGACCTCTTTCTCTCTTTGCAAACTATCGCCCCATCCAGAAGCTCCATTTACTCGGCAAATCCCTTGAACGTGTTGTTGTCTCCCAAACATGTGCAACTCTTTCCCACAATTCTCTGTTTAATCAGATTTCTGCCACAGCCACAGCTCTGAAACGGCCCTTTTGAAAGTCACAAATAACATCTTACATGTTGGAAACTGTGGGAAACTATCTTCTTCATCCTTCTCGTACTGTCCGCTCTCTTTGACATGTTTTCCCACACCATCCACTTCACCACCAACGTCCAGTTGGGTGGGACTGTACTCGCCTGATTCCATTCCCATGCATACATTCATTGTCAGAGAATTACCTACGAATGCTCCTCTCATGCTGTTACATCTGGTGTCCATCAAGATGTATCCTTGCCCTCCTCATATTTAAATTTATATGCTGCCTCTCAGCTGCATCATCTGAAAAAGAAGACATCAGGTTCCACAACTATGTTGATGACACCCAGTTCTACCACAACACCATGGATCTTGACATGTCAGAGATGTCAAATTTCTTGACAGACATAAAGCAATATATGAGTAGATAATTCCTACAACTAAATATTGGGATGACTAAGCCCAGAGCCTTCAGCCCCGAGCCACAAATTCCATTGCCAAGCTACTGACTCCCTCTGCCTGATCATGTCTGATGTGGACCAGGCAGTTCCCCACGGGCCGACCTAAATGAGGCTGAGGTATATTTCGACCACAAATCCACACCATCACCAAGATCACCTACAATCAATTCCAAAACATGGGACTTCTCCACCACTGCCTCAGCTCATTTGTTCATCCATTCGTGGGATGTGAGTATTGCTGCCAATGCTGGCTTTTGTTGCCCATCACTAATTGCTCTTCAGAAGCTGACACTGAACTGCCTTCTTAAGTTGCTGCAGTCCATGTGGTGTAGGTACACCCACAGTACTGTTAGGAAAGGAGTTCAAGAGTTTTGATCCAGCGCCAGCAAAGGGACGGTGATATAGTTACAAGCCAGGATGGTGCATGGCTTAGAATAAAACCTGTAGATGGTGGTTTTCCAATGCATCTGCTGCCATTCTCCTTCTCCGTGGTAGAGGTCGTAGGTTTGGAGAGCAGGCGAGTTGCAGTTGTGCATCTTGTGGATGGTAAACACTTCTGCCATTGTGCAAATGGACTGCTTTACCATAGATGGTGTCGAGCTTCTTGAATGTTATTGGAGCTACACTCATCCAGACAAGTGGAGGGTATTCCATTGAAGTCTTGACTTGTGCCTTGCAGATGGTGGACAGGCTTCAGGGAGTCAGGAGGTGATTTATTTGTGGCAGAATTCCCAGCCTCCAACCTGCTGTCGTAGCCACGGTATTTATATGGCCGTTTCAGTTAAGTTTCTGGTCAAAGGGAGCACCTCGAATGGTGATAGTGGGGTATTAAGCGATGATAATACCGTTGAACGTTGAGGGAATATGGTTAGATTGTTTCCAGTTATAGATGGTCATTGTCAAGCTTTTGTGGCACGAATGTTACTTGCCACTTATCAGGCCATTCTGAATGTTGTTCAGGCCTTGCTGCATGACGGCAAGGGTTGCTTCAGTACCTGAGGAGTCACAAATGGTGATGAACACTGTGAAATCATCAGTGACCATCCCCACTTCTGACATTATGATGGTGAGAAGGTCATTGATGAAGCAACAGAAGATGGTTGGGCCTCGGACATAAGTCTGAGGAACTCCTACAGTGATGTCCTGACGCTGAGATGATTGGCCTCCAGCAAACACTCCAGGTTCCTTTGTGCTAGGTATGACTCCAACCAGTGAGAGTTTTCCTTCTGATTTTCATTGACTTAAATTCTGTCTGAGCTCCTTATGCCACCATCAGTCAAATGTTGCCTTGATATCAAGGGCAATCATTCTCACCTCACTTCTGGAGTTTGACTCTCCTGACCATATTTCGACCAAGACCAAGAGGTCTGGAACAGAGTTGCTCTGGTGGAGCCCAAACTGAGGATCAGTGCACAAGTTATTACTGAGTGATTGCCACTTGATCGCACTGTCAGTGACATCTTCCAACATTTCCTTTGATTGACATTAGACTGATGGGGCGATATTTGGCCAAATTGGATTGGTCCTGCGTTTTGTGGACAGGAGATACTTAGACAATTTTCCACATTGTCGGGTAGATGTCAGTGTTATGGCTGCACTGGAATAGGTGGGCTAGGTGTTTGGCAAGTTCTGGAGCACAGCACTTCATCACTACAGTCAAACAATTTTCAGGGCGCATAAACTTTGCTGTTTCCAGTATATTTAGCTGGTTTTGATATCAGATGGAGTGAATCAAATGGCTGAAGACTGGCATCTATCAGGAGGACCTCGGGATGGATCACCCACTTGTCAGTTCTGGCTGAAGGTACTTCCAAATATTTCAGCCTTGCCTTTAGCACTGACGTACTGGGCTCCCTCATCATGCAGGATGGGGATATTTGTGTAGAATCTTCTTTTGGTTAGTTGTTTAATTCTCGACCAACACGCACACTTGGATGTGGCAGGACTGCAAAGCTTTGCTCTGATCTGTTGGTTGTGTTTTCTTTTTGATTTTTCTATTGCATGCTTATGGTCAGATAATCTGTTTTCACCAGGTGGAACCCTGTTTTTAGTTAAACTTGGTGTTGCGCCTGGAATGCTCTCCTGCACTCTTCATTGATATATGGTTGATGCCTGGCTTTATGTTAACGGTAGAGTGGGGGATATGCCGGCTGTGAGCTTACAATTTGTGGTTGAATGAAATTCTACTGCTGCTGATTGCCCATAGCGCCTCATGTATGAAAAGTTTTCAGCTGCTAGATCTATTCTGAATCTATCCCATTTAGCACAAGTGGCATGCTACTAAATGTGAAGACGGTACTTCATTTTTACAAGTATTGTATGGTGGTCACCTCTACCAATAGTGTCAGGGAGACATGTATCTGTGAAGCAGATTGTTTTTTTCCAACTTGCTGGTTTCCTCACAAGCTGGCACAGGCTCAGTCTGGCAGATTTGTCCTTGAAGACACGGGCAGTTGGATCAGTAGTGGTGCAGCTGAGCTACATTTGGTGATGACATTGAAGTCCCCAATGCAGAGTAAATTCTGTACACATGACACCCACAGTGCTTCTTCCAAGTGGTGTTCAAAGTGAAAGAGTACCAATGCAGCAGCATGAGGTTTCCTTGCCCATGTTTCACTTGATCCCGTGAGACTGCGTGAGGTCTGGAGTTAATGCTGAGGGCAGCCGGGGCCACTCCATCTCGACTGTGCATCACTGTGTCACCACTTCTAATCGTCTGTGCTGACAGTGGGAAAGGACATACCCAAGGATTGTGACGGAGAAGTCTGGGAGGTTAACTGTAAGTTATAATTCTGTGAGTATGAATATGTCAGGTTGTTTCGTGACTCGTCTGTGGGGCAGCTTCCCAATTATGCACTAGTCCCAAGAAATTAATGAGGATGATTTTGCAGAGTTCACTGATCAGGGTACCTATTTGTTATTTCCAGTATCTAGGTTGATGCTGAGTTGTCTGTCTGGCTTCATTCTTATTCAACATTTCTGTAGCAGTTTAATACATCAGACTGGCTTGCTACACCTTTTCAGAGAACAGTTAAGGGTGAACCATATTGCTGTCAGTCTGGAGTTACAAGTAGGTCAGACTGAGTAAGGACGCCGAGTTTCTCCCCTGAAGGACATTAGTGAACCTGATGTGTTTTATTGAGATAATCTGATAGTTTCGTTGGCACCATTACGAAGACTAACTTTTTTATATTCCGGATATTATTAATAAGTTGAGTTTAAATTATGCTGTTGAAACACTCATCCATGCATTTGTTATCAACAGATTAGATTATTACTATGCTCTCCTGGCTGGCCAATGACCGTTAACCCTACGTAAACTTGAACGTATCCGAAACTCTGAAGCTCCTATTCTCCTCACAGCTAATCACCTTCACCTATCGCTGTTGTGCTCCGTAATGTACACTGGCTCCCAGAACAGAAACGCCTTGATTTTAAAATTCTTCACCCTTGTTTTCAAAGCCCTTCTTTGTAATTTGAATCATTCCACCACTGATGGACCTAAACTCTGGTATCCGCTCCTTAAACCTCTCCAACTTGTATCTCCTCCTTTAAGCCGCATCTTAAACATACCTCTTTGACCAAGCTTTTCGTAATACTTCCTAACATGTCCCTATGTTGATGCACCTAGAATTTGCCGCACAGTAATTTTGGAGTTCTATCATTGTGCCTGGTACGTGTTGTCGTATCTGCCAAAAGTGGCATTAAGGATGAGCAACAGACTGAGAGAGTATCGCAGCAAAAACGGATAGATAGATGCTCATCTCGGGCTTTGGAGCAAAATATGCAGTATTACATGGGCTGCAGGTTATACGTAGCGTCTGATAGTCAGTTCCATTTACTGAAATGGACGCTACTGGAAAGACAATGGGTTCTGTTCGATTCTAAAACAAAGAACAGCCGCAGCGCCAGAGAATCTGAGAATATAGCTGCTCCGTTATACATTGGGAAGCGCAATAGGTTTTTGGAAATGTAATTGACATCATTGTCGTTGACTTTCTGGATGAATGTTGGTGTGAAAGTTTATAACATTCTATATTTCCCACTGTAAATGTTGCATTATTGGAGAAAATAAAATTAAAAGTAGCAGGTAAAATATCCCCTGATAAAGATTTCAGATCTTTGCTGCTGTTCAGTTCTGCACGAATGGAAAAGGAAGATAACCCAAGCCAAGCCTGGTCTTGGTTTAAATTCTCAGCAGGATTTCAGACTGGTTCTAGGAAACACCTCCTCCTCCCAATCTCTGAGACACTGGCTCCTCACACTTGGATCCCAATTGTTATTCTCTATCACTGTTTATATTTTTCTGTCCTCTGCGGCTGGGACGTTCTCAGCACCTGGCTGTTGCTGTTTGCGGGAAGATTTGCCTCCGGAGGTTTTTCAGGGTGTCTGCTCAATCTGACTATTGTCTGGATGTTCCATTAGCGGCAGGACACTGGGAAGACAGCCCCGCACTGGAGACTGTACTGGAAGAGGCAGAGACTCATGCTGATGTCAAAGGGCTGAGTTATGAGGAAAGACTGGATAAAACTGGCCTTCACAAACAGAAAAGGAGATGTCTGAGAGAAAATAGAAAGAAGTGGTTATCCGGGTGGAAAAGGGGAATACAGAGCATCACCTTAAGCTAAACTGTGAGAGAAGGACAAAGGGGAACGTGTTCAGTGATAGAAGATAAACATAGGAAATCAGGAAGTTGTTCTTCAAGCAAAGGGTGATCAGTACTTGCAGCGAACTCCCATATAGAGCCGTGTAAACAGGCAAAACCACTGTAATCTCATCAGAAATGATTGGGGCCGCAGTTGGGGTCTCAAGTCCCGCCTCCTCACTTAGGAACTAGGCAGCTGAAGACAAGGCCACCCAGGTTGCAGTGAAGTAAATCTGTGGTTTAGAAGATGAGGAAAGCAGAGTTTCTGCAGGGTTTTGGGGTGCAAGAGGTTACAGAGATTTAAGGGGACTATCCATGGATGGATCTAAACAAGGAAATGTAAATTAAGATTTTTGCTGGACCGGGTGAGAGCACACATGAGTGATCTGGGAATGGGCCTTGGTGCGCATTGCAATATCAGCAGCAGATATTGAGTTGGAGTTTACAGAGAGTGGTTGATGAGGAAAACAGTCAGGAAAGTATTGGAATAGTCTTGTCTGGAGCTCACAGAAACCTCAATGTACCAAAAAAATATCCTCGTATGTTGGACCCTCTCACTCTACAATCTGAGTCAAACCTCACAATGGAAGAGTATGGACTGAAAATCCGTCAGGGATATATCTTTAAGAGAGGGATTGGAAAACATTTGTCAACGGAACTATTAAGAAAATTAACAGACACTGAGTGAAGTGTCAGAAGGAGTGGTGCTGAGATTGTTCTTATTTTTGCAGATCGTAATGAGCTGGACGATGGGGGAAAAGGGTATTTTTAGGAGTAAGGACATAGAAGTTGACAAATAGGTATAAAGTAGAATCCAGAATGAGAATGGATGGGAACATCTGTTCAGTAAAGTTGACAATGTTGGGCAGTTCACCGGGATTTAAGTTTTATGATTTAAGTTTCGAACAATATTGTCAAAAGCATTGTGAGTGAGTGTGACATGAATATAGGATCTGTCTCCACTGCTGTGTGTGTTATTGTAGTTGAATGTTTATGTCTGTGGGTTCTTTGTATCTGTGTCGAATTTTTCACTTTTGCCACAGGCTGAGCACAAATACTGGGCCTTTCTGGGCAGGAAAAGGTACCTTTTAAAACTGTGTGTTTTTCAGCTTTATCGAGTTCCATTTGTGTTCTTGTTAATTATTCTAGAGCCCTGTCCTGCTGAGGAAAAAACAAGGGGACGGATGGCTTATGACTGCCACCACCTGCAGTGCCCTGGTCTGCCTGTGCCCTAATGTTCAGCAGGTTTCCATGTGGCAGCTTTAACATTCTTACCCTCATATTCAATGACAAGGCTCAGTGTTCCAGTGCTGTCTATTTACATGGTTCGGACGAACATCACCCCGCCCACCCCAGTACCCTCCCCCATATTTCTCCATTAAGCAAACAGCAATGATGCAAATACAGTTTCACATGTTGACCTGCTGAGATGTTCACCATTATTGAGAACAGGAACGGAAATAATATTTCTGGTGATGATATATGAGCCAAAAATCGGAACTTGTGGTGCGCCTCAATAGTCTCCAGAGGAGCGTACGATCCTGGTCCCACTGGTCCAACCGTGATAGGGACCAGTACTGTGTGAATTTGAACTAATTGCCCACAGCGCACACAGATTTTTATGAGCCTTGTGTTAGAGCTGTTATTAGCTGGTGTAAAGCCTTGTGGGGAGCGGATCGGCCAATTAAATTTACAATGAGCAGAAGGATCTCAGCGAAGATTCAGAGGTACAGAAGTTAATAAAGTGTCCATGTCAGATCTCAACCACAGCTTAGTGATTTGCATGCCTTCAGTGAAAGTACTCGATGCTTCAGAGTGTTTCACAAAATGAAAACTAATTGAGGACTTAAAATTACAAAATAAAATGCCAAATCATTTGTCACGAGCAAATTAAACATCTTGTAAAACATGTATGATGGTTCCAATAGCCACCCACTTTAGGAGTGTTTTTCTTTTGAGCGATACCAGTTTAGCACATAGGAACATATCTAATTAGTTCCTTTCTGTCAGTGGTGAATATGGTGTGCAGGACTTTCTTTTATTCTTTCATAGTATGTGCGCGAGGCTGGCAAAACCCGCATTTGTTGCCCATCGATAATTGCCCTTGAGAATTCGGTGGTGAGTTGCCTTCTTAAACCACCGTAGTCTATCAGTGCCACTAGTGGGGTTAGGGGATTCCAGATGTTTTCAGAAGTGGCAGTGTAGGAACGGAGATATAGTTCCAAGACAGGATGATGTGGGACTTGGAGGGAAATTTGCATGTGTCTGGTGCCCTTGTTCTTCTCGGTGGTACATGTCGTGGGTTTGGAAGATGCTGTCAAAGGAGGCTTGTCGGGTTGCCACAGCCTACCTTGTAGATGGTAAACATTGCTGCCACTGTGCACCGGTGGTGGAGTGAGTGAAAGTATAAGGTGGTGAATAGGGATCTGATCAAGGAGGCTGCTTTGTCCTGTTTTTTGTCCAGTTTTTGAGTGTTGGCGCTGCACTCATCCAAGCAAGTGGCGAATATTCCATCACACTCCTGACTGGTGCTGTGTAGATGGTGGATAGGTTTTGGGGTGTCACAAGTTGAGTTACCCACTGCAGAATTCCCAGTCTCTGACCTGCTCAAGTAGCAACATCATTTATATGGCTTGTCCAGTTAGGTTTCCTGTCAATGGTAACTCACAGGATGTAGATGGTGATGCCGTTTAATACCAAAAGGAGATGGCTAGATTCTCTTTTCTTGTCGATGGCTATTGCCTGGCAATTGTGTGACCCGAATGTTACTTTTAACCTGTCAGCCCAAGCCTCGATGTTGTCCAAGTCTTGCAACATGTGGATATGGACTGCTACAGTATCAGAGGGATTGTGAATGGTACTGTGCAATCAGCAGCGAACATCCCTACTTCAGATCTTATAATAGAGAGAAGGTTATTGATGAAGCTGCTGAAGTTGGTTGGGCCTATGGCAATACCTTGAGGAAATCCTGCAGTGATGTCCTGGGACCTCGATATTTGGTCTCCACCAACCAAAGTCGTCTTTTGTTGTGCAAGGTATGACTCTGACCAGTGGAAAGTTTCACCGCCGATTCCCATTGACTTGAATTTTGCTCAGGCTCCTTCACAACATAGGTATGGGCGCTCGGGCGAGTCACCTAACATATTTTGGGAAACTACATTAAACGATATAATGGTAGGCAGCTTTGTCTCGTATGTGAAGAAAGAATGCAAAACCTGCAGCAAATATGCATTCTTTTTAAGGCATAAAGCCCACAAAGAAAAACATGGTCATCTGTGGGTAACAAGAAGAGTGAAAGACAATATTGGATCAGAGAAAGAGGCTTATGACTTTGTCAAAAAGAGTACCAGGTCTGACCATTAAGGGGAGACAAAGGTTTTAGAAAAGGGAAAGCATGTTTGGTAACTCTTGGAGATTTTATTTGTACATGCAGCTCGTAGGATGAATACTGTAGGCATAATATATATATATTTCTAAAAATCATTTGATAAAGTGCGACATGAAGGGTTATTATGCAGAATTAGGACTCGTGGAATTGTGGGGTAATAAATTAGAATGCATTGAGAATCATCTGAAGCACAGGAACAGGAGAGTGGAATAAATCAGACTTGATGGGATGATTGCAACGAGCTGGGTACCACAAGTTCAGTACTTGTGCCTAGTTATTTATAATCTATACTAATAACCTGGATTACAGGACTGAGTGTAACATATTGAAGTTTGGATAAATAGTTAGTAGACACAGTAAGTGGTTAGCAGGACAACAAGAGGCTTCAGAGGTATGTGGACAGATTGAGTGAGTGGGCAAGAACATGGCAGTTGTCTCAGTCTCTTTGAAAACGAAAAAGGAGGCAAACATTTTTTGATGGGAGATTGACTGGGAAGTCTTTGCAGGTAGGTAACAGGGTTGTAGTGGTGGGTGATTTTAACTTCCCCAATATTGACTGGGATTCACTTAGTGCTAGGGGCTTGGATGGGGCAGAATTTGCGAGGAGCATCCAGGAGGGCTTCTTGAAACAGTATGTAGATGTCCAACTAGGGATGGAGCCATTCTGGACCTGGTATTGGGGAATGAGCCCGGCCAGGTGGTCGAAGTTTCAGTGGGGGAGCATTCTGGGTGCAGTGACCATAATTCCATAAGTTTTAAGGTACTTGTGGATAAGGATAAGAGTAGTCCTCGGGTGAAGGTGCTAAATTGGGGGAAGGTTAATTATAACAATATTAGGCAGGAACTGAAGAATTTAGATTGGGGGCGGCTGCTTGAGGGTAAATAAACATCTGACATGAGGGAGTCTTTCAAACGTCAGCTGATTAGAATCCAGGACCAGCATGTTCCTGTGAGGAAGAAAGACAAGTTTGGCAAGTTTCGGGAAGATTGGATAACACGGGATATTGTAAGCCCAGTCAAAAAGAAAAAGGAAGCATTTGTAAGGGCTGGAAGGCTAGGAACAGATGAAGCACTTGAGGAATATAAAGACAGTAGGAAGGAACATAAGCAAGGAGTTAGGAGGGCTAAAAGGGGTCATGAAAAGTCATTGGCAAACAGGATTAAGGAAAATCCCAAGGCTTTTTTTATATATATAAAAATATATAAAAGGGTTGGCCCACTCAAGGACAGAGAAGGGAATTTGTGCGTGGAGCCAGAGGAAATGGGTGAGGTGCTAAATGAGTAGTTTGCATCAGTATTCAAGAAGGAGAAGGACTTGGTGGATGATGAGCTTAGGGAAGGGAGTGCAGATAGTCTCAGTCATCTCATTATCAAAAAGGAGGAGGTGTTGGGTGTCTTGCCAAGCATAAGGGTAGATAAGACCCCAGGGCCTGATGGGATCTACCCTAGAATATTGAGGGAGGCAAGGGAAGAAATTGCTGGGGCCTTGACAGAATTCTTTGCATCCTCATTGGCTACAGGTGAGGTCCCAGAGGACTGGAGAATAGCCAATGTAGTTCCTTTGTTAAAGAAGGGTGGGAAGGATAATCCAGGAAATTATAGGCCGGTGAGCCTTACATCAGTGGTAGGGAAACTATTAGAGAGGATTCTTCGGGATAGGATTTACTCTCATTTGGAAACAAACGAACTTATTAGCGAGAGACAGCATGGTTTTGTGAAGGGGAGGTCGTGTCTTACGAATTTGTTTGCGTTTATTGAGGAAGTGACGAAGATGATTGATGAGGGAAGGGCGGTGGATGTGTCTATATGGACTTTAGTAAAGCCTTTGACAAGGTCCCGCATGGCAGACTGGTGCAAAAGGTGAAGTCACACGGGATCAGAGGTGAGCTGGCAAGATGGATACAGAACTGGCTCAGTCACAGAAAACAGAGGGTAACAGTGGATGGGTGCTTTTCTGAATGGAGGGATGTGACTAGTGGTGTTCCGCAGGGATCAGTGCTGGGACCTTTGCTCTTTGTAGTGTATATAAATGATTTGGAGGAAAATGTAGCTGGTCTGATTCGTAAGCTTGCAGACAACATAAAGGTTGGTGGAGTTGCAGATAATGATGAGGATTGTCAAAGGATACAGCAGGATATAGATCGGTTGGAGACTTGGGCAGAGAAATGGCAGATGGAGTTTAATCCAGACAAATGTAAGGTAATGCATTTTGGAAGGTCTAATGCTGGTGGGAGGGATACAGTAAATGGCAGAACCCTTGGAAGTATTGACAGGCAGAGAGATCTGGGCGTACAGGTCCACAGGTCACTGAAAGTGGCAACGCAGGTGGATAAGGTAGTCAAGAAGGCATACGGCATGCTTGCCTTCATCGGTCGGGGCATAGAGTATAAAAATTGGCAAGTCATGTTGCAGCTGTACAGAACCTTAGTTAGGCCACACTTAGAATATTGCGTGCAATTCTGATCGCCACACTACCTGGAGGACGTGGAGGCTTTGGAGAGGGTACAGAGGAGGTTTACCAGGATGTTGCCTGGTCTGGAGGGCATGAGATATGAGGAGAGTTTGGAAAAACTCGGATTGTTTTCACTGGAACGACGGAGGTGGAGGGGCGACATGATAGAGGTTTACAAAGTTATGAGCGGCATGGACAGAGTGGATAGTCAGACGCTTTTTCCCAGGGTGGAAGAGTCAGTTACTCGGGGACATAGGTTTAAGGTGCGAGGGACAAGGTTTAGAGGGGATTTGCGAGGCAAGTTTTTTACACAGAGGGTGGTGAGTGCCTGGAACTTGCTGCCAGGGGCGTTGGTGGAAACAGATACAATAGCGACGTTAAAGAGACATCTTGACAAATATATGAATAGGAAGGGAATAGAGGGATATGGACCCCAGAAGTGCAGAAGGTGTTAGTTTAGGCAGGCATCAAGATCAGCGCAGGCTTGGAGGGTCGAATGTCCTATTGCTGTGCTGTACTGTCCTTTGTTCTTTGTTCTTTGAGTGTCCTTGTACATGAATCATAGAAACGTAACATGGAGTTACAGCAAGCAAAGAAGAAGGTAAATGGAATTTTAGCGTTTGTTGCAATGAATTGGAATATAAGTGTAAATAAGTCTTACTGCAATTATACAAGGCATTGGTGAAGCCACATCTGGAGTACAGTGTGCAGTTAGGTCTCCTTACGTATAGAAGAAATTACGTCCCCTACAGTGAGTGCAATTAAGTTCCAAGAGATTGGAGCCTGCGATTACAGGATGGTCCTATGTGATCTATTCCAGAAAGTCAGTTGATGAAGGATAGAAACTGAGAAAATCTTTGCTGTCTTCTTTATTTATTTACATAATTACACATCAGAAGCATGCACCTCCTAACCCCCAAATCCAGTCTGGGTCTATTGATAGGGAGTTCAAGTGAATCCTCAGTTAATGCCCACCACCTGCATAAAATTAAACACAATATTCATACAATTAGCATAATGAACAGAGACTGAGTAGGCTAGGCCTGTCCACCCTGTGGATTATAAGAATGAGAGGTTATCTAATTGAAAGATGTGAAATTATTAAAGAGTTTGTCAGAGTAAATGCTGGGAAAACGTTTGCTCTGGCTGGAGACTCTAGAATATGGTGAACAGTCTCAGAATAAGGTGTCGGCCATTTAAGACTGAGATGAGGAGAAATGCCTTCATTCAAACACTAGTCAACATTGGAATGCTCCAATCCAGAGAGCTGGGATCTGGTTGCTTGAGACTTCCACATTCTCACTCATGTAGATGAAATGTACCAGTGTCTGAAAACTGCAACTCCCATCATAAGACCATCCTGTGTTAAGATCCAATTCAGTCATTCTCTAGTGTTTCTAACCCAGATCGCCCTCTGACCTAGCTCAGCTCAGGCCATGGTGTTTTCTTTTAACCAGGACCATCCCTTGTTTTCTGGCCTATTTCAGTCCATTTCCCTGCAATTTATTACTCAGACAACAGCTTATATTGTGGCCCTAATCAGCCCATTCCTTGTGTTGTGGAGAAACGCAGAAAAAGAAAGATTTAAGATAAAGAAGGAGGACATTCAGCCCATTGTATACATACTACCAGCAAAGAGATGTGCAGTTTAATCAAAACTTATAGCTCTTATTCCTTAGCCCTGTTGGTTCGAGAACCTGAACAGCGTATCCAAGTTGTTTTCAAAAAGTGTGTGATGATTTCTGCCTCAGAAACCTACTCAACAATAACCTGCTCAACGATGCTCTGTTTGGTTCAGTCAAAACCAGTCATTTCCAAACCTCATTACAGCCTTGGTCCAAACATAGCACAAGAGCTGAATTCCAGATGTGAGGTCAGTGTGACTACCCTTTGAACTCAAAGTAATAGTTAACTGAGTGTAGCATCAAGAATCTCCTGTAAAATTGAAGTCACTGGGAATTGGGGAAAACTCTCCACTGCCTGCAGTCATACCGAGCACAAAGCAAGATAGTTGGGGCTGTTGGAAGCCAATTATTTTACCCCTACTGCACCGCTGCAGGAATGTGTCAGAAGTGGAAGTGTTCGCTGATGATTGCAGTCCATGCCTGCATAAAGAAAAACCTGGACAACATTTGGTCTTGCGCTGAAAAGTGGCAAGTAAAAGTGCCACAAATGAACTAGGCAATGACCATTTTCAGAGAGACAGTCTAACCATCTGCTTTTGAAAATCAATGTAATTACTGAAATTATTCAGGAGAATGATTCTGTGGGTGAAGAACTTCAGTTATGCGGATATGTTGGAGAAGCTGGCTGTGTTCTCCTTGGAGAGCAGATTAAGAGGCGATATGATAAAGGTGTTCCAAACCATGAAGGCTCGGGACAGCGTAGATAGGGAGAAACTTTTCTTGTTGGCCATGTTACCAGAACCAGAGGACACTGATTAAAGGAGAATGGCAAAAAGAACCAGAGGCAACATGAGGAAAATGTTCTTTGCACAGCACCTGGTTAGGATCAAGAATGCTCTGACTGAGAGTGTGGTGGAGGCCTTCAAAAAATGTACAAATATCAGGGCTACAGGGAAAAGAGCGGAGAGTCGGACGAGGTGAGTTGCAGTTGCACAGGCCAGCACAGACATGAATGGACGAATGACTTCTTCTGTGCTGTAACCATTCTATGATTCTATGGTAACATTGTGGAATTCACAAGCATCAACATCCTGCGGGGTTATCATTGACCAGAAACTTAACTGGAGCTGCCAAAGTATGGAATACTGTCCACTTTCCTGGATGATTGCTGCACCAATCACACTCAAGAAGCTCGACACCATTCATGAAAAGGCAGCCCACTTGATTGTCACCCCATTCACCATCTTAAACACATAATTTCCACCATCAGTGCTCTGTGACTTCAGTACGCGCAGTTAACAAGAACCCAACAGCATATCAACAAGTAAATATTTGTTATCGCTTGCCCCAGCTCCTGTTTTACTTGCTTAAAACCTTTTACATTTCGAATATTTGTCAGTTCTGAAGAAGGATCACTGACCTGAAACGTTAACTCTACTTCACTCTCCACAGATGTTGCCAGACCTGCTGAGTATTTCCAGCGTTTCTTGTTTTTGTTCAGATTTCCAGCATCTGCAGTATTTTGCTTTTATATTAGCATACCAACAAGGATACTTCAACAACAAGATTTAACTCCGCCACCTGTAATGTCTAGAAGTACAAATTCGGCCGGCGCATGGGAACAACCCCATGTCCAAGTCACACACCTTTCGTTCACTGTCATTGGGACACAATCCTGGAGCTTCCTTCCTAACAGAATTATGAAAATACCTTCACAAATGGACTGCAGCCATTCGAGAAGGTAGCTCAGAACCGCCTTCCCACTGACAATTAGGAATGGACATCAAAAGCTGGGGTTTTCAGCCACCTCCACAGCCCATGAATGAATACTAAATCTCACCAGTTTATCACCGCTGGGTTTCGTTGCTGTTGGGATTAAAGCTCAGCATCCTTTGATGCTGATTTCTAGTGATAAGTTAATTGTCTGGACAACTGCCGTTACTTTTTTTTAAGTAACTCTCCCCATCTGTGTTTTACTGCTCAATTGCTAGATAAATCTTTTTTATATGTGTTAATGTCAATTGAGCTCCTGTGTGTCCAGCTTTAACTTTCAGTTCTGATTTATGACCGTTCAATTTGGTTAGTGCATGACTTAGGTTTTGGATTAATCTTTCTCATTTGTAAGGAATTCTCTCACACAGGAGCTGGAGGATAACTTAATCAATGATTAATAAATTAAATTTTTTCTGATCGGAACTGGGTTGAATACAACAGAGATCGTGAATGGAGTCAAACATCATTCATCCCTCCACCTGCACTGGGAGGTAAACACCCCACCCAAACTCATCCCACTAATCCCAGACAATTCCTTAATCAGGAGTTAAGGGAGTGAATGTAAGATGTGTCTGATTTTTCAGCTGTTATCTTTCAGGGTAACAAAACTCGGCTTTCTTACAACAGGATCTCAACAATATAGGATAATACTTGGACTCACAGCACATGATTTTCCATTCACCTGATGCTGTGTATGGGCTTGGTAAATATAAGATAACGAGAATTGTTCCATTTGAACTTCAATAAAGTGCAACTAACTGAACTGTCAGGTTTTTTTTCTGATTCATTGAAGTAGGGACAAGCGCCACAAACTAACCCATGACAAACTGTCAGGATAAAATGGCGCATTTCTAGAATAACGTTAAGTATTAGAATTTTCATTGTCGTCTTCTACAGTGAACTGTATGTCGTGACAGGAATAGTTAATTTCTAATTTCACATTTTGTAGATCGTTATGATTGAACTCTTTGTCACAGTGATGAATTTGAGAAAAGAACTTTGGTTATCTCCTCATCATCTTAAAACAAGCATTCATCTGAAGGAATCCTATGCTCTAAAGACATAAAGTGCAATTTAGTATAATTTCTTCAAACATGGAATTGTGAATTCCAGGAATATTTGTAAATGATGTGTAATTATGGGATGGAGTGGGAAATCTGGCACTGCACAGAGAGGTCATTACATATTGAATGTAGGCTATCGACAAATGGCAACCTGGAAGGTAAGGGTGGCTATTGAAGCTCTGACATCTTCTTGTTAACAAATTATTAGATATGTTTTGTTGAATAGAATCTCAATGGAGATGGGGGGACCTTAGGAAAAAAATGACAATGTGCCACAAAGGTAACTTATAAAACCATTGATATATTCTCGGCCTCCTCCTGAAGTCCTCAGCATCACAGATGCCAGTCTTCAGCCAATTCGATTCACTCCGCGTGATATCACGAAATGACGAGACACTGAATATTGCAAAGGCTACGGGCCCTGATAACATTCTGGCAATTGTACTGAAGACTTGTGCTTCAGAACTAGCCGTGCCCCCAGCCAAGCTGCTCCAGTACAGCTACAATATTGACATCGACCAGTCAATGTGGAAAACTGCCCGGCTATGTCCTGTACACAAAAGCAGGACAAAGCCAACCCGGCCAATCAGTCTACTCTCAATCATCAGTAAAGTGATGGAAGATGCCATAGACAGTGCTATCAAACGGCAGTCGCTTAGCAATAACCTGCTCTGTGGGGCTTAGTTTGGGTTCTGCCAGGGCCACTCAGCTCCTGACCTCATTATAGCCTTGGTTCAAACATAGACAAAAGAGCTGAACTCAAGAGGTGAGGTGAGAGTAACTGCCCTGGACATCAAGGCAGCATTTGATCGAGTATGGCATCAAGGAGCCCGAGCAAAACTGACGTCAATTGGAATCAGGGGGAAAACTCGCCAATGGTTCGAGTCATACCGAGCTCAAAGGAAGATTGTTGTGGTTGTTAGAGGTCAACCATCTGAGCTCCAGTACATCACTGCAGGAGTTCCTCAGGGTAGTTTACGAGGCTCAACCATCTTCAGCTGCTTCATCAATGACCTCCCTTCAATTATTAGGTCAGAAGTGGGGATGTTTGCTGATGATTGTATAATGCTCAGCACATTCACTCTCCCCCGATACTGAAGCAGTCCGTGTCGAAGTGCAGCAAGACCTGGACAATATTCAGGCTTGGGCTGATAAGTGGCAAGTAACATTCGTGCCACATAAGTGCCAGGCAATGACAATCTCCAACAAGAGAGAATCTAACCATCTCCCCTTGACATTCAATGGCATTACGATCGCTGAATCCCCCACTATCAACATCCTCGGGGTTACCATTGACCAGAAACTGAACTGGAGTACCAACATAAATAGTATGGCGACAAGAGAAGGTCAGAGGCCAGGAATCCTGCCTCGAGTATCTCACCTCTTGACTTCCCAACGCCTGTCTGCTGGGCACAATTCAGGATTGTGATGGAATACTCTCCACTTGTCTGGATAGGTGTAGCTCCTGGAACTCCCTTCCTTAAAGCACAATGGGTATACCTACCCTACATCGATTGTAGCGGTGCATGAAGACAGCTCAGTGCCCTCGCTCAAGGGCAAATTGGGATGGACAATAAATACGGGCCCAGCCAGCGACTCCCACATCCCTTGAACGAATACAGAAAAAAATATTCTGGGTGGGATTTGGTCCTATATTTGACGCTGCCTTTCTGTATTGGGTTCTTGGATTACAGAATTGTATTTTTTCCACAGCCACTTATTTTCCCTCCTTCAAATGCATATATAATTTTCCCTAACTATTCTCTGAAGCAAAACATTCCATTCTCCCACAAACTTTGCCTAAAAATGTTTCTACTAACTGCTCTGCTCATTCCCTTTGTGACCATGTTTAATTGATCATCTTTAGCACTGACAAACAAACTCAGCAGAATAATCTCCCTCTTTGTTTCACCAAATTGCTCGTAATACCAAAATCCTGTATTAGATTTTATTTGAGTTTTCTGTTTTCCAGTGCATATAGATGCAATGTCCTGTTTCTCGTCATCAGTACGGTTTTGATTCCTGGCATCATCCTATTGTATCTACACTATCTGATCTCTGTATTTAATGGCCTTTCCAAAATGAGGGACTGAAGCTTTACCTGGTAGTCTAACAGCAGCCTTAGCAGCTTTTTGAAAAGAATTATCATCACTTGTTTACTCTTGTAATCCTTTCCAACATTGTTGTTTTTTTTTTCTTGTGGACTTTACACCAGGAAAGCCTTTGTTCTCTAAAGTAGGCATTTGTGTCCCTAGAGCTTGTTGTTCATCCACACCCTGTAGCTCCTTTTCATTGAGAACCTGCTCCTATTCTTTGGCATTCCTGGCAGATTGAAGAGCGATGGCAGATGAACCATTTGTAACTGATTCAAACTCGCTTGTATTTATTTAATTATCATGTGGAATAATGTGCAAATGCATAGCAAGCCGATAATTACCAAAAATACTTTCCGATTGTCTGCAGACGTTCTGCTAAACACCAAATACTTAATATTGTTTCACATTTTTCATACTCTGACAGACTTTTTTTCAGAAAACTTTCTTCGAATGTAATAGTTAATATTCTTATGACAAATTATTCAACATTACATTTCTTTAGCATTCGGTTTCGGAAGCTGATTGAGACAGAATAGCAACACTATTGCTCATGATGCTGTTACCGATTGCACAACAAAACAGCAGGTTCTCCCTATGATGAGTGAGAGACACCAGTCAGTGTACAATCAACATTTCAATTCAGTATCTGGTGCAAAAGAGGTGAAACGTCACATTGATCAGTGTCGAGTTCTGACAATTTCCTCCATTTGAAAACTTATCATGTGACAAGATCCCGGTTCCACTTGTCAATGAGGAATGGCATCTGATAGTGAGACTCACACTTGCAATATTCACACCAAGCTTGCCAGAATATTACCAATTTGAACGGTCGCAGGACCTTTGCCTCCGCACCAAATGAAATTTTATTGATGAAATAACCTGGCGTGCCCAATCCTAGTATCTCGGAAATAAGGTGGTTCCCGCTCCGAACCACTTGCATGACGTCACTGCCGCTACCCATCATTGTTATCTTTGAAATGTGAACTTGAAATGTGCTAAATTTACAGGAATAAGTTATGTTTACTCAATGAACGAATGTAACGCTGACATTGAACGTGTGATACAAAATGAGAAAACTGTGCACACAAGATCTAATCGATTTTTCACATTACCAAAAAGAAGGACACTGGACGATGGGAAATGTATTGAACTTGACCTTCCAATGTGAATAAGCTTTCTTTAATTGTATCTGCATTTTCTAACGAATCTCGGGATCACTGCCCAGGGAGATTTCAACACATTCTTCAGCTCTTCTCTGAATTTTCTCTGAGTTGCTACATAAATACATGGGTTTTGAATACAACTCAAATACTTAAGGCAAGTTCCGGTTTCATAGGCGATATATCCAGGGGCTGTGCGGTCACCACGGTAATAATTGGTGCTTGTCAGTCTGGTCACCACTAAACTCAGGGCAACTGTCAACCATAAGAGTATAAAACTGCCCGATACAGTGAACAGCAAAATAATGGATTTCCTTCGGTTCTCCATTTCTGAATCACTGCGATTGTCACTCCTGTTACCCCGGAGTTTCCTGCGGATTCTATTGGCCACTAAGATGTGTCCAATGGTTGAACAATTAAATGAGACAATTAAAGTAAAAGGAAGCCAAACGACCCAGGTGCTGTGAAACCAGACCCACGCTATACCGAGTGGTGAGGAAAAAAAATCCACACTTGCCTGACAGCCCCACTGCACCTTGTTAATTATTTGCTCAGGTTCATATGCAAAAAAAAAGCGAATGTTCTTCAAAAAACTCAGGAAACAGAACACTGTTATAACCACACCTGCATTTCTTGCTGTGCAGTATCTTGCTTTCAACTTCTGGAAGCAGACAGCAACAAAACGGTCAAATGTGAAGGAGACTGTGAACCAAACAGACAAATCTAAGTTGACACTACCAATGTATATAATAATCCTACACACGGTAGTGTAAGACAGGAATGAAAGTGGAAATTGATAGTTGAAAATACGTCCCACTATTACGTTGATGAACACAACCAGGAGATCTGCTGTTGCCATGGCCACCATATAAATAGAAATACATTTGGACAGATCGCACTTTCTTCGGCAGAGAATTATAATTGTCACCAAGTTCACTGTAAGAAAGAGAGACGAGATAAATAATGTTTTAGTGGCTGTTTGAAATATATATGGCGATATTCAATGACAGCATTTTACTCCATTCAGCCTGATTATATCGAGTTAGCCGTGGAGCCATTACCTGGGAAACATGCCCAGATATTTTAATGAGCTGCTGTAGCGCTCACTGTGCACGGGTGACACTTGATTCTTTGTATAGAACCTTCAAAGAACATTGTAACATCAGTAAGGCTATCAGATTAAGGGGAGCAGCAAGTGTGGATACATTGTGAAAAGTTTGTTCCAGTAAGCAGCAACTGTGTAATGCTGACACCGGGGAAACACGCTTTCTTATTCAACATGTGATCTCAACTGGGAGAATGTCAACACATATTACGAATTTATAATGGCTCACCAAGGACACCCACGGCTGCGACAATGGGATAGTAAATGTCCTTCATCACCAGGATGGCTGGTTTCTCCATTTTATGTAAGAATAGATGAATCCTGCATGAGGTGAAAGACTGATGCACGTCTGAGCTTATGTGGTAGAACCTATATTTATACAGACATTTATCCTCCAAGGAGTCAATCAGCTTTAATCCTAATTAGCATTGGTTGTAGTCATTTAACAAATAGATGTAGTAAGTAATGTTTTTCTTGACAATTCAGAATTAGCGAAATGGTTAACGATAAGACAGTTTTAAAAACACACAATTAAAATACAAAATTAATACATGAATGTGGATCCTATTCCCACAGAATCAGCTAACGTAGCTCTCTTAGAATGAATCGTCCTGACACTGCCCTTCAGTCGAACATATTGATTCAAGACCTGACGATTAAGCAGCAGAAGAAATCCTGCAATAGCTGTGATGAAAATAGTCCTTCAGCATTACTGGCGAGTTTAATCTTCAGAAACTAGTGGGACCAGTACATGTACACAGAGATCTGTATGCCTTTCCTTGCTGGGGTTACACCATATTCACACTGGGGGTGGTCATATTCCTGAAGTACTCGTGGAACCGTTCAATTATGCTACAGGTGAGCATTATATCACTGTAATAGTGGTTTAATGTCACTTACTCTACAGTTGAACAGGTTCCTCTGAGACTAATAGCGCTTATGATTACAGTAAATGTGTCCATCTTCCTCTGTACTAGTGGTACCTATAATTAGAGGAGATGTGATCATCCTGCTCCAATACCAGTGGTTCCCCACACTTACACTAAAGATAATAGCCCCTTTCTGATAGTCCTGATTCCTTTTATTTAATCTAGATATGGCCACTGATGCTAACGCTACACTTATGTGAGATAAAACAATACTCCTCTGGTACAAAAACAAGAAATGCTGGAATCACTCAGCAGGTCTGGCAGCATCTGTGTAAAGAGAAGCAGAGTTAACATTTTGGGTCAGTGACCCTTCTTCGGAACTGACAAATATTAGAAAAGTCACAGATTATAAGCAAGTGAGGTGGGGGTGGGGCAAGAGATAACAAAGGAGAAGGTGCAGATTGGACCAGGCCATATAGCTGACCAAAAGGTCACGGAGCAAAGGCAAACAATATGTTAATGGTGTGTTGAAAGACAAAGCATTAGTACAGATTAGGTGTGAATACACTGAATATTGAACAGCAGCAAGTGCAAACCTGAAAAAAAACCCTGAAAAAAACAGTGGGTAAGCAAACTGAACAAACTAAGATGAAATGAAATAAATGCAAAAAAAGATTGTAAAAAATGTAAAAAAGAATGTAAAAAAAAGGAAGAAAAAATAACTAAAAATGAAAGTAAAATGGGGGGCTGTCATGCTCTGAAATTATTGAACTCAATGTTCAGTCCGGCAGGCTGTAGTGTGCCTAATCGGTAGATGAGAAGCTGTTCCTCGAGCTTGCGTTGGTGTTCACTGGAACACTGCAGCAATCCCAGGACAGAGATGTGAGCATGAGAGCAGGGTACTTGTGCTCACCTATAATTGCAATGGCGGTAACAGTGCTACTCGGCAACTAATGGTTCCTTGCACTTTCATAAGAACAAAAGCATATAGGAAATAAAAGCTTTCAGTGATAGCGCTCCACAATCCTGTGGCGTACACAATTCCAACGACTCGCAACTCTGTGAGTGAAGAAATATTCTGCTTCAATGAGATCAATTTACACAGTCTCTCATCATAGGACAACACACTCAACCCAGGAACCAATCTAGTGAACCATCACTGGAGCGCTTCAAGGCGAGTATATGCTCTCTTAGATATGGAGACCAAAGCTGCAGAAAGTACTCTAGGTGTTGACTCACCAAATCCCTGTACTATTGTAGCAAGGCATCTTTGTCATAGTATTCCAATCCCCTTGCAGTAAAGGCCAAACATGCCATTTGCCATCCAAATTGCTTGCTGTTCCTGCATTCCTTTTTTTGCGTTCCTTGTACGAGTATAGCCACGTCCATCTGAACATCAACATTTAGAAGTTTGCCACCTTTTAAAAATCATTTTTTTCTTACTACCAAAGAGAATAACCTCACACTTCCCTAAATTTTACTCCATCTGTCACGACGTTGCCCAATTACTTTAAAGCAAAATACTGCGGATGCTGCAAATCTGAAATAAAAACAAGAAATGTTGGAAACACTCAACAGGTCTGGTAGCATCTGAAGAGTGAGAAGCAGAGTTAACGTTTCAGGTCAGTGACCCTTTTTCAGAACCCCAGCATCTCCACAGATGCTACCAGACCTGTTGAATGTTTCCAGCATTTCTTGTTTTTATTGCCCATTTACTTAGCCAGTTTTTATCTCCTTGCAACCTCTTTGTGTCCTCCTTACAAATAAAAGGTGAATGTGTTATTCCAGTACAAGTGCAGCAACTACAATTACACTGGAGGTGATCGTGCTTCTCTGGTACTAGTGACACTCTACACTTACACTGAAAAAGTTTTCCTACAGTATGAGTGGTAGATCCGCACATGAAGTAGAGGAGACCGTACTCCTCCAGTACGAGTGGTGCTCTAAACCTTACACGAGAGTTGGATTTCCAACCCCGGTGTGAGTGAAACTCTACACTCATAATAGAGGCACCATTCTTCCTTCAGTACTAGTGGTCATCCAACATTTACACGAGAGCTGAAAAAGTTCCTCTCGTACTGGTGGAATACAGTAGAGATGTCTATGCTGCTTCATTACTAGTGGTACCCTACAATTACACCAACGATGGCAGTTGCCCTCTGGTACGAATGGTGTCTCGACATTTGCACTGGCTGTAAGCGAGATCCTAAGTTACTAGTGGCTCCCCCCACATGTATTATAACTGACTGTGCTCCTCCATTACTAGTGGTGCCCCAACACAAACACTGGATGTGATGGTATTGCTCTGATACAAGTGGTACTCTCGACATACACGATACGTGATTGTATTCCTCCAATAACAGTAGTAACCAACAGATGCATTATATGCAACCATACCCATCTGGTATTAATGGTACCCTACAAATAGACTCTATATGACCATATTCCGCTGGTGCTAGTGATGCCCTACACATACACTACATGTAACTGTGTTCTTCTGGTACTAGTGTTGCCTACAGTTATGTCAGAGATGACAATGTTCTTTCTTTCCGTCAGGTGTTTCTATTCCTTCTAAAACCCCTGTTGTGTTGATCTGGCGGTGACCAAACTATTACAGTTCTGCTGATGACCAGTTTTAAAGTTCTGTTGTTGTACTTATTGCTGGAACACAAGCACTGTCCAATTTTCCAGCACTGCTCATACGCTTACAACTGGATCCATAGCTTGCCTCAGCCTCTGCAGTGCGGACTCTAATCTTGCTGCTCCACTGTAATACCCCTCAGAAAATCTCTGTAATCCTTTGTTACATACTATTGTCGATCATTTAATGATCCCTTACCCAATTCGGATTAAATATGAGTTCACCTCAATGGCTCCGAATCAGAATACCCACAAGCTATTGAATGAATGAATTACCATTTTGTTCCTAAATCTTCGAAGAAGCCAGACAGCATCTCATGCACAAACGATTTTGTAATGGCTACAAAGTCATAATTACCACTTTAGATTTAAAAAAACGATCTTCATACGTAGTAGATATTAGTTGTAAAAAAACTAGCAATTTCAATAACAGGTAATTAATTGGCAGTTACTAAATAAAATTATTAACAGTTTATAAATGAAGCTCAGTGTTTCACCGCACTTCAGTATTAGTTTGATTGCTGATGATCAAATTGTAGTCGAGATCATTTTCAGAGACTTCAATGGAAATGATCATTGGGCGGTCTGTAAGGCGGGTGGCTAATCCACCGCTGCCCATTTTGTACCATTACCCAAAACGAATTTCTATTTAAATCTTTGTATTGACAGTTGGCAATATCTCCAGAGCTTATTCTGTATCGTGCTTTTGAGAGGCGTCTTTGAGCTTATCTGCTTCATGCCCTGGGCTGGTTTCGTTAGTTTCCAGAATGTTGGCTTGACAGGGTTAGAGTTTGTCTCCTAACCTCTACTCCTGACTGAATCCACCATTTGCACTGACAAATGTACCTTTTGCATTGCAATATTCTTATGACAGATAATCGTTTGTGTTGAAGTAGGCTCCTCAAGTTAATTTATTGGTGAATACTCTAAATTTGGTATTAGCTATTTCCACACCAGTGTCAGTGCCAGTTTTTTTAACTCTAATTCAGTAACGGTGCCCCGCTTGGTTTGTCAGGTTTATTATTTAATTCACCAACGACAGTGAAGGTGAATTTAACTGCATTTCTCAGCTTCTCTCGGAATTTAGTCTGTGTTAGCGCATATTTGCAAGAGATTGTACAGCAGCAGAGAAGCTGCAACACGAGAGACTTTCACTGAGGACAAGGAATAAGGTTAAGTTCTTGAAAGTGAATTGTTTAATTGAACAGAATATCACGATATACATTATCCGCAGAAGTATAAAGCTTCCCGATATAGGGAGGAGTAAGATTATCGAATTTCAACATCTAGCCAGCATTGTGTATTGCGTTTTTAAACACACAGCAGCAAGCACAATATTACAGGGACAGCAGCCGCGATGTTCTACTGTAATATTTCCTTTTGAACTGCTGACAACAAAGGGGAGCAAATCGATCAAAGGTGAAAGCGACCGTGAACAATACGGAGCAAGCGATGGCGATGCAGCACAAAACCAGATGGACTGTGCACTGCAGAGAGTGAAACAAGGGAGTAAAAGTGAAATAAAGATGATTGATCTGCCACAGTAATGCACAAAGAATAACGTTCGTCCGATCTGCTATTCCCATTGCTGCCAGTTAACCAGTGAGGCATTTGGAGAAACCACATTTTCCTCGGGACAGGATGAGAATCGCCAACTAGATGACTGTGAAAATGAGAGAGAGAAAATAGTCCAGAGACGGGAGGGGGGAGGCGAGGTGGAAACCACAGGCAAAAACAACTTGATTACAACAATCTTTTTCGAACAAAAATGCACAGATATTAAATATGTGGAATGACAGGCTTGCTCGGCCATTTTAACGGGTAGTAAAAAGTCAACCACGTTTCTGTAGGTCTGGAGTCACATCTGGCCAGACCAGGTAAGGACGGAAGATTTCCTTCCCCAAAGGACTTATGTTCGCTTTTGTTGCAAAGGGATTGGTGTATAGGAGTAAAGAAGCTTTACTACAATTACACAATCCTTACCTAAGGAAGGAAATACTTGCTGAGAGCGAGTGCAACTAAGGTTCACAAGACAGCTTCCCGGGATAAGGGGATGATCCTATGTGTTTTATTCCAGGAAGCAAGTTGGTGAAGTATAGAACTTGAATCAATCTTTGGACACTTTTACATTTATTTACAGAATTAAATATTGCAAGCATACACCTCCTCATCCCCAAAACCACAGTTAAAGACTGTGTCGATTTATAGAGGAGTTAAGTGAATCGCTAGTTAATACCAACCATCTGTGTACAACTAAACCAGATTAACTTGCAATTAACACTATGAGGAGAGAGTAAGTAGACTGGCCCAATCTACCCTGCAGTTTATAAGCATGAAAGCTGACCTAATTCAAACAGATACATTTCCTGAAGGGCTTGATAGGGTAAATGCTGAGAATATGTTTCCCCTGTCTGCGGCTCTACAATACAGGGTCACCACTGCTGAATAAGGGGTCGGCTATTTAGAACTGAGATGGGGGGAAATGTCTTCATTCAAAGAGTTGTGATTTTTTGGGATTCTCGAACCAAGAGTGCTACGACTGCTCAGCCGTTGAGTCTACCAAGTCAGAGGTCACTAGTTTGGTAGGTGCGAATGGAATTAAATGTTTTGGGGATAGTGCGGGAAGGAGGAGTAGTGATGGAAGATCAGCCATGATATTGCTGAATGGCAAAGCAGGCTCAATGGGAAAATGACCTACTCTAGCGGTTACTTGCAAACTTGAGTTGTTCTGTGTGGCTTGGTTTTTCATTGTTTTTAGCATGGTTGTGCACATGTGTAATTTATCCCAAAGGCCTGTGGGTACCATTTAGGTTGCTGCACAGCTGTTCCGATTATTGGGAGGATTTCCTGCACCTATTTCTTATATTTTTATATTGATCACTGTCTAATCTCACTGGACCCATCGTCCCTGGGTTACACACAGGCCGATCTCACTGGGCCTAGCCTCCCCGGGTTGCACACTATTTGATCTCACTGGTTCCATCACCCAAGGGTTACACACTGTTTCTCTGTGTGTTCAGTTTGAAGGCTTTTTTTTCCTCTCAGTGGAAGTCCAGCAATTTGAGACTGCAGCGTTATCACTCATGTAAATGGAAATGTGCCATTGTCTGTAAAATGCAGACTCACCTTCTCAATCCCCATGTCCAGATTATCCACTATATAATGAACCCGTTCAGTCCATCCACTGACGTTTATATCACATATTGTGTTCTGTATTCTGGACCTGTACGGTCCATTCCCTGTGGTTTTGGTCCCAAATCATCCCCTGTAATATGGCCCCTTTCAGCCCATTTCCATCAGATTCATATCATGGACCATCGCCTTTATTGTCATCTAGTTCAGTCCATTCCTGGGGGTTATAGAAATGTGTAACATAGAAAGATTTATGGTTCTGAAGGAGGCCATTCAGACCATGGTATTCGTGCCTGCAGAAAAAGTGTCATGCAGTCTAAATCCCACCTTCCAACTCTTGGTCTGTAGCCCTGTTGGTTGCAGCACCTCAAGTACATATCCAAGTGTTTTTTTAATGGGTGAGCTTTTCTGCCTCAGAAATGTACTCACTGAAAACGTGATCATTGATGCTCTGTCTGGATTCTACCAAAACTAGTCCGTTTCCAAACCTCATTGCAGCCTTGGTCCAAACAAACAAAAGAGCTAAATTTTAGAAGTCAGGTGAGAATGGATGTCCTGAACATCAAGCCAGCATTTGACTGAGTGTGGCATTAAGGAAACATCGTAAAAATTATGTCAATGGGAATGTCAATAGAGTCATACTTAACACAAAGGAAGATCTCTGGGGTTGTTGAAAGCCAATCTTCTTATCCCTAGTACATGCTGCAGGCGTTCATCAGGGGAGTGTCCTCCACCTAACCATAGCCTGCTGCTTGATCAATGGCCTTCCCTCCATCATAAGGTTAGAAGTGGGGATGTTTGCTGAAGATTGCAGTGCTCAGTTTCATTCACAACCATTCAGACACTGAAGCAGTCCATGTTCTGCAAGACTTGGACAACATTCAGACTTGGCTGAAAAGTGGAAAGCAGCTTTTGTGCCACACAACTGCCAGGCAATACGTATCTTGAACATTAGAGAGTTTACCCATCTGCCCTTGACATTCAATGGAATTAGCATTGTGGAACATGGACGTTGTCTTTAACCAGGATTTTAAGTGGAACAGCCATTGACTTGATGGCAAGTGACTCTAATTCTGACCATCAAAGCCTTTCCACCACATGTCAGAAGTGCGATGGAATACTGTCCATTTGCCTGGATGAGTGCAACTCCAACAATATTCAAGAAGCTCGACACCATCCAGGAAAAAAAAAACAGCCTGCAGTATTTTACTTTTATTTGAAAAAATAGTTGCCGAGGATGACGTTTTGGATAGATAAAAAAAAAATACTTTTGTTTCGAAAAATGATGGTGGAACTGACAAAGTTGGTTTGCTGGAAGCAGATTTGGTCCATGCTTCGAGATAACTGTGGAGAAGAATTTCAATCTGGCAAAAATAGCCCAAGTGGATAAGTCACTGGGCCCAGTGATAATGCGGCCCACTCTGTTACAGGAAGTCAGAGAGGTGACAGCAGGGCCTGTGAGCACAGTGTTTCAATCGTTCAATAATGTCAAAAATATTTAGTTTAATTTGGATTGAAGGAGCCCAAGTAATGTCTCTGTTAAAATAGAGAGACGGCATGAAATGACTAACTGTATTAGTCTATGTCCATTGAGGGCAAATTCCTCGAATCTGTTAATCGAGATGGAATTAATGGAGACTATAGTTTTCCAGGGTTTGATGAGGAACTGCCAGAACAAATTATCTGTTGACAGGTCGTAATTGACAAACGTAAGAACATAAGAACAATGATGAAGATGTAAAAAGCCATTGATCCACCCAGCCTGTCCCACACATTTGCGAATAGTTGTGTATCACAATATATACACTCCACACTCCAACCAAAACCTGCCATCTTCTGGGAGAGGGGAAAAGCAGATTTTTTAAAAAGGCCAATCTTTGGGAATATATCTGTGTCATTCATACCTGTCGTATCGAGGCGATCACAGCTAGTTGTTGAAATTACCCTAACCTGGAATTTCCTGAAATAACTACTTTTTGTAAAAACTGATGTCCCTCCGAACCAGAAACAGATTCAACTCTCGCTGGAAGGATTTCAGGGAGTCAGTGTTCACCACACGAGATGACGGTCTGTTCCAGCAGGCCACTACTCTCAGGGTAGAGAACCACTTCCTGACATCTAAACTAGATCCGACATTAACCACTCAAACAATGTGAACCCTACCCCTCCATAACCTATTTAATTGGAATAAATTGTTAAGCTGGAACACAACTTATTCCCTTCATCACATTGTAAACCTCAATCAGACCAGCCCTATGTCTAGGCTTCTCTGAAGTGTATAATCCCAACTCTATTATTGTATCTTGATAACTAAGTTGCTGTATACTGCGAATTAGTTTACTTAACATCCTCTGCACCCTTTTCAAAGCGTCAATATTATCTGTCATATGAGGAGATTGAAACTGGACACAGTCTTCCCTCTGAGACCTGGCCAATATCTTGTTCCAGGACAAAACAGAATGCATCGGCTTATGATCAGTTGTCTATTAATGCACCTTAACATCCTATTTACTCTATCACTTCATGCATTGACATGTACCTTTATAGATGTATGCTCTAGAATACCCACATCTCTTCCTCTCTCCACCTTCTTGAATACTTTTCCTGAATGTTGAGAATTCGCACTGCCCACTGCACATATCCAGGTTAAGCATCGTTTGCCAGTCATGAGCCCAATATTCCAACACATTAAGATAACGCTTTATTGATACAGGTTATATAGATTGTTTGAATGTCGCACATTCAGTGTTTTTAGAGGCTGTACACACCGCCTGGGGTCTTGTTAGGCGGTATCTGTGGTCGCAGAAAACGCCACCAGTCTATTGGGCTGATTCTACAATAATGTAACAGAAAAATACTCCAGATTCTGGAAATCTGAAATAAAAACAGTAAATAAAAACACGAAATGCTGTAAATACTCAGCAGGTCTGGCAGCATCTGTGGAGAGAGAAGCAAAGTTAACCTTCCAGGTCAGTGACCCTTCATCAGTTTTGAAACGTTAACTCTGCTTCTCTCTCCACAGATGCTGCCAGACCTGCTGAGTATTTCCAGCATTTCTTGTTTTTATATTTATTCATTATATGGATGATTCTCCAACTTGCCCTCCCGTCCAGTGAGGCTGCACCAAGGGAAGGACCTGGTCATGTGACCCCGCAATAATGCGAGAGGGCGGGGCTTGTGCTGACTGCTTTGTGATTGGTTCCTGACTCCCTTTGTGACATCACCTGGAGACAGATTTCAGCCCCTGGTTGCAATTCATCAGTTGCAGTTCCCGTGGGCAGGAACTGGAGTTGGCAGCTGACACTGGGAGTTTTTTCCATATAAATAGGAGAAACAGAAGTACAATTTAATATTAAAGTACCTGAATAACATGTTATTAATTACAAAGACGGTGAATTAAACATAAGCAAAGTCTCCAAGAATAGGTTTATTGTATTCCAGGTACAGATTGTTGACTCTAACCAGCCGCTAGCAGTTGCAGGACAGGCTGCCCAGTATCTCTCGGTCGGTGATGGTTCTCCTGTTGCTCCAGGTAAGCACCTTCCTATTACAGTTACTACTGTGAAGAGGAGGCTCAGGGTGAACCCAGGGCCTGCCACCCCACGGTGTGGATTTTAGAACATAAACGCTCTGCATCAAATGCAACTTCAATCATGATAACTCACCTTTTGACAGCATTCTGCAACATAGGGAGAGACGTCTCAGCAGACTTTATATTGCAGGGAGCACAGACTGGGCAGCAAGCTAAAGGGACATAGAGTAAAGAAGCGTAGAGTCGTCAGTGCCCAGTCAGAGAGCCCGGCATTGAGAGAGAGAGGGCACCAAATGAGGGCGGGGTTTGAAGTTAGGAAACATTAATACATGCAAAGGTTCGTTGAAGCTTGGAACGCTCTTCACAAATATCAGTTCATGTTAAGTCAAATTGTAATGTTAACTAGGGCATTGAAACAAATTCTTTACCGATATGGGACAAAGGCAGTTATATAGAGTGAGGTAACAGATCATACACGACCTCTTTGAATGGTCAGACGGCCTATAATGGTTGAATGGCCTATTCCTGACCCGATGTTCCTATGAGCTCCACAGCAACATCCAGAGGAGTGGAGAGCATGTGCTGTGATGTATGGCTGGAAGGGGTTACATACAAAACATAGAAAATGGGAGCAGGAGTAGGCCATTCAGCCCTTCGAGCCATTCATTCTGATCATGGCTGATCATCTAACTCAGTAACCTGTTCCCGCTTTTGCCCCATACCCTTTGATCCCTTTAGACCCAAGAGCTATATCTAACTCCTTCCTGAAAACATAGAATGTTTTGGGCTCAAAGGCTTTCTGTGGTGGCGAATTCCATAGCTCACCACTCTCTAGGTCACGAAATTTCTCCTCATCTCTGTCCTGAAAGGTTTACCCCGTATCATTAGACTATGACCACTGGTTCTGGACTCCGCACAGTCGGGAACATCCTTCCTACATCTACCCTATCAAGTCCTGTCAGAACTTTTCAATCTTTTGAACTACAGCGAATATAATCCTAACCGACTCAATCTCTCCTCATACGTCAGTCCCGTCATCCCAGAAATCAGTCTGGTAAGCCAGGGCTTCCGTAAATTGCACAGCCTTCTAACTACTGATGTAGACAAGGTTGCCCTACCCTCAATTGCAAGCTTCTTCTTATTCAAAATATGTTTTTTTCATTCTAGATCCTTCTACTAATGCAGGCAGTCTGCTTCTAATTATCCTATTCTTTCCCTTATTAAAATAAATCACCCGGGTATGATTCGCCAAAATGTATCAAAAGCGCTAACAATTCAAAATCTAGTGAAAGTCAGTAAAGTGCAGTTCAGGTATTTAATTGTTAGTTTTCTCTGGGAGATGGTTGTGTTCTTGCTTATGATGATAAATGACAAGAATATATTTGAAAGCTTGCCCTCTACTGGAAACATCAAGTTCATTCAAGGGTGATTGTAATCAAACATTTTCAGACCCCTGGATCTGAGAAAGATAACCAGAAAGGAGAGGAAGGACGTGTATCGGATGTCTCATGCTGGATGATCTTGGGAATCGCTGTGTGAAGTAGTGCACATGAAACAACCAATCTGCAACATGCATGATGAGGATGCTCCAAAGAACGGATCCAAATCATGGCCAGTCACGCTGACAACACCATGACAAGAAATCTGTACTGTGGCTCTGGGCAGTTTAATATGTAAATACCTGGGTAGGGATCTGTGCAATAGAATACTTCGAGATGGTCATATGATGTTAATGAAATGTTGTTTAGCGATGTCCTTAAATATTCTAAATCCAAGTGATGGGACACTTTGAGCTGACGGTTAATCATACTGTGCTGAAGTCTGACAATATTATGCTGTATTGTTTTCTTTATATTTTAGAAATATCAGTATTTAGTCTCTGCCTATTAAACAGGGAAGTATGTTACCCTGAAGTACCATTGGATTCTTAGACCAGGACTGAACCTACAGCAGTGGTCAGTTTCAGGAAGTAAGAAATATGATTGAAGACTTGCCGTTGTAAACTGATTCATAAATTTCAGAGAACGTCAATCATTTGACATCATGTAAGAAGGTCCTAGTTCTACAAAGGAAACATTTTTCATACGTCATCATTTTAATTGACATCAATGATAAAGAGACAAAGTTAGATTGATAATTTCACCTTTTACTTTGTAGAGTTGTAATTATATGGACCAAAATTGAAAGTATCGATAAGATAGAGAACTAGCTTTATAATATTGGTTAGGTCAATGAAAAAAACTGTTCGTTCAGTAAGGAAGATTATCGTAACTCATAAAGAATAAGTAAATTAAATTCTCCTTAAATGAAGGTGAATTTCATCTTTGATATAATAATGCAACACAGAATGGTCTGGAATTCCACATGGCGGACTGAGAGAAATGCATCAGAATGATCAGTTTGTGATGAGCATTTGAATTTTTTAAAAGCCGAAGGCACTGAATTCGGAATGGTAACATTTTTCAATCCCCAAGCAACCATCATCTAGTGTGGCTGTAATTTATACATTTCACCTCTATTTTTAAATACTATTGCGTGTACTGAGTGCTCAATCAAGCAATGTCATCTCACTCCTATATTCCAGAAACATGTTGAAAGCCTTACATCCAGCACTAGCCTTACTCAAAATGTGACTGGGCTCCATTTAATATTCGAGTGTCAGTCATTTCTCAGTTGGTTGCACTCCCGCCCCTGAATTACAAGGTTCCCGTTTCAAGTCACACTCCAGGGTTTGCGCACAGAAATCAAGGCTGACCCTCCAGCTGCGCTTTTGGATCTGCTGACTTTCGAATGAGCTGTTAAACCGAGGGCCCATCTACCTGCTGTGGTGGATGATGGCACACTTTTGAAGAACAGGGGATTATTCCCCGGTTTCATGGTCAATATTTATCCCTCAAAACAACAACGCAAAAAAAAAACAATTATCCGGTCAAAAGCACATTGTTGTTGTGGAGGTTTTTGTGTGCAGATTATCTGCCGCAATTTCTACATTACAACAGTGATTAGACCTGAAACAAAAGTACTTCGTTAGTTATAAACCACTGCGTTTTATGGTCGTGAAAGGCAAAATTTTAATGCAAGCTTTTATTCCTTTAATTGTGAATAAATGCCTCTTTACCCGTCATTTTTTAAAAATGCGTCATCCTGCGGTTCAAAACGCAAACTTCACATGATTTCATTTCCTTGTACATTCCAGGCTGTACCAATCGGCTGACATCCAGCTTCTCTCCGAAGCAATGGCGAATTTCGGCATTGGATTCAGATGGCCAGCAGTATTAAAGGCAAGAATCCAGCAACAGGCAGTGTTTTTAATTCTATCAGCCAGCGATGCATCTGCACCCAATGACAATCATAGTCAACACTGTCATCCAATACCAACATGTAAAATAGAAAACAAAGTCATGAGGAAGTTAACCATGACATTCTGTGGCAACTTGAGCGTCATCACTTTGCTTGTGATTCTCCTGCTCCTGTTTTTAACTCCCTTTCTAACAGCACTGTGGGTGTACCGACCCCACATGGACGGCAGCGGTTCAAGAAGACAGCTTGCCACCACTTTCTCAAAGGCAGTTAGGGATTGGCAATAAATACTGACATAGCCAGCGACGCCCACATCCCATGAACGAATACAAAAAATAAAATATAAAATGCGCCCTTGCATTTCTCTCTTTCTAATTAAGCAGTCATTGTGTTTTCCTGAAATTCCTTGCCCTTTATTTGTTATTTAACAGTTACTATTCCCCTGCCACCTTCGACCAGATGCATGATTTCGGTGTTCCATTGGTCCCAATATTTAATTACTGTAAGTGTATTCCACTAAATTTCCTGATCTTCTGTTTCTAATTAAACAGTAAAATGTTCCACTATATAAACTATTCCCAACTCTGAATAAGCATTTCCTTTATTCCTCTAAATTCCCCTCCTTAACCTTTATAATTAAAGTAATTGCGTTTCACTAAAGTCACCTTTATTCTATTTCTAATTAAATTGTTGCTGCAGTCTTCAAAACTCCCCTGCTCTCGATTTATAATTAAACTATTGTTGTCTTCCCCTATTGACCCATTTATTCTATATATAATTATACATTATTGAATTCTCCTATTTCATCTGTCTCATATTGTGAATGAAATAGTACTTGCATTCTGTTGAATTCGCCTGTCCTTTATTTGTAATTAAACAGTCTTTGTGTTCAATGCCCTCACTGGAGTGGAGGGTAAAACGAGTTTTAACCTGCAGTGCAGACAATAAGATAGGGGATGATCTTTATTCTTCAGGACGATCCTGGAATGGTGAGCTGCCTTCCCTGATGATCCAAGATAACCAGGAAATTTTGTAGAGGAGAGAAGGGTCTGATCGTGCTTCAAGTGATTTAGCCAGCACTTTCACCTCTCTCCGGCTTGGCATTTGAATATTGATGGGGGTCATACTAAAATGACCGACGTGGGTAGAAGAGTGTACAGAATTTACTGGGATCCAGGTCATCAAAGGGAGAGGAGCACACTGAAAGCAGAAGATGGATCGTGGAGAAAGGCGAACTATTGGCTAGAGAGCTGGCAGCTCGACAGTGCAATTATAAATTACTCAGAGAAAAGTTATTGCAGCGGCAGACACAAAATGAAGGGTTGGAAGAACTTGGGGTGTGGGGTAATTGGAGGTGATCCGAGATGACCGTGTCCATTATCAAAAGAGTAAAAGTGGACTTGCCACTGAGATGGTGAGATTGAGAAGATGGTCCCGAATATGGCTAAGAAACTTTATATGAGAATCTTTGAGGGAACTCAGGAGCAAAGTTACAATAAGATCAAAACAGCACAATTAGAGTAAAATCAAAACCTGCAATATCAGTGTACATTCATTACCAGTAATGTGAGAGCAGGGTTACTACACGTAATGTTAGATTCGTGTCACCACCATTAGTAATATTAAAATAGGAGAACAGCCAGTAATGTTGGAGTAAAGTTAATGTCAGCAATGTTATTGTCAGGTTACAATCAATAATATTAGAGTGGTATCAACTGCATTACGTTAGTGTAGGGGCCACACGAGTACTTAGTATTAGTGTCACAAAGAATATTGTTAGACGAAGATCATTACCAATAGCGTGAGAATATACTTACCCCCGGAGTGTTATGAAAGGCTCACTGTCAGCGAGGTGAGAGTGGGGTCACCATCTCTCATGTAACTGTAAAGTCCTCAAAAGTAACATTAGATTAGAGTCAATATCAGTATTATTAAGGTACGGCAATCACCATTGATGCTGGTGTAGCGGCCTGAAGAGTAATGCTAATGTCGCGTTACCACCAGTAAATCTAGAGTTTGTCCTTTTCAGGACTGTTAAAGTTCTGTTACAACAGGTAAAGTTAGACTAGATGCGCCAGCAGTAATGTTCGCATAGGAAATCAGCGGTAATTAAATTGTAAGCTGTAGTTAAATTGCCTTGAACACTTACCAATCAAAGACTGTTCATCAACCTCGTCTGGAGAGACTGCAAGTCGCCTCCTACTATTCGGCTCTGGGCCACCTCACCCAACCGAAGATTTCCTTCCAGAATGTTACTAACTGATTTATTTTTATTATTCCTTCTATTCCTAAGAAACTGCTGTAAACCAAAATCATTTTCCCCGATTAACTGTGTTTTTTTAAATTTATGGGTGTCTGCATGTGGGCTAAGAAATTAAGGAGATTTTCACATGTATAGATTTTTCGCATTACTAGTTAAGACTTATTATTTCCTTTCTAATAAATAGTTAATGCTCTTTTTGTTGTATAAAGAGACATCGTTTGGTGTAATTTATTCTGGAGGACAAATAGATCGTCAAATGTGGCTATTCTTCGGTAGTTGGTACAATTCATTGATATACTGCGACCCGTGGAGAAATGGGACTGAATGAACAGTGCATTTCTCCCGCCTTGGTCGCAACATTCTATTCAAGAAAGGAGGGACACAGAAAGGAGAAAATTACAAGCCATTTAGCTTGACATCTGTGGTCAGGGAAATGCTGGCATATATTATTAACGTGATCATAGCAGGGCACTTAGAAAATATAATCAGGCCGAGTCAACATGGTTTTATGAAAGGGAATTCATTTTTGAATAATTTATTGGCGTTCTTTGACAAAGTAACAAACAGCATGGATAAAGTGGAACCTGTGGATGAGGTGTGCTTTGATTTCCAGAAAGCATTTGACAAGATGCGGCATGAAAGGTTACAAAGCAAACGAAGCATCCATGGAAGAGCAAGTGACATATTAGCATCGGTAAAGGGTGGTTGGCTGACAGGAAGCAGAGAGTAGGAATAAATGAATCTTTTTTGGGGGTTGACAAGCTGCAACTAGCGGAGTGTCACAGGGATCATTGCTGGGGCCTCAGTTATTTATAATTTATATGAATGACTTGGATGAAGGGGCCGAACGTATGGTTGCTAAATTTGCTGATGACACAACGATAGATAGGAAAGCAAGTTGTGAAGAGGACATACGGAGTCTGAGCCATAGCCCTTCTATGGACAGGTTAAGTGAGTGGGCAAAAATTTGGCAAATGGAATATAATGTAGGAAAATGTAATGTTATCCACTTTGGTAGGAAGAAAAGTGAAGCAGCATATTATTTGAACGGAGAGAGATTGCAGAACTCTAAGGGATAGAGCAATCTGGGAGTCCTGGTACATAAATCACAAAAGGTTGGTATGTATATTAGGAAGGCAAATGGAATGTTGACGTTTATTGCAAGGGGAGTGGAATACAAAAGTAGGGATGTTTTGTTAGAATTGCATAGGGTATTGGTGAGACCAGATCTGGAGTACCGTTTTGGTTTCCTTATTTGACGTTTGATATAAATGCATTAGAGGGATTGCAGAGAAGGTTCCCTCAACTGATACCTGGGATGGGGTGGGGCGGGGGAGTGTGGGGGGAGGTGGAGGCGGTGTTTGATGCCGGTGGTTGTCTTATGAAGAAAGTTTGGACAGGTTGGGTCTGTATCCATTGGAATGTAGAAGAATGAGAGGTGATCTTATTGAAACCTATACGATCCTGAGAGGGCCTTGACAGGTTGAATGCTGAAAGGATGCTTCCCCTTGTGGGAAAGACTAGAGCTAGGGGACACAGTTTAAAAATAATGGGTCTCCCATTTAAAATGGAGATAAGACGAAATGTTTTCTCTCAAAGGGTTGTCAGCCTTTGGAATTGTCTTCCCCAGTGCATGGTAGAGGCAGGTCATTGAATACTTTTAAGGCACAGGTAGATAAGTCCTTGACTAACAAGGGAGTCAAGGAGTCAGGCGGTAGGCTGGAAAGTGGAGTTGAGGCCACAGTTAGATCATCCATGATCTTATTAACTGGCGGAGCAGGCATGAAGTGGGCCGAATGGACTACTCCTTCTCCTAATACATATGTTTCTATGTTCCTATGAAACGTACATATTTCCACACTGTCTGGGTCTGGAGTTCTGCAGTAAGTTCAGTTGTCTCATTGTGTTTGGACTGAATCTTTTGTTCTTCTTTCTTTCTTCTCCCCACCCCCGTTCACGTGTTCAAAACCTCGCATATTTTCAACCTCTGTCAGTTTTAATGAAAGGTTACTGGCCTGAAATGTTAACCCTACTTCACTCTCCATAGATGCTGCCAGACCTGCTGAGTGTTTACAGCACTTTATGGTTTTATTTCAGATTTTCAGCATCCACAGTATTTTGCTTTATTTTAATTACTTGATAATTGCTTTAATAATTACTTGATTCAATTTAATTTATAGGGAAGTGAACTTTAAGGTTTACATTTATGCTTTCTCCTCTGCCCTTCCTTGTGCTGTGAAGTCACTTTACATTTCTCCTCCACCACTTTGCCATTTTTTGTTTAAATGCTTGGGGCAAGGCCCACATTGCTCCCCATGTTCCAGCTCTTGTAATGAGAATTCTCACAATTCAATGCCTATCACACCACTGGTCAACCTCCTGTTCCATCGAATAAAGACAGGACAAACTGCTTTTTTGAAGCAGGATTCGGCAGAGATCATCTGCAGTTGATTGATGAAAATGTTCCAATTGCAGTGTTGGTGCCTTTAGAGATAAATGAGAAAATCATCGCTGGTGACTGTAACGGGACACATCCGACCTCTTTGGCATTACTTTGTTTTTCTTTTTTACAGTCATGAAAATGTGCTGTTGAGAAATAAATGGCGACTACAGGACAGTCCTACTCTTCAGAGATCAGAGAATCATTACAGTGCGGAAGGAGGCCATTCAGCCCATCGTGCTGACACTGGTTCCATTCCCCATGATCCTGCACATTTTTCCTTTTCATTTAACTGTCTAATTCCCTTTTCAATGTTTGCATTAAACGGCCTCCATCACATTTTCAGGCAGCACATTCTAGACCTTAACCACTCACTGTATGAAAGTTTTTTCCTCATGTCACTTTTGCCTCTCTTACCAATACTTTAAACCTGTGCTCTCTCGTTCTCGATCCTTTCACGATTGGGAACTGTTTCTCTCTGTCTACTCTGTCCAGACCCCTCATGATTTTGAATACCATGATCAAATCACCTCTCAGCCTTCTCTTCTCCAAGGAAAAGAATACTAATTTCTCCAATCTATCTTCACAACTAAAATTCCTCATCCCTGGAACCGTTCTCATGAATATTTTCTGTACTCTCTCTAATGCTTTCATGTTTTTCCTCAAGTGCAGCATCCAGAATTGGACGCAATACTCTAGCTGAGGCCAAATTAGTGTCTTACACAATTCAACATAACTTGGAGAAATACAGCACAGAAACAGGTCCTTCAGCCCAATACGTCCACGCCGTCCATCAACCACCCATTTATACTAATCCTACATTAATCCCATTTCCCACTCACATCCCTACCTTCCCTCAATTCTCATACCACCGACCTACACTAGGGGCAATTTATCTAACTTACTCACGTACACAGACCGACACACATTTGCTGACCCACTCACTTATATATGTACGCACACTCACCTGCATATGCACCCATTCACTCAGACAGATCGAGACACATACATACACTACCCCTCAGCTACTAGGTCATACTTCCATGCTCTTTGACTTTAAACCCCGACTAATAAAGCCCAAGATACTGTGTGTTTTATTAACCGCTCTCTCAGCCTGTCCTGCCATATTCAATAATACCTAGGTCCCTCTGCTCCTGTACCCCGTTTAGAATTACACCCTTCATTCTATATTGTCTCTCCATGTTCTTCCTACCAAAGAGAATCACTTCACATTTCTTTGCATTGAATTCATCTGTCGCCTGTCTTCCCATTCCACCAACTTGTTTATGTTCTTTCGAAGTTCTACACCATCCTCCTCACAGTTCACAATGCTTGCATGTTTCGTATCATCTGCAAACTTTGAGATTGTGCCCTGTACAGCAAGGTATATGTCATTAATATAGATCAGGAAAAGCAAGTGTCCCAACACTGATCCCTGGGGAACTCCACTAAAAACCTTCCTCCCGCCCGAAAAAACATCCATTAACCACGACTCTTTGTTTCCTGTCACTCAGTCAATTTTGTATCCATGTTCCTAACGTCCCTTTTATTCCATGAGCAACAGGTTTGCTCACAAGTCTGTTGAATTAAACACCTTTTGAAAGTCCACGTACACCACATCAACTGCATTGCCCTCATCAACCCTTTCTGTTAACTCCTCAAAAAATTCCAGCAAATTATTTAAATATTATTTTTCCTTAAGAAGTCCATGCTTGCTTTCCTTAATTAACTCGCATTTGTCCATGTGACTATGCATTTTGCCTTAAATTATTTTTTCTAAAGGTTTTTCCACCACCGATGTAAAACTGACTGGCATGTAGTTACTGGGATTATCTTTACATATTTTTTGAGCAAGATAGTAAATTTTTGAATTCTACAGTCCTCTGGCACCACTTCCGAGTCTAAGGAAGACTGAAAAATTATTGCCAGTGCCTCTGCAATTTCCACCCTCAGTTCCCTCACTATCTTTGGATGCATCACATCTGGCCATGTTGCTTTATACACTTTTATATTTCCCTGCATTGAACTTCATCTGCCACCTGTTTGCCCAGTCCACCAACTTGTCTATGTCCTTTTTAAGTTCTACAGTATCTAATACTTATTCTTTATCAATTCTACACCCTCTGGTGTGTGCCTTACCTCCTCTTTCAACATTGACTGTGTTGCATCATCTTCATTGACAAACACAGATTCAAATTACTCATTTAAAAATTCCGTTATGCACTGTGCCTCCATGTGTAAATCCCCTTTCTGGTCCCTAATTGGTCCCACTCCTCCTTTCACCAGTCTTTTACTATTTATATGCCTATAAAGAATGTTCGGATTTCTTTTACTGCTAGCTGCCAGTCTCTTTTCATGCTCTCTCTTTGCTTCTATAATCTGAATTTACACTTCCACTCTCGACTTTATATACTCAGCCTGGTTCTCAAATAGTATTTTCTTCCTGGCATCTGTCATAAGCACCTTTTTTATTCTTTATCTTATTTTCTGCCACTTTTGTCATCCTATTTTGTGCTCTGGAGTTGTTTGCCTTACTTTTCCCTTTCCAGGGAACACACCTTGACTGTGCCCGAACAATCTCTTCTTTGAAGGTTATTCATCTACCAGTTTTCCTGCCAGCCTTTGACTGCAACTTATTCACCTCAGCTGCAATCTCATCTCATTGAAGTTAGCCTTCCCCAAGTTAATTATTCTTACTCTGTATTGTTCTTTGTTCTTTTCCAATTTCAGCCTAAATCTTATGGTACAATGATCACTATTCCCTAAATGCCCCCCTACTGATACTTGATCCATTTGGCCCAATTCATTCCCAAGAACCAGGTATCGCAGTGCCTACTTTCTCATTGGACAAACAACGTACGGTTGCAGAATTATTTTCCTGAAGGCACTCAAGGAAATCTTGCCCCTCACTTCCCTTTACACTACTCTTCCAAGTCTATGTTTGGATAATTAAAGTCCCCCATTATAACTGCACTATAATTTTGCACCTCTCTATAATTTCCTTGCAAATTTGTTCCTCCATGTCCGTCCCACTAGCTGGTGGCCTATAGACAAAACCGAGCAATGTAACCACCCCTTTTTTGTTCCTTGGCTCTGGACAAATTGATTCTGTTCTCCACCCTCTGGGACATCCTTTTTCTCCAGCACTCAATGTTCTCCTTAGTCATTGACTCCCAACCGCCACCCCCCCCCCCCCCCCCCACCCCCACCCCCTCCCCCGCCACACCCGCCCCACCTCGTCCCAGCACTTTCCCTTTCTTTTCTTTCCTGAACACCTTATAGCCAGGAATATGTAACAGCGAATCCTGTCCTTCCTTGAGCCAATTTCAATAATATCCACGACATCAGATTCTCAGGTGGCAACCTGCGCCTCTACCTCACCAGTCTTATTAACCACACTCTGTGCATTCACATACATACACATCTTATGAAGATTTTTTTTAAACTCCAGAGGAGGAGGGTGGACTGTTAACTGGGTTTGATGTCACACACCAGCAATACACTAGTAGCAACCAAGTGACCTAACATGCACTGCTGTTTGCGGAAAAGAGTTCAAAAATTCATTCACCCTTTGTGAGTAGACATGTTTCCCAACCTCCCTTTCGCCTTTAATTGGTCCTCTGTCTCTTGCATCAATAACCCTCCTCAATCCTGTTAAGTCACTTTTCTGACTGGTCAAGTGTTCTGATGTGTCTCATGAAATGTATCATTGATGCCCAGTGGGATGGAAGTTCCTGATTCAGCCCTTGCCGTCCTCATCCCAGTGGAAGTCTTAGCATTAAAGTGTTTACCCAGAGAAAGAGAAGAACCACCACAGACCGAGAGATACTGTGCAGCTGTTTTTTAACTTCTCACAGCTGTTTAGAGTCAGGGCTCTGTACCTGGAATAAAACAGAATTCTGATGATGCTTAAAATCAATATATTAGTAATTAACATTTTGATTCAATTCTTTTAACATGAAATGGCACTTTTCGACCCTTTTCTTTATCCTACCGCACCAAACAGCACAAAAAAGGGAAAGAAGGTACCAGCCCTTCGTTTTGCAATCTGGAACGTCATAACTGTGTGTCCTGACCTGACGGAAGACCTTACACAAATCAACGATTCTCGGAAGACAGCCATCATTAACAACGAGCTCAGTAGACTCAATGTAGACATGGCAGCACTTCAGGAGACACGCCTCCCTGCGAGTGGATCTCTAACAGAGAAAGACGACACCTTATTCTGGCACGGTGGGAATCCAGAAGAACCAAGACAGCATGGAGTGGCCTTGCTCAGCATGATAGAGCCTCCCTCAAGTGGCTCAGAACGCATACTGTCCATCTGACTGCTCACCGCCTCTGGTCCAGTACACCTACTCAGCATCTATGCTCCAACACTCTGCTCCCCACTTGAAGCTAAAGACCAGTTCTACGAGGAACTCCATAACATCATTAGTAGCATCCCCAACACCAAACACATGTTCCTGCTAGGGGACTTTAATGCCAGGGTTGGGGCCAACCATGACTCATGGTCCTCCTGCCTTGGGCGTTATGGCGTTGGAATGATGAATGAGAATGGACAGAGACTGCTGGAATTGTGTACCTATCATAACCTCCGCATCACCAACTCGTTCTTTCACACTAAACCCTGTCACCAGGTTTCATAGAGGCACCCAAGATCACGTCGTTGGCACCAGCTGGGCCAATTCATCACAAGGCGAGACTCTTTAAAGAGTGTCCAAATCTCACGCAGCTTCCGCAGTGCGGACTGCGACACCGACCACTCCCTGATGTGCAGCAAGGTTAGACTCAAACCAAAGAAGCTGCATCACTCCAAGCAGAAGGGCCACCCGTGCATCAACACGAGTAGAATTTCTTATCCACAGCTGTTACAAAAATTTCTAAATTCACTTGTAAAAGCACTTCATAACACTCCCACAGGGGAAGCTGAGACCAAGTGGACCCACATCAGAGATGCCATCTCTGAGTCAGCTTTGACCACCTATGGCAAACGTGCGAAAAGGAAAGCAGACTGGTTTCAATCTCATTTTGAAGAGCTGGAGCCTGTCATAACCGCTAAGCGCATTGCACTGTTGAACTACAAGAAAGCCCCCAGCGAGTTAACATCCGTAGCACTCAAAGCAGCCAGAAGCACTGCACAAAGAACAGGCAGGCACTGCGCAAATGACTACTGGCAACACTTATGCAGGCATATTCAGCTGGCCTCAGACACCGGACACATCAGAGGAATGTCTGATGGCATTAAGAGCGCTTTTGGGTCAACCATCAAGAAGATATGCACCCTCAAATCTAAATCAGGGGACACAATCACTGACCAACGCAAGAAAGTGGACCGCTGGGTTGAGCACTACCTAGAAGTGTACTCCAGGGAAAATGTTGACACTGAGACCACCCTCAATGCAGCCCAGCCTCTACCAGTCATGGATGAGCTGGACCTACAGCCAACAAAATCAGAACTCAGTGATGCCATTGATTCTCTAGCCAGCGGAAAAGCCCCTGGGAAGGATGGCATTACCCCTGAAATAATCAAGAGTGCCAAGCCTGCTATACTCTCAGCACTCCATGAACTGCTATGCCTGTGCTGGGACGAGGGAGCAGTACCTCAGGACATGCGCGATGCCAATATCATCACCCTCTATAAAAACAAAGGTGACCACAGTGACTGCAACAACTATCATGGAATCTCCCTGCTCAGCATAGTGGGGAAAGTCTTCATTCAAGTCGCTTTAAACAGGCTCCAGATGCTGGCCGAGCGCGTCTACCCTGAGGCACAGTGTGAGTTTCATGCAGAGAGATCGACAATTGACATGCTGTTCTCCCTTCATCAGATACAGGAGAAATGCCGCGAACAACAGATGCACCTTTACGTTGCTTTCATTGATCTCACCAAAGCCTTTGACCTCGTTAACAAACTTGGTCTCTTCAGACGACTGGAAAAGATCAGATGTCCACCAAAGCTACGAAGAATCATCACCTCATTCCATGACAATATGAAAGGCACAATTCAGCATAGCAGCACCTCATCAGAGACCTTTCCTATCCTGAGTGGCGTGAAACAGGGCTGTGTCCTCGCACACACACTGTTTGGAATTTTTTTCTGCTTGCTGCTCTCACATGCATTCAAGTCTTCAGAAGAAGGAATTTTCCTCCACACAAGATCAGGAGGCACTTTGTTCAACCTTGCCTGTCTCAGAGAGAAGACCAAAGTATGGAAGTTCTCATCAGGGAACACCTCTTTGCTGGCGATGCTGCATTAACATCTCACACTGAAGAGTGTCTGCAGAGTCCCATCGACAGGTTTGCGGCTGCCTGCAATGAAATTGGCCTAACCATCAGCCTCAAGAAAACGAACGTCATGGGACAGGACGTCAGAAATGCTCCATCCATCAATATCGGCGACCACGCTCTGGAAGTGGTTCAACAGTTCACCTACCTAGGCTCAACTACCACTGGTAACCTGTCTCTCGATGCAGAAATCAACAAGTGCATGAGAAAGGCTTCCACTGCTATGCCCAGACTGGCCAGGAGAGTGTGGGAAAATGGCGCACTGACACGGAACACAAAAGTCCGAGTGTATCAAGCCTGTGCCCTCAGTACCTTGCTCTATGGCAGCGGGGCCTGGACAATGTATGTCAGCCAAGAGCGACGTCTCAATTCATTCCATCTTCGCTGCCTCCAGAGAATCCTTGGCATCAGGTGGCAGGACCGTATCTCCAACACAGATGTCCTCGAGGCAGCCAACATCCCCAGCTTATACACACTACTGAGTCAGCAGCGCTTGAGATGGCTTGGCCATGTGAGCCGCATGGAAGATGGCAGGATCCCCAAGGACACATTGTGCAGCGAGCTCGTCACTGGTATCAGACCCACCGTCCGTCCATGTCTCCATTTTAAATACGTCTGCAAACGCGACATGAAGTCCTGTGACATTGATCACAAGTTGCCAGCGATCGCCAGAGCTTGCGGGCAGCCATAAAGGCAGGGCTAAAGTGTGGCGAGTCGAAGAGACTTAGCAGTTGGCAGGAAAAAAGACAGAAGCGCCGGGGAGAGCCATCTGTGTAACAGCCCCGACAAACAAATTTTTCTGCAGCACCTGTGGAAGAGTCTGTCACTCCAATATTGGCCTTTATAGCCACTCCAGTCGCTGCTCCACAAATCACTGACCACCTCCAGGCACCTACCCATTGTCTCACGAGACAAGGAGGCCAAAGAAGAAGAAGAAGAAAAGATTTATTTGAACTAAACTGACTCACAGTGCCAGCTGCCAACTCCAACTCCAGCCAATGGTAACTACAATGAATGAATTGTAACCAGGGGCTCAAACATATTTCCAGGTGACATCATAATGTGCGCCAGAACACAATCGCACCACAGGCAGCATTACACCCGCCCACTCACATTCATGAAGAGGAGGTCTTGATTGGACCAGGCCACATAGCTGACCAAAAGGTCACGGAGCAAAGGCAAACAATATGTTAATGGTGTGTTGAAAGACAAAACATTAGTACAGATTAGGTGTTAATATACTGAATATTGAACAGCAGCAAGTGCAATCCTGAAAAAAAAACAGTGGGTAAGCAAACTGAACAAACTAAGATGAAATGAAATAAATGCAAAAAAAGATTGTAAAAAATGTGGAAAAGAATGTAAAAAAAGGAAGAAAAAATAACTAAAAATGAAAGCAAAATGGGGGGCTGTCATGCTCTGAAATTATTGAACTCAATGTTCAGTCCGGCAGGCTGTAGTGTGCCTAATCTGAAGATAAGATGCTGTTCCGCGAGCTTTCGTTGATGTTCACTGGGACACTGCAGCAATCCCAGGACAGAGATGTGAGCATGAGAGCAGGGGGGAGTGTTGAAATGGCAAGCAACCAGAAGCTCAGGGCCCTGCTTGCAGACTTAGTGGAGATGTTCCGCAAAGCGGTCACCCAGTCTGCGCTTGGTCTCCCCAATGTAGAGGAGACCACACTGTGAGCAGCGTATACAGTATACTACATTGAAAGAAGTACAAGTAAATCGCTGCTTCAACTGAAAGGAGTGTTTGGGGCCTGGGATAGTGAGGAGAGAGGAGGTAAATGGGCAGGTATTACACCTCCTGCGATTGCAGGGGAAGGTGCCATGGGACGGGGACGAGGTGGTGGGGGTATTGGAGGAATGGACCAGGGTGTCGCGGAGGGAATGATCCCTTCGGAATGCACACAGTAATGGATGGCCATGGATTTCTACATCCTGGTGCATTGTTTGGTCTCAACACAGGAGAAGGCCATGCATCTCCTGACATAAGCTGATGTGAGAGAGAGATCAATGCAACATCACAGAAGGCACACGAGCCAGGGGGCTGTCAAATGATAAACTCAAAACAAAGAAGGAACCCTGCTGTGAATTCTATACTTCAACTTGGTCCAGCAGAGAACTGAAAGTGACCCATCACAACCAATCTGAAATCTTAACCTCCAGAAATGAACAACACCTCAGCAAGTCAAGACGACAAACAAGCCAGGCCTACATCTTTAAATGAGTCTGTTCTACTTACAAGAATCATCAGGTTTACTGTGAACCACACATAGCTACCACACGTTGAAACTCACCCTTGATGTTCTGTATATCCTCTCTCAAGAGTGCATGTGAGACTGAATGCTTGCGTGAATGTTTTTGCAACTATTTCGGGAAATGAATGTTACTCACTCACTATTTAAACTTCTGTTTTGAACTTACAAGAAACCCTGTCACTCTCTGTTTAGTTGGCAAGTAAACACTCAGCGGCTAATTCATTATTTTAAATAAAACAGTTGGGAAGTGAACTGTGTGAACCACCCATACCCCTTACCACATGGCCAGAACAGTAATTCTAATTGTATGGAGAGTGGAAGATGGGAGGTCAGATAGAATAACATTGGAAGTCAAGTCGAGTGGTATCAAAATTCTAGATTCTAAACAATTTTCAAGGATTGAATAATAACAAAAATAACCTGGCTATTTGGGAAAAAAAGAGAAGAGAGAAAATGGGAAACTAGTTAGCCTGATATCAGTCATAGACAAAATGCTGGAATCGATTATAAGGAATGTGGTAACAGGGATTTTGGCAAATCATAATCTGATTATGCAGAGTCAACACGGATTAATGAAATGGAAATTGTGTTTGACAAATCTGTTCGAGTTTTTTGGGGATATAACTCCTAAGATGGTTTAAGTGGAATCAGTAGATGTAGTTTTCATATATTTGCAAGAATCAATCCATAAGGTGCCGTGCATGAGTTTATTGCACAAAATTAGGACCCATGGGAACGGAGGTATTATATCAGCAAGGATTGAGGATTCGTTAATCGACAAAAAGGAGAGTAGTAATAAACAGGACTTTTTGGGTTGGCAGGCTGCATCCAGCGGGGCGCTGCAAGGATCAGTACTTGGGCCTCAGCTATTTGCAATCTAGATCAATGACTTAGATGAAAGGTCTGAGTGTAAGGCACCCAAGTGTGCTGACAATACACAGTTGGGTGGGAAAGTAAGCAGTGAGGAGGATGCCAAGAGGCTACAAAGGAATGTAGACAGGGTAGTTGAGTGGGCAAGAACATGATAGATGCAATATAATGTGGCAAAGTGTGCAGTTAACCATTTTGATAAGGCAAATAATTATTAGATAAAGACAGATTATTGTTTGAATGGCGAAGGGCTGGAAAATATTTGCATTTAGCTGTAACTGAATGCTCTTGAATATAAAATCATATAATCAAAGAATGGTTACAGCAGAGGAGGCCATTTGGCCCGTTATGTCCATGCCAGCTCTCTGAAAGAGCGACTAACATAGTCCCACTTCCCACCTTTTCCCTGTAGCCTCATATTTTTTCTTTCTCTTCAGATAATGATCCAGTTCTCTTTTGAAGGCCTCGATTGAATCTGCCTCCACCACACTCTCAAGCAGTTCATTCTAGCTCCTAACCACTCGCTGCGTAAAAATGTTTTTCTTCATGCCGCAGTTGCTCCTTTTGCCAGTCATCTTAAATCGGTGCCTTCTGGTTCTGGATCATTCGGCCAGTGGGGACACATTCTCCCTATCTAATGTGTCCATATATCTCATGATTTCGAACACCTCTATCAACTTTCCTCTTAATCTTCTTTTCACAGAGAACAGACACAGCATCTCCAACCTCTCCACGTCACAAAATTTCCTCATCCCTGGAATCATTCTCATGAATTGTTTTTGCACCTTCTCGAATGTCTTCATATCTTTCCAAAAGTGCGGTGCCCAGAACTGGACACAATACTGTAGGTGACTCTGAACAATTGTTTTATACATGTTTATCATAACTTCTTTGTTTTTATGCTCTATGCCCCTATTTATAAAGACAAGGATCCCATATGCTTTATCAAGCTCATTCTCAACCTGCCCTGCAACCTTCAATATTTATCCCCCAGTTCCCTCTGGTGCTGCACCCCATTGGAATTCTATCCTTTAATTTATAATGTCTATCCTCATTCTTTGTACCAAAATGAATCACTTCACACTTTTCTGCATTAACTTTAATCAGCCACTTGTTCGCCCATCCCACCATCACCTGCAAGTTCCCCTCCAAGCCACACAGTACTCTGACTTGGAACTATATCGCCATTCCTTCACGGTTGCTGGGTGGAAATCCCAGAACTCCCTTCTAACAGCACTGTGGGTGAACCTGAACAATATGGACTGCATTGGTTTAAGAAAACAGCTCACCACAACCTTGTCAAGGGCAATTAGGGATGGGCAATAAATTCTGGTCTATCCAGCGGTGTCCACATCCAATGAATGAATTAAAACTGAGATGAATTAATATGCACCCCTTCATATCATTGATATGTGCCATTGGCAAACCACTTTCTTTGGTTGTTTATTTGTATTGCAGCTCACGAAGTCTAACATTACTCGTGGCAACCCAACTCTAATGTTAATGGCGGCAACTGTCTTACATTATAGGTGGTCACCATTCTCTATCATTATGGGCGGTGTCGCGACTCAGACCTAAATGGTGTCGTTCTTGGCACTAACAACTTCGCTGGTGTGTCTACCCTTACATTGCTGAGGGTGAACTTACACTAACATATTTTTTATGGAGACCCTGCTTCTAACATTACTGGTGCTTGTTGCGTTACCAAATTCACTGTTAGCAATTCTACAGAAATATTAAGAATATCGTGCCTTCTCTAACTCTTTTGGTGTTGATGTTCGTCTAACATTATTGGTGGTGATCTTTATACTACCATTGTATGTGGTTACAAGTAATCTAGCGTTAAATGCAATGGGTCTTCCTTGGCATAACTGGTCGTGTCCCCACTCTACTAATACTAGTGGTCATTTTACGCTAACACTATGGGTGATAATTTTACTGGTGTCTGTGCCGTTACAACTTTACTGTTGGTTACTCTACTGTAACGTTATGGGTAGTGAGACTACCCTTACATTACTGGTAACGACCCTCCTCGAACAATACTGGTGATAATCAATCTGGAAACACCATTGCTGGTGAACCTACACAAATAATATTTTGGCGACCCGACTCTAGCATTACTGCTGGTGATCCGACTCTAACATTATGGGTAGTTAGGTTATTCTAACATACTAGTGATGCCACAATGCTATATGTAATGGTGATGAATAATTCGCATCATTATTGGGTGATAATATGGATGCAGTGCTCGGCTGTCCGTCCAATGGAGAAAACGTGGGTCAGAAACTAAACACAGAGATGAACACAATAGCAAATTGGAAACAACCATGCTCAACCAGAAATATTAATTGTAGAGGACGAGGAAGTGAGTGCCGTAGGAGTGGAGTGTAGGGCGTGGTCAGTGCAGATGTCACATCAGCAGGTCTGAAGAATAACCAGCAGCAGTAGTGTCACCATGCATATGGTGGAATAACCCGAATAAGCAGTAATAATGTTACAGTGCAATTACAAACTGTAATGTTAGAATCAGGTCACCACCAATAATGTTACAGTAAGTTCACCACCAGTATTGTTACAATAATGGCACCACCAGTCATGCTAATTTAGGATTACTATCATTAACAGTAGTATAGGGATTACAACCAGTACCATTAGTGTAAGATCACCACCAGTTCTGATTTAAGGTTACACACCCCTGAAACCTTAACTGTTTTTCTCTCCACATATGATGCCTGACCTGCTGATTACTTCCAGCATTTTCTGTTTTCGTTTCACCATCAGTAATGTTAAAGTACAGTTACATACAGTAACGTTACAGTTGGGTCAGCAACCGTAATGTCCGTGAAAAGTGAGCAACAGGAACGTTAAAATCGGGCCAACGCCAGTAGATTAGGCTAGAATATCCACCATTGGTGTTAGAGTGGAGTTGTAGAGTTCAGTAATGTTACAATCAGGTCAGCACCAGGCCTGTTAGCTGATAATCACCACAAGTATTGCAAGAGTAAAGTCAATACTAGTAATGTTAGATTAGAATAACTACCAGCAAAGTTAGCGTGCGGTCAATACCAGTCATGTTAGTTTAGAATCACCACCAGCAATGTTAGAGTGAGGTCAATACCGGGAAGGCTGCATGTAGTGCTCAGAGTTGGATCAGTACCAGAGATATTCGAGTAAGATCAATACCAGAAATGCTAGATTAGAGTCACCACCACTAACGTTGGAGTAGGGTCATTCCCAGTGATGTTAAAATGTTAATAACATTGGTAATGTGGGAGAGAGTCATACGGGGACATTCGAATTATATAAAGATTTCAACGAATGAAGGTGAAGCTCCAGGAACATCAGATAGAGTCTGGGAGGGATGTTCCAATTGGACCGAACTGCCTCTGGGATTACTTTCCGTTTATTGAATTTAATAGGCGGAGTTTCATAGAAAGACCTCGACAGGTTTCCATTAGTGTCACGGGTGTATTGAAGAGGAAAATATCGCCTTGTTTGTTAAGTGAGTGTAACTAACGCTAATTATTTTCTGAAACAAAAACAAGAAATGCTGGAATCACTCAGCAGGTCTGGCAGCATCTGTGGAAAGAGAAGCAGAGTTAACGTTTCGGGTCAGCGACCCTTCTTTATTTTCTCACGGGGCACGAATTATTCTTTTAAGGGGATGGGTTAACGGATCAGAAGTGAACTGGATTCGGAATTATAAGGTCGGACAGGATTCAAATATTCTAACAAAAATGGTACTGCCAACAATACTACAGATAAATCACATTTACTACCCTTTTCTGGCAACTTTTGGTGTCCCTGGTAAGTCAATGTATTCTGTTATCTAATAGCTGTTGACTGTCCCATTGTTAATGATTGTGCAGCAGATTCCGATAATATCCTCATTACAGAATCATTTGTCCACCAGGATAGGGTGCTGAATATCAGCAGGAGTCCGATCTGTCTGCACTGCCGCTGAGGTGCTGTTTTGGTTGATAGATTGTGGGCACCAGGAGCTTAACTTTCATCCCTGTACTGACGGCGGGTGAAAATGATTTCCCTCCACTCCAACAGTTCCTAGATCGTAAACGACTTGTTGTTCAGTAGCCATAAAAATAATCTCACTTGCAACGTTGTTCCCAGTATACCGAAAGTTGTAAATTCCACCGACTGCAGCCACCTCCACACAAAAGGGGACGTTGAAAGATATTTTGAGAAATAATCACCATTCAGGGAGACACTTCCATCTCCTCTGCTGCAAAGAATCCTGGCGGATCCACCCGCTCCCATTCTGATATCAGCATCTCTATCAGAAAGATTATAAATAGTAAAAAACGCAGCGTTTCAGCCCAATGTGACTGGTTTTGGATCGGCTGAATGTTTTGTTTGAACCTATATCAATCCAGTAGTTATTTTGAAATTATATTGACTGCTATTGCCATCCTCTGCTGTTCCCGAGATTTTCCTCTCCAAGTACATCAAACAAACTAAGTGTAAAATTCCATCTACTGCTCCATGGGATGGCAGTGGTAACTCTTAAAACTGGGTCGGCGCATCACATGGTACAAGTCTCATGGCGGGATGATTTTAGCGCTCAGCACTGCAATGAAATATGTATTTGGATGCATGTAAGGTAATCCATTTATTTACTGACTGCCGAATGTGGATGAGCTATTGAACGATCCAAAGTTTCTCTTTAAAGTGATTTTTCCTCGAACTACCCCACCTTGGTTTGAACCATAGGGAGTGAACGGAGTCTCAATCCAGTGTCAGGGGCGATAGTCATGGAAATTAAATCGGGAGAGATGGATTTCATAACTTTGCTTTTACATTATCGACTGTTGTGGAACGACCTGTCGAACTGATTGCATTAGGAAGACGGTAGCAACTGTCAGTGAAGGTCACCGGAGGTAGTGATGTCGTGTCACACATGCCCAGTTAGTTCTGGGTGGAATCCGTCATAGTAAGACCTCTTTGTGTGTGTGTATAGATATATGTATATTTGTTCCATTTCAGTTCTTAAAACAAAACAAGTTTAGTTTGAATATCACTTGTAGCCCTGTAACTCTTAATAAGTAATGTTACATCGGCCAAATGCAATCCTCACCTCGCGGAGACATCACTGCCTGGCTGTCTATGGTGAGGGTCTCTCTCCGCTCTTATTATTTAATAAAAATAATAGGAACACATCTCAACAACAGTGAGATTTATCTGATGTGCCTCTTACTTGTTTTTTCTGCCTTTTATTGCAGCGAACCTACTGACAATTCTGATTCTCGCCAGAGGAAATTGCGGTCTTTCCAAATGTATCTCTGCCTACATGGTGGCGATGGCAGCAGCAGATCTAATGGTCATGATTTTCAATATAATCCTTCGACACATTTTTACATATCATTTCCCACATTCCTTCCTGTCCTATACTGCCGTTTGTAAGTTTATAATTTACATCAGCGCTACCAGCCTGCATATGTCTGTGTGGTTGACAACCTTATTCACATTTAACAGATTTGTAGCTATATGTTGTCAAAGGTTTAAAACAAAGTATTGCACAGTAAGAAATGTGGCTGTGGCTATAACAACAGTCTCTGTTCTAGTCTTTTCACACAGCGTCCCATTTTTCTATGCCTTTCAATCTGAATATATAATTAACAATATTGCTGGGGTTGTCAACCCAGACAGGAATTTTTTTCATCGCCTGCAGGAGTCGGGTTCTCCGGGTTACAAAGTATTTTAGTGGCTTGGATTCCTTTTTCTTTGATATTCTTGTTTAATTGTTTGACAGACAGACAGATTGTTGTTGCAAGTAGAGCGCGCAGGGAATTGCGGGATCACAGCAGCGAGAACCAGAGTGATCCAGAGATGGAAAGCCGAAGGAAAGCCATCATTTTACTATTCAGTGTATCCGGTAGTTATATCGTGCTGTGGCTGACAAATCTCGTTTGTTTTTTAACTACCGGACTAGTAAATACATCACATTACCGGGGCGATTATGCACATCCCGAGTACATCTTCGCTGAAACCAGATATATGCTCATGTATTTGAGTTCCTGTTCAAACACATGTATTTATGCAGCAACACAAACTAAATTCAGGGAAGAAATAAGGATGACGGTGAAATCTGTTTGGACCTTTAGGGTATTTGGTGAAACAAAGAACAAATGAAACGAACATTTCTTGTCCTAAAACGTGTTATAATTCCAGGCGGTGTTTCATTTTCGAATGGCCGTTTTTCTGCGAGGACAAAATCGGACTGTTGTTGTGAAACAGTACAGGTATCAGAACATATTTCTTTCACTGCATGCTGTCTGTATGATGTCGATTTCTTTTTCTGGATGAACATAATCACTTCCCGGTGCCGATTCAAAGTGGACAGTGATGATTGAACTTCAGCAGTGATGTAGAGTATATGGGGTGTCAGTGGTAACTGCCTTCGACCTCAGCTACTGGAATGAGAGGCTCAGGTTAATTAACAGATAACCTTTTCTTTATTGAATAAGCAAAGATTTACAATCATAGTCATTTTGCAATTCTGATGTAATTTTCTTTTGAATGGTGCAGGCTCTGGTCTCCTCATCAGACTCTGAACACCCCCAAACGTGAGCATGCACCCCCCACCCCCACCCCTCAGACCCTTGTCCTTCGTGCAATAGAACGGGCTCCTGTCTCCTAATAAGTATCTAATGATGGAAACAGTAGGAACCTGACTTGCTAATGTGACGTTAGAGAGCTATGTTCATATATATTTATTTAAACTCTCAACTGGTCATCAAAATGTTGGAATGTTGTCGCAGGAGAAAAATCTGTGCGACCCAATCAGTCCTAGTCGACGTTTACCCTCCACCCCGACAAATAGTTCCAATCACTTTACCATCTCTGTCTCAACGTATCTTTTGCCTATTTTTATTTGACCATCTTTTCAATATAATCTTGAATATTAATATAATTTCTATCTCTGTTCATTCTGCTGCCTCACAGCACTCCATATAAGAAAACCTCTCCTACCCTTAGTTCTGAACCTCTTACATTAAACCTTCAATCTGTGGCCGTGCTTTACAGATGCCTCAATGGGAACACTCTGCTTCTTTGCATCCTTTCATATTCCTGCATAACTTAAATCATCTGGTCTCACCAAAATATATCAAACTGCTCTCTTTGAACAAACTAGTGAATGTGTGGAAACTATTTAAAATGGCTAATTGACAGGTTTCTGTTGGGAGTGCTTCTATCCTTGCTTGTGTTGGAGAATGAGAGGAATGTATTTGAAAGCTTGTCGCTATCGGAATTATCAGGACATGTAGGAGCAAGTTCTAATAAAATACCTCCACACCCTCATTGATAGAAGGCAGAAAGGGTAGGAATAGCTTGAATCGAAAATCTTATGCTGGATGACCTTGGGATATCAGTGTGTGTGCAGAAGTGATGTGTTACCAGTGACACAATCGGCTTATAATGTCATGATGAAGATGATCTGATGAACAAATCCAAAACGTGGTCACTCAGGCTGATAAGATCACTCCATGAAATGGTTAATGTGTCTCTCGATAGCGAGAGTTTGTTTAAAATGAATTGATAGAGATCTGTGCAAATGATTAGATAGAGATAGATCTATGATCCTGATGACATGCTGTTTAGTGATGGGTGAAAATACTTTAACATTTCTCGGTATATTATTGTGCTAAACAGGAAGGTATAACTCTATTTAAGTCACAACTGAGCGGTTGGACCAGGTTGTAATGGTCATTTTCAGGATGAATTAATAAGACATTTTACATATGCCATGCCATTGTATTCACAACGTTCCTAGAATTTTAATCATTTGATAACTAGTTCTTTAAAGGAAAAAAAAATTGTCATATGTCATAACTTGCAATTGTAAGCAATGATACAGAAACAAGGAAATAACTAAGAATTCAATGTTTCACTTGGTAGAATTGGATTTAGATAGTTCAAAAGTGAAACTATCAGGAAGATAACGAACTGAGATTATAATATCTGTTACACCCATGGAGGAACAGCTGGCTCAGTGAGGGACACAATCACTATTGGTGAAGTATAAGTAGATGTTATTCTTTGTATAATTACATAACACAGAATTGTGTGGATTGTCACGAAGAGGCAGTGAGAGAAAATAATTTTATAAACCGGGCCTTTTGTAATGAGTATCATAATGAACTCAGAACGGTAAAACACTTGAATTCCCACGCAATCATCACCGTGTGTGAGTGTGATCTAACATTTTAATTGTGTATTTAAGTACTATTACGTGTGTACTGTGTGTTTAATAAACATGATATCTCACTTCAGTGTTCATGAAGCTTATTGAAATCGTCATGCTAATAATAACCTTAGCACTATAAATGTGAATGGGCGTCATTTATTAATTTTGATTACATTCCCCCCTTACCCATTACTTTTGCTGCTCGTCATTCAGAAGTTCAAAAAGCCAAACTCCACCTAATTCTATTTCCCCGTGGATCTCAGGCTCTACCAGTGCAGCTGATATCCAGCTTATGTGGAAAATGCCAGTGAATTACGAGCAGTTCTTTTTTTATACACATAATGGACACATTCTATTTTAGCGGTATCTGGGTGATCAGCAGGTTTACGGCAAGAGCCAGGCAGCAGGCAAAGGCTGTAATTCCATTGATTCTGTCAATCAGCAATGTACCTGCACCCAACTACAATCGTGAGACGCCGATTTGTCATCATTCACATCATCCAAAATCAACACGCAAAATAGAAAGCAAAGGCATAAAGAAGTTAACTGTTGCATTACTACGTCAATTTCATTCCCATATGGTTATGATACTACGCTCCCGGTCCTAATTAAAATGTTGTTGTGTTCCCTTGAGTGTCTTTGTTTCTAATTAAGTAGTTACTGTGTTTCCCTGACATTCCATGCCCTCTACTTGTTATTGAAGAGTATCTGTGTTCCCTTGTCACCTACTTCGATATACATGGTGTCTGTTGCATGCGCCCAATTTCTGAACTTCCAAAAATTCTGAACTGAACAGTTACTGTGTTCTCCTACATTTCCCTGTTCTCTATTTCTCTATTAAACCGTTAGCATGTTTTCTTAACTTATCCTGTCGTTTATTTCGAATTAAGCAGTGATTATGCTTCGCTAAATTCCCTTGCTCATTATTTCTAATTAAACAGGTACTATTTTCCTAAATCTCCCTGTCCTCTATTTCGAATTAAACAGTTACTGCACTCCTCTAAATCTCCCTGCTCTCTATTTCGAATTAAACATTTACTGTACACCCCTAAATCTCACTGTTGCTCTTGCTAATTAAAAAGCTACTGCAATCCCCGAAATCTGCCTGTTCCACATTTCTAATTAAACTGTTACTCTATTCCACTAAACTCTCGTTTATATTATTTCAAATTAAATTGTTGTTGCAATCCTCAACATCCCCTGTCCTTTATATCTATTTAACAGTTATACTATTCCCTGTGGACTGAGGAGGTAAAAGGGCAGATGCTATACCTCCTGTGATTGCTTGGTAAGCTAAATAAGAAGGAGTGACGTGTCAGGGGTGATGGACGAGTAGACCAGGATGCCATGGGGAGAATGGTCCCTTCTGAATGCTGAGAGGGAGAGGACCTGTTTGGTAGTAGCATCACCACTGAGGTGTCGGAAACGATGGATGATGAGCCTGTGGTTCAAGAGGCTGATGGGGTGGAAAGGGTGAACCAGGGGAACCCTATCCCGCTGCTGGGAGGGAAGGGAACTGGTGAGAGTAGAACTGCAGAAAATGGATGGATACATATGAAGGAATTTTCAACCACAATGGGGTAGGGGGAGGGGGGAGGGGAATGCGCAGTTGAGGAAAAATTAAAGCATATTAAAAGTGCTCTTATGGATGATGGCATCATCCGAACAGATGTGACAGAGATGGAGAAACTGGGAGCATGGAATGGAGTCCTTACAGGAGGCAGAGTGTGAGGAGGTTTAGTCAAATTAGTTGTGGGAGTAGGTGCACTCATAATGAACATTATTATACAGCCTATCCCCAGAAAGTAGAGAAAGGGAAGGGAAATGTGACGGTGCCAAGATGAGAGAAGTGTGGAAATTGGAACTGAAGTTGATGAAGTTTTCCATTTCGGGGCGAGAGCATGAAACGTCACTGATACAGTCCTTAATGTACCGAAAAACGAGTTGGGGGAGTGAGCGTGATTAAGACCATTAGAAGGAATGTTCAACATACCTCACAAAAAGACACGCAGAACAAGGTCCCGTACAGGTATCCATAGCAACACCTTTCATTTCGAGGAAGACCGTAGAATTGCAGGAAAAAATTATTCAATGTGAGGAGGAGGAGGACGGTGGTGCATGAGGACTGGTTGGGTCTCTGGTCAAGGAGAAAACCCAGTGGCCCCAAGCCGTCCTTGTGGGTGATGGAGGTGTAGAGAGACTGGACTTCCAAAAGAAAGAGTTACATCCAGGAAACATGGAAGTTTTTGCAATAGTGTAGGGCATCAGAAGAATCATGGATGTAATTTGGAAGAGACTGTACAAGGGGAGAAACATAGAACATAAGAACATAAGAACATAAGAACTAGGAGGAGGAGTAGGCCGGCCGGCCCCTCGTGCCTGCTCCGCCATTCAATAAGATCATGGCTGATCTTTTCGTGGACTCAGATCCACTTACCCGCATTCTCACCATATCCCTTAATTCCTTTATTATTCAAAAAGATATCTACCTTTGCTTTAAAAACGTTTACTGAAGAAGCGTCAACTACTTCACTGGGCAAGGAATTCCATAGATTAACAACCCTCTGGGTGAAGAAGTTCCTTCTTAATTCAGTCCTAAATCTGCTCCCTCTAATCTTGAGGCTATGCCCTCTTGTCCTAGCTTCACCTGCCAGTGGAAACATACTCTCTACTTGTATCTTATCTATTCCCTTCATGATTTTATATGTTTCTATAAGATCCCCCCTCATTCTTCTGAATTCCAATGAATATAATCCCAATCTACTCAGTCTCTCCTCATAAGCCAACCCCCTCAACTCCGGAATCAACCTAGTGAACCTCCTCTGCACCCTCTCCAGTGCCAGTATATCCTTTCTCAAGGAAGGAAACCAAAACTGCACACAGTACTCCAGGTGCAGCCTCACCAGTACCTTATACAGCTGCAACATAACCTCTCTGCTTTTAACCTCAATCCCTTTAGCAATGAAGGACAAAATTCCATTTGCCTTCCTAATTACTTGCTGTACCTGCAGACCAACCTTCTGCGATTCATGCACAAGGACACCCAGGTCCCTCTGCATAGCAGCATGCTGCAACTTTTTACCATTCAAGTAATAATCCTTTTTACTGTTACTCCTACCGAAATGAATGATTTCACATTTATTAACATTGTATTCCATCTGCCAGACCTTTGCCCACTCACTCAATGTATCTATGTTCCTCTGCAAAGTTTCACAGTCATCTGCACACTTTGCTCTGCCACTCATCTTAGTGTCATCTGCAAACTTTGACACCCTACACGTGGTCCCCAACTCCAAATCATCTATATAAACTGTAAATAATTGTGGTCCCAACACCGATCCCTGAGGCACACCACTAGTGACTGATTACCAACAAGAATAGCACTCATTTATCCCCACTCTCTGCTTCCTGGTAGTCAACCAATCCTCTATCCATGCTAACACTTTACCCCGAACGCCATGCATCCTTATCTTATGCAGCAGCCTCTTGTGTGGTACCTTGTCGAAGGCCTTTTGGAAATCTAGGTACACCACATCCACTGAGTCCCCATTGTCCACCTTGCTCGTAATGTCATCATAGAATTCCAAAAGATTTGTCAAGCATGACCTGTCCTTCATGAATCCATGCTGCGTCTGTCCAACGGGACAATTTCTATCGAGATGCCCTGCTATTTCTTCCTTGATAATAGACTCAAGCATCTTCCCCACTACAGAGGTTAAGCTAACCAGTTTATAATTCCCCATCTTTTGTCTACCTCCCTTTTTAAACAGTGGCATCACATCTGCTGTTTTCCAATCAGCTGGGACTACCCCAGAGTCCAGCGAATTTTGGAAAATTACCGCCAGCGCTCCTGCTATTTCTCCCGCCAGCTCTTTTAGTACCCTAGGATGCATTCCATCAGGGCCAGGAGACTTATCAATCCTTAGCTCCATTAGCTTGCCAACACTACCTCTTCCGTAATAATGATTGTTTCCAGGTCCTCGCCTACGTTCGTCTCTTTGTCAATTACTGGCATGTTATTAATGTCCTCCACTGTGAAGACCAATACAAAATACCTGTTCAATGCCTCGGCCATTTCATCATATCCCATAACTAAATTCCCCTTCTCATCCTCTAAAGGACCAATGTTTACTTTAGCCGCTCTTTTTCGTTTTATATATTTATAGAAACATTTGCTATCTGTCTTTATATTCTGTGCTAGTTTTTTCTCATGTTTTATCTTACTTTTCTTTATAGCTCCTTTTGTGGCTTTCTGTTGACCTTTAAAGTTTTCCCAATCTTCTAGTTTCATGCTGTTTTTGGCCACTTTGTATGCCTTCTCTTTCAATTTGATAGCCTCCCTTATTTCCTCAGACACCCATGGCAGATTACCCCTTTTCTTCCAGTCCTTCCTTTTCACTGGAATATACTTTTGCTGAGCACTTTAAAAAATTGCTTTGAAAGTCCTCCACTGCTCATCAACTGTCCAACCATAAAATCTTTGTTTCCAGTCTACTTTAGCCAAGTCCTCCCTCATTCTATTGTGGTCCCCCTTGTTCAAGCGCAGGACCCTGGTATTGGATTTTATCTTCACACTCTCCATCTGTATTCTAAATTCGACCATAGTGTTATCAATCCTTCCAAGAGGATCCCTAACTATGAGGTCATTAATTATTCCTGTCTCATTACACAGGACTAGATCTAGGATAGCTCACTCCCTTGTCGGTTCCATTACATACTGTTCAAGAAAACTATCACGGATACACTCAATGAACTCCTCCTCAAGGCCACCCTGACTGAGCTGGTTCGACCAATCTACATGTCGATTAAAATCCCCCATGATAATTGCCGTACCATTTTTACAGGCATTAGTTATTTCTTTGTTTATTGCCCGCCCCAATGTGATGTTATTGTTTGGTGGCCTATAGACTACGCCTATCAATGACTTTTTCTTCTTAGAGTTTCTAATTTCCACCCAAATAGATTCAACCTCATTCTCCATAGAACCTACATCATCTCTCAGCACCGCCCTGATGTCGTCCTTGAGTATCAGAGCTACACCACCTCCCTTACCTTCCTGTCTGTCCTTCTGAATAGTCTGGTACCGCTGGATATTTAACTCCCAGTTGAGACCAGCCTGTAACCATGTCTCCGTAATGGCTACCAAATCATATTCATTCACGATGATTTGTGCCGTTAACTCATCAACCTTATTACAAATGCTACGAGCATTCAGGTAAAGTGCCTTTATAAAGTCAAGCTAAGAAGAAAGACGTTCAGTGGGACACAAATATACAGTGGGGTTGACCAGGGATTGTTGTTGGGACCCCTGCTTTTCTTGATAGACGTTTATGACCTAGATTGGGTATGCAACTTGATAATTTGTGGATGAAACAAAACTTGGAATTAGTGTCAATTGTGAGGTTGATAGTGATAAACTTCAAGAGGATATAGGGCGGTGGAGTGGTGGAACAAGTGGCAGATGCAAGTTAATGCAGAAAAGTATGAAGTGATTCATTTTGGTATGAAGAATGAGGAGAGACAATATGAATTAAAGGATAGAATTCTAACGGGGTGTCGGACCAGAGGGACCTGGGGGATAAACATTGAAGGTTGCAGGGCAGGCTGAGAAAGTGATTGCTAAAGCATATGGGATGCAGGGCTTTATAAATCGGGGCATAGAGTATAAAAACAAAGACGTTATGATGACCATGTATAAAACACTTGTTCGGAGTCACCTGGAGTATTGTGTCCAGTTCTGGATACTGCACTTTTGGAAAGATATGAAGGCATTAGAGAAGGTGCAAAAACAATTGACGAGAATGATTGCAGGGATGAGGAAGTTTTGTGACGTGGAGAGGTTGGAGAAGTTGTCTGTTCTCCGTGAAAAGAAGATTAAGAGGAAAGTTGATAGAGGTGTTCTAAATCATGAGATATCTATACAGATTAGATAGGGGGAATGTGTCCCCACTGGCCAAATGATCCAGAACCAGAAGGCACTGATTTAAGGTGATTGGCAAAAGAAGCAGCAGCGGCATGAGGAAAAATATTTTTCCACAGCAGGTGGTTAGGATACGGAATGAACTGCCTGAGAGTGTGGTGCAAACAGATTCAATCGAGGCCTTCAAAAGAGAACTGGATCGTTATCTGAAGAGAAAGAGTAAAAATATGAGGTTACAGGGAAAAGAACGGAAGTGGGACTATGTTAGTCGCTCTTTCAGAGAGCGGGAATGGACATAACGGGCCAAATGGCCTCCTCTGTTGTAACCATTCTTTGATTCTATGATTTTATATTCAAAAGCATTCAGTTACAGCTGAATGCAGATATTTTCCAGTCCTTTGCCATTCAAACAATAATCTGTCTTTTTTAATAATTATTTGCCTTATCAAAATGGATGACTTCGCCACATTATATTACGTCTACCATGTTCTTGCCCACTCAACAACCCTGTCTACATTCCTTTTTAGCCTCTTGGCATCCTCCTCACTGCTTACGTTCCCACCCAACTTTGTATTGTCAGCACACTTGGGTACCTTACACTCAGACCTTTCATCTAAGTCATTGATATAGATTGCAAATAGCTGAGGCCCAAGTACTGATCCTTGCAGTGCCCTGCTAGATGCAGCCTGCCAGCTCTAAAAGTCCTGTTTATTACTACTCTCCTTTTTGTCGATTAACGAATCCTCAATCCTTGCTGATATAATACCTCCATTCCCATGGGTCCTACTTTTGTGCAATAAACTCATGTATGGCATCTTATGAATTGATTCTTGCAAACATATAAAAACTACATCTGCTGATTTCCCGTAAACCATCTTAGGAGTTACATCCTCAAAAAACTCAAACAGGTTTGTCAAATGCAATTTCCATTTCATTAATCCGTGTTGACTCTGCATAATCATATTATGCTTTGCCAAAATCCCTGTTACCACATTCCTTATAATAGATTCCAGCATTTTGTCTATGACTGATGTTAGGCTAACTAGTTTCTCACTTTCTCTCTTCTTTTTTTTTCAAATAGCCATGTTATGTTTGTTATGATTCAATCCTTGGAAATTGTCTAGAATATAGAATTATGATTCCACTAGACGTGACTTCTAATGTTATTCTATCTGACCTCCCATCTTCCATTCTCCATACAATTAGAATTACTGTTCCAGCCAGGTGGAGACGTGTGTCCAGTGGTGTTCAACAGCGATCTGTGCTGGTACCACTGTTGTTTGTGATATACATAAATGATTTGGAGGAAAGTATAGGTGGTATGATTAGCAAGTTTGCAGACGACACTAAGATTGGTGGAGTAGCAGATAGTGAAGGGGACTGTCAGAGAATACAGCAGAATATAGATAGATTGGAGAGTTGGGCAGAGAAATCGCAGATGGAGTTCAATCAGGGTAAATGCGAGGTGATGCATTTTGGAAGATCAAATTCAAGAGTGAACTATATAGTAAATGGAAAAGCCCTGGGAAAATTGATGTGCAGAGAGATTTGGGTGTTCAGGTCCATTGTTCCCTGAAGGTGGCAACGCAGGTCAATAGAGTGGTCAAGAAGGCATACGGCATGCTTTCCTTCATTGGACGGGGTATTGAGTACAAGGGTTGGCAGGTCATGTTACAGTTGTATAAGACTTTGGTTCGGCCACATTTGGAATACTGCGTGCAGTTCTGGTCGCCACATTACCAAAAGGATGTGAATGCTTTGAAGAGGGTGCAGAGGAGGTTCACCGGGATGTTGCCTGGTATGGAGGGCGCTAGCTATGAAGAGAGGTTGAGTAGATTCGGATTATTTTCATTAGAAAGACGGAGGTTGAGGGGGGACCTGATTGAGGTGTGCAAAATCATGAGTGGTATAGACAGGGTGGATAGCAAGAAGCTTTTTCCCAGAGTGGGGGATTCAATTACTAGGGGTCACGAGTTCAAAGTGAGAGGGGAAATGTTTAGTGGGGATATGCGTGGAAAGTTCTTTATGCAGAGGGTGGTGGGTGCCTGGAATGCGTTGCCAGCGGAGGTGGTAGACGTGGGCATGATAGCGCAATTTAAGATGTATCTAGACAGATACATAAATGGGCAGGAAGCAAAGAGATACAGACCCTTAGAAATAAGCGACATGTTTAGATAGAGGATCTGGATCGGCGCAGGCTTGGAGGGCCGAAGGGCCTGTTCCTGTGCTGTAATTTTCTTTGTTTTTGTTCTTTGTAAGGGGTATGGGTGGTTCACACAGTTCACTTCCCAACTGACCGCAATCGTGTTTTATTTAAAATAATTGAGTTAGCCCCAGAGTGTTTTACTCACCAACTAAACAGAGAGTGACAGATTTTATTGTAAGTTTAAAGCAGAAGTTTAAATAGTTAATGAGTAGCATTCATTTCCCGAAATAGTTGCAATAACATCCACGCAAGCATTCACTCTCACATGCACTCTTGAGAGAGGATATACAGAACATCAAGGGTGAGTTTCAAGGTGTGGTAGCTATGTGTGGTTTACGGTAAACCTGATGAATCTTCTTAGCAGAACAGACTCATTTAAAGATGCAGACCTCGGTTGTTTGTTGTCTTGACTTGTTGAGGTGTTGTTCATTTCTGGTGGTTAAGATTTCAGATTGATTGTGATGGGTCACTTTCAGTTCTCTGCTGCACCAAGTTGAAGTATAGAATTCACTGCAGGGCTCCTTCTTTGTTTTGGTTTTATCATTTCACAGCCCCCTGGCTCGACTACCTTCGATGATGTTGCTTTGATCTCCCCTCTCTCTCTCTCCATAGAACTGCCTTTTAAGGTAAATCCTCTCACATTAGCTTCTGTCAGGAGATGCATGGCCTTCTCCCGTGTTGTGACCACACAATGCAACAAGATATAGAAATCCATGGCCATCCCTTACTGTGTGCATTAATGAAATTCAGTGGCAACTTCACAGCTTTTGTGATTCAGAAGAATCCATTCCATTCAGGAATATCCCTTGATGTTTCAGGAATTTTGTAGTCGACCGCTCTTAGCCTGAAATGTATCTTTTTGTTTTCCTTAACAGAAAGTAAAGTAATGTTTGAATACACAGGCCAGGTCGGCTGATCTTCAGCGGCCATATTTGTAGTATTGCCCACATTATTCAAAATGTAAAGTCAATTGTAAAAGAGTCCACCTCGAATAAAGTTCATAACTTAAAAATAGCAATATGATATATCTTTACTGGAACTGACATTACCCAGAACGTTGCTGCTTATAAAGTAACTGGCATCAAGTCTCACTCAAGCATCACTCCTGTATCCATTTAACTGCATTGGCTCTCAGCCCAGCAACGTATAGATTTAAAAATCCATCCTCGTGTTTAAATCCCTGCATGGCATTGCCCCTGCCGACCTCTGTGACATTATGCAGTCCAATACACTTCAGAGATGTCTGATCTCTTGTGCATGCGAAAATTTCTTCACCCCGCCATTGGAAGGTTGATCTTTAGCTGTCCATTCTCCAACCTCTGAAATTTCCTACCTAAACTGTTCTACCTCACTCTCCTTTGGTAAATTCTGCTTAAAACCTATGGCTTTGTCCAATCTTTTGGTCAACTGACCTAATGTCGCTTTCTTTGGCTCAGTTTTGGCCCTGTATTTTTAATGTTCACGTGAGGTGCTTAGGGGCCTTTTACTAAGTTTATGGTGGTATGTAAATGATAGTTGCTGTTGGTGTAATGAACAGCCATTCTTGCCATTCCTCTCACCTATGTGAATCCAGAAGAGCTAGTGAATTTACACTGACCAATGGGGTTGGACTTGTAGTATTAACTCTCTCGCAATGAGCAGCTCTTATTGGCGCATTCCAACAGCCACATGCTTCCTGCTTGTTCCGTCCATTTGCAATGATCAATGGAGTTGAGCTGTACTGATTCCACTCGTGGTATTCAAGCAAAAAGGAAGATATGAACAGACTTTAAGAGAACAAATACACTGGTGAAATGCCAGACACGTGACAGATGAAATTCAATATAGAGATGTGTGAAGTAATACATTTTGGTAGAAATTGCGAGGGGAGACGAAATGATCAAAATGGTGCAGCTTTAAAGGTGTTACTGAGTCGGAGATATCAGGGGGTGTATGCATGCTAAAAGATTTCAGGACAGCCTAGCAAGGCTGTTACAAAACATATAGGATCCTTGGTTTTATTAACAGAAGAATAAAGTACAAAACCAAGGAAATTATGGTAATCACTTATAAAATACTGGTGATGCTTCAGCTTGAACATTATATGAAATTCTGGACATCACTCTTTAGGAAGGATGTCAAGGCCTTAGATGAGGCGCAGAAGAGAATTAATAGAATGGTACCAGCGATGAGGCTGTTCAAAGTGTGGAGGACTGGAGAAACTGGGATTGTTCTTCTTAACATAGAAAAGGCTAAGAGGGAAGCAACATACCAGAATCCAGGAAATCTGAAATAAAAGCATGAACTGTTGTAAATACTCCACACACCTCGCAGCATCTGTGGAGAGAGAAACAGAATTAATATTTAAGGTCAATGATCTTTTCTCTGAACAGGTTCTGATGAATGAACATCGATTTGATGGTTAAGAGGAGGTTTATCAGGTTTTCAAAATCTTGATTGGTTTTAATAGAGCAATCAGGAGAAACTGCTTGCAATGACAGAAGGGGATACAGTTGATACTGATTTAAAGAGATAGGCAAAAGGACTAGAGGTGACAAGAGAATTGCTTTTACATAGCGAGTTGTTGTGATCTGGAATATGCTTCCTGCAGGGTGGTGGAAGCACGTACAATAGTGATATTTAAAAGACAAATGGATATATACATATAGGAGAAAAACTCTACAGGGCTCTGGGGGAATAGGGAGTGGGACAAATTGAATTGATCTATCAAACAGGTGTCACATGCACGATGGACCAAATGGTCTCCTTCTGTACAGTATCATTCTATGATATTATGATCTCCACAATATGGCTAATTAAATGGAAATAAACAGTTCCTGTCAATTGACTCTTGATGATGAAGAGATAAGTAACGACGCAGATTTTGTTGGCCCCGCTTAATATCCCAACGCACACCTCGACAAACTCTAAGATTTTTTTTGCTTTTGATAAATCCAAGATTTTAGTCAGTGCCTTAATACCGAATGCCAATAAAAATTGTCTTTGAATTCTATTGACAACAATTTTCAGGGAACTGTTTGCCTCAGGGTTCCCACAACTCACAGGTTATATCGATCAGTTAGTGAACAAAATTTTGCAATTAGTTTTGCAACTGAGCCGATTAGAGGCCGTTGTCCGTTACTTCAATGACTATATTCCTCGATACGGGAACTATTGAAGAGCTTTTATGCCTTGTTGAGAGAAGGTCTGGCTCTACTTTAAATGTAAATGCAAAGAAGGCAAAGACCACAAAGTTCACTGTACAGGATCTGGAACCGATTTTCGAAAATGATGCACATAAATTCAGCGAAGATGAAATTATATCGTACCCTAGAATCTGATTTCCAGCTAATATCGCCTGGGTCAGTGAGGTGGGTCAGCTAGCCAAGACGTTTAAGATTACTTTAAAAGAGTGAGAGCGAAAATGGGACAGAAAAGTAAATCTCAAAGTAAAACATCCCCCTTTAGGCATGAAGGGTGAGGATGCTTTCATTATCTCAGCCGAGGCGGCCATCAATGGATGAGGGTTTATGACTCAAAGATGTTTTGATTGGTCCCTGGCTCCCTTGGTGATGTTACCTGAAGACAGGTTTTGCCACTGGTTACAATTCATACTTTGTAGTTACCACCTGCAATAGCTTAAGTTGGCATCTGAAACATCATCAATGAACAGGAGGAGGAATCGTTGGGCGTGATATAGGCACCTATATTCCTCTTCTGTGTATCTGGTGCATGCCTGCTGCAAATGAGAGGAGAAGGGGTGGGGTGTGGTGATGCTGTCCCTCCACCATTATAATGGCCAAGCCTTTCCCTGGTGAAGTGGGAAGAAACATCTTTGTGTGCAACATGCACAGATACTGTACTAACAAGGAAATGAAGGTTGGGGGCTGGTTTGGTGGTGTCTCTGAGTTGATGTTTCTCTTGGTGGAGGCCCATTTGGAAGGGTGCATGAGGAAGCTGCCAGTAATCCTTGTGCAGCTCTCATTTGATTCTCAGAGGGGCTGCCAACATGTTTATGGAGGCCCAACAAGGTAAGTAAATCTTTTCTCCGTACAGAAATTCATGAGAGTTTTGGGATTGGCTATAAACAGCATGCAGAGTCCCTCAGTTCCGGTGATGGTATCAGCACCTCTAAAGGTGAAGCATTCACACTTTCCAAGCACCATGAAACATTGAGACCAGGCACTCGAATTCTAGAGTGGATTAGATTCCATTCGTTTTTCACTGCAAACATGTTAATTTCCATATTATTCCTTCTCCATCTTTGGGAAATGTTATTTTATCTCTCTACCTTCGATGTGTAGCTTCTGTCCAATGATCAGTCGGGTTTTATGATGGATTCTGCACAACAACAAGATGGATCAGTACATCCGCAGAGGGAGGTGGACCCGTCACTATTCTATTCCTTTTTGATCTAATGATACTCATCTGACATTAGAACAAACATGCAATGGAGAAACTACAAAAAGACGACTGAGCAAAAGGTATTGAATGTCCCACCACCTCTCCCAAATATTAATAACAATAATCGAGATAGATCTTTGGGGAGAACATTTACCTTTTTGGTTCCAGTTCGCCTGTGGTAAATTAGGTCACCAAGTAATTCATCTACCATTCATTGGCCTGAAATCAGGAACGTCCCACACACTCACTGAGATCAGAGTAAGTGTCCAGAATATTCCCATTACAGGAGCTGATCCTAACTCTGTAGGTCCGTTAGCATCCTCTAGAGATGAAACCTGTATACTCTCGCTTACATTATAAATTTCCTCTATTTTGTCACATCAAACTTAGATTTGTTCTACCTTTGGTTTCTTAAATTGTTTTATTTCAGCTCACATTATGACCAGGCCCATCCTTCACATGCCATTTATTCCCTGACATCACCAATACAGGACTGTACTAGCGAGGAGAATGATGCCAAAGTGGTACAGCATTTTCAGTCACAAACATCAACCTTCATCTTGCTCACCTATTTCTAAGGGCATCAATGCTGTTCTGAAACATTTTCCTCCATCAGCTGCTGAATATATCTTTGCTACATCCAGCTTAAAAAATGTTGACGTTTCTTTGGTCAAATACAGCACGGAGTGGACGAATTTTGGGAGACTGTTCTTGTTGCATTGGTGTAGGGGCCAATGTCAGCACTTAATTGTGCTAATCCTACAAAGTGCCCTCCAGTGAGACCGCACTGGGAGAAGAACCTGGCCAAGTGACTCTGCATGACGGCGAGTGGGCGGATCTTATGTTACCTGTGGTGCGATTGTGTTCTGGCTCCCTTTGTGATGTCACCTGGATATATGTTTGAGCCGCTGGTTACAATTCATTCATTGTAGTTACCATAGGCTGGAGTTCGAGTTGGCTGCTGGCACTCTGAGTCAGTTTAGTTCATAAAAATAGGATAAAGAAAAGGGTAGAAAAGAGCAAGTTAATGTTAAAACAATTGAATCAAAAATGTTAATTACTAATATAGCGAATTGAAGCATCATCAGAATTCTGATTTATTCCAGGTCAGAGTCCTGACTGTAACCGGCTGTGAGAAGTTGAAGGACAGCTGCACAGTATCTCTAGGCATGTGGTGATTCTTCTCTTCCTCTGGCCTAATGTTAAGCCTTCCACTAGGATGAGGAGGGGAAGGGGTGAATCAGGAATTTCCATCCCACTGGGCATCCATGATAAATTTCATTAGACACATCAGAACACTTTACCAATCAGGAAAGTGACTTGACAGCATTGAAGAGGATTATTGAAGCAAGAGAGAATGGACCAATTAAAGGTGGAAGGGAGGTTAGGAAACATGTCTACTCACAAAGGGTGGATGAATTTTTGAACTCTTTTCCACAAACAGCAGTGCATGTTAGGTCAGTTGGTTGCGACTAGTGTATTGCTGGTGTGTGACATCAAACCCAGGTAACAGTCCACCCTCCTCCTCTGGATTTCTTTTTTAGATCTTCATAAGATACCTATGGATGTGAATGCACAGAGTGTAGTTAATAAGACTGGTGAGGTAGAGGCGCATGTTGCCATGTGGAAATATGATGTCATGGACATGATTGAGATTGTCTCAAGGAAGGGCAGGATTTGCTATTAATTATTCCTGGATATAAGGTGTACAGGAAAGACAGGAAAGGAAAAGTGCTGGGGAAGGGTGGGGTGGGGGGGGTGGGGGGGTGGGTCAATGACTAAGGAGAACATTGCAGTGCTGGAGAAAAATATGTCCCAGAGGGTCGAGAACAGAATCAATTTGTCTGGAGCTAAGGAACAAAAAAGGGCTGGTTACATTGCTCGGTGTTATCTATAGGCCACCAGCTAGTGGGACGGACATGGAGGAACAAATTTACAAGGAAATTACAGAGAGGTGCAAAATTATAGTGTAGTTATAATGGGGGACTTTAATTATCCAAACATAGACTTGGAATAGTAGTTTAAAGGGAAGTGAGGGGCAAGATTTTCTTGAGTGTGTTCAGGAAAAGAAATCTACAACCGTACGTTGTTTGTCCAATGAGGAAGAAGACACTGCCAGACCTGGGTCTTGGGAATGAGGTGGGCCAATTGGATCAAGTATCAGTAGGGGGGGGGGGGCATTTCGGGGATAGTGATCATTGTACATAAGATTTAAGCTCACTATGGAAAAGAACAAAGAACAATCAAGAGTAAGAATAATTAACTGGGGGAAGGCTAACTTCAATGAGATGAGAATGCAGCTGGGGTGAATAAATTGGAGTCAAAGGCTGGCAGGAAAACTGGTAGATGTACAATCTTCTAAGAAGAGATCGTTCGGCACAGTCAAGGTGTGTTCCTTCGAAAGGGAAAAGTAAGGCAAACAACTCCAGAGCACAAAATAGGATGACAAAAGAGGCAGAAATTAAGATAAAGAATAAAAAGAGTGCTAATGACAGATGCCAGGTCGAACATACTATTGAGAACCAGGCTGAATATATAAAGTCGAGAGTGGAAGCGAACATTTAAAAATAGAAGCAAAGAGAGAGCATGAAAAGAGACTGGCAGCTAGCAGTAAAGGAAATCCCAACATTTTCTATAGGCATATAAATAGTAAAAGGTTGGTGAAAGGAGGAGTGGGACCGATTAGGGACCAGAAAGGGGATTTACACATGGAGGCACAGTGCATAACGGAGGTTTTAAATGAGTACTTTGCATCTGTCTTTGTCAATGAAGATGATGCAACACAGTCAATGTTGAAAGAGGAGGTAAGGCAGACACTGGAGAATTGATAAAGAATAAGTATTAGACACTGTAGAACTTAAAAAGGATATAGACAAGTTGGTGAAATGGGCAAACAGGTGGCAGATGAAGTTCAATGCAGGGAAATATAAAAGTGTATAAAGCAACAGGGCTGGATGCGATGCATCCAAAGATAGTGAGGGAACTGAGGGTGGAAATTGCAGAGGCACTGGCAATAACTTTTCAGTCTTCCTTCGAGTCGGGAGTGGTGCCAGAGGACTGTAGAATTCAAAAATTTACTATCTTGCTCAAACAAATGTGTAAAGATAATCTGAGGAACTACATGCCAGTCAGTTTAACATCGGTGGTGGTAAAACTTTTAGAAAAAATAATTCAGGGTAAAATGAATAGTCAGATGGACAAATGCGAGTTAATTAAGGAAAGCCAGCATGGATTTCATAAGGAAAAATAATATTTAACTAACTAGCTGGAATTTTTTGAGGAGTTAAAAGAGAGGGTTGATGAGGGTAATGCAGTTGATGTGGTGTACATGGACTTTCAAAAGGTGTTTGATACAACAGACTTGTGAGCAAACCTGTCGCTCATGGAATAAAAGGGACGTTAGGAACATGGATACGAAATTGACTGAGTGACAGGAAACAAAGAGTAGTGGTTAATGGATGTTTTTTTCGGGCTGGAGGAAGGTTTTTAGTGGAGCTCCCCAGGGATCAGTGTTGGGACACTTGCTTTTCCTGATCTTTATTAATGACATATACCTTGTTGTAGAGGGCACAATCTCAAAGTTTGCTGATGATACGAAACATGCAAGCATTGTGAACTGTGAGGAGGATAGTGTAGAACTTCGAAAGAACATAAACAAGTTGGTGGAATGGGAAGACAGGTGGCAGATGAAGATCAATGCAAAGAAATGTGAAGTGATTCTCTTTGGTAGGAAGAACATGGAGAGACAATATAGAATGAAGGGTGCAATTCTAAACGGGGTACAGGAGCAGAGGGACCTAGGTGAATTTCTGCATAAGTCAGTTTGAGAGAGTGGTTAATAAAGCACACAGTATCCTGGGTTATATTAATAGGAGTTTAAAGTCAAAGAGCAAGGAAGTATGACCTAGTAGTTGAGGGGCAGTGTATGTATGTGTCTGTATCTGTCTGAGTGAATGGGTGTGTACGAAGGTGAGTGTGCATACATATATAAGTGAGTGGGTCAGCAAATGTGTGTCGGTCTGTGTATGTGAGTAAGTGGGTGCTTATAACTTCAAAAAAAGGGGCGCAACAGTTGCCTTCCAGCTCCAGCAACCCGGGTTCGGTTCTGCATACTGCCTGTGTGGAGTTTGCAAATTCTCCCTGTGAACACGTGCGTTTCCTCCGGGTGCTCCAGTTCCCCCACCCCACCCCACATGCCAAAGACTTGTGGGTTGTTAGATAAATTGGCCATTGTAAATTGCCCATAGTAGGTGGTATGAGAATTGAGGGAAGGTGGGGATGTGAGAGGGAAATGGTATTAAAGTAGGATTAGTATAAATGGACGGTTGATGGTTGGTGCAGACTCATTGGGCCGAAGGGCCTGTTTCAGTGCTGTAATTCTCGAAGTTATGTTGAATTGTATAAGACACTAATTTGACCTCAGCCGGAGTATTGCATCCTATTCTGGGCGCTGCACCTGAGGAAAGACATGAAAGCATTAGAGAGAGTACAGAAAATATTCATGAGAATGGTTCCAGGGATGAGGAATTTTAGTTATGAAGATAGATTGGAGAAGTTAGATTTGTTTTCCTTAGAAAAGAGAAGGCTGAGAGGTGCTTTGATCGAGGTATTCAAAATCATGATGGGTCTGGACAGAGTAGATAGAGAGAAACTGTTCCCACTCGTGTAAGAATTGAGAACGAGAGGGCACAGATTTAAAGTATTGGTAAGAGAAGCAAAAGAGAAATGAGGAAAAAAACTTTTCACACAGTGAGTGGTTAAGTTCTAGAATGCGCTGCCTGAACATATGATGGAGGCCGTTTAATGCAAGCATTGAAAAGGGAATTAGACAGTTCAATGAAAAGGAAGAATGTGCAGGATTACGGGGAGAAGGCAGGGGAATGGAACTGAAGGAGGTGCTCTTTCAGAGAGCCAGTGTGAGCACCATGGGCTGAATGGCCTCTTTCTGCACTGTAATGATTCTCTGATATCTGAAGACCAGCACTGTCCTTTAGTCTCCATTTATTTCCAGACATTTTCATGACTGTCAAAAAGAAAAAAAGTGATGCTAAAGAGGTCGGATATGTCCAGTTACAATCATCAACGAGGATTTTCTCATTTATCTCTAAAAGCACCAACACTGCAATTGAAATATTTTCATCAATCAACTGCAGACGATCTCTTTGCTGAATCCTGCTTCAAAAAATCAGTTTGCCCTGTCTTTATTCAATGGAGCAAGAGGTGGACCAGTGGTGTGACTCGCATTGAATTGTGAAAATTCTCATTGCTAGAGCTGGAACATAGGGAGCAATGTGGGCCTTGCCTCAAGGATTGAAACAAAAAATGGCCAAGTGGTGGGGGAGAAATGTAAAGTGACTTCACAGCACAAGCAGGTGCGGAGGAGTAAGCATAAATGTAAATTTTAACGGTCACCTCCCTGCAAATTAAATTGTATCAAGTTATTATTAAAGCAATTATCAAGTGATTAAAATAAAAGCAAAATACTATGGAAGTTGAAAATCTGAAATGAAACCAGAAAGTGCTGGAAACACTCAGCAGGTCTGGCAGCATCTATGGAGAGCGAAGCAGAGTTAACATTTCAGACAGTAACCTTTCATTAAAACTGACAAAGGTTGGAAATGTTCGAGGTTTTGAAAAAGTGAACGGGGGTGGGGGGAAGAAGAAAGAAGAACAAAAGGTTCAGTCCAGACACAATGAGACAACTGAAGTTACTGCTGAACTCCAGACCCAGACTGTGTGGAAATATGTACGTTTCAAGGAACATACAAACGTATGTATTAGGAGCAGGAGTAGTCCATTCGGCCCACTTCATGCCCACTCCGCCAGTTGATAAGATCATGGATGATCTGATTGTGGCCTCAACTCCACTTTCCAGCATACTGCCAGACTCTTTGACTCCCTTGTTAGTCAAGGATTTTTCTACCTCTGCCTTAAAAGTATTCAATGACCTGCCTCTACCGCCCTCTGGGGAAAACAATCCCAAAGGCTCCCAACATTCTGAGAGAAAACATTTCGTCTTAGCTCCATTTTAAATGGATGACCCCTTACTTTTAAACTGTGTCCCAGAGCTCTAGTCTTTCCCACAAGGGGAAGCATCCTTTCAGCATTCACCCTGTCAAGGCTGCTCAGGATCGTAAATGTTTCAATAAGATCACCTCCCATTCTTCTAAATTCCAATGGATACAGACCAAACCTTTCCAAACTTTCCTCATAAGTTAACTACGGCCACAAAAAACCGCCTCCACCTCCCCACCACCACCCCCACCCCTCCCATCCCAGATATCAGTCGAGGGGACCTTCTCTGCAATGCCTCTAATGCATTTATATCTAACGGCAAATAAGGAAACCAAAACTGTACACCGTATTCCAGATGTGGTCTCACCAATACCCTATACAATTGTTGCAAAACATCCCTACATTTATCTTCTATTCCCCTGGCAATAAACGTCAACATTCCATTTGCCTCCTAATCTACATACCAACCTTTTGTGATTTATGTACCAGGACACCCAGATTGCTTTATACCTTCGAGTTCTGCAATCTCTCTCCGTTCAAATAATATGCTGTTTCACTATTCTTCCTGCCAAAGTGGAAAACATTCTTTCTCTGGGTCTCCAGGCAAGTCAGGTCTGAGTTTCAAAATGCCTGCTCTTTGCCCAACTCACTGGTTTTTAAAAATCCAAAGTGAAAGAAAAGCTTTCCTGAGCCTATCATGTGACCAAACTGTCTCCAATGTCGTTCAAAGTGTTGCTTTGAGAAGGTCAGACCCCTCGCTGACTACGTTTAAACTGCATGCTTCGTCTGTTCATGCATACAAAGTCAACATCTAAAAATTCCAGCTATTTGTCGATGTCCAAAGCTACTGAAAATCCTTTTCTCAGTTTTTAAAACACACAAAATTCTTAGATTTTAGCACAAAGATTAAATCTTTTGTAACACCTCCACCCTTGGTGAAATGAAACACCATGCTTGATTGCATTTCATTAGAATGTGAAAATAGGAGTTGAAAACATTTTAAAAATCGCACTCATGCCCCTCACTCACTCGACTGGTAGTTAATACAACTACACATTGAATCATTCGTACTCAAGCAACTCAACAATGTTAAATTATAGACAGTCCATCTGTGAGAACATTGTTCTTTTCCCGAAATGTTTACAGTCTTCAAGCGGCAAGGCTGGAACAACAAACTCCACTGGAACACTTTGGCATCATGGGTTTCAAACCCCTCGACGAAGGTTAATGGGTTATGGTCAGTTTTTATCAATGTTGTTTGTAGTCGTGGTGGACATACAGTTCAACATGATTAACAGCTAGCTCTAAACCTAACACTCTTTTTCCACAGTGGAATACTTTTTTGTTGGTGCTTCAATTCTTTTGAAAAATTACTTTGCTGGCTATTCTCTGCCTGATTCGTCATCTTGTAATAGGACTGCACCGACCCCCAGGTCATTAGCATCAATCACTACCTTGAAGGGCTTTGTAAAATTTGAAGCAGCCAACACTGATTCACTAGTCAAAACTGCCTTTAGCTTTTCAAAAGATGCCTGGCATTCCCCTGACCATGCTACCTTTGTTTCCTTTTTCTGTAGCAAATAAGTTAGTGGAGCGGCCACAGCACTGAAATTTGGTGCAAACTTTCTGCAGAAACCATACATCCCCAAACCCCTCATGATTTCACTCTTAGTATTAGGGATAGGAACCTCCACTAAGTCTTCTGCTTTTTCCACTTGTGGCAACACTTGCACCACTGTATGGCCGAGGTGGGTCATGCTTGCTTCTGTGAATTCACTTTTTGCCAGATTTGCCAATGAATTAGCTTCCTTTTCAGATCCATAGCTTCTAGCTGTTTTAAGTGTTCTTTCCGAGTGTTGCTGCAGAACCATAGAACCATAGGAAAGTTACAGCACAGAAGGAGACCATTCAGCCCATCGTGTCTGTGCCAACAGAAAAAGAAAAAGACACTATCCGCTCTACCTAATCCTACCTTCCAGCACCTGGTCTGTAGCCTTGCAGGTTACAGCACTTCAGGTCCATGTCCAGCTAACTTTAAAATAAATTGAGGGTTTCTGACTCCACCACCGGTCGGGCAGTGAATTCCAGGCACCCACTACCCTCCTGGTGAAAAAGTTTTTCCTGATATCCCCTCCAATCCTTCTACAAATCACCTGAAATCTATGCCCCCCTGGCAGTTGACCTCTACGCTAGGTAAAGCAGATCCTTCCTGTCTACTCTATCTGGACCCCTTATAATTTGTTCCAACTGAATTAAGTCGCCCCTCAGCCTCATCTGTTCAAGAAAACAACCCTAGCTGATCCAAAATTTCCCCATAGCTGCGACTTTCAAACGCTGGTAACATTCTTGTAAATCTCCTCTGCAGTGTCTCCAGAGGAATTCTGTCCCATCTGACCAGAACTGTATGCAAAACTGCAGCTATCGCATAACCAGAGTTTTATACAGTTCCAGCATTACATTCCTGCATTTGTATTCTATACCTCGGCCAATAAAGGAGAACATCCCATATGCCTCCTTCACCACTCTATCTACCTGTCCTGCCACCTTCAGGGACCTGTGGACATGCACTCCAAGGTCTCTCACTTCTTTCAACCCTCTCAATTTCCTGCCGTGTTTGTGTATTCCCTTGCTTTGTTTGCTCTCCCTAAATGAGTTACCTCACACTTTTCCAGATTGAATTCCATTTGCCACTTTTCCGCTCACTCAAACAAGCCAGTGATATCATTCTGGAGTCTACAGCTATCAACTTCACTATCGACTACACGACCAATTTTTGTGACATCTGCACATTTCCCAATAATGCCTCCGGCATTTAAGTCCAAATCATTAATATATACCACAAACAGCAAGGGACTCAACACGGAGCCCTGTTGAACGCTACTGGAAACCGCTTTCCACTCGCAAACCATCGGCAAATATCCTTTGTTTCCCGTCCCTGAGCCAACTTTCGATCCAGCTTGCCACATTCCATTGTATCCCATGGGCTTTCATTTTTCTGACCAGTCTGCCATGTGGGACCTTGTCAAATGCCGGAGTAAAATCCATGTAGACCACATCCACTGCACTAACCTCTTCAAGCTTCCCTGTCACTTCCTCAAAAAATTCAATCGAGTTAGTAAGACATGACCTTTCCTTAACAAATTCATGCTGACTATCCCTGATAAATCTGTGCCTTTCTCACTGTCAGCTTATCCCTGTGTCTCAAAATTGAATCTAATAATTTATCCACCACCGAGGTCAGGCTGATCGGCCTATAATTATTTGGCCTGTCCCTCACACCCTTTTTAACCAATGGTACAACTCTTGCAGACCTCCAATCCTCTAGTATCTCACCTGTATCCAGTGAGGATTTGACGATGATCCTCAGAGCATCCGTTATTTTCTCGCTGGCTTCCTTTGACAACCTCGGATACAATCCATTCTGCCCTGGTGATTTATCCACTTTCAAGGATGTTAGACCCTCTCGTACTTCCTCCCTCATTATGCTTATCATATCTAATATTTCACACTGCTCCTGGTTAACTACAATGTTTGTGTCATCCAACTCCTTTGCGAAGACAAAGACAAAAGAACTCATAAAGAACACATCACATCATCAGTGTCGACACATAAGTTCCCTTGTACATCTCTGATAGGCCCTATCCTTTCCTAAGTTATCCTCTTGCACTTAATGCACTGATAAAACACCTTTAGGTTTTACTTGATTTTGCCTGCCAATAATTGTTCATGTCCTTCCTTTGCTTTCCTAATTTCCTCTTTTATTTCACCCCTGCACTTTCTACACTCCTGTAGCCTTTCTACAATATTAAGTTTTTTTGTGACCTCCATAAGCTTTCTTTTTCTGCTTAATCTTATCCTATATGCTTCTAGATACCCAGAGAGCGATTGAGTTGGCCGTACCACCCTTTATCTTGTTTGGGACGTGCCGAGCGAATCTCACTTTTGAATGCCTCCCACTGATTTGCCACGGATTTTCCTTCAAGTAGCTGTATCCAGCCCATTTTGGGCACTGCAGCCTCACAAATCCATCGACCCAGGTTCGGTTCTGGGTACTGCCTGTGCTGAGTTTGCAAGTTCTCCATGTGTTTGTGTGGGTTTCCGTTGGGTGCTCCGGTTTCCTCCCACAGCCAAAGACTTGCATTTTGAAAGGTAAATTGGCCATTATAAATTGCCCCTAGTGTCGGTAGGTGGTAGGAGAATTGTGGGGATGTGGTAGGAAATATGGGATTAATGTAGGATTGCTCTTAATGGGTGGTTGTTGGTCAACACAGACTCAGTGGGCCTGTTTCAGTGCTGTATTTCTAAACTAAACTAAACACTTTCGCCAAATCACCTTGCAGCTTTGAAAAAGGTCACCAGCTCCAAAATGGTAACCCATTGCTATTCCATCCACTTCTTCAGATTGATTATTGAAGACTAAAGCTGGAATTGTGCCCCCTCTCGTTGGTCTTGTTACGTGCCAGTTAAAAGATTTCTCTTGAATGCAGTTCAAGAATTTTGTGCCCTCCGTGCCCTTCACACTGTTTGTCTTCCAGTCGACATTAGGGTAGTTGAAATCCCCAACTATTATTGCCCTCTTGTTTTTGCAATCATACCTGTGCCTAAATATTTGTTCTTCTATCTCCGTCTCTCTATTTGGTTGTCGATAGTCCATTCCTCGTAGTGTGGTTGCCCCTTTAGTATTTCTGAGCTCAACCCATATGGCCTCACTGGACGTTTCATTGAGAATATCATCCCTCCTCACAGCTGTTATTGATTCCTTTAACCATTAATGCTGCACCACTTCCAAGTTTCCTTCCAAACCACATACATTTCTTTCACTGTTGCTGGGATAAAATATAAGAGCTCACTTCCTAACAGGACTGTGAACAGAACTTCGCAAATGGTCAGCAGCTGTTCAAAACGGAGCTCACTACCTGCTCCTCATCGACAATTGAAATGGGCAACATGGGCGGCAAAGTGGCGCAGTGGTTAGCACCGCAGCCTCACAGCTCCAGCGACCCGCATTCAATTCTGGGTAAATTGCCCCTAGTATAGGTAGGTGGTAGGAGTATATAGGGACAGGTGGGGCTGTGGTAGGAATATGGGATTAGTATAAATGGGTGTTTGATGGTCGGCACAGACTCGGTGGGCCGAAGGGCCTGTTTCAGTGCTGTATCTCTAAAACTAAAACTAAATTATTCATCCCTCCACCTGCACTGGGAGGTAACCACACAACCCAACCGCCTCCCATCAATCCCAGACAATTCCTTACTCAGGAGTTAAAGGAGGGAATGTAGGATGTGTCTGATGTTTCCACTGTTATCTTTCAGGATACCAAAACTCAGCTTTCTTACAACAGAATCTCCACAACTGAGGATAATACTTGGATTCACAGCACAGGATATTTCATGCACCTGTTGCACTGTACGGGCTCAGTAAAAATAATACGACCGAATTTTGCTATTTGAACCTTATTAAAGTGCAGCTAACTGTGTTGCCAGGGTTTTCTTTTTTGATTTATTAAAGTAGTGACAGGTGCCACAGACTATCCCATTACAAACTGTCAGGATAACTTTTGCGAATTTCTGTAATACCGTTAAGCATTAGTATTCTCGTTCTGTTCTTCAACGCTGAAGTAAATGTCCTGACAGGAGTATCCCTCTTCTAATTTCACATGTTGTCTCTCGTGGTGATTGAACTCCGTGTCACAGTGATGAATTCAATTCAGTATCTGGGGCATAAGAGCTGAAATGTCACACTGATCAGTGTCGAGTTCGGACAGTTTCCTCCATTCGAAAACTTATCATGTTACAAGATCCCGGTTACATTTGTCAATGAGGAATGGTGCCTGACAGTGAGACCCACACTGGCAATATTCACACCAAGCTTCCCGGAATGATACCAATGTGAACCATCGCAGGACCTCTGTTTCTGCACCAAGTGAAACCTTACTGATGAATTTAACTTCTGTGCCCGATACCAGTATTTCGAATATAAATGTGTATATACGTATTACCCACATTCACGACACCACTGCTGAAACCCATCATTGTAATCTTTGAAACCTGAACTTGAAATGTGCTGATTTTGCAGGAATAAGTTATGTTTACTCAATGAATGAAGAGTGAAGAAAGAATGTAATTCTGACATCAAACGTGTGCTACAAAATGGAAGAACAGTGCGCAAAAGAGCTCATCCAATTTTCACATTACCGAAAAGAAGGACCTTGTACGGTAGGAAATGAGTTGAAATTGAGCTTCAGATGTGAACAAGCTTCATTTAATGTTATCCACATTTCCTAACCAATCTCAAAATTACTGGCCAGAGAGATTTCAACACATTCTTCAGTTCATCTCTGAATTTTCTCTGGGTTGCTACATAAATACATGTGGCGATATATTCAGGGGCTGTGCGGTCACCACGGTAATAATTGATGTTTGCCAGCCTGGTCGACACGAAACTCACGGCAGCTGTCAACCAGAACAGTATAAAACAGCCCGATACAGTGAACAATAAAATAATGGATTTCCTTCGGTTCTCCATTTCTGAATCACTGAGATTCTCACTCCTGTTACCCTGGAGTTTCCTGCGGATTCTATTGGCCACTAAAATACGTCCAATGGTTGAACAATTAAATGAAGCAATTAAAGTAAAAGGAAGCCAAACGAGCCAGGCGCTGTGAAACCAGACCCACGCTGTACCGAGTGGTGAGGAAAAAAAATCCACATTTGGCCGACAGCCCCACTGCACCTTGTTAATTGTTTGCTGAGGTTCATGTGCAAATAAAAAGGGGATGTTCTTGAACAAACTCAAGAAACAGAACACTGTTATAACCACGCCTACAGTTCTTGCTGTGCAATATCTTACCTTAAACTTCTGGAAGCAGACAGCTACAAAACGGTCAAATGTGAAGGAGACTGTGAACCAAACAGACAAATCAAAGGTGATAGTTGTCATGTATATAACAATCCTACACACGGGGGTGTAAGACAGGAATGAAAGTTGAAAGCGATAACTGAAAATATGATACACCATTACATTGATAATCATGACCAGGAGATCTGCTGCTGCCATGGACACCATATAAATAGAAATACATTTGGAAAGGCCGCAGTTTCTTCGGGAGAGAATCACAATCACCACAAAGTTCACTGTAAGAAAGAGAGACGAGATAAATAACGATTTAGTGGCTGTTTGAAATATATATGGGGCTTTCTCTTAACAGCATTTTACTCCATTCAGTATGATTATATAAGATTAGCTTTGAAGCAATGTCCTGGGAAACCTGACCATATATTTTAATGAGCTGTTGTCGCACTCGCTCTGCACGGGTGACACGTGATTCTTTCGATCGGATCTTGAAAAAACATTATAACATCAGTAAGTCTTTCAGATTAATGGAAACAGAGAAAGTGTGGATACCCGGTTCTCGAGTTTGCTCCGGTAACCACCGGCTGTGTAATGCTGACATCGGAGAAGCATGTTATCTTATTCAAAATGCAGTATAAACAAAGTGACAGTTAACACGGATTACGAACAAATAGTTGATAATGGCTCACCAAGGACACCCAGGCCTGCGAGAATGGGGGAGTAAATGTCTTTCATCAGCAGAATAACTGGTTTCCCCATTTTATGAAAATGGATGGTAATTGTTCGGAGCTGAAAGATTGGTACAATTCTGAGCTTGTGCAAGGGAACCTGTATTTATATTCGCTTCAATCCTCCAAGGAGTTAATCAGCTTTAATCATAATTAACATTGGTGGCAGTCATTTCATAAATAAACTCGGTCAGTTGCTTTCTGACATTTCAGAATTAGGGAAAAGATTAACACTAAGGCAATTTTAAAAAGACAGAATTAAAACATTATTTACAAATTGAACGACTGTAGATGCTATTCCCACAGGACCAGCCAACGTCGCTCGCTTTGCACGAATTGTCCTGACACTGACCTTCACTCTAACCTATTGATTCAACACCTGCAGATCAGGCAGTAGAAGAACTACTGCAATATTTGTGATAAAAATGGTCCTGCAGTAATACAGGGGAGTATAGTTTTCTGAGACTAGTGGGACCAGTACATGTAAACAGAGGTCTACCTGCTTATCCTTGTTAGAGTTACACCACATTCACAATAGAGGTGGCCATATGCCTCCAGAACTAGTGGTACCCTTCGATTATGCTTGAGGTGAGCAGGATGTCTCTGTAATAGTGGTGTGACATCACTTACTCTAGAGGTGACCAAGTTCCTTTCATACTAATAACGCCTATGATTACAGTAAACGTGTCCATCTTCCTCTGAACTAGTAGCACCTACACTGACAGGAAATGTGACCATCCTGCTCCAATACTAGTGGTTCCCTATACTGACAATGGAGATAAAAACCATTGTCTGATACTCAGGATTCCCTTTATTTAATGTAGAGGTGGCCAATGGTGGTAACCTTACACTTATGTAAGGTATGTGATTATCTATAATTGCAATGGAGGTAACAGTTCTCCTCCGTTACCAATGGTTCCCTGCACTGCACTGCACTGCTCTGCTACTCAATGTGATCATTGCTGATCCTTTCCCTCAACTCCGCTTTTATGTCCACACCCTATAGTTCTACTCCATGAAAGGCTATGAATGTGTCTATCTCAGCATTAAAATATTTTTTTCAAGGATGGCGCATCCACTTTCCTCTGGGGTACACAATTCCAACGATTCACTACCCTTTGAGCGAAGAAATGTCCCTTCAACACAGTCCTAATCTTAACCCTAGCCCTAAACCCTTATCCTGAGACTGTGGCCCCACATGTTCTGGATTCTCCAGGATTACAATTCACAGCGTTTAGTCTAACAAACCTGTTCAGATTCTTGCCGTGTATTCACTATAGCCTCTGATCACCCCCTCTCTGATACTGAGCGTTCTGTACTCAGCAAAGGTCTCAGTTTTATCCCCTTACGCCCCCACCTCAATGAATTTCGCGCTCGGCATGACGTTGAGCTCTTCTTCCGTCGCCTCCACCTCCGGGCTCACTTCTTTGACCAGGAGCCCTCCCCCTGACCAGCAGGCCCATTCACCCGCCTCCAGCATTCTCCATCTACCTGGGCCCCTCCCCCTGGCCTCTTACCCACTCTTGATCTCTTCATTGAAAACTGTCGGCGAGACATTGGTCATCTCAATTTCTCTGCCCCCCTCACTCTAACCTGCCCCCCTCTGAACCTGAGGCACTCCGTTCTCTCAGGTATAACCCCGACATGGTCATCAAACCTGCAGACAAGGGTGGAGCTGTTGTCGTATGGCATACCGACCTCTACCTTGCAGAAGTTCAACGCCAACTCACGGACACTTCTTCCTACCTCCCTCTGGACCATGACCCCACCACTGAACATCAAGCCACCGTCAAAAGGACTGTCACTGACCTCATCTCCTCTGGAGATCTTCCCACTACAGCTTCCAACCTCATAGTCCCACAACCCCGGACAGCCCGCTTCTACCTCCTTCCCAAAATCCACAAACGGGACTGTCCCGGCAGACCCATCGTTTCAGCCTGCTCCTGCCCCACTGAACTTATTTCTTCCGATCTTGACTCTATCTTTTCTCCCCTGGTCCAGTCTCTTCCCACCTACATCCGTGACTCTTCTGACACCCTACGTCATTTTGACAATTTCCAGTTTCCTGGTCCCAACCCCCTCCTCTTCACGATGGACATCCAATCGCTCTACACCTCCATCCCCCACCAGGATGGTTTGAGGGCTCTCCACTTCTTCCTGAAACAGAGGCCCAACCAGTCCCCATCCACCACCACCCTCCTCCACCTGGCTGAACTTGTTCTCACATTGAACAACTTCTCCTTCAACTCCACGCACTTCCTTCAAGTAAAAGGTGTCGCTATGGGTACCCACATGGGTCCTAGTTATGCCTGTCTTTTTGTGGGATATGTCGAGCATTCTTTGTTCCAGTCCTACTCAGGCCCCCTCCCCCAACTCTTTTTCCGGTACATTGATGACTGTACATTGAAATGACGGTGTTGTTTCCTGCTCCCGCCCTGAACTGGAAAACTTTATCAACTTTGCTTCCAATTTCCACACTTCTCTCACCTTTACATGGTCCATCTCTGACACTTCCCTTCCCTTCCTCGACTTCTCTGTCTCCATCTCTAGGGATAGGTTGTCTACTAATATGCATTATAAGCCCACCGACTCCCACACCTACCTCGACTGCACTTCTTCACACCCTACCTCCTGTAAGGACTCCATTCCATTCTCCCAGTTTCTCCATCTTCGACGCATCTGCTCTGATGATGCCACCTTCCATGACGGTGCTTCTGATATGACCTCCTTTTTCCTCAACCGAGGATTTCCCCCCACTGTGGTTGACAGGGCCCTCAACCGTGTCTGGCCCATTCCCCGCACCTCTACCCTCACCCCTTCCCCGCCCTCCCAGAACCGTGACAGGGTTCCCCTTGTCTTCACTTTTTACCACATCAGCCTCCATATCCAAAGGTTCATCCCTTGCCATTTCCGCCACCTCCAGCGTGATGCCACTACCAGTCGCATCTTCCCCTCCCTTCCCCTGTCAGCATTCTGAAGGGATCATTCCCTCCGCGACACCCTGGTCCACTCCTCCATTACCCCCACCACCTCGTCCCCGTCCCATGGCACCTTTCCCTGCAATCGCAGCAGGTGTAATACCTGCCCATTTACCTCCTCTCTCCTCACTATCCCAGGCCCCAAACACTCCTTTCAGGTGAAGCAGCGATTTACTTGTACATCTTTCAATGTAGTATACTGTATTCGCTGCTCACAGTGTGGTCTCCTTTACATTGGGAAGACCAAGCGCAGACTGAGTGACCGCTTTGCGGAACATCTCCGCTCAGTCCGCAAGCAGGACCCTGAGCTTCCGGTTGCTTGCCATTTCAACACTCCCCCCTGCTCTCATGTCACATCTCTGTCCTGGGATTGCTGCAGTGTTCCAGTGAACATCAACGCAAGCTCGAGGAACAGCATCTCATTTACCGATTAGGCACACTACAGCCTGCCGGACTGAACATTGAGTTCAATAATTTCAGAGCATGACAGCCCCCCATTTTACTTTCATTTTTATTTATTTTTTCTTCCTTTTTTTACATTCGTTTTTTACATTTTTTACAATCTTTTTTTCATTTATTTCATTTCATCTTAGTTGATTCAGTTTGCTTACCCACTGTTTTTTTTCAGGTTTGCACTTGCTGCTGTTCAATATTCACTGTATTAACACCTAATCTGTGCTAATGCTTTGTCTTTCAACACACCATTAACATATTGTTTGCCTTTGCTCCATGACCTTTTGGTCAGCTATGTGGCCTGGTCCAATCTAGACCTCCTTTGTTATCTCTTGCCCCACCCCCACCTCACTTGCTTATAACCTGTGACTTTTCTAATATTTGTCAGTTCCGATGAAGGGTCACTGACCCAAAACATAAACTCTGCTTCTCTTTTCACAGATGCTGCCAGACCTGCTGAGTGGTTCCAGCATTTCTTGTTTTTATTCCGTTCAGATTCCTATTTGTTTCAATGATATCGCCCCTCACTCTTCTAAACTCCTGATAGTATAGGCCCAATTTTCTCAGCCTCTCATCATCGGACAACTCATTCATCCCAGAAACCAATCTGATGAACTTTTTCCAAAGCAATTATATTTTCCCTTAGATGTAGAGACTGAAATTGCGCAAAGTATGCTTGGAGTTGTCTCACAAGAGCCCTGGACAATTGTAGCAAGACATCCTTATTACAGTACTCCGATCTCCTTGCATTAAAGACCAACATCCCATTTGCCTTCCTAATTGCTTGCTTTTCCTGCATGCTATTTTGTCGGCTTTCCTTGTATGAGCATACCCAACTACGTCTGAACATCAACATTTAGAAGTTTCTCAACTTTTAAAAAATCAGCATTTGTTTCTTACTGCCAAAGTGAATCACCTTACACTTCCCTACATTATACTCCATGGGCCATCACTTTGCCCACTCACTTAACCTGCCTATATCTCTTGCAGTCTTTTTGTGTCCTCCTCACAAACGAAAGGTGTATGTGCTACTCCAGTACAAGTGCAGCAAACACAATTGCACTGGAGGTGATCGTGCCTCTCCTGTCCTAGTGACACTCTACACTTACACTGAAAAGTGTTCCTCCAGTATGAGTGGTAGACCCGCACATGAATTAGAGGAGACCATGCTCTTCCAGTACAAGTGGTGACCTAATCTCACACTAGAGATGGACTTCCAACCCCGATGCGAGTGCAAACCTAAACTTACTTTCGAGGTACCATTCTTCCCCCAGTGCCAGTGGTAATCCAACATTTACACTCGAGGTAAAAGTGTTCCTCTGGTACTGGTGGTGCCCTATCCTTGGGCTAGATAATACAGCTTTCCTCTGGAATGCAGTGGAGACATATATGTTGCTTCAGTACCAGTGGTACCCTACAATTGCACTAACGATGACAATTGTCCTCTGGTACGAGTGGTAAACTGCGCTTATACAAGAGATGATAGTGTCCAACTAGTACCACTAGTAACACACAGTTACACCAGAAATGTTCATGCTCTTCTGTTACTAGTGCTGCAACATCAACTACACAAGATCTGACTGTGCTCTTCTGGTGCTAGCAATGCCTATACACATACACCATGTGTGATCGTGCTGTTCTGGTACGAGTGCTGTTCCTACACATGCACTGGTTGTGAGCAAGCTCCTAAGTAACTAATGGTTCCCTACACACGCATTATTAGTGACCGTGCTCCGCCGTTAATAGTGTGCTTGACTAACACATCTGCAGGAAGTGTCACCAGCTGCAGAATCCTGGACTCTGGGTTTCAGAACTCTAGCGGTGGCTGGAGTCACTGTGGTGCATTCGCCAGGCAGAGAACGACATTGAAAGTGTATTTCAGGAAGTATTCACGCCAGAGCAGAAGAGATGGCAGGGATAGACAGACTGGGAGCTGTCAGACAGACAGGAAAGTCAAAGCAGGAGACCCCAGGGAACACTGCACTCTCTAACCAGTATTCAGTTCTGAGTACCGATTGAAGAGAGGGTTCCTCTGGAGAGTGCAGCGAGAGTCATGACCAGAGCACCAGGGAGGGAGGAGAACAAACAAGAGAGCAATAGTGGTAGAGGATTCTATAGTTAGTGGAACAGATAGGTGTTTCTGTGGTCGCTGACGTGATTCCAGGATGGTATGTTGCCACCCTGGTGCAAGGGTCATGGAAATCACAAGGCATTGTGGAGGGCGAGGTTGCACAGACAGAGGTCGTGTTCCACATAGGGACCAACGATATAGGAAGAAAGAGGGATGATGTCGTGCAGGCTGAGTACAGGGAGATAGGAAAGAGATTAGCAAGCAACACCTCAATGGTCGTCAAGTCTTGATTACTTGCAAGGCCATGGGCTAATGAGTATAGAAATAGGAGAATACACCAGAGGAATGTGTGGCTGGAGAAATGGTGCAGGAGGGAGGGCTTCAGATTTCTGAGACATTGGGACCGATTCTGGGGAAAGTGGAACCTGTACAAGCAAAACGGTTCACACCTGAATAGGACTGGGACAAATATCCTTGCAGGAACGTTTGCCAGTGCTGTTGGGGATGGTTTAAACTAGTTTAGCAGGGGGGTGGGAACCTTAGGGCAGTTTCATTTAGGACAATTTGAGGCCAGGGAATGGAAGACAGAAAATTAGCGGGAGACTTGGCAAAACAGAAGAAGCAATGGTTAAAAAGTGCGCAGAACAGGAGTTGGCAGTGTGAAAATGTATTTATTTAAATGCAATGAGGATAGTAAAAGAAGTCGATGAGCTGGTGGCACAGGGCAATTCAGTATCGTTGCTATAATGGAAACTTAGCTTAAAGTAGGGCAAGAATGGCAGCTCAACATCCCAGGATATAGAGTTTATAGGCAGGATAGAGAGGAGAATAAAAAAAGGAGAGGGTGTAACATCAATGGTTAAGGAATCAATAACAGCTATGAGGAGGGATGATATGCCAAAAGAATCATTAAATGAGGTCAAATGTGTGGAAATCAGAAATAAAAGGAGCAGCCACAGTACTGTGAGTGTGCTGTGGACCCCAAAATAGTGAGAGTAAGATAGAGGAACAAATATATAGGCAAATGTTTGAGTGTAAAACTATAGGGAATAATAGTTGGGAATTTCAGTTATGCTAATATCAACTGGGATGCAAACAATGTGAAAGGCACAGAGGGCACAAAATTCTTGAACTGCATTCAAGGGAACTTTTTCAGCCAGCACATAACAAGCCCAAACGGAAGCAGGTGCAATTCCAGATTTAGTCTTCGGTAATGAAGCTGGACAAGTAGATGAAATGGCAGCAGGAGATCATGTTGGAGTTAGCGATCATAACACAGTTTTAGCATAATCATGGAAAAGGATAAGACAGGAGTGAAAAGTTCTAAATTGGCGAAGGCAAATTTTTATCAAACTGAGAGGCGATCTGGCAAAAGTGGACTGCGTACAACTACACGAGAGAAAATCAATGGCAAACCAGTGGGAGGCATTCAAATGTGAGATTCTACAGGCACAGTGCAAGCATGTCCCCACAAAGGTAAAGGGTGGTACGGCCAAACCTTGAGTCCCCTGGTTATCAAGAGGCTTACAGGGTAAGTTGAAGCACTAAAAGACTTCTTATGACGATCGCAAAAAATCTTAATACTTTAGCAAGTATAGAGGAGTATAGAAAGTGCAGAGGTGAAGTAAAAAAGGAAATTAGAAAAGCAAAGAGAGGACATGAAAAGTTATTGGCAGGTAAAATCAAGGAAAACCTGAAGATGTATTAGCATATCAAGAGCAAGAGGATAACTAAGGAAGTAATCGGGGCGACCAGAGATTTTCAAGGGAAGTTAGATGTGGATGCAGATGATGTGGGCAGGGTTTGTAATGGGTTTTTTGCCTCTGTCTTCACAAATCAGAGGGATGATGCAGACATTGTAGTAAACGAGGAGTGTGAAATATCAGATGCAATCTGCATAATGAGAGAGGAAGTACTAGAGGATCTGGCATCCGTGAAAGTGGATAAATCACCACGGCCAGACGGATTACATCACTGGTTGTTAAAGGAAGCCAGGGAGGAAATAGCAAATCCTCACCTTGCTACGGGCGAGGTACCAGAGGAGTGGAGCTCTGCAAACTTTGTACCATTGTTGAAAAATGGTGCAAATGACAGGCCAAATAATTGTAGACCGGTCAGTCAAATCTCGGTGGTGGTTAACTTATTAGAATCAATTCTGAGGGATAGGATAAACTGTCACTTAGAAATGCACAGACTGATCAGGGACAGTCGGCATGGATTTGTTAGGGGAAGATCATGTCTTCCTTAATTGAATTCTTTGAGGAAGTAACAAGGAGGATTGATGAGGGTACTGCAGTGGATTTCAGTAAGGTATTTGATAAGGTGCTACATGGTCAGTGAAATGAAATCCCATGGGATACAGGGGGAATGTGGCCTGTTGGATCCAAAATTGACTCAGTGACAAAACAAAGGGTAGTAGTCAACGGATGTTTTTGTGAATGGAATGTTGTTTCCAGTAACGTTCCACAGGGCTCAGTGTTGGGTACCTTGCTATTTGTGGTATATATTAATGATATGGACTTAAATGTGGGAGGCATAATTGGGAAATCTGTAGATGAGACAAAAATTGGTCGTGTAGTTGATAGTGAAGAGGATGGCTGTAGACTCCAGAATGATATCAATGGTTTAGCTGAGTGGGCAGAAACGCGGCAAATGGAATTCAATCCAGAGAAGCTCAGGTCTAATTAGATAGACATACACAAGAATACAATCAGACAGTTAGGGTATACGGTCAAAAGCACAGAGAGAGAGAGATTCACACACAGAGATAAAGATTCATCTACAGGGTTACAGGAGTCAGGCACAAAGCAATACAGGGTTAGTCAGACTTGAGAGCAGAGTTGGACCCGCAGGCATAAAGCGTCAGACATACTGTAACAGAGAGACAGATGCACCAGTACACTTAATTCATACAGGGATACAGTGTCAGACACACGGGGATATACACCTAGACTCATAGGGTGAAAAACTCAGACACATAGCACTAAATAAGTCAGACACACCGAGATACAGTTTAATTGACGCATGGACACACAATCAGACACACGACGATTCATAGTCAGCTATACTGGGATACCGAGTCACGTGGAAAGGTATGCCGTGTCAGACACACAAATATAAAAAGTCATACATGAAGGGGCAGAGACGGACACATTAGGACACAGAATCAGACACGTGGAAACAGAACCCAACACATAGAGACCCAAGGTCAGGCTCACACAAGGGTACAGGGAGAGAGAGAAAAAATGAGACACAGGGTCAGATGCACAAGAATATATCAAGAGATACACGGGGATATGGAGTCATAAATACAGTGTCTCAGAGTCAGAGACACAGGGGATACAGAGCCAGTCAAAATAGAGTCAGACACACAGGAATATCGAGCTGAACACGCAGAGATAGAAATTCAGAAACAGTGGGGTACAGAGTCAGAGACACTTGGAAACAGAATCAGGCACACTGGAATACAGAGTCACAAATACAGAGATTAAAGGATCACAGAGATTCAGAGCCATGCAAACAGAGATGCAGAGTCACAGAGATGCAGGGTCAGACACATAGAGGTACAGGGTCATACACAGAGCGATACAGGGTTATACACACAGAGATAAAGAGCTACAGAGATACAGAATCAGATATCCAATGATACAGGGTCAAACATGAGAGATTCAGAGTCAGACACATAGAGATACAGAATTATAAACAGAGAGATACAGAGTCATACACATAGTGTTACAGGGTGAGACACAGTGACACAGAGTTAGACGTACAGAGATACAGTCAGAGAAATACAGCGGGTTCTGAAATAAAAGCAACAGTGACCCGAAACGTCAACTCTGCTTCTCTTTCCACATATGCTGCCAGACCTGCTGAGTGGTTCCAGCATTTCTTGTTTTTACTTCAGATTTCCAGCATCCGCAGTGTTTTACTTATATTACAGCGGGTTCTGACTTCGGAAAACCCGTGTCTGTTGAGAAACGGCTGTTCCCAATATCAGCAGCTGACATCTGTGAAACTGACAGCGCGAGGTTTTGGAAAGACCACTCAGTAAGAAGAAGACAACGGGAAATGTCTCATCTCCAGTCACAGTGAGGATGAAGAACAGGCCCAGGAACAGTTTACAGCCGTGGGCTGGATGGAAACCTGGATATAGTCTGGAATCTATAGTCAGACAAATAGAGGTATAGAGTCAAACACGCCATGATACATATTCAAATGCAGAGATTTGCAGAGTCAGTCACACAGAGATACAGAAACTGGCAAAAGTATGGCAGAGACAAGCAGAGATACAGAGTCAGATGCAAGTGTACACAATTATACACGTGGGTATATAGTCAGACATATAGGGTTAGAAACGTACGTACAGGGCCAGAAAAATTGGACACAGGGTCAGACATAGGGATACAGATTTAGGCACACATAGGTACACAGTCAGATGCACTGGGATACAGAGTCAGATGACTTGGATACAGAGTCAGGCACACTGGAATACAGAACGAAATGCATTGGTACACTTGGTCAGACATACAGTTACACAGAGTCAGACACACGGGTATGCAGAGATAGATACACACACAGACAGAGTCAGACAGTCAGGCACATGGAGACACACAAGAACACAATCAGATGCATGGGGGATGGAGTTGAACACACAAGATGCCAGGTCATACACTGAGGGGTCCAGAGTCATACATGCAGATACCGTCTCACACATAGAGACACAGGGTCAGATACACAATACCTGAATGGTCAAGGGCGTATTGGATGACATCCTCAGCAATAACCGTTTCATCCCAAATTTACGTATCAAAATTAGCTTTGACATTGTTTGACAATTCACTAGAAAGTATTTTCTTAAGGCCTCCATCTTCTAATTCGAGGTGAATTCTTTGAAATGTTGTTCACAGCTGTTTCACAGCGATTGGGCTGTCTCCTCCTAAATGGACACCAATTCTCGAGCCAAGCACTCTGCATCGGAATGAGTCAGAGGTCTTGTCTCCGTTATGGTGTTTCCTCCCAGGGAGCCCTCGCCTTCCCTTTTCACAACCATTGTCAATGCAACAGCCTGTGATGCCTGAAAGTTAGTTGTTCTTCTTTCCTCAATCTGATACCACTCCCTTCCCCAATCTTCCCTGAAGTTCCAAAGCTTATTTTTTAAAGATTCATTCTCCTCCTCCTGTTCTTTCAACTGACTTTTATTTTATTGAGGTCAATCACGGCAGTGTCAGCGTTCAGGTTGCGTTCAGATTTGCCGCTGCTGTAATAGAGCGGTCGGACACATGTAGCACAGCGGAAAATCTCGAACCCGCTGGTTCAGTCGCTTAACCTCTTTATCTTTCTGAGTAGCGGTCTCTTGCATCCACTGAGTGCTGTAAGCCAGAAGGTTTGTTGCCTTCTTTATCTTTAGCTTCTTCTGGCCTATTCTTGTGTATGTCTATCTAATTAGACCTGAGCTTCTCTGGATTGAATTCCATTTGCCGCGTTTCTGCCCACTCAACTAAACCATTGATATCATTCTGGCCTCTCTTACAAGATGATGAAGGAAATATATTGTGTTCCAGATGAGTTTGTCCCAAATAAATAGGTTCAAGCAGACCCTGCGTCATGATTTGAAATTGTACAAGGCAAGGTCTAGGTTCCATGTGAGGAGATGGTTCATCTCACAGAGAATATTGGAGCTTTGCACCAGGCTGCTTTCTCATGTGGTGGATAGTGATTCACTGAATTCTCTCAAGTGAGAGTTGGACCTGCTTCTGGTTGAGGCAGATATCACCTCTTACAAAAGGATAGGGAGCCGCAAGTGAACAGGGGATAACATGTGGAAGGTGGGGGTCTGCAAGCAATATTTTAATCCAGTTCCATTTCAAAGTTTATTTGTTGAAATCATTGTTTTGTCTTTGCCCTTCACAAAGATGGCGGTCTCTGAGGGGCGACGATGCTGGCCATGGCCGCCATTGTTGACGAAGAGGATTTGGGAGGGCATAAGAGTGAACCAAATGTATCCATCTATTCAATAGCGCCAACGGGAGCTTGTGGCCATCAAGCAGCAGCCATCAGATTGCTTTGTTTGATTAAAATAGATATTAAACAAAATATGTTACTTTTCTAACAGGCAATTTCTTCCTTAGCTTCCCTCATTCAAGTGCCCAATCATACCCTGTGAAAGCAGACAGAGAGTTTTGACAGACTATGCGGCCAAGGAAGGCTGCAGAACTAGGCCAGGTCCTGGAGCTCCCTCAATAACCAACAACTGTGGGAGCTCCTTCGCCAGAAGAAACAGCAGCTGGTTTAAGAGAAAACACCATCTCCTCAAGGGGCAAGTAAGGATGGTCAATTATTGCCGGCATTACAAGGAATGCCCACATCACGTGTATCAAACTATACAGTGAAAGAAATGCTTCCACAGACGAATATTATTTATTTAATGTTTTTCCCAGACATTGATGAATGGAGAATTATTCTGCAGTATGTAATCAAGGTCTGTGAGTCTGTACATATGGTTATGGAATGGGTTCATGTGTGGTCTAAATCTCACAGTGCCACTCAGTGTTTGCTGGTGGGTGAATATTGCCCGTCGCCTCCTTTGCCTCAGCTCACTTGCTGCTGCAATCCTCATCTCTGCCTTTGTTATCTCCAAACTTGTCAAATCCAACGTTCTCCTGACTGGCCCCCCATTTTCCACCTTTCTGCTTCCCCCATGTCCTACCTTGCAGTAGGTAATGTTCACCCATCTACCCGCCTTCACTAACTGACATTCACTCCGGGTCCAAAAACAACTCAATTTTAAAATATTCATCCTTGTGTTCAAATCCCTCTGAGGCCTCGCCCACCTTACCCCGCCCCCCCCACCCCCCACCATGTTTTTAACCTCCTCAAGCCCGACAACTCACCTAATCTCTGTAACATCCTCCAGTCCATATATTAGTCCCTAGCTGTTGACCTCCCCCAGACCCTGCATTTCGCCCTATCTCTGTAACCTCCTCCAACCCATCCAATGTGCACTTTTTCTGGAACTTCCTCCAGCCCTTACCGACTTGCTTATCTTTTTAACCTTCCCCATTCATATCTCTGTAACCTTCTCCAGCCCACACAATCCTCCATATCTCAGTAACCTCTTCCAGCCTCACAATCCTCCCTATCTTTGACCTCTTCCAGCCCTTTCAACCCTCCTAGATCTCTGCACTCCTCGATTTCTTGCACCTTGTGAATCCCCCAAGCACCCCCACACACATCACTGTTTGACGTGAAGAAAGAGATAGAGTGTGACGGCATTGTCTAGCATGGGGGAATGGAAGGGAGAGGGACTCAATAAAGAGTTCCCCAAAATAAAGTAATTAATAATAATCAACTGACAGGAGAGAATTTCCAGCTTCTGCAGCATTTTACTTTTGTAAGAAAAGATTTTGTTTCCTAAGCAGATGTGAGGAACTGAGAATGGAATCATGCAGGTGAAGGAGAGTCTGTGTCTGATGTTGGCCCTGTTGCACTGTAGAGGGCGCGCTGACTCACTTCCGACCCCTTTCTGCCCGCTCCTCCAATGGTCACCTACTGCCCCACTGGTCTTTGGCATGAATGACCTCCCTGCCCATTCCCCACTTCCCCCACCCGCAACTGTATCCCAGGTCATCAAGCTGTCAGTCACGTGTTGTCTGCAGCCCTGCTCCCCTTTGCCCTTTGTGACATTCACCCTCACCCACCCCCACCCACGCCAGTGTATTTTGAGCTGGGAGTCACCTCTTTCCCTCTTCACTGCTGCTGTTTTGCGTGTGTGACGCACCCGGACAATGTGTTTAGGATCATCCAGCTGTCAGTCACCACTTGCCCATTGAGGATAAATGTTATATTCATGGACTGAAGACACTGGTATCTGTTTCTGGGTTGCTCTCAGTTATATTTTAGCGTAAGTTTAAAAGTGAATTCCCTTTTGTTTTCGGAGGACCAGGGGACTACTGGGTAAGGAAAAAGGTATATATTTGTGTGGTTTAGAATCTCTTTCTTTTAGTTTCGGTGACTGCAGCTTGGATAGCAACGGAGGTGCGTGAACGGGCTTACAGCTGTGAAGTCAATTTCAGCGTAAGTTTAAAAGTGAATTCCCTTGTGTTTTCGGAGGACCAGGGGACTGCTGGGTAAGGAAAAAGGTATATATTTGTGTGGTTTAGAATCTCTTTCTTTTAGTTTCGGTGACTGCAGCTTGGATAGCAACGGAGGTGCGTGAACGGGCTTACAGCTGTGAAGTCAATTTCAGCGTAAGTTTAAAAGTGAATTCCCTTTTGTTTTCGGAGGACCGGGGACTGCTGGGTAAGGAAAAAGGTATATATTTGTGTGGTTTAGAATCTCTTTCTTTTAGTTTCGGTGACTGCAGCTTGGATAGCAACGGAGGTGCGTGAACGGGCTTACAGCTGTGAAGTCAATTTCAGCTTAAGTTTAAAAGTGAATCCCTTTTGTTTTCGGAGGACCAGGGGACTGCTGGGTAAGGAAAAAGGTATATATTTGTGTGGTTTAGAATCTCTTTCTTTTAGTTTCGGTGACTGCAGCTTGGATAGCAACGGAGGTGCGTGAACGGGCTTACAGCTGTGAAGTCAATTTCAGCGTAAGTTTAAAAGTGAATTCCCTTTTGTTTTCGGAGGACCAGGGGACTGCTGGGTAAGGAAAAAGGTATATATTTTTGTGGTTTAGAATCTCTTTCTTTTAGTTTCGGTGACTGCAGCTTGGATAGCAACGGAGGTGCGTGAACGGGCTTACAGCTGTGAAGTCAATTTCAGCGTAAGTTTAAAGGTGAATTCCCTTTTGTTTTCGGAGGACCAGGGGACTGCTGGGTAAGGAAAAAGGTATATATTTGTGTGGTTTAGAATCTCTTTCTTTTAGTTTCGGTGACCGCAGCTTGGATAGCAACGGAGGTGCGTGAACGGGCTTACAGCTGTGAAGTCAATTTCAGCGTAAGTTTAAAAGTGAATTCCCTTTTGTTTTCGGAGGACCAGGGGACTGCTGGGTAAGGAAAAAGGTATATATTTGTGTGGTTTAGAATCTCTTTCTTTTAGTTTCGGTGACCGCAGCTTGGAAAGCAACGGAGGTGCGTGAACGGGCTTACAGCTGTGAAGTCAATTTCAGCGTAAGTTTAAAAGTGAATTCCCTTTTGTTTTCGGAGGACCAGGGGACTGCTGGGTAAGGAAAAAGGTATATATTTGTGTGGTTTAGAATCTCTTTCTTTTAGTTTCGGTGACTGCAGCTTGGATAGCAACGGAGGTGCGTGAACGGGCTTACAGCTGTGAAGTCAATTTCAGCGTAAGTTTAAAAGTGAATTCCCTTTTGTTTTCGGAGGACGAGGGGACTGCTGGGTAAGGAAAAAGGTATATATTTGTGTGGTGGCTGTACCCGAGACACTACACGTGTAGTGTCTCCCACCCACCCTCCTCCTCTAACCAAAAAAAAAGGACTCTGGTGTGTTGATAAGGTAAGCTTTTTATTTTGGAAGTTCTGTCCGTTGGATTGCTAAGCGAACAAGTTTTGACCTTTTGTTTTTTTTATTGGTTTTTCAGTAGATTTGTTGGGAATTTGGAATAGTGGGAATGGAGGTTAAGGCAGTTGTATGTTCCTCCTGCAGAATGTGGGAGGTAAGGGTCGCCAAGAGTGTCCCTGCTGACTGCATCTGTGGGAAGTGCACCCAACTCCAGCTCCTCGAGAACAGCGTTAGGGAACTGGAGCTGGAGCTGGATGAACTTCGGATCATTCGGGAGGCGGAGGAGGTTATTGAGAGGAGTTATGGGGTGGTAGTCACACCTCAGGTAAAAGAAGTAGGTAGATGGGTTACCGTCAGGGGAAGGAGAGGGAACCAGCAGGCAGTGCAGGGATCCCCTGTGGCCGTTTCCCTCAACAACAGGTATACCGTTTTGGATACTGTTGCAGGGGACGACTTACCAGGGGTAAGCAATGGGGTACAGGTATCTGGCACAGAGTCTGTCCCTGTTGATCAGAAGTGAAGGGGGAAGAGGAGCAGAACATTAGTCATTGGGGACTCCATAGTTAGGGGAACAGATAGGAGGTTCTGTGGGAACGAGAGAGACTCACGTTTGGTACGTTGCCTCCCAGGTGCCAGGGTTCGTGATGTCTCGGATCGTGTTTTTGGGATCCTTAATGGGGAGGGGGAGCAGCCCCAAGTCGTGGTCCACATAGGCACCAACGACTTAGGTAGGAAGAGAGATGGGGATTTAAGACAGAAATTTAGGGAGCTAGGGTGGAAGCTTAGAGCGAGAACAAACAGAGTTGTTATCTCTGGGTTGTTGCCCGTGCCACGTGATAGCGAAGCGAGGAATAGGGAGAGAGAGGAGTTGAACACGTGGCTGCAGGGATGGTGCAGGAGGGAGGGTTTTGGTTTCCTGGATAATTGGGGCTCTTTCTGGGGTAGGTGGGACCTCTACAAACAGGATGGTCTTCACCTGAACCAGAGGGGTACCAATATCCTGGGGGGGGAGGTTTGCTCGTGCTCTTCGGGGGAGTTTAAACTAATTCAGCAGGGGAATGGGAACCTAAATTGTAGTGCCAGTGTACAGGATGTTGAGAGTAGTGAGGTCAGGGATATGGTTACAAGGACGCAAGAGGGCACTGGCAAGCAAGAACCTGGTTTAAAGTGTGTCTATTTCAATGCCAGGAGCATCCGGAATAAGGTGGATGAGCTTTCAGCATGGGTTGGTACCTGGGATCTCGATGTAGTGGCCATTTCGGAGACATGGGTAGAGCAGGGGCAGGAATGGATGTTGCAGATTCCGGGATTTAGATGTTTCAGTAAGAACAGAGAAGAGGGTAAAAGAGGGGGGGGCGGGTGTGGCATTGTTAATCAAGGAGAGTATTACAGCGACAGAAAGGACGTTTGAGGACTCGTCTACTGAGGTAGTATGGGCTGAGGTTACAAACAGGAGAGGTGAGGTTACCCTGTTGGGAGTCTTTTATAGACCTCCGAATAGTTCCAGAGATGTAGAGGAAAGGATAGCGAAGATGATTCTCGACAGGGGTGAGAGTAACAGGGTAGTGGTGATGGGGGACTTTAACTTTCCAAATATTGACTGGAAATACTATAGTTCGAGTACTTTAGATGGGTCAGTTTTTGTCCAGTGTGTGCAGGAGGGTTTTCTGACACAGTATGTAGACAGGCCAACCAGGGGCGATGCCACATTGGATTTGGTACTGGGAAATGAACCCGGCCAGGTGTTAGATTTAGATGCAGGTGAGCACTTTGGTGATAGTGATCACAATTCGGTTAGGTTTACCTTAGCGATGGGCAGGGACAGGTATATACCGCAGGGCAAGAATTATAACTGGGGGAAAGGAAATTATGATGCGATTAGGCAAGATTTAGGATGTGTAGGATGGGGAAGGAAACTGCAGGGGATGGGAACAATTGAAATGTGGAGCTTATTCAAGGAGCAGCTACTGCGTGTCCTTGATAAGTATGTACCTGTGAGGCAGGGAGGAAGTTGTCGTGCGAGGGAGCCGTGGTTTACTAAAGAAGTTGAAGCGCTTGTCAAGAGGAAGAAGAAGGCTTATGTTAGGATGAGACGTGAAGGCTCAGTTAGGGCGCTTGAGAGCTACAAGCTAGCCAGGAAGGATCTAAAGGGAGAGCTAAGAAGAGCAAGGAGAGGACACGAGAAGTCATTGGTGGATCGGATCAGGGAAAACCCTAAGGCTTTCTATAGGTATATCAGGAATAAAAGAATGACTAGAGTTAGATTAGGGCCAATCAAGGATAGTAGTGGGAAGTTGTGTGTGGAATCAGAGGAGATAGGGGAAGTGTTAAATGAATATTTAGCGTCAGTATTTACAGTAGAGAAAGAAAATGTTGTTGAGAATACTGAGATTCAGGCTACGAGGCTAGATGGGATTGAGGTTCACAAGGAGGAGGTGTTCGCAATTTTGGAAGGTGTGAAAATAGATAAGTCCCCTGGGCCAGATGGGATTTATCCTAGGATTCTCTGGGAAGCTCGGGAGGAGATTGCAGAGCCTTTGACCTTGATCTTTATGTCGTCATTGTCGACAGGAATAGTGCCGGAAGACTGGAGGATTGCAAATGTTGTCCCCTTGTTCAAGAAGGGGAGTAGAGACAGCCCTGGTAATTATAGACATGTGAGCCTAACTTCGGTTGTGGGTAAAATGTTGGAAAAGGTTATAAGAGACAGGATTTATAATCATCTTGAAAAGAATAAGTACATTAGAGATAGTCAGCACGGTTTTGTGATGGGTAGGTCGTGCCTCACAAACCTTATTGAGTTTTTCGAGAACGTGACCAAACAGGTGGATGAGGGTAAAGCAGTGGATGTGGTGTATATGGATTTCAGTAAGGCGTTTGATAAGGTTCCCCACGGTAGGCTATTGCAGAAAATACGGAAGTATGGGGTTGAAGGCGATTGAGAGCTTTGGATCAGAAATTGGCTAGCTGAAAGAAGACAGAGGGTGGTGGTTGATGGCAAATGTTCATCCTGGAGTTTAGTTACTAGTGGTGTACCGCAAGGATCTGTTTTGGGGCCACTGCTGTTTGTCATTTTTATAAATGACCTGGAAGAGGGTGTAGAAGGGTGGGTTAGTAAATTTGCAGATGACATTAAGGTCGGTGGAGTTGTGGATAGTGCCGAAGGATGTTGTAGGGTACAGAGAGACATAGATAGGCTGCAGAGCTGGGCTGAGAGATGGCAAATGGAGTTTCATGCGGAGAAGTGTGAGGTGATTCACTTTGGAAGGAGTAACAGGAATGCAGAGTACTGGGCTAATGGGAAGATTCTTGGTAGTGTAGATGAACAGAGAGATCTTGGTGTCCAGGTGCATAAATCCCTGAAGGTTGCTAACCAGGTTAATAGGGCTGTTAAGAAGGCATATGGTGTGTTAGCTTTTATAAGTAGGGGGGTCGAGTTTCGGAGCCACGAGGTCATGCTGCAGCTGTACAAAACTCTGGTGAGACCGCACCTGGAGTATTGTGTGCAGTTCTGGTCACCGCATTATAGGAAGGATGTGGAAGCTATGGAAAGGGTGCAGAGGAGATTTACTAGGATGTTGCCTGGTATGGAGGGAAGGTCTTAGGAGGAAAGGCTGAGGGACTTGAGGTTGTTTTCGTTGGAGAGAAGGAGGAGGAGAGGTGACTTAATAGAGACATATAAGATAATCAGAGGGTTAGATAGGGTGGATAGTGAGCGTCTTTTTCCTCGGATGGTGATCGCAAACACGAGGGGACATAGCTTCAAGTTGAGGGGTGATAGATATAGGACAGATGTGAGAGGTAGTTTCTTTACTCAGAGTAGTAAGGGCGTGGAACGCCCTGCCTGCAGCAGTAGTAGATTCGCCAACTTTAAGGGCATTTAAGTGGACATTGGATCGACACATGGATGAAAATGGAATAGTGTAGGTCAGATGGTTTCACAGGTCGGCGCAACATCGAGGGCCGAAGGGCCTGTACTGCGCTGTAATGTTCTAATTCTAATTCTAACTTTACAATGAGCGGAAGGATCTCAGCGAAGATTCAGAGGTATTAGAATTAGAATTAGAACATTACAGCGCAGTACAGGCCTTCGGCCCTCGATGATGCGCCGACCTGTGAAACCATCTGACCTACACTATTCCATTTTCATCCATATGTCTATCCAATGACCACTTAAATGCCCTTAAAGTTGGCGAGTCTACTACTGTTGCAGGCAGGGCGTTCCACGCCCCTACTACTCTCTGAGTAAAGAAACTACCTCTGACACCTGTCCTATACCTATCACCCCTCAACTTACAGCTATGTCCCCTCGTGTTTGCCATCACCATCCGAGGAAAAGACTCTCACTATCCACCCTATCAAACCCTCTGATTATTTTATATGTCTCTATTAAGTCACCTCTCCTCCTCCTTCTCTCCAACGAAAACAACCTCAAGTCCCTCAGCCTTTCCTCGTAAGACCTTCCCTCCATACCAGGCAACATCCTAGTAAATCTCCTCTGCACCCTTTCCAAAGCTTCCACATCCTTCCTATAATGCGGTGACCAGAACTGCACGCAATACTCCAGGTGCGGTCTCACCAGAGTTTTGTACAGCTGCAGCATGACCTCGTGGCTCCGAAACTCGATCCCCCTACTAATAAAAGCTAACACACCATATGCCTTCTTAACAGCCCTATTAACCTAGGTAGCAACCTTCAGGGATTTATGCACCTGGACACCAAGATCTCTCTGTTCATCTGCACTACCAAGAATCTTCCCATTAGCCCAGTACTCTGCATTCCTGTTGTCCTTCTAAAGTGAATCACCTCACACTTTTCCGCATTAAACTCCATTTGCCATCTCTCAGCCCAGCTCTGCAGCCTATCTATGTCCCTCTGTACCCTACAACATCCTTCGGCACTATCCACAACTCCACCGACCTTAATGTCATCCGCAAATTTACTAACCCACCCTTCTACATCCTCTTCCAGGTCATTTATAAAAATGACAAACAGCAGTGGCCCCAAAACAGATCCTTGCGGTACACCACTAGTAACTAAACTCCAGGATGAACATTTGCCATCAACCACCACCCTCTGTCTTCTTTCAGCTAGCCAATTTCTGATCCAAAGCTCTAAATCACCTTCAACCCCATACTTCCGTATTTTCTGCAATAGCCTACCATGGGGAACCTTATCAAACGCCTTACTGAAATCCATACACACCACATCCACTGCTTTACCCTCATCCACCTGTTTGGTCACCTTCTCGAAAAACTCAATAAGGTTTGTGAGGCACGACCTACCCGTCACAAAACCGTGAAGTTAATAAAGTGTCCATGTCAGATCTCAACCACAGCTTAGTGATTTACAAGCCTTCAGTGAAAGTACTCGATGCTTCAGAATATTTCACAGAATGAAAACTAATTGAGCACTTAAAATTACAAAATAAAACCCAAATCATTTGTCTCCAGCAACTTAAACATCTTGTAAAACATGCACGATGTTTTTAATAACCATTCAATTTCGGAGTGTTTTTCTGTTGCGCGATACCAATTTAGCACATGGGAACATATGTAACTATTTCCTTCCTGTCAGTGGTGAATATACTGTGCAGGACTTTTTTTTCTGTTTTTTCATGGTATGTGGGCGTCGCTGGCAAAGCCAGCATTTGTTGCCCATCCATAATTGCCCTTGAGAATTTGGTAGCGAGTTGCCTTTTTGAACCACTGTAGTCCATCAGTGCCACTAGTGGAGGGAGGGGGTTCCAGATTTTTAACAAAGTGGCAGTGAAGGAACGGAGATATAGTTCCAAGACAGGATTGTGTGGGACTTGGAGGGGAACTAGCATGTGTCTGGTGTCCTTGCCCTTTTAGGTGGTAGATGTCATGAGTTTGGAAGATGCTGTCAAAGGAGGCTTGTTGGGTTGCCACAGGTTACCTTGTCGATGGTACACATTGCTGCCCCTGTACACCGGTGGTGGAGTGAGTGAAAGTTTAAGGTGGTGGATAGGGATCTGATCAAGCAGGCTGCTTTGTCCTGTTTTTTGTCGAGTTTTTGAGTGTTGGCGCTGCACTCATCCAGACAAGTGGTGAATATTCCATCGCACTCCTGACTTGTGCCTTGTGGATGGTGGATAGGTTTTGGAGAGTCACAAGGTGAGTTACTCACCGCAGAATTCCCAGTCTCTGACCTGCTCAAGTAGCAACAGTATTTATATGGCTTGCCCAGTTAAGTTTCTGGTCCATGGTAACTCAAAGGATGTTGATGGTGATGCCGTTTAATGCCAAGAGGAGATGGCTAAATTCTCCTTTCTTGTTGATGGCTATTGCTTGGCAATTGTGTGGTATGGATGTTACTTCTCATTTGTCAGCCCAAGCCTGAATGTTGTCCAAGTCTTGCAGCATCTGGACACGGACTGCTTCAATTTCGGAGGGGTTGTGAATGGTACTGTGCAATCAGGAGCGAACATCCCTACTTCAGATCTTAAGGTAGAGCGAAGGTTATTGATAAAGCTGCTGAAGTAGGTTGGGCCTAGGACAATACCCTGAGGAAATCCTGCCGTGATGTCCTGGGACTTAGATATTTGGTCTTCACCAACCATAGTCATCTCTTTTTGTGCAAGGCATGACACCAATAAATGGAAAGTTTCACCTCTGATTCCCGTTGACTCGAAGTTTGCTCAGGCTCCTTGACTGTGTATGTATGGGCGGTGGGGGGAATTAGCTAACATATATTGGGAAACTACATTAAATGTTATCATGGTAAGCAGCATTGTCCAGTATGTGAAGAAAAAATGCACAACCTGCAGCAAATATGCATTCTTTTTAAGGCATAAAGCCCACAAAGAAAAACGTGGTCATCTGTGGGTAAGAAGAAAAGTTAAAGACAATATTAGATCAGAGATGACTATGTCAAAAGAGTAGCAGGTCTGTGTATGAAGCGGAGACAATGGATTTAGGAAAGGGAAATCGTGTTTGCCAACTTGTAGATTTTTTTTCGTTCATGCAGCTCGTAAGCTGGATACTGTAGGTGTCGTATATTTTCTTTAAAAAATAATTTGATATGGTGCCACAGGAAAGGTTATGACTCAAAATTAGGATTTGTGGAATTGTGGAGTGATATATTAGAATGCATTGAGAATTATGTGATGCACAGAAAAGAGAGTGTGGAATAAATTGGGCTTTACGGGACAGATTGCAACAAGCTGGGTACCACAAGATCCGTACTTGTGCCAAACTATTTACAGTCTATACTAATAACCTCGATTATAGGACTGAGTGTAACATATCCAAATTTACTAAAGATATAAAGTTAGTTGGCACAGTAAGTGGTGAGGAGGACAACAAGAGGCTGCAGATGTAGTTGCATGCTCCTCTTGCAGGATGTGGGAGGTGAGGGTCACCACTGGTGTCCCGGCTGACTTCACCTGTGCACCCAACTCCAGCTCCTCGCAGACCACATTAGGGAACTGGAGCTGGATGAACTTTGGATCATTCAGGAGGCTGAGGGGATGATAGAGAGCAGTTATTGGGAAGTAGTGACACCCAATTTACAGGATAAAGGTAGCTGGGTGACCGTCAGGGGAGGGAAAGGGAATAGGCGCACAGTGCAGGGATCCCTTGTGGCCGTCCCCCTCAATAATAAGTATACCATTTTGGATACGGTTGAGGGGGACGACCTACCAGGGGAAAGCCACAGTGGCCAGGTCTCTGGCACTGAGCCTGGCCCAGTGGCTCAGAAGGGAAGGGGGGAGAATAGGAGAGCGATACTGATAGGAGATTCAGTGGTTAGAGGAACAGACGGGAGATTCTGTGGTCGCGAATGAGACTCCCGGATGGTATGTTGCCTCCCGGGTGCCAGGGTCAGGGATGTCTCGGATCAAGTCTATAGGATTCTTAAGGGGGAGGGGTGCAGCCAGAGGTCGTGGTACATAACAGTACCAATGACATAGCTAGGAAAAGGGATGAGGACCTGAAAAGCGAATATAGGGAGTTAGGTTGGAAGCTGAAAGGCAGAACGAGCAGAGTAGTAATCTCAGGATTGTTTCCGGTGCCATGTGCCAGTGAGGCGAGAAACAGGGAGCGAGTGCACGTGGCTACAGAGCTGGTGCAGAAGCGAGGGACTCAGATATGTAGATCATTGGGATACCTTCTGGGGAAAGTGGGACCTGTACAAGAAGGACGGGTTGCATCTGAACTGGAGGGGCACCAATATCCTGGGCGGGAGGTTTGCTAGAGCTCTTCGGGAGGGTTTAAACTAGTTTGGCAGGGGGATGGGAACCGGAGCTACGGATCAGTGGATGGGGTAGCTGTTGAACAGGCAGATACCGAGTGCAGAGAGTCTGTGAGGAAGGTTAGTCAGTTGACAGGGCAAAGTTGCAGCCAGTATGATGGGTTGAAGTGTGTCTATTTTAACACAAGAAGTGTCAGTAATAAGGGTGATGAACTTAGAGCATGGATCAGTACTTGGAGCTACGATGTTGTGGCCATTACGGAGACGTGGATATCACAGGGGCAGGAATGGATGTTGGATGTTCCGGGGTTTAGATGTTTCAAAAGGAATAGGGAGGGAGGTAAAAGAGGTGGGGGAGTGGCATTGCTAATCGGGGATAGTATCACAGCTGCAGAAAGGGAGGTCGTCGAGGAGGGTTTGTCTATTGAGTCATTATGGGTGGAAGTCAGAAACAGGAAAGGAGCAGTCACTTTGTTGGGAGTTTTCTATAGACCCCCCAATAGCAACAGAGACACGGAGGAACAGATTGGGAGGCAGATTTTGGAAAGGTGCAGAAGTAACAGGGTTGTTGTCATGGGTGACTTCAACTTCCCAAATATTGATTGGAACCTACTTAGTGTAAATAGTTTGGATGGAGCAGTTTTTGTCAGGTGTGTCCAGGAAGGTTTCCTGACTCAATATGTAGAGAGGCCGACTAGAGGGGAGACTCTGTTGGACTTGGTGCTTGGCAATGAACCAGGCCAGGTGGCAGATCTCTCGGTGGGAGAGCATTTCGGTGATAGTGATCACAACTCCCTGACCTTTACTGTAGTTATGGAGAGGGACAGGAACAGACGGGATGGGAAAATATTTAATTGGGGGAGGGGGAATTACAATGCTATTAGGCAGGAACTGGGGAGCATAAATTGGGAACAGATGTTCTCAGGGAAATGTACGACAGAAATGTGGAGGTTGTTTAGGGAGCACTTGCTGCGACTGCTGGATAGGTTTGTCCCGATGAGGCAAGGAAGGGATGGTAGGGTGAAGGAACCTTGGATGACAAGAGATGTGGAACAGCTAGTCAAGAGGAAGAAGGAAGCTTACTTAAGGTTGAGGAAGCAAGGATCAGACAGGGCTCTAGAGGGTTACAAGGTAGCCAGGAAGGAACTGAAGAATGGACTTAGGAGAGCTCGAAGGGGACATGAAAAAGTCTTGGCGGGTAGGATTAAGGAAAATCCCAAGGCGTTCTACACTTATGTGAGGAACAAGAGGATGGCCAGAGTGAGGGTAGGGCCGATCAGGGATAGTGGAGGGAACTTGTGCCTGGAGTCGGAGGAGGTAGGGGAGGTCCTAAATGAATACTTTGCTTCAGTATTCATTAGTGAGAGGGACCTGGTCGTTTGTGGGGACAGCGTGGAACAGGCTGATATGCTCGAACAGGTAGAGGTTAAGTGGGAGGATGTGCTGGAAATTTTGAATATGAGAACAGATAAGTCCCCGGGGCCAGACGGGATATACCCAAGGATATTACGGGAAGCGAGGGAAGAGATTGCTGCGCATTTGGCGATGATCTTCGCATCTTCACTGTCCATTAGAGCAGTACCGGATGACTGGAGGGTGGAAAATGTTGTTCCCTTGTTCAAGAATGGGAATAGGGATAACCCTGGGAATGAGAGACCAGTCAGTCTTACGTCGGTAGTGGGCAAATTATTGGAGAGGATTCTGAGAGACAGGATTTATGATTATTTGGAAAAGCATGGTTCGATTAGAGACAGTCAGCATGGCTTTGTGAGGGGCAGGTCATGCCTCACAAGCCTTATTGAATTCTTTGAAGATGTGACAAAACACATTGATGAAGGAAGAGCAGTGACTGTGGTGTATATGGATTTTAGCAAAGCGTTTGATAAGGTTCCCCATGGTAGACTCATTCAGAAAGTAAGGAGGCATGGGATTCATGGGAAAGTTGGCTGTCTGGATACAAAATTGGCTGTCCCATAGAAGTCAGAGGGTGGTAGTAGATGGAAAGTATTCAGCATGGAGCTCGGTGACCAGTGGTATTCCACAAGGATCTGTTCTGGGACCTCTGCTCTTTGCGATTTTTATAAATGACTTGGATGAGGCAGTGGAAGGCTGGGTTAGCAAGTTTGCCGATGACATGAAGGTTGCTGGAGTTGTGGATAGTGTGGAAGGCTGTTGTAGGTTGCAACGGGACATTGACAGGATGCAGAGCTGGGCTGAGAAGTGGCAGATGGAGTTCAACCTGGAAAAATGTGAAGTGATTCATTTTGGAAGGTCGAATTTGAATGCAGAATACAGGCTTAAAGACAGGATTCTTGGTAGTGTGGAGGAACAGAGGGATCTTGGGGTCCATGTCCATAGATCGCTCAAAGTTGCCACCCAAGTTGATAGGGTTGTTAAGAAGGCGTATGGCGTGTTGGCTTTCATTAACCGGGGGATTGAGTTTAAGAGCCATGAGGTTATGCTGCAGCTCTATAGGGCCCTGGTTCAAACACACTTGGAATATTGTGTTCAGTTCTGGTCGCCTCATTATAGGAAGGATGTGGATGCTTTAGAGAGAGTGCAGAGGAGATTTACCAGGATGCTGCCTGGACTGGAGGGCATGTCTTACGAAGAAAGGTTGAGGGAGCTAGGGCTTTTCTCATTGGAGCAAAGAAGGATGAGAGGTGACTTGATAGAGGGGTACAAGATGATGAGAGGCATGGGTAGGGTGGATAGCCAGAGACTTTTTCTCAGGGTGCAAAGGGCTATCACCAGGGGGCATAATTTTAAGGTGATTGGAGGAAGGTTTCGGGGAGATGTCAGAGGTCGGTTCTTTACACAGAGAGTGGTGGGTGCGTGGAATGCGCTGCCAGCGGTGGTAGCAGAAGCAGATGCATTAAGGGCATTTAAGCGACTCTTGGATAGGTACATGGATGATAGTAGAATGAAGTGTATGTAGGTAGTTTGATCTTAGAGTAGGTTTATGTAGGTGCTGTACTGTTCTATGTTCTATGTTCTAGATGTATGTAGACAGATTGTGTGAGTGGGCAAGAACATGGAGCTGGAATTCCATGTGGGGATCTGTGAAGTTCTCACTTTCTTTGGAAAAATTAAAAGAAGGAAAATATTTTTTGATGGGTGAGTGACTGGGAAGACTTTACAGACAGAGTGACCCGAGTGTCCTTGTACATGAATCGCAGAAACGTAACATGGAGGTACAGCAAGCAAAGAAGAAGGTAAATGGCATTTTAGTTTTTGTTCCAATGAATTGGAGTATAAGAGTAAATATGTTTTACTACAATTATACAGGGCATTGGTGAAGCCACATCTGGAGTACAATGTGCATTTAGGTCTCCTTACCTATAGAAGAAATTACTTCCCCTATTGTGAATGCAACTAAGTTACAAGACATTGGAGCCTGCGATTACAAGATGGTCCTATGTGTTCTATTCCAGAAAGTCAGTTGATGAAGGATAGAACCTGAGAAAATCCTTGCAGAATTCTATATTTATTTACACAATTACACATTAGAAGCATACACCTCCTAACCCCGAAATCCAGTCTGGGTCTATTGATAGGGAGTTCAAGTGAATCCTCAGTTAATGCCCACCATCAACATAAAATTAAACATAATATTCACACAATTAACATTATGACGGGAGGCTGAGTCGGCTAAGCCTATACACCCTGTGGATTATAAGAACGAGAGGTTACCAAATTGAAACATATGAAATGGTTGAAGAACATGTCAGGGTAGATGCTGAGAAAATGTTTGCCCTGGCTGGAGATTCTGGAATACAAGGAATAGTCGCAGAATAAGGCGTCGGCCATTTAAGGACTGAGATGAAGGAAGGACTAACTGCGAGCTCTTGTTAGTTCGAGCACCCGAACAGCGTATCCAAGTTGTTTTCAAAATGTGTCTGATGGTTTCTGCCTCAGAAACCTACTCAACAATAACCTGCTCAACGATGCTCTGTTTGGTTCAGCCAAAACCAGTCATTTCCAAAGCTCATTACAGCCTTGGTCCAAACATAGCACAAGAGCTGAATTCCAGATGTGTGGTCAGTGTGACTCCCCTTTGACCTCAAGGCAACAGTTAATTAGTGCAGTATCAAGAATCTTCTGTAAAATTGAAGTCAGTGGGAATTGGGGAACACCCTCCACTGCTTAGCACAAAGCAAGATAGTTGGGGCTGTTGGAGGCCAATTATTTTACCCCTTGTGCACCACTGCAGGAATGTGTCAGAAGTGGAGGTGTTCGCTGATGATTGCAGTCCGTGTTTGCATAAAGAAAAAACCTGGACAACATTTAGGATTACGCTGAAAAGCGGCAAGTAAAAGTGTCACACAAGTGCAAGACAATGACCATTTTCTGAGTGACGGTCTAACCCTCTGCTTTTGAAATTCAATGAAATTACAAAGTTACTTAGCAGAATGATTCTGCAGATGATGAACCTCAGCTATGCGGATATGTTGGAGAAGCTGGTCTTGTTCTCCTTGGAGAGCAGCAGATTAGGAGGGGATATGATAAAGGTGTTCCAGCCATAAGGGCTCTGGACAGAGTAGATAGGGAGAAACTGTTCCTATTGGCCGAGGCATCAAGAAACAGAGGATACCAATTAAAGGTGATTGGCAAAAGAAGCAGAGGCGATGTGTAAAAAACGTTTTTTGCACAGTAAGTGGTTAGGATCAACAATGCTCTGACTGAGTGTGTGGTGGCGGTCTTCAAAAAAACTGTACAAATATCAAGGCTACAGGGAACAGGTTGGAGAGTTGGACCAAGAGCCAGCACAGACATGAATGGACGAATGGCCTCTTCTGTGTCGTAACCATTCTATGATACCATTCTGGAATTCACAAGCATCAACATCCTGCGGGGTTACCATTGACCAGAAACTTAACTGGAGCTGACAAAGTATGGAATACTGTCCACTTCCCTGGATGATTGCTGTATCATTCACACTCAAGAAGCTCGACACCATTCAGGAAAAGGCAGTCCATATGATTGCCACCCCATTCACTATCTTAAACACACAATTTTCACCACCTGTGACTTCAGTACGTACCATTAACAAGAACACAGCAGCATATTAACAAGGATCCTTCAACAACAAGATTTAACCACAACACATGTCTCGAATACAAATTCGGCAGGCACATGGGAACAACACCACTTCCAAGTTTCCTTCCAACACCTTTCATTCACTGTCATTGGGACAAACTTCTGGAGCAGGATGATGAACGTACCTTCACAAATGGACTGCAACCATTCAAGAAGGTGGCTCAGACCCACCTTCTCACGGACAATTCGGAATGGAAAAAAAAGCTGGAGTTTCCAGCCACCTCCACAGCCCGTGAATGAATAAAAAATCTCGCCAGTTTACAACCGCTGGGTTTCGTTGCTGTTGTGATTAAAGCTCAGTATCCTTGGATGCTGATTTATAATGATATGTTAATTGTCTGGACAACTGCCGTTACTTTTTTTTTTAAGTAACTCTGCCCATTTGTGTTTTACTACTCAGTTGCTAGATAAATCTTTTTATATGTGTTAATGCCTATTAAGATCCTATGTGCCCAACCTTAACTTTCAGTTCTGATTTATGACCGTTTAATTTGTTTAGTGCATGACGTAGGGTTTGGATTCATCTTTCTCATTTGTGAGAAATTCTCTCACACAGGAGCTGGAGAATAACTTAATCAATGATTAATAAATTACATTCTTTCTGATCAGAACTGGGTTAAATACAACAGAGATCGTGAACGGAGTCAAACATCATTCATCCCTCCACCTACACTGGGAGGTAACCATCCCAACCCAACCTCCTCCCACCAATCCCAGACAATTCCTTCATCAGGAGTTAAGGGAGGGAATGCAGGATGCATCTGATTTTTCAGCTGTTATCTTTAAGGATACCAAAACTCAGTTTCCTTACAACAGGATCTCTACAATATCGGATAATACTTGGATTCACAGGACAAGATATTCCATTCGCCTGATGCTGTTTATGGGCCTGGTAAATATAACGAGAATGGTTTTATTTGAGGTGAAACGTCACATTGATCAGTGTCGAGTTCCAACAATTTCCACCATTTGAAAACTTATCATGTGACAAGATCCCGGTTCCATTTGTCAATGAGGAATGGCGTCTGATAGTGAGACCCAGACTTGCAATACTCACACTAAGCTCCCCGGAATGTTACCAATGTGAACGGTCGCAGGACCGCTGTTTATTTCCACACCATATGAAGTCTTATTGATGAAATAAACTGGCGCACCCAATCCCAGTATCTCGGTTCCCTCTCTAAACCACATACATGACGCCGCTGCCGAAACCCATGATTGTTATCTTTGAAACGTGAACTTGAAATGTGCTGAATTTACAGGAATAAGTTATGTTTACTCAATGAACGAATGTAATGCTGACATCGAACGTGTGATACAAAATGAAAGAACTGTGCTCACAAGAGCTGATCTACTTTTCACATTATCGAAAAGAAGGACGCTGGACGATGAGAAATATGTTGAACTTGACCTTCCGATGTGAATAAACTTTCTTTAATTGTATCTGCATTTTCAAACTAATCTCAGGATCACTGCCCAGGGAGATTTCAACACATTCTTCAGCTCTTCTCTGAATTTCCTCTGAGTCGCTACATAAATGCATGGGTTTTGAATACAAGTCAAATACTTAAGGCAAGTTCCAGTTTCAGTGGCGATATATCCAGGGGCTGTGCGGTCACCACGGTAATTATTGGTGTCGGTCAGCCTGGTCGCCAGGAAACTCACGGCAGCTGTCAACCACAACAGTATAAAACAGCCCGATACAGTGAACAACAAAATAATGGATTTTCTTCGGTTCTCCATTTCTGAATCACTGCGATTCTCATTCCTGTTACCCCGGAGTTTCCTTCGGGTTCTATTGGCCACTAAAATACGTCCGATGGTTAAACAATTAAATGAGACAATTAAAGTAAAAGGAAGCCAAACGAGCCAGGCGCTGTGAAACCAGATCCACGCTGTACCGAGTGGTGAGGAAAAAAAATCCACACTTGACCGACAGCCCTACTGCACCTTGTTAATTATTTGCTCAGGTTCGTATGCAAATAAAAAGCGAATGTTCTTCAAAAAACTACAGAAGCAAAACTTTGTTATAACCACACCTGCAGTTCTTTCTGTGCAATATCTTGTTTTCAACTTCTGGAAGCAGACAGATACAAAACGGTCAAATGTGAAGGAGACTGTAAACCAAACAGACAAATCAAAGTTGACATTACCTATGTATATAATAATCCTACACACGGTAGTGTAAGACAGGAATGAAAGTGGAAATTGATAGTTGAAAATACGTCCCACTATTACGTTGATGAACAAAACTAGGAGATCTGCTGTTGCCATGGCCACCATATAAACAGAAATACATTTGGACAGATCGCACTTTCTTCGGGAGAGAATCATAATTGTCACCAAGTTCACTGTAAGAAAGAGAGACGAGATAAATAATGTTTTAGTGGCTATTTGAAAAATATATGGCGACATCTCTTCACAGCATTTGCCTCTATTCAGTGTGATTATATCGGATTAGCCGTGGAGCCATGACCTGGGAAACATGCCCATATATTTTAATGAGCTGCTGTAGCGCTCACTGTGCATGGGTGACACTTGATTCTTTGTATAGGACCTTCAAAGAACATTGTAACATCAGTAAGGCTATCAGATTAAGGGAAACAGCAAGTGTGGGCACCCAGTTCAAAGGTTATTCCAGTAAGCAGCGACTGTGTAATGCTGACACCGGGGAAACACGTTTTCTTTTTCAACATGTGGTATAAACAGGGAGAATGTCAACACAGATTACAAATAAATAGTTTATAATGGCTCACCAAGGACACCCACGGCTGCGATAATCAGATAGTAAATGTCTTTCATCACCAGAATAGCTGGTTTCCCCATTTTATGTAAGAATAGATGAATCCTGTAGGAGTTGAAAGACTGGTGCACGTCTGAGTTTATGCGGGGGAACCTATATTTATACAGACATTTATCCTCCAAGGAGACAATCAGCTTTAATCCTAATTAGCATTGGTTGGCGTCATTTAACAAATAGACCTAGTAAGTAATTTTTTTTCTTGACAATTCAGAATTAGCGAAACGGTTAACGCTAAGACAGTTTTAAAAACACAAAATTAAAATACAAAATTTATACAAGAATGTGGATCCTATTCCCACAGGATCAGCCAACGTAATTCTCTTAACATGAGTCATCCTGACACTGCCCTTCAATCTAACATATTGATTCAAAGCCTGACGATCAGGCAGCAGAAGAAATCCTGCAATATTTGTGATGAAAATAGTTCTTCAGTAATACTGGTGATTTTAGCCTTTTGAGACCACTGGGACCAGTACGTGTACACAGAGATCTGTATGCCTTTCCTTGCTGGAGTTGCACCATATTCACACTGGAGATGGCCATATTCCTCCAGTACTCGTGGTACCCTTCAATTAGGCTAGAGGTGAGCAGGATAGCACTGTAATATTGATATCAAGTCACTTACTCTAGAGGTAACCAGGTTCCTCTGAGACTAATAGCACTTATGATTACAGTAAATGTGTCCATCTTCTTCTGTACTAGTGGCACCTACACTTAGAGGAGATGTGATCATCCTGCTCCAATACTAGTGGTTCCCTATACTTACACTAACGATAATAGCCCTTTTCTGATACTCCTGATTCCCTTTATTTACTCTAGCCATAGCCACTGGTGCTAACGCTACACTTCCGTGAGATAAAACAATACTCCTCTGGTACTTGTGCTCACCTATAATTGCAATGGCGGTAACAGTGCTACTTGGCAACTAATGGCTCCTTGCACTTTGATAAGAACAAAAGCAGATAGGAAATAAGAGCTTTCAGTGACGGCACTCCACAATCCCGTGGGGGACAGAATTCCAACTATTCACAACCCTGTGAGTGAAGAAATGTTCTGCTTCAATGAGATCAATTTACACAGTCTGTCATCATAGGACAACACACTCATCCCAGGAACCAATCTAGTGAACCATCACTGTAGTGCTCGCAAGGCGAGTATTCTCTCCCTTAGATATGGAGACCAAAGCTGCACAAAGTACGCCAGGTGTTGTCTCACCAAAGCCCTGTACAATTGTAGCAAGACATCCTCATTATAGTGCTCCAATGTCCTTGCAGTAAAGGGCAAACATGCCATTTGTCTTCCTAATTGTTTGCTGGTCCTGCATGTTTTTTTTGTTTTGCATTCCTTGTACGAGTGTAGCCACGTCCGTCGGAACATCAACATTTAGAAGTTTCACACCTTTTAAAAATCATCTTTTTTCTTACTACCAAAGAGAACAACCTTACACTTCCCTACATTATACTCCATCTGTCACCACGTTGCCCATTCGCTTAACCTCTTTGTGTCCTCCTTACAAAAGAAAGGTGAATATGTTACAGCGACCACAATTACACAGTAGGTGATCGTGCTTCTCTGGCACTAGTGACGGTCTATACTGACACTGAAAAACATTTGCTTGCAGTATCACTGGTAGACCCGCAGATGAAGTCCAGGAGACCGTACTCCTCCAGAACACGTGGTGATCTAAACTCACAATAGAAATTGACTTGCAACCCGGTGTGAGTGAAACTCTGCACTGACAATAGAGGCGCCATTCTTCCTTCAGTACCAGTGGTAATCCAGCATTTACACTCGAGAAAAAAAAGTTCCTCTCCTACTGGTGGAATACAGTAGCGATATCTATGCTGCTTCATTACTCGTGCTACCCTGCAATTGCACTAATGATGAGAGTTGTCCTCTGGTACGAGTGGTAAACTGAACTTTTACTGGCGATGATAGTGCCCAACCAGTGCCACTAGTAACCCACAGTTACAAAGAACAAAGAACAGTACAGCACTGGAACAGGCCATTCGGCCCTCCAAGCCTGCGCCGATCTTGATGCCTGCCTGAACTAAAACCTTATTGATTAGCATCCAGGACCAGAAAGTTCCTGTGAGGAAGAAGGATAAGTCTGGCAAATTTCGGGAACCTTGGATAACGTGGGATATTGTGAGCCTCGTCAAAAAGAAAAAGGAAGCATTCGTAAGGGCTGGAAGGCTAGGAACAGACGAATCCCTTGAGGAATATAAAGACAATAGGAAGGAACTTAAGCAAGGAGTCAGGAGGGCGAAAAGGGGTTATGAGAAGTCATTGGCAAACAGGATTAAGGAAAATCCCAAGGCTTTTTAGACGTATATAAAGAGCAAGTGGGTAACCAGGGAAAGGGTTGGCTCACTCAAGGACAGATAAGGGAATCTATGTATGGAGCCAGAGGAAATGGGTGAGGTACTAAATGAGTACTTTGCATCAGTATTCACCAAGGAGAAGGATTTGGTGGATGATGAGCCGAGGGAAGGGAGTGTAGATAGTCTCAGTCATCTCATTATCAAAAAGGAGGAGGTGTTGGGTGTCTTGCAAAGCATTAAGGTAGATAAGTCCCCAGGGCCTGATGGGATCTACTCCAGAATACTGAGGGAGGCAACGGAAGAAATTGCTGGGGCCTTGACAGAAATCTTTGCATCCTTATTGGCTACAGGTGAGGTCCCAGAAGACTGGAGAAGAGCCAATGTTGTTCCTTTGTTTAAGAAGGGTAGCAAGGATAATCCAGGAAATTATAGGCCGGTGAGCCTTACAACAGTGGTAGGGAAATTATTAGAGAGGATTCTTCGGGACAGGATTTACTCCCATTTGGAAACAAATGGACTTATTAGCCAGAGGCAGCATGGTTTTGTGAAGGGGAGGTCGGGCCTCACGAATTTGATTGAATTTTTTGAGCAAGTGACAAAGATGATTGATGAAGGAAGGGCAGTAGATGTCATCTATATGGACTTCAGTAAAGCCTTTGACAAGGTCCCTCATGGCAGACTGATACAAAAGGTGAAGTCACATGGGATCAGAGGGGAGCTGGCAAGATGGATACAGAACTGATTCGGTCATAGAAGACAGAGGGTTAGAACAAAGAACAAAGAAAATTACAGCACAGGAACAGGCCCTTCGGCCCTCCAAGCCTGCACCGATGAGATCCTCTATCTAAACATGTCGCCTATTTTCTAAGGCTCTGGATCTCTTTGCTTCCTGCCCATTATTGTATCTGTCTAGATACATCTTAAAAGACGCTATCGTGCCCGCGTCTACCACCTCCGCTGGCAACGCATTCCAGGCACCCACCACCCTCTGCGTAAAGAACTTTCCACGCATATCCCCCCTAAACTTTTCCCCTCTCACTTTGAACTCGTGACCCCTAGTAATTGAATCCCCCACTCTGGGAAAAAGCTTCTTGCTATCCACCCTGTCTGCCTCTCATGATTTTGTACACCTCAATCAGGTCCCCCCTCAACCTCCGTCTTTCTAATGAAAATATTCCTAATCTACTCAAACTCTCTTCATAGCTAGCGCCCTCCATACCAGGCAACATCCTGGTGAACCTCCTCTGCACCCTCTCCAAAGCATCTACATCCTTTTGGTAATGTGGCGACCAGAACTGCACGCAGTATTCCAAATGTGGCTGAACCAAAGTCTTATACAACTGTAACATGACCTGCCAACTCTTGTACTCAATACCCCGTCCGATGAAGGAAAGCATGCCGTATGCCTTCTTGACCACTCTATTGATCTGCGTTGCCACCTTCAGGGAACAATGGACCTGAACACCCAGATCTCTCTGTACATCAATTTTCCCCAGGACTTTTCCATTTACTGTATAGTTCACTCCTGAATTGGATCTTCCAAAATGCATCACCTCGCATTTGCCCTGATTGAACTCCATCTGCCATTTCTCTGCCCAACTCTCCAATCTATCTATATTCTGCTGTATTCTCTGACAGTCCCCTTCACTATCTGCGACTCCACCAATCTTAGTGTAATCTGCAAACTTGCTAATCAGACCACCAATACTTTCCTCCAAATCATTTATGTATATCACAAACAACAGTGGTCCCAGCACGGATCCCTGTGGAACACCACTGGTCACACGTCTCCATTTTGAGAAACTCCCTTCCACTGCTACTCTCTGTCTCCTGTTGCCCAGCCAGTTCTTTATCCATCTAGCTAGTACACTCTGGACCCTATGTGCCTTCACTTTCTCCATCAGCCTACCATGGGGAACCTGATCAAACGCCTTACTGAAGTCCATGTATATGACATCCACAGCCCTTCCCTCATCAATCAACGTTGTCACTTCCTCAAAGAATTCTATTAAGTTGGTAAGACATGACCTTCCCTGCACAAAACCATGTTCCCTATCACTGATAAGCCCATTTTCTTCCAAATGGGAATAGATCCTATCCCTCAGTATCTTCTCCAGCAGCTTCCCTACCACTGACGTCAGGCTCACCGGTCTATAATTACCTGGATTTTCCCTGCTACCCTTCTTAAACAAGGGGACAACATTAGCAATTCTCCAGTCCTCCGGGACCTCACCCATGTTTAAGGATGCTGCAAAGATATCTGTTAAGGCCCCAGCTATTCCCTCTCTCGCTTCCCTCAGTAACCTGGGATAGATCCCATCTGGACATGGGGACTTGTCCACCTTAATGCCTTTTAGAATATCCAACACTTCCTCCCTCCTTATGCCGACTTGACCTAGAGTAATCAAACATCTGTCCCTAACCTCAACATCCGTCATGTCCCTCTCCTCGGTGAATACCGATGCAAAGTACTCGTTTAGAATCTCACCCATTTTCTCTGACTCCACGCATAACTTTCCTCCTTTGTCCTTGAGTGGGCCAATCCTTTCTCTCGTTACCCTCTTGCTCCTTATATATGAATAAAAGGCTTTGGGATTTTACTTAACCCTGTTTGCTAAAGATATTTCATGACCCCTTTTAGCCCTCTTAATTCCTCATTTCAGATTGGTCCTACATTCCCGATATTCTTTCAAAGCTTCGTCTTTCTTCAGCCGCCTAGACCTTATGTATGCTTCCTTTTTCTCTTAGCTAGTCTCACAATTTCACCTGTCATCCATGGTTCCCTAATCTTGCCATTTCTATCCCTCATTTTCACAGGAACATGTCTCTCCTGCACGCCAATCAACCTCTCTTTAAAAGCCTCCCACATATCAAATGTGGATTTACCTCCAAACAGCTGCTCCCAATCTACATTCCCCAGCTCCTGCCGAATTTTGGTATAGTTGGCCTTCCCCCAATTCAGCACTCTTCCTTTAGGACCACTCTCATCTTTGTCCATGAGTATTCTAAAACTTACGGAATTGTGATCACTATTCCCAAAGTATTCCCCTACTGAAACTTCAACCACCTGGCTGGGCTCATTCCCCAACACCAGGTCCAGTATGGCCCCTTCCCGAGTTGGACTATTTACATACTGCTCTAGAAAACCCTCCTGGATGCTCCTTACAAATTCTGCTCCATATAGACCTCTAACACTAAGTGAATCCCAGTCAATGTTGGGAAAATTAAAATCTCCTATCACCACCACCCTGTTGCTCCTACATCTTTCCATAATCTGTTTACATATTTGTACCTCTATCTCACACTCGCTGTTGGGAGGCCTGTAGTACAGCCCCAACATTGTTACCGCACCCTTCCTATTTCTGAGTTCTGCCCATATTGCCTCACTGCTCGAGTGCTCCATAGTGCCCTCCTTCAACACAGCTGTGATATCCTCTTTGACCAGTAATGTAACTCCTCCACCCCTTTTACCTCCCTCTCTATCCCACCTGAAGCATCGATATCCTGGGATATTTAGTTGCCAATCATGCCCTTCCCTCAACCAAGTCTCAGTAATAGCAATAACATCATACTCTCAGGTACTAATCCAAGCCCTAAGTTCATCTGCCTTACTTACTACACTTCTTGCATTAAAACAAATGCACCTCAGACCACCAGTCCCTTTGGGTTCATCATCTGCTCCCTGCCTACTCTTTCCCTTAGTCACGCTGACTTCATTATCTAGTTCCTTACAGTCTTTAGTTCCTGCCTCCTTACTGTCCACTGACCTCCTCATTTTGTTCTCATCCCCCTGCCACATTAGTTTAAACCCTCCCCAACAGTGTTAGCAAAAGCACCCCCAAGGACATTGGTTCCAGTCCAGCCCAGGTGTAGACCATCCAATTTGTAGTAGTCCCACCTACCCCAGAACCGGTCCCAATGTCCCAAAACTCTGAACCCCTCCCTCCTGCACCATCTCTCAAGCCACGCATTCATCCTGACTATTCTTTCATTTCTATTCTGACTATCACGTGGCACTGGTAGCAATCCTGAGATTACTACTTCTGAGGTCCTACTTTTTAACTTGGCTCCTAACTCCCTAAATTCTGCTTGTAGGACCTCATCCCGTTTTTTACCTATATCATTGGTGCCTATGTGCACAACGACAACTGGCTGTTCACCCTCCCCCTTCAGAATGTTCTGCAGTCGATCTGAGAGATCCCTGACCCGTGCACCTGGGAGGCAACATATCATTCGGGAGTCTCGTTTTCGACCACAGAACCGCCTATCTACTCCCCTTACAATCGAATCCCCTATGACTATCGCCCTTCCGCTCTTTTTCCCGCCCTTCTGAACAGCAGAGCCAGCCATGGTGCCATGAACCTGGCCACTGCTGCCTTCCCCTGGTGAGCCATCTCCCTCAACAGTATCCAAAACGGTATACCTGTTTTGGAGGGAGATGACCGCAGGGGACACCTGCAATGCCTTCCTGCTCTTTCTCTGCCTTTTGGTCACACATTCCCTTTCTCCCTCAGCAATCCTAATCTGCGGTGTGACCAATTCGCTAAACGTGCTATCCAGAAGGTTTTAGTTCAGGCAGGCATCAAGATCGGTGCAGGCTTGGAGGGCCGAATGGCCTGTTCCTGTGCTGTACTGTTTTTTGCTCTTTGTTCTGCACTTCCGGGGACCATATCCCTCTATTCCCTTCCTATTCATGTATTTGTCAAGATGCCTCTTAAACGTCGCTATCGTACCTGCTTCCACCACCTGCCCCGGCAGCAAGTTCCAGGCACTCACCACCCTCTGTGTAAAGAACTTGCCTCGCACATCCCCTCTAAACTTTTCCCCTCGCACCTTAAACCTATGTCCCCTAGTAACTGACTCTTCCACCCTGGGAAAAAGCTTCTGACTATCCACTCTGTCCATGCCGCTTATAACTTTGTAAACCTCTATCATGTCGTCCCTCCACCTCCATCGTTCCAGTGAAAACAATCAGAGTTTATCCAACCTCGCCTCATAGCTAATGCCCTCCAGACCAGGCAACATCCTGGTAAACCTCTTCTGTACCCTCTCCAATGCCTCCACATCCTTCTGGTAGTGTGACGACCAGAATTGCACGCAATATTCTAAGTGTGGCCTAACTAAAGTTCTGTACAGCTGCAACATAACTTGCCAATTTTTATACTCTATGCCCCGACCGATGAAGGTAAGCATGCCGAATGCCTTCTTGACTACCTTATCCACCTGCGTTGCCACTTTCAATGACCTGTGGACCTGTACGCCCAGATCTCTCTGCCTGTCAATACTCCTAAGGGTTCTGCCATTTACTGTATACCTCCCACCTGCACTAGACCTTCCAAAATGCATGACCTCACATTTGTCCGGATTAAACTCCATCTGTCATTTCTCCGCCCAAGTCTCCAACCGATCTATATCCTACTGTATCCTCTGACAATCCTCATCACTATCCGCAACTCCACCAACCTTTGTGTCGTTCGCAAACTTACTAATCAGACCAGCTACATTTTCCTCCAAATCATTCATATGTACTACAAACAGCAAAGGTCCCAGCCCTGATCCCTGTGGAACACCACTAGTCACATCCCTCCATTCAGAAAAGCACCCTTCCACTGATACCTTCTGTCTTCTATGATAGAGCCAGTTCTGTATCCATCTTGCCAGCTCCCCTCTGATCCCATGTGACTTCACCTTTTGTACCAGTCTGCCATGAGGGACCTTAGCAAAGGCTTTACTGAAGTCCATATGGATAACATCCACTGCCCTTCCTTCATCAATCATCTTTGTCACTTCCTCAAAAAACTCAATCAAATTAGTGAGACACGACCTCCCCTTCTCAAAACCATGCTGCCTCTGGCTAATAAGTTTGTTTGTTTCTAAATGGGAGTAAATCCTGTCCCGAAGAATCCTCTCTAATAATTTCCCTACCACTGATGTAAGGCTCACCGGCCTATAATTTCCTGGATTATCCTTGCTACCCTTCTTAAACAAAGGAACAACATTGGCTGTTACATCAGAAATGCTCCTGCTCCTCTGTTACTAGTTGTGCCACATCGACCAGACTAGATGTGACCATGCTATTTTGGTGCTAGCAATTCCCATACACATACACTAGGTGTGGCCGTGCTCTTCTGGGACGAGTGGTGTCTCGACACTTGCACTGGCTGTGAGCAAGCTCTTAAGTTATTAGTGTCTCCTCCACATGTATTATAACTGACTGTGCTCCTCCATTACTAGTGGTGCCCCTACACAAACACTACATGTGATGGTATAGCTCTGATAAAAGTTGTACCCTAGACATACACTATATGTGACTGCATTCCTCTGATAACACATGCATTATATGCAACCATACCCATCTGGCATTAATGGTTCCCTACAAATACATTATATATTACCATATTCCTCTGGTGCTGTGATGCCCTACACATACACTACATATAACTGTGCTCTTGTAGTACTGGTGTTGCCTGCAGCTATGTCTGAGGTGACAATGTTCTTTCTTTCCGTCAGATGTTTCTATTCCTTCTGATACCTCTGTTGTGTTGATCTGACGGTGACCAAACTATTACAGTTCTGCTGATTACCAGTTTTGTAGCTCTATTGTTGTACTTATTGCTGGAACACAAGTACTGTCCAATATTTCAGCACTGCTGATACGCTTAGTACTGGATCCAGAGCTTTGCCTCAACCTCTGCAGTGCGAACACTAATCTTGCAGCTCCACTGTAATACCCCTCAGAAAATCTTTGTAATCCTTTTCGACGTGCTACTGTTGTTCCTTGAATGATCCCATACCCAATTCGGATTAAATATGAGTTCACCTCAATGGCTCCGAATCAGAAAAGCGACTGAATGAATGAATTACCATTTTGTTGCTAAATCTTCGAAGAAGTCAGACAGTATATCATGCACTAACGATTGTTTATTGTGCTGACTGCTGTGTGATTGGCCCTTTGTGATGTCACCTGGAGACAGATTTCAGCCCCTGGTAATAATTCATCTGTTGCAGTTCCCGTGGGCAGGGTCTGGAGTTGGCAGCTGATACTGGCATTCAATCCACATAAATAGGAGAGCGGAAAGTATAATTTAATATTGAAGTACTTGAATAACCCATCTTATTAATTGCAAAGATGGTGAATCAAACATAAGCAAAGTTTCCAAAAATAGTTTTATTGTCTTCCAGGTACAGATTCTTTACTCTAACCAGCCGCTAGCAGTTGTTGGACAGCTGACTAGTATCTCTCGGACGGTGATAGTTCTCCTGTTGCTCCAGGTAAGCACCTTCCTATTCGAGTTACGACTGTGAAGAGGAGGCTCAGAGTGAACCCAGGACCTGCCACCCCACGGAGTGGATTTTAGTACATGAACGCTCTGCAACAAACGAACTTTAATTATGATAACTCACCGTTTACAGCGTTCTGCAACATAGGGAGAGACGTCTCAGCACACTTTATATTGCAGGGAGCACAAACTGGGCAGCAAGCTGACAGAGAGTAACGAGGGATAGAGTCGTGAGTGTCCATTGAGGGAGAGAGGGCGGGGAGTGAAGTTAAGAAATATTAAAACACGCAAAGGTTCATTGAAGCTTGGAGTACTCTTCACAAATATCAGTTCATGTTTGGTCAAATCGTAATGTTAAATAGGGCATTGAAACAAATTAGTTAATGATATGGGACAAAGGCAGTTATATAGAGTGAGGTCACAGATCATACACGATCTCATTGACTGGTAGAACGGACTATAGCGGTTGAATGGTCTATTCCTGACCCTATGTTCCTATGAGCTCCAGATACCCCGGGTATAGTTTTTTAACTAATATTTGCTGAGGTCGGAGTAGAGATTGTGGTGAATGAGGAATAATCTTGTTCCACAGAAACATCCAGAGGAGTGGAGAGGGTGAGCTGTGATGTATGTCTGGAAGGGATTACATAGAAAACATAGAAACATAAAAATAGGAGCAGGAGTAGGCCATTCGGCCCTTCGAGCCTGCTCCGCCATTCATTATGATCATGGCTGATCACCCAACTCAGTAACCTGTTCCCGCTTTCGCCCCATATCCTTTGGTCCTTTTAAACCCAAGAGCTATATTTAACTCATTTTTGAAAACATACAATGTTTTGGCCTCAACTGCTTTCTGTGGTAGCGAATTCCACAGGCTCATCACTCTCTGGGTGAAGAGATTTCTCCTCAACCCAGCACTGAAAGGTTTACCTCGTATCCTAAGACTTTGTCCCCCGGTTCTGGACTCCCCCACAGTCGGGAACATCCTTCATGCATCTATCCTGTCCAGCCGTGTTAGAATTTTATAAGTTTCTATGAGATCGCCCTCACTCTTCTGAACTCCAGCGAATATAATCCTAACCGACTCAGTCTCTCCTCATATGTCAGTCCCGCCATCCCAGGAATCAGTCTGGTAAACCTTCGCTGCATTCCCTCTATAGCAAGATAAGGAGACCAAAACTGCACCCAATATTCCAGGTGTGGCCTCACCAAGGCCCTGTATAATTGCAGCAAGACATCCCTGCTCCTGTACTCGAATCCTCTCGCTATGGAGGCCAACATACCATTTGCCTTTTTACCGCCTGTTGCACCTGCATGCTTACCTTCAGCAACTGGTGTGCGAGAACATCCAGGTCTCGCTGCATTCCCCTCTCTCAGTTTATAGCCATTCAGATAATAATCTGCCTTCCTGTTTTTGCGACCAAAGTGGATAACCTCACATTTATCCACATTATACTGCATCTGCCATGCATTAGCCCACTCACTCAACTTGTCCAAATCACCCTGAAGCCTCCCTGCATCCTCCTGGCAATTCACCCTCCCACCCAGGTTTGTGTCATCTGCAGATTTGGAGATATTACATTTAGTTCCCTCATCGAAATCATTAATGTATATTGTGAATATCTGGGGTCCTAGCACCGATCCCTGCAGTACCCCACTAGTCACTGCCTGCCATTCGGACAAAAAGACCTGTTTGTCAGCCAATTTTCTATCAATCGCAATACACTATCCCCAATCCCATGCACTTTAATTTTACACACTAAAAGAGATAGGGAGGGAATCAGGCACAGAAGATTTGTAATAGGCAGGCAAGGATCTTCAAATAAATTTACTGGCACAATGAGAGCCAGCGGAAGTTGGCATGAAGACAGTGAACAGGTTTGTGGGACTTTATCCAGGACAACCCTTGCACTGTGACATTGAAAATCGTTATAGTTTGTGGAGTGGGGAAGTGAGATGTTGGTAGAGAGAGCTTGGGGAGATTAATCATCGAGGTGATAAAGGATGGAATTCGGATTCAGGCAGTAGAGAGGTTGAGCAGGTAATGTTTTGATGGTGGCTGGTAATGGATGAGCTGCAGGAGAAGAAGCTGAAATCAGGGTCAAATAGAGAACCAAGGATCCACGCATCGAGGTTTAGCCTGGGGTGGAAGTGAGGAGACTGAGAGAGTCAAGACAATCTTTGTGATGGTGTTTGTGGGAAACAGAGAGCCCGGCGCCAGTTTGGTCAACATTTCTCTCGAATAAATGTTGGCTCATCCATATCTCAATGTTAGTTAGACAGTTAGAGAGTGGCAACACACTGGGGTCAATAGAGGAGGAGGAGGGAGTGACATTGGTCTGCTTACAGAAACTGATCACACACTTCCTGATGTTCTGGGAGGGTTCATATATCAGGTACTAATAAAATGCCCAAGGATACATCTTACATGGACAGGAGAAATCGTTAAATGAGACGAATGCCCTGATTACCCTCTTCTATGCGTCTGGAAAATGTTTTGTTCCCATGTCAAAGCAGCGGAAAAGGAAGTGTAGACTCACGATGCTGTCTCTCCACCTGTGGGATATCCAAATTGCCCTGTGGAAGTGTGGTGTAGAGTTTGTGACTTGACATTACAATGACAGTGAAATGAGAGGGGTGGGGATGCTGACAGTGCCTCCCAGTTGATGCTTCTTCAGGTGGGAAGTTTTTGAAAGGCTGCATGAGGAAGTTATCAGTAGCACTCTTGGCTCATGCTCTCTAATCGGGGGCTGTGAGAGTGATTGGTAACAAAGTATAGGAGATCTAAAATAGTAGGTAGTGATCCACCCACACCCCCACAGGAACCTCATTCAATCTTTAGAGCTATCCAACCAAGAGAATGGTGACAGATAACTATAAAAGAAAAATACTCATACTCTATAACAGAGAAACCAGGCGCCAAACTGTAAAGTGGAGCAAATTCCGCTAATTGCAAATTTATTTTTCTTCATTATTGTAGCTCATACCTGGCAGAATTATTTTTCTTTAATCTTATTACTTTATAATGTTGGATTTTTCCCTAATGGTCTCTGGGTTTTATGCTGGAGTCAGCAAAATATCTGGATGCTCCTGGGATTGGCGGACTCATCGCTGTGTTTTACCTTTCTGTTCTACAGATACATAAAATAAATGCTCAGTGGAAAAAGTATACGAGGCAAAATCTCCACAGAAGGTGTTAAATGGCTTGCTGCAGCGTCAAAGGATGAATAATAGGTGTTGGAATTTGCTCTTTGGGGTAAGTAGTTTCCTTCTTGATTTAAATTGTCTTATCTGACTGACTGATACGATGATTGACCATTTAGTTTATGTACACGTATTGGTTTGCAATCTGGTACATCCCACACACTGGCAGAGAAGGGCACAAAAGCACGAAACTTCCCATTCACAGGAACTGACCCTGGAAGAGTGGAGCACTAAATCTGTGACTCCATTCGCAACCTCTGGGGTTCATCCCTGTGGATCCTTTTCGCTCCTTCTCTACATTTCCTGTGATTGCTTCTGGTGCACTGCAAGTGTGTGACGTGAAGGCCAGGTAATGTTCCACCGTTTCCCTCTTCAATTTTTGTTTTATCTCCTTTTCGATGACCCCGTCCGTCCTTCAGATGTCATATATTTCCTGACTGCCCGTTTTCAGAGCAAAGAGACTGATGTCAAAGAGGTCAGACATATCTAATCACAAACATCAACATCCATCTTGCTCGTTTAAATCTAAATACACCAGCACTACCCTTGGAATATTTTTCCCGAACAATTGCAGAGCATCTCCTTGCTGCATCCTGTTTTGAAGCAAAAAAAAAAATCAGCTTGCCATTTCTTTGGTTCGATGAAGCAACAGGTAGACGAGTGGTGGGGCAGGCAATGGATATTGAGGCTTCACATTACGGTCGTGAGATAAGATTCATAAAGGCTAATTATTGAAGTGATTCATTTTGGTAGGAAGAACATGGAGAGGCAATATAGAATAAAGGGTACAATTCTAAAGTGAGTGCAGGAGCAGAGGACCTAGGTGTATATATGCATAACTCATTGAAGGTGGCAGGACAGAATGAGAGACCAGTTAAAAAAAACATTCAGTATCCTAGGCTTTAGAATTAGGGACATGGAATACAAGAGCTGAAATAAGACATTATTTCGGCCTCAGCTGGCGTATTGCGTCCAGTTCTGGGCACTGCACTTTAGGAACGATATGAGGTATTGGCGAGAGTACAGGAAAGAGTTCGCGGTAATGGTTCCAGGGATAAGGAATTTTAGTTATGATGATAGATTGGAAAAGTTAGGACTGTTTTCCTTGGAAAAGAGAAGGCTGAGAGGTGATTTGATTGAGGTATTCAAAAGCATGAAGGGTCGGAAAGACTAGATATGAAAAAACCTCCCACTGGTGAAACGATCGAGAATGAGAGGGCACAGGTTTAAAGTAATAGATATGAGAAGCTGAAGCGACATGAGGAAAACCTTTTTCAATCAGCGAGTGGTTGAGGTTGGGAATGCGCTGCCTGAGAACGTGGAGGTGGCAGCTTCAACTGAAACATTCAGAAGGGAATTTTACTGTTATATGAAAAGGAGGAATGTGCAGGATTACGGGGAGAAGGCTGGAAATGCTTCGAAGTGAATTGCTCATTCGCAGACCCCGTGCAGAGTCGATGAGCTGAATGGCCACCTTCTGCGCTGTAGCAATTCTGTGATTGTATGATTCTGTGAGAAGGATATAAGTAGAGACAGATAGACAGAATGAAACTGAGAGACACGAGAAGAGAGAGGAGGGGACTGTACGAGTGTGTGAGAGAGCGACCTCTGAAACTTTTAATTTGATCCATTCTCCCTGTGACATTGAAAGTTATTGGTTCCTGTGAGATGAATGAAGTTTGCCCAGCCAATAGCTGTATGGATCTCAGAAGGTTCAATATAAACGGTGTTCCTTTGTAAAATGACTTTACTACTGCATTCTGGGATCAATTGAGAAAATTAAACTTTGAATGCAGAATGAATACAGAGGAAATAAAGTGTCTCGCGTGGCGGAGACAAAATAAAACAATGACAGCGGATGAAGGCATCGCTTCATCATTGTGAAGAATGAAAACACAATAAGAATCCTTCCAAGCTGCAAGAGGGATGGTGAGCTAATGGAACTCGCCAGTCTGTATTAAAGCAGTTACAGTTAAAAGGCTGCGAGTTGGATCTTGGGATGGAGATGCTTCTCGGCAGTGAGACGAGCTGCCTTCTTTTGCAGCATCTGCTAATGGGAACACCCTTAAAGCTCTAAGCTGAATGGCATGGGATTTAACGCCTTTCACTTATAATAAAGTTGTTAATGTGGGCCGGTCATCTGAATACTCCAACTGGATTAATGGAATGGGAAACTGGATCTATTTTATCGATTTGAGGACGGCCTGCATGAAAGGAAATTCTTACAATGCACGAGATGTAAACATTTCCAAAAATATTCTCATTAATCAAGAATAAAATTGAAAGTTCAAAGACAACTTGTATTTAAACAGCACCTTTAATGTAATGAGCCGTCCAAAGGCGCTTCACAAAAACCTAATGAGATACATATCGATGCTGGGCCAAAGAACATTTATTGTTAGAGGCTAGAGCAGTTGGAGAGGAGGAAAATAGTTGAAATAACTAAATTTGCATTGGGGATAATAATCTAAGGGTTAGTTGTACTCTGCAGGGTGATCCTGAAGCAATGAACCGCAATTCATGATGATGCTGGAATAGTGAAAAGGGCTCTGCAATGCTTGATCCGGTTCAGCCAGATCTGTTCAGGGATGGTTGAACCAGTTGTGCACCACGATGTTTGCCTCGGTACAGCTGGCAATTGATAAAGTAAAGAAGGAAGCCAGATCAGAATGAACAATGCAGGTAAGAGAGAATGAGGATTTTACTGTGGTATAAACAACATGAATATTAGTGTGGGGGGGGGATCACCATTAGTGTTACAGTCGTTATGCGAACACTAATGTTCGGATAAAGTCTCCAGCAATAACGGTAGCATAAAGTCATCTCCAGTAATGTTGTAATAGGGTCATCACCAGTAACGTTAGAGCCGGTTCATCACCGTGAGTGTAATTGTAAGGTCATCACCAGTAATGTTACTGTGGAGTAACATGAGTAATCTTAGAATAACTTCACAACCAATAATGTTAGTGTGCAGTGTTCACCAGTAACATCAGAGTACGTTTACAATCAGGATAGTTCATGTTTCCGGCAGTTCCTGCAGCCATACTGGTGCCAAACGTCGTGTCCTGCACTCCTTTGGACCCCACCAGAAAGGCCGAGAGGGGGGTTTTGATGACTGGGCAACTCTCAACCTCCATAAATTTGCCCAGGCATGCGCCATGGAGAGGTCACTCACTGACCACCTCCAGGCGCGTATCCATTGTCTCTCGAGATAAGGAGGCCCAAAAGAAAGAAGAAGAAGAAAGAAGTTCGAGTGGAGTTCACACCAGCAATGTTGGAGTGGGATCATCTCCATAATAACTTTAGCTCATCAGTAACTTTAGATTAGTTTTTGCAACCAACAATCCTTGAATCCACTCAGTACCAGCAATGCTAGGTTAGGGTCCTCACCAGTAATGTTAGAGTAGGGTCTCCGCCAATAATCTCCGAGCAAGATCACCATAAGGAATGTTAGTGAACGGTCACAACTGGTAAAGTTAGAGCAGTGGGCTCACCAACAATGTTACAGACGCTTTGTCACAAGTAAAGTTAGAGTTGTATCCGGATCAGTAATGCTAGCGTCGGATTTCCACAAACAAAGTTATAACAGAGTCGCCATCATGAACCTTTGAGTAGTGGCACCATCAGAATATTAGCGTAGGTTTTTTATCTGTAATGTTACCACAGGCAATGTTGCAGTAGGGTTTCCACTAGTAATGTTGGAGTAGTGTCACCGACAGCAATGTTAAAGTAGTTTCATGACAGTAATGTTTGAGTGGAGTTACCATCAATAATGTTGGAGTAGGATCACCAACATTAAAGTCTGAGTAGGTTCAATGGCAGTAAAATTAGTGTAGAGTCACCATCAATTATAGTAGCGTAGCATTACCGGTATTAATATTGAAGCAGAGTCTCGGACAGTAAGGCAGTAACGTTACAGATGGATGTACAAATAGTTTTAGCATCTGATCATCATCAGTAAAGTTAGAGTAGCTTCACCACCAGTAATATTAGAGTAGTAGCTTCGTCAGTAATATTCGAGGAGTATCATCACTAGTAAAGCTGGAGTAGGATCACCACCAGTATTGTTAAAGTATGTTCAGCACCATTAATATGATATTGAGGTAATCACCATTCATGGTAGCAGGTAATTATCACCAGCTTTACCACAATGTTAGAGTAGGGGCTACAGCAGGAACGTTAGATTCTAAAATCATGAATAATGTTCGAGTAGGTTCCTCACCAGATGTTAGTGTAGATTCGCCATGAGTAATGTTGCAGTAGGTTCACCACCAGGGACGTTAGATTAGGATCAACTCTATTAATGTTAGTATATGGACATCACCAGTAATACTGGAGTAGGATCCCCAGCAGTAAAGTTAGCATCGGGTCTACACCAGAATGAAGTCCTCATTAGTAATGGAAGAGTAGCTTCTTCAACAGTAATGTTAGAGTAGCTTCATGGCCAATAATATGGAGTAGGGGTACTACCTGACATGTAACAGTGGGATCACCAGTTATAATGTTATAATAGAGTCACCAACAGCCATGTTGGAGTATGATGACCACCAACAATTTTAGAGTAAGGTTACCATCAGTAATGTTACAGTAAAATCACCACTTGCAACGTTAGAATAGGGTCACCATCGGGAGTAGAATCACCACCAGCAATAATGGAGTGGGCTCGTCACAAATAATGTTACAATAGGGCTGCTAATATTACTGTTTTGTAAAGGTCAACAACAATACAATTAGAATAGATTCACAATCACTGACGTTCGGGCAACGTAACTACTATTGATGTAAAAGGATCATCACCAATGATGTTAATGTAGGGTGATCGCCAGTAATGTTAGTACAGGATCACCATCATTAATGACAGGATGTGGTCATCACCATTGATATCAGTGTATAGTTACCTTCAGTTATGTTTGACTGGGGGCAGTATTAGTAATGCTGAGGTAGGGCATCACCAGTACTGTTGGTGTGTGGTCACTATCAGTAATGTTAGATTAAATTCGTTACTGATAATGTCTGAGTAGATTAGCAACAGTAATGTCACACTAGCATTACCATCATGAAGGTTAGAATATGATCATTACTAATAATGTTAGAAGTGAACCACAATCCACAATGTTATTGAGAAGTCATCATCAGTGATGATAGAGTCCAGTCATCGCTACTAATCATCCAAGTGTAGCATAAATCTAAGTTCTACAATGAATCAGTGAAGATTTAACAGGCTTCGAGAACACAAAATAGCTTCCAGGTGCAATGTTTCGTTGAGCGTTCAGAGGGCATGCGCAGCACACATTCCCTCGAGAACTACTTGCTGTTGATATAATTTATGGCAGTAGTTGCAAGGACTGAGCGGCACAATTTCCCCATGGCTTTCCAGTTTGTGAAGTGACTGTAACAAATGCTAATTATTGTGTCACCTCATTTTCTCACTTGGGCACGGATTGTTCTATAAAGGGGGAGCATTGATGGATTTCGGATATAGTGCAGTCAGAATTACGAAGCTGGACAGAATTTGCACCTTCTTCGACAAAATGCAGCGGCCAATAATTCTACAGGTAAAGGACGTTTACTACCCTCTTATTGCTACCTTTGGTGCCCCAGGTAAGTCCTGTTGATTATCTCACTGTTAATGGTTATTTAACGGATCACGAGAATGTCTTTATTGCAGAGCCGGAATGTCAGCGGGAATTTCACCAGATTGAACAACGGTTGAGGCACTGTTCCAGTTGGTGTTTCGTGAATATAAGACGTTTAATTTTCTTGTTATACTGCGGGAGGGCAATGTTGTTACCGTTTCTCGCCAACAGCTCACAGAAGAATGTGTTCCTTGGAGTCCAATGTAATTATTTTTTTTGTAGCGTTATTCCTTCTCTACTTAAGTTGACAGTTCTTCGGACTACAGGCAAGTCCAACTAAGAGAGATTGGGAAATATTTTTTTTCTAACGATTGCAGCTCAGGGAGCCACTCCCCTTCCCTCGGCTGAAATAACCTTTCTTCTTCCACCAGCTCCCGCTCCGTTCCCGAGCAGCTCCTTAGAGCCATTAGAAATGGAAAACGTGCCCAAGATTGAACTAAATTGAATGTTTTGTCTCAGCTAAAAGTTCTTTTTGAATTCATGTCCTTGCAGTAATGGTTTGGAAATTGTACTGAATACTGCAGACATCTGATGCTGTTAGCGAGATTCCTATCTCCAAATAAACTGAAGAAGCTAATTTAAAACTCCATCTATCGCCGCATGGGACCGCACTGGTATCATATCAAACTGGGCTGCGGAATCACACGGCACAAGCCTCATTGCAAGATGGCTTTACTGTTGAACACAGGAATAAAATATGTGTTTGAATTTATGTGTGGGAATCCATCAATTTATTGACAGCTAAATATTAACAATTTATAAAGCCATCTAAAGTTTCCCTCGAATGGACTATTATTTACAACAGTACTGTCTCTGTGAGGTACTCTGGCTTGACCTGGGCCGCAGATTATAGTAATGGAGCTCAATCTGCTGTGGAAATTATACCGGCAGAGAAGAATGATGGACACTGATATGATAACTCTGGTTTACACTCCCGCCCAAAGTCAATACACCCTCTGTGACTGGGTGGTGGTGGGGGTTGCTTTCCGTTGCCATTCATGCTACGGCCTCTGGGCAAACCTCGTCCTGTGGCCTTGATATGGTCTGAATGAAGTATGCTGGAAGGGTAGTGAGATTATAATCATTTATTGGTTTGAAAGAAAAGCTGTCAATGCTTGTCAATATTATAAATAAGATTCAGTCTAAGTACAAACACACATATGTCATTTTGCTCACAACATGCTCTGGAAAGTGTCTGCCTGTCTCCGTAACTTAAATCTTCTCCCTCTTTCTTGCAGCAAACCTATTGACAATTGTCATTCTCTCCAGAGGAAATTGCGGCCTCTCCAAGTGTATTTCTGTCTACATGGTGGCCATGGCAACAGCAGATCTACTGGTCATGCTCTTTAATATAATCGGGTATAATATTTTGAGTAAACGCTTTCCACATTCATTCCTCTCCTACACTGCCGTCTGTAAGTTCATGATCTACATGCTTTGTACCAACCACAGTATGTCGGTGTGGTTTACAGTCTCCTTCACATTTGATCGACTTGTAGCTATATGCTGTCAGCAGTTAAAAAGAAAGTATTGCACCGTGAGAACTGCAGCGGCAGTATTATCAACCCTTTCCATCCTGATATATTCACAGACCATCCCCTTTTGGTTTGTGCACGAACATAAGCAAATAATTAACAATAATCACTGGTTTATCCGCCCCAGTGCGGCTTTTATTTCATCGCCTGCAGGTGCAGCGTACCTCCTCTTACAGAATATCATTTCTACATGGCTTCCCTTTGCTCTGATATTACTGTTAAACGTTTTGACAGTCAGACGTATTTTAATAACCAGTAGAGCGCGCAGGGGACTCCGGACTCACAGCAGTGAAAGTCCGAGAGATCAAGAGATGGAGAATAGAAAGAAATCCATTATTTTACTGTTCACTGTATCTGCCAGTTTTATATTGTTAAATCTACCGTCTGCCGTGAGCCATGCAACGAGCAGCATAGCCGTGCATTACCGACCCGATTATACATCTCCTGCATACATCGCCAGTCAAACCGGAGTTATGTTTCAGTATTTGAGTTCCTGCACAAATACGTGTATTTATGCCGCTACTCAAACTAAATTCAGGGAAGAGCTGAAGAAGGTGATGAAATCTCCGTGGACACTGGCTGTGAGATTGTTTTCAAAATGAAAAAAAGAATCCAAGCAAAACGTCCTGTCCTAACTCGAGTTTAGTTCGACCCCGTGTTCAGTTTTAGAATGACATTCTTTATGTTTTCCGGAATAGGATTGTTATGAAAATGAGCAAGTATAAGAAAACATTGCTTACATTTTCTGCCGTGTGTTTGATGTCTTCTGCTTTCCCCGGATGAACAGAATCGTTTCCTGCTAAAGCAGCGAATATTCCTCTCAGTCTTCAAAGATAATATTCAGGATTGATCTTCAGCAGAACAGCGTTACCATCCTCAGACCGCAGGCACTGGTATGAGATACATCTGTTTAATTGAATGAAAATGTTCCCTTTAGTGAATAAACAATGTATTACAGTCGTGGCTATGGGAAATGGTTCTAAGTTTTGGTGAGAATATTGCTGACTCTGGTCTCCCCATCAGATTCACCACCATTGTAACCTGGACTAGTAGAACGGGCCACTGTCTCCTGATACAGGGCTGGTGCTGGAAGACTGGAGAATTGTAAATTATACATACTTGTTCAAAGAATGGTGCAATGATAAGCCCAGCAAATACAGGCCAGTCAGTTCATCTCGGTGATGGGAATGCTTTTAGAAAAGATAAACCGGAAGAAAGTTCACAGTCACTTGGACAACTGTAAATTAATTAAGTAAAGGCAGCAAGGATTTGTTAACGGCAAATCGATTTTGACTATGGTGGATAAATATATTGATCTCGTGACCGAGAGTAATGAGGGTAATGAGGTAGATGTGGTGTACATGAAATTTCAAAATGCTTCTGACAAAGTACCACAAAACAGGTTTGTGAGAAAAGTGACAGCCCATGGAACAGTGGCAGCATGGATATAAAGTTGGCTCCGTGGCAGCAAACAATATACCGGTGGTGGTTGCTTTTCGGGCTGGAGAGAGGTATACAGTGGGGGGTCCCCAGGGGTCAATGCTAGGGTCACTGCTATTCTTGATATATGTAAATAACTTAAACTTGGGTGTGCAAATCAACATTTCAGAGCTTGTTGATGACATGAAACTTCGACGTACTGTGAACTGAGGAGGGCAGAGAGAGATTTGAAGAGGACAAAGGCAGTCTGGTTGAATGCAGAGACACGTGGCAGATGAAATGCAATGCAGAAAAGTCAGTAAAGTGCAGTTAAGGTATTTAATTGTTAGTTTTCTCTGGCAGATGGTTGTGTTCTTGCTTTTGCTGAGCAGAGAAGAATATATTTGAAAGCTTGCCCTCTACTGGAAACATCAAGTTCATCCAGCAGAGATTGTAATCAAACAAGTTCAGACCCCTGGATCTAAGAAAGATAACCAGAAAGGAGAGGAAGGATGTGTATCAGATGTCTCATGCTGGATGATCTTGGGAATTGCTGTGTGCAGTAGTGCACCTGAAACAACCAATCTGAGACATGCATGGTGAGGATGCTCCGAAGAACGGGCCCAAAACATGGCCTGTCACGCTGACAACACCATGACAAGAAATCTGTACTGTGGCTCTGGGCAGTTTAATATGTAAAGACCTGGGTAGGGATCTGTGCAATAGAATACTTCGAGATTGTCATATGATGTTGATGAAATGTTGTTTAGAGATGTCCTTAAATATTCTAAAGCCAAGTGATTGGAACACTTTGAGCTGACGGTTAATCATACTGTGCTGAAGTCTGACAATATTATGCTGTGTTCTTTTCTTTATATTTTAGAATTATCAATATTTAGTCTTTGCCTATTAAACAGGGAAGTACGTTACCCTGAAGTACCATTGGATTCTTAGACCAGGACTGAACCTACAGTGGTCAGTTTCAGGAAGTGAGAAGCATAATTGAAAACTTGCTGTTGTATTCCGATTCATAAATTTCAGAGAACGTCAATCAATGGAAATCTTGTGCGAAGGTCCTAGTTCTGCAAAGGAAACATATGTCATACTTCATCATTTGAATTGACATCAATGATAAAGAGACAAAGTTAGATTGATAATTTCACCTTTCACTTCATAGAGTTGCAATGATATAGACCAAAATTGAAAGTACCGGTGAGATAGAGAACTAGCGTTATAATATTGGTTAGACCAATGTAAAAACAGCTCGTTCAGTAAGGAAGATTATCATAACTCATAAAGAATAAGTAAATTAAATTCTCCTTAAATGAAGCTGAATTTTAACTTTGATATAATAATGTAACACAGAATGGTCTGGAATTCCACATGGTGGACTGAGAGAAACACATCAAAACGATTAGTTTGTAATGAGCATTTGAATTTTTTAAAAGCCGAAGGCACTGAATTCAGAATGGTCGCAATATTTAATCCCCAAGCATCCGTCATCTAGTGTGGCTGTAATTTATACATTTCACCTCTATGTTTACATACTATTGCATGTACTGAGTGCTCAATAAACAAATGTAATCTCACTCCTATATTCCAGAAACTTATTAAAAGCCATACACCCAGCACAAGACTTACTTGAAATGTGAATGGGCTCCATTTAATAATGGCTGCATTTGCTGAAAACGCAACCACTAGGTGGCGCGGTACTGGCGGATGCGCAAATGCAGCCTCGTCACTACCATGTCTCGGGCAGCTTCCAGTAAGACAAATGGCGCTGATCAATTTGTCACAAAAAAAAATTAAAGCCAAACGTCCTCAATGGCTGCAATTGTCGCTTCCATCTCACCCCCAACATTACCCCACTCCTTCCTGCCATCACGCTTCTCTTCAACGTTACCTCCCACACCCGTCTGCACGCACCACCACCACCACGCCACCCCCACCTCGCTGCTGCCTTCCCTCAGCTGTTCACTCCAGGCCTTGCCCCTTCCCCCGCCGCCCTTCGGCTGCTCACTCCCGCATTGCCGCTTCAGTGATTCATTCCCTGCCACTCTGCTCACGCTTTGTGTTTTCAAGCATCACTCCGTGAATATAATTTTATTCTTAACTTCTATAGTAAAGCATGGATAGAGCTTACGAGCTGAGTTTTTGTTCTTCAATGGAACGTATTTTTTTTGAACAGTTTGAAATGTTTTTTTAAATGTTCCCACTGTTTTTTTTACCGCCATTGCGATTACTCCCTTTATCCAATCAACCTGAGTCAGCTCTCCCATCATACCTGTGTAATTGGCTTTGTCTAATTTTAAGATTCTTTTTTGAGACTGGCGAATGTCACTCAAATTTAAAATGGAATTCAATTGTATTGTGATCACTCTTTCCCCAGCAGATCTTTTACTATGAGATTACTTATTAACGCTGCCTCATTGTGCTTCTACACAGGGCAATAATGGTGATGGTGCTTTGATACTGCTGCTCAGACATTAGCCTGTGGCAAGTCTAATTTATCCTGAGTAAAATATAACCCCTGTCACCAATCAGGTTATCACTTTGTATCATTTAGGAAGGGATTAAATGGTTAATTGACTGTTACTTCAAGTTTCATCGACAGCCAAAGTTGTGATGACACAAAGATAGGTGGCATAATAAGCAACGTAGCTAGTAATATCAAATTACCAACAGTTGTTAATATATTTTTATCTTTTAAGAGATACAGCACTGAAACAGGCCCTTAAGTCCACCGAGTTAGTGCTGACCATTAACCACCCATTTATGCTAATCCTACACTAATCCCATATTCCTACCACATCCTCACCTGTTCCTGTATTCCCCTACCACCTACTTATACTAGGGGCAATTTGTAATGGCCAATTTATCTATCAACCTGCAAGTCTTTTGGCTGTGGGAGGAAACCGGAGCACCCAGAGAAAACCCACGCAGACACAGGGAGAACTTGCAAACTCCACACAGGCAGTACCCAGAATTGAAGCCGGGTCGCTGGAGTTGTGAAGCTGCAGTGCTAACCACTGCACCACTGTGCAGTAAGTAAATGGGCAATCTCTGGAAAGTGGATTTCAATGTAAAGAACTGTTTGGTGTCACCAATTTAGACCTAAAGAGGATAGAACATGTAAACTCTAAATGAGTAATAGTTAGAAATAGTTGAGGCTCAAAGAGATTTGGGGATCTATGTGCAACAATCGTTAAAATGTCATGAACAGGTACAGAAAATAATGAAAAGAGCAAATCAAATGCTAACCTTTTATATTGTGAGGACTGGAAAACAACGAGATCGAAGTCATGCTTCAGCTATACAAAGCCCTGATTACACCACACCTGAGCAGTTCTGGGCACCACACCTGAGGAAGGATATATTTGTCTTGAGGGAGCGGAGGGTAGATTTACCAGAATTATACCTTGGGTCCAAGTTTAAATTACAAGGAGAGATTACACAAACTGTCTTGCATTTCCTGGAATTTCGCAGGTTAAGGGGTGATTTGATTGAAGATTTCAAGAGATAAAGGGGAACTGATAGGATAAATAGAATCTCTGCTGGTTGGGATTCTCAGATTAGGCAGTATAGTCTAAAAATTAGAGCCAGGCAGTTCAGGACTAAAATTAAGGAACACTTCAACACATAAAAGATGGTAGAAGTTTGGAACTTCCTTCCACAAACAGCAATTGATGATAAATCCGTTGTTAATTTTAAAATTAAGACTGAGAGGTTTTTGTTATCCAAATGTATTAAGGAATGTGGGGCAAAGGTGGGCATATGGAGCTAGGTTGCAAATCAGCCATTTACCAGAAGGTTCCAGAGATTTTAGTCACAAGGTTAGGTTGGGAAAGTTGTGGCTGTTCTCCTTGGAGTTTGAGGGGAGATTTGATAGAGATATACAAGATTATGACAGGCTTTGATAAGTTTGACAAGGAAAAGCTGTTCCCATTAATTGATGGTACAAGACCTAGGGGATACAAATTAAAGGTTTGGGGCAAGAGATGCTGAGGGAATGTGAGGAAGAACATTTTTGCACAATGACCTGGAACCTGCTGCCCACAAAGGTGGTGGAAGCAGATAATTTCAAAATGAAATTAGATAGACTTCCAGGGCTACAGGGATCGAGCCAGGAAGTTGGACTGACTAGATTGCTCTGCGAGAACCAGCATGGACTTGATGGGCCGAATACCTTCCTTCTGTGCTGTATATGACTTTATGACCTCACTGAATTTCGGAACAGGCTCAAGAGACAAAATGACTTCCTGCTGTTCCTTTTGTTCCCACTATATCTGGTCATCTCACTGGCCTGTCTACTATTGCCTCAACAACAAACAAAGTCATCTTCAATCAAATACACATCTCCTTCACAACCCACTTCCAACACCACTTCTGCTTGTGTCTGTCACTGCACCAAACTCTCCCCTCAGTAATTTACTATTATAATTTTAAGTTACCTTAAAATTGGCTCGGCATTTGTCATAATATTTCTATTGCTGTCGATCTACCCCTCCCCCAGTGATGACCCGGATCCCAGTAAATTACTTCTGGTCCGACCTCCATCTTCGGGATTCAAATGTATCTGGTGCACAACTGGTTCAACCATCCATCAGTAGATCTGACTGAACCACATCAGACACTAACTTTATGTAATGGAGACATTCAGATAAAAATGCTTCGAAATCGCACAAGCAGCAGGTTTTAGTTTCAACAAATTCCAATTCAACACACAATTGTTTGAATAAATTGCCAGGAGTTTCTACGACTGAGAGCATGGGAAAATAAATGGGCTAATACAGTAATCATGGAGAATTCTAAATTTCATACAGAATGGGCAAACCATATTTGCAGTAATAATGTGGAGCATGAAACATAGAAACATAGAAAATAGGAGCAGGAGTAGGCCATTCAGCCTTTCGAGCCTGCTCCGCCATTCATGATGATCATGGCTGATCATCCAACTCAGTAACATGTTCCCGCTTTCGCCCCATACCCTTTGATCCCTTTCGACCCAAGAGCTATATCTAACTCTTTCTTGAAAACATACAATGTTTTGGTTTCAGGTGCTTTCTGTGATAGTGAATTCCATAGGTTCACCACTCTCTGGGTGAAGAAATTTCTCCTCATCTCAGTCCTACAAGGTTTACCCTGTATCCTTAGACTATGAGCCCTGGTTCTGGACCACCCACCATTGGGGACATCCTTCCTGCATCTACCCTGTCAAGTCCTGTTCGAGTTTTATAGGTTTCTATGAGATTCCCGCCTCACTCTTCTGAACTCCAGCGAATATAATCCTAAACGACTCAATCTCTCCTCATAGATCAGTCCCGCCATCCCAGGAATCAGTCTGGTAAATCATCGCTGCACTCTCTCTATGGAAGAATAACCTTCCTCAGATAAGGACACTAAATCTGCACACAATATTCCAGTTGTGGCCTTACCAAGGCCCTGTATAATTGCAGCAAGACATCACTGCTCCTGTACTCGAATCCTCTTGCTATGAAGGCCAACATACCATTTGCCTTTTTTACCGCCTGTTGCAGCTGCATGCTTACCTTCAGTGACTGGTGTATGAGAACACCCAGGTCTTGCTGCATATTCCCCTCTCTCAGTTTACAGCCATTCAGAGAATAATCTGCCTTCTTGTTTTTGCTGCCAGGTGGATAACCTCACATTTATCCACATTATACTGCATCTGCAATGCATTAGCCCACTCAGTCAACTTGTCCAAATCACCCTGAAGCCTCTCTGCATCCTCCTCACAACTCACCCTCCCACCCAATTTTGTGTCATCTGCAAATGTGGAGATATTACATTTACTTCCATCATCTAAATCATTAATATATATTGTGAATAGCTGCGGTCCTAGCACTGAACCCTGTGGTACTCCACTAGTCACTGCCTGCCATTTGGAAAACGACCCATTTATCCCTACTCTTTGTTTCCTGTCTGCCAACCAATCTTCTATCCATCGCAATACACTACCCCCAATCCCATGCGCTTAATTTTACATGCTAATCTCTTATGTGGGACTTTGTCAAAAGGCTTCTGAAAGTCCAAATAAACCACATCCACTGGCTCCCCCTCATCAACTCCACGAGTTCCATCCTCGAAGAATTCTAGTAGGCCTGTCAAGCATGATTTCCCTTTGATAAATCCATGCTGACTCTGTCCCATTCTACCACCGGTCTCCGAGTGCTGTGCTATAAAATCTTTGAAAATGGACTCTAGAATTTTCCCCACTACCGACGTCAGGCTATAATTCCCCGCTTTCTCTCGACCTTGCTTTTTAAATAGTGGGGTTACATTAAATACCCTGCAATCTGTAGGAACTTTTCCAGAGTACAGAATCTTGGACGATGACCACCAATGCATCCACTATTTCTACGGGCACTTCCTTAAGTACTCTGGGATGCATACCATCAGGCTATGGGGATTTGTCGGCCTTCAATCCCATCAATTTCCCAAACACCATTTCCCTACTAATACTGATTTCCTTCAGTTCCTCGCTCTCACTAAGCCCTGTGTTCCCCAACATTTCTGGTATGATATTTGTGTCCTCCTTTGTGAAGACAGAACCAAAGTTTGCAGTTAGTTGGTCAGCCATTTCTTTGTTCCCCATAATAAACTCCCCTGTTTCTGATTGTAAGGGACATACATTTGTCTTCACCAATATTTTTCTCTTCACATACTTATATGAGTTCATGGTATGTCTCCAAGATAGTTTTCTTGATCAGTATGTTGATGAACCACCTGGGAACATGCTATATTGGATCGTGTATTGTGAAATGACGAATAATTCATGAATAACCTGTAGTAAAGAGGCCTAAAAGGAAGGATTTTATATTTAGTTTGGAAGTGATTTAATTAAGTCCACAACTGAGATCCTAAATCCAAGCAAAGCGAACGGCACAAGTATGTTGGGCGAATTGGTAAAGGTAGTTTGAAAACTACATTAAAATATATGATGATGGGAAAGCAATGGGTAGCATGTAATAAAATAAATGGATAATTTGTAAGAAATATACATTCCTTCAAGGCATAAAAACTGTGGTTAAGAAGGGGAGTTAAATATACTATTAGTTCAAAAGAATAAGCTTATAATGTTGCCATGATGTTACTACAGAAAGGTGAGAGGAGTATAGAAAGTGTGGGGGGCGGGGGGGGGGGGGTGGTGGTGGGGGGCGGTGAAATCAAAAAGGAAATGAGGAAAGCAAAGAGAGAGCAGGACAGAATATTGGCAAGCAAAATCAAGGTGAACCCAAAGATGTTTAATCAATACGTTAAGAGTAAGAGGATAACTAAGCAAAGAGCAGGGCCCATAAAAGACTAAAAACGTAACCTATGTGTAAGGGCGAAAGATGTTGATATTGTTCTTAATGAATACTTTGTGTCTGCATAAAAGAGGAGGACAATGCAGGTATTGTAGTTAAGGGAAAGGCATGTGAAGGATTGGATGTGATAAACATAGGGAGAGAGGAAGTATAAATGGGATGAACATCCTTGATAAATCACCAGGACCGGATGAATCGTACGCCAGGCTATTAAAAGAAGCAAGTGATGAAATAGCAGAAGGTCTGACCATCTCTGCCTACATGGTAGCGATAGCAACAGCAGATCTACTGGTCATGATTTCCATATAATCCTTAGTCACATTTGTACATATCATTTCCCACATTCCTTCCTGTCCTATACTGAAGTTTGTAAGTTTATGATTTACATCAGTGCTACCAGCCTACATATGTCCGTGTGGTTTACAACCTTGTTCACATTCGATAGATTTGTAGCTATATGTTGTCAAAGGTTTAAAACAAAGTATTGCACAGTCGGAAATGCAGCTGTGGCTATAACAACAGTCTCTGTTCTAGTCTTTTCACACAGCGTCCCATTTTTCTATGCATTTCAATCTGAGAAAATACTTAACAATATCGATTGGGGTTGTCAACCCAGTCAGGACTTCTTTTCATCGCCTGCAGGAGTCGGGTTCTTCTGGTTACAAAGTATTTTAGTGACTTGGATTCCTTTTTGTTTGATATTATTGTTTAATTGTTTGACAGTCAGACAGATTGTTGTTGCAAGTAAAGCGCGCAGGGAATTGCGGGGTCACAGCAGCGAGAAACAGAGTGATCCAGAGATGGAAACCAGAAGGAAAACCATCATTTTACTGTTCAGTGTATCGGGCAGTTATATAGTGCTGTGGATGACAAATATCATTAGTTTTTGAACTACCGGACTGCAGATACAGCACATTACCGGGGCGATTATGCAGTCCCTAACTACATCGCCACTGAAACCGGATATATGCTCTTGGATTTGAGTTCCTGTTCAAACACGTGTATTTATGCGGCTACACAAACTAAATTCAGGGAAGAACTAAAGATGGTGCTGAAATATGTTTGGATATTTAGGATATTGGGTGAAATAAGAACAAATCAAACGAAGATTTCTTGTCCGAAAACGTGTTATAATTACAGGCGGTGTTCATTTTCGAATGGCCGTTTTTCTGCGAAGACAAACGCGGATTGTTGTTGTGAAACTGTACAGGTATCAGAACATATTTCTTTCACTGCATGCCGTCTGTATGATGTCGATATCTTTATCCAGATGAACATAATCACTTCCTGGTGCCGAGTCAGAGCAGACAGTAATGATTGAACTTCAGTGAAGTAGAGTATATGGGGTGTCAGTGGTAACTGCCCTCGACCTCAGCTACTGGAATGAGAGGCTCAGTTTCATTAACTGATAGCCTTTTCTTTATTGAAGAAGCAAAGTCTTACAATCATAGTCATTTTGTAATTCTGATGTAATTTTAATTTGAATGGTGCAGGCTCTGGTCTCCTCATCGGACTCTGACCATCCCCATACGGGACCCTCACCCGCCCCCACGCCCCTTGTCCTTCGTGCAATAGAACGGGCTCCTAATAAGTATCTAATGCTGGAAAAAGTAGAAATCTGACTTGCTAATGTGACGTTAGATAGCTATGTTCATTTATATTTATTCAAACTCTCAACTGCTCATCCAAACGTTGGAATGTTACCACAGGAGTAAAATCTGTGCGACCCAATCAGTCCAAGTCGACGTTTACCCTCCACCCTGACAAATCGTTCACTTTACCATCTCTGTCTCAACGTATCTTTTGTCTATTTTTATTTGACCATCTTTTCAATATAATCTTGAATATAAATATAATTTCTGCCTCGGTTAATTCTACTGCCTCACAGCTCTCCATATAAGAAAGTCTCTCCTACCCTTAGTTCTAAACATTTTACATTAAATCTTCAATCACGAGCCGTGCTTTACAGATGCCTCAATAGGAACACACTGCTTCCATATCCTTTCATATTCTTGCATAACGTAAATCACCTGGGCAAGCCTCACCAAAATATTTCAAACTTGTCTCAATGAACAAACTAGCGAATGTCAAGAAAGTGTATTTAAAATGGCGAACTGACAGATTTCTGTTGGAAATGCTTCTATCCTTGCTTGTGCTGGAGAATGAGAGGAATATATTTGATAGCTTGTCGCTTTCGGAATCATCAGCTCATGTGGGAAGAGATTCTAATAAAATGCCTCCACATCCCCATTGATAGAAGCCCGAAAGGTTAGGAATAGCTTGAATCAAATGTCTTATGCTGGATGACCTTGGGATATCAGTGTGTGTGTGCAGAAGTGATGTGTTACCCGTGTCACACTCGGCTTGTAATGTCATGATGAAGATGGTCTGAGGAACGAATCCAAAACGTGGTCACTCAGGCTGATAAGACCACTCCACGAAATGGTTAATGAGTCTCTAGATAGTGAGAGCTTGTTTAAAATGAATTGATAGAGATCTGCGCAAATGATTAGATCGAGATAGATCTATGATCCTGATGACATGCTGTTTAGTGATGCCTGAAAATACTCTAATGTTTCTCGGTATATTATAATAATATTAAACTTTTGGCATTTTCCTGTTAAACAGGAAAATACGACTCCATTTAAGTCACAACTGGGCGGTTGGACCAGGCTGTAATAGTCATTTTCACGATAATTAATAAGACATTTTACGAAAGCCATGCCAGTGTATTCATAACTTTCAAAGAATTTTAATCATTTGATAACTGGTGATAACTAATTCTGCAAAGGCAAACATTTGTCATATGTCATCATTTGCAATTGTAAGCAATGATACTGAAACAAGGAAAAAAACTAAGAATTCAAAGTCTAACTTGGTATAATTGTACTGAGATAGATCAAAAGTGAAACTATCGGTAAATAAGGAACTGAGGCTATAATATCTGTTAGGCCCATGGAGGAACAGCTGGCTCAGTGAGGGAAAAATCGTTATTGATAAACAATAACTAAACGTTATTCTTTGTATAATTACGTACCACAGAATTGTGTGGATTGCCACACAGAGACAGTGAGAGAAAATGATTCAAAAAAACGACCATTTTGTAATGAGTATCGTCATGAACTCAGAACGGTAAAGCACTTAAATTCCCACGCAATCATCACCGTGTGTGAGCGAAATCTAACATTTTAATTGTGTATTAAAGTACTATTACGTGTACTGCGTGTTTAATAAACATGATATCTCACTTCCGTGTTCATGAAACTTATTGAAAACATTATGCCAACAATAACCCTAGCATTATAAATATGAATGGGCATCATTTATTAATTTTGATTAAATTCCCCCTTTATCTATCACATTTGCTCCCCGTCATTCAGAAGTTCAAAAAACCAAACTCCACACAATTCTATTTCCCCATGGATCTCAGGCTCTGCCAAAATGGCTGATATCCAGCTTCTGTGGGAAATGGTGGTGAATTACGAGCAGTTTTTCTTTGTACCCATAATGGACACATTCTAATTTAACTGAATCCAGACGATCAACAGGATTACGGCAAGAGCCAGGCAGCAGGCAGATGCTGTAATTCCATTGATTATATCAATAGCAATGTACCTGCACCCAACTACAATTGTGAGAAGCCAATATGTCATCATTCACATCATCCAAAATCAACACGCAAAATAGAAAGCAATGGCATGAAGAAGTTAACTGTTGCATTACTACGTCAATTTTATTCCCATATGGTTGTGATACAGCCACCCCTGTTCCTAATTAAAAAGTTGTCGTGTTCCCTTGAGTGTCTTTATTTCTAATTAAACAGTTACTGTGTTCTCCTGACATTCCGTGCCCTCTACTTGTTATTGAAGAGTATCTGTGTTCCCTTGTCACCTACTTCGAAAAACATGGTGTCTGTTCCTTGCGCCCAATTCCTAAACTTCTAAAAATTCTGAACTGAACAGTTACTGTGTTCTCCTAAATTTCCCTGTTCTCTATTTCTCTATTAAACCGTTAGTATGTTTTCCTAACTTATCCTGTCGTTTATTTCTAATTTAGCAGTGATTATGCTTCGCTAAACTCATTATTTCTAATTAAACATGCACTGTTTTCCGAAATCTCCCTGTTCTCTATTTCGAATTAAACAGTTACTGTACTCCCCGAAATCTCCCTTTTTCTCTTGCTCATTGAAACGTTACCGTGGTCCCCCTAAATCTGCCTGTTCCACATTTCTAATTAAACTGTTACTCTATACCACTAAACTCACGTTTATTTTATTTCTAATTAAATTGTTGTTGCAATCCTCAAAATCCCCTGTCCTTTATATCTATGTAACAGTTACACTGTGAGCGAGGAGGTAAAAGGGCAGATGCTATACATCCTGTGATTGCTTGGGAAGGTGCCATGGGAAAGGGTGAGATGTCAGGGGTGCTGGACAATGAGACCAGGAGGTCACGGCGAGAATGGTCCCATCTGAATGCTGAGAGGGAGTGGACATGTTCGGTAGTAGCATCACCATTGATGTGTCGGAAACGATGGGTGATAAGCCTGTAGATCAAGAGGCTGATGGTGTGGAAAAGGAAGACAATGGGAACCCCATCCCGCTTCTGGGGGGGAAGGGAAGGGGTGAGGGTTGAACTGCGGGAAATGGGTGGACACTGATGAAGGAACTGTCAACCAAAGTGGAATAGGGGGAGGGGAATGCTCAGTTGAAGGAAAATGAAGCATATTAAAAGTGCTGCTGTGGAAGGTGGCATCATCTAAACAGATATGATGCAGATGGAAAAACTGGGAGCATGGAATGGAGTCCTTACAGATGACAGAGTGTGAGGAGGTGTAGTCAAGGTAGCTGTGGGAGCAGGTGGGCTCATAATGAGCATTACTACACAGCCTATCCCCAGAAATGGAGACCGAGAAGTCGAAAAATGGAAGGGAAATGTGACAGTGCAAAGGTGAGAGAAGGGTGGAAATTGGAAACGAAGTTGATGAAGTTTTCCATTTCGGGAAGAGAGCAGGAACATCACTGATACAGTCATCAATGTACCGAAAAAAGAGTTGGGGGAGTGAGCCTGAGTAGGACTAGAAGAAGAATGTTCAACATACCGCACAAAAAGACATGCATAACGAGGTCCCATATAGGTACCCATAGCAACACAGGGGCGGCACAGTGGCGCAGTGGTTAGCACTGCAGCCTCACAGCTCCAGGGACCCGGGTTCGATTCTGGGTACTGCCTGTGTGGAGTTTGCAAGTTCTCCCTGTGTCTGCGTGGGTTTTCTCCGGGTGCTCCGGTTTCCTCCCACAAGCCAAAAGACTTGCAGGTTGATAGGTAAATTGGCCATTATAAATTGTCACTAGTATAGGTAGGTGGCAGGGAATTAATGGGACAGGTGGGGAAGTTTGGTAGGAATATGGGATTAGTGTAGGATTAGTATAAATGGGTGGTTGATGGTCGGCACAGACTCGGTGGGCCGAAGGGCCTGTTTCAGTGCTGTATCTCTAATCTAATCTAAACACCTTTAAATTCGAGGAAGCGAGTAGAATTGAAGGAAAAGTTATTCAATGTGAGAACAAGTTCAGCCAGGAGCAGGAAGGTGGCGGTTGATGAGGGCTGGTTGGGCCTCTGTTCAAGGAGGAAACCGAGTGGTCCCAAGCCGTCCTTGTGGGAGATGGAGGTGTAGAGAGACTGGACTTCCAAAAGGAAGAGTTACATCCAGGAAGTATGCAATGGTGTAGGCCATCAGAAGAATCACGGATGTAAGTTGGAAGAGACTGGACAAGGGGAGAAATATAGAGTCAAGCGAAAAAGAAATACATTCAGTGGGGCAGAAATATATACAGTGGGGTTCACCAGCGATTGTTGTTGGGACCCCTGCTTTTTTGATACAGATTTAAGGCCTAGATTGGGTATACAGTGTACAACTTCAAAATATGTGGATGAAATAAAACGTTGAATTAGTGCCAATTGTGAGGATGATAGTGATAAACTTCAAAAGGATATCGGGTGGTGGAATGGGTGAACAAGTGGCAGATGAAAGTTAATGCAGAAAAGTGTGAAGTGATTCATTTTGGTACAAAGAATGAGGAGAGACAATATAAATTAAAGGATAGAATTCTAACGGGGTGTCAGACCAGACGGACCTTGGGGATAAATATTGAAGGTTTCAGGGCAAGTTGAGAAAGCATATGTGATCCTGGACTTTATAAATAGGGGCATACAGTATAAAAAAGCAAAGAGGTTCTGATAAACATGTAAAAACACTTGTTTGGACTCACCTGGAGTATTGTGTCCAAATCTGGACAGCGCATTTTTGGAAAGATATTAAGGCATTGGAGAAGGTGCAAAAACAATTCACGAGAATGATTCCAGGGATGAGGAAGTTTTGTGACGTGGAAAGGTTGGAGATGCTGTGTCTGTTCTCTGTGAAAAGAAGATTAAGAGGAAAGTTGATCGAAAGTTGTTCGAAATCATGAGATATCTCTACAGATTAGATAGGGAGAATGTGTCCCCACTGGCCGAATGATCCAGAACCAGAGGGCACGGATTTAAGATGATTGGCAAAAGGAGCTACTGTGGCATGAGGAAAAACATTTATCCACCGCGAGTGGTTAGGATCTGGAATGAACTGCCTGAGATTGTGGTGGAGGCAGATTCAATCGAGGCTTTCAAAAGAGAACTGGATAGTTATCTGAAGAGAAAAATAATAAGTGGCTACAGGGAAAAGATGGGGAGTGGGACTTATGTTATTCGCTCTTGCAGAGAGCCAGCACGGACCTGACGGGTCAAATGGTCTCCTCTGCTGTAACCTTTCTTTGATTCTTTGATTTTATATTCAAGAGCATTCAGGTACATCTGAATGCAAATATTTTCCAGTCCTTTGCCATTCAAACATTAATCTGTTTTATTTAAAATTATTTGTCTTATCAAAGTGGATAACCGTACACTTTGCCACATTATATTACATCTATCATGTTCTTGCCCACTCAACAACTCTGTCTACATTCCTTTGCAGCCTCTTTGCATCCTCCTCACTGCTTACTTTCCCACCCAACTTTGTATTGTCAGCACACTTGTGTACCTTACACTCAGACCTTTCATCCAAGTCATCGATATCGATTGCAAATAGCTGAGGCTCAAATACTGATCCTTGCAGTGCCCCACTAAATACAACCTGCCAACACATAAAGTCCTGTTTATTGCTCCTTTCTTTTTTGTAGATTAACGAATTCTAAATCCATGCTCATATAATACGTCCATTCCCATGGGTCCTAATTTTGTGCAATAAACTCATGTATGGCACCTTATGGATTGATTCTTGCAAATATATAAAAACTACATCTGCTGATTCCCTGTAAACCATCTTAGGAGTTACATCCTCAAAAAATTCAAACAGGGTTGTCAAACGCAATTTCCATTTCATTAATCCGTGTTGACTCTGCATAATCATATTATGAATTCCCAAAATCCCTGTTACCACATTCCTTCTAGTAGATTCCAGCATTTTTCCTATGACTGATATCAGGCTAACTAGTTCCCCATTTTCTCTCTTGTATTTTTTTTCAACTAACCAGAATGTCTTTGTTATTATTCAGTCCTTGGCAATTGTCTAGAATCTAGAATTATGATTCCACCAGACTTGACTTCCAATGTTATTCTATCCGACCTCCCATCTTCCACACTCCATACAATTGGAATTACAGTTCTGGCCAGGTGGTAAGGGGTATGGGTGATTCACACAGTTCACTTCCCAACTGACCGCAATCGCGTTTTATTTAAAATAATGAATTAGTCCCTGAGTGTTTTACTCGCCAACTAAACAGAGAGAGACAGGTTTTCTTGTAAGTTTTAAACAGAAGTTTAAATATTTAATGAGCAACATTCATTCCCCGAAATAGTTGCAACAACATTCACGCAAGCATTCACTCTCACATGCGCTCTTGAGAGAAGATATACAGAACATCAAGGGTGAGTTACAAGGTGTGGTAGCTATGTGTGGTTTATGGTAAACCTGCTGAATCTTCTAAGTAGAACAGGCTCATTTAAAAATGTAGGCCTAGCTTGTTTGTTGTCTTGACTTGCTGAGGTGTTGTTCATTTCTGGTGATCAGGATTTCGGATTGATTGTGATGGGTCACTTTCAGTTCTCTGCTGCACCAAGTTGAAGTATAGAATTCACAGCAGGGTTCCTTCTTTGTTTTGGTTTTATCATTTCACAGCCCCCTGGCTCGACTACCTTCTGTGATGTTGCTTTGATCTCCCCTCTCTCTCTGTCCAGAGAACTACCTTTTAAGATAAATCCTCTCACATTAGCTTCTGTCAGGAGATGCAAGGCCTTCTCCCATGTTGTGACCACACAATACACCAGGATGTAGAAATCATGGCCATCAATTAATGTGTGCTTGGGTAAAATTCAGGGGCAACTTCACAGCGTTTGTGATTCAGAAGTATCCATTCAATTCAGGAATATCCCTTGATGTTTCAAGAATGGTGTAGTAGACATTTCTTAGCCTGAAATGTATCTTTTTTTCCTTAACAGGAAGTAAGGCAATGTTTGAATACAGAGGCCAGGTCGGCTGATCACCAGCGGCTGTTTTTGCAACATTGCCCCACATTTTTCAAAAGGTAAAGTCAATTATAAAATAGTCCACCTCGAATAAAGTTCGTATCTTAAAAGTAACAATATAATATCTCTCTACTGGACATGATATTACCAAAAGTTGCTGCTTAGAAAGTAACCGGCATGAAGTCCCATTCACGCATCACTCCTGTACCCATTGAACTGCATTGGCTCTCAGCACAGCAACGTATAGATTTAAAAATCCATCCTCGTGTTTAAATCCCTGCAAGACATAGACCCTGCAGACCTCTGTGACATTATCCAGTCCAATAAACTTCAGAGAAATCTGATCTCTTGTGCATGAGAAAATTTCTTTGCCCCGCCATGGGAAGCTTGACCTTCAGCTGTGCATTCTCCAACCTCTGAAATTCCTCCCTAAACCGTTCTACCTCACTCGCCTTTGGTAAATTCTCCTTAAAACCTATGGCTTTGTCCATTCTTTTGGTCAACTGACCTAATATCACTTTCTTTGGCTCAGTTTCCCTCCCTGCATTTTTTTACGCTCATGTGAAGTGCTTTGCGGCATTTTATTAAGTTTATGGCGCTATATAGATGAAAGTTGTTGTTGGTGTAATGAACAGCCATTCATGCCAGTCCTCTCGCCTATATGAATCTAGAAGAGCTAGTGAATTTACAGTGACCAATGGGGTTGGACTTGTAGTATTAACTCTTTTGCAATGAACAGCTCTCATTGGCACGTCCCAACAGCCACATGCTTCTCACTTGTTCCGTCAATTTACAGTGATCAGTGGAGTTGGGCTGTACTGATTCCACTAGTGGTATTCAAGCAATGAGGAGGATAGGAACAGACTTTAAGAGAACAAAGACACTGGTGAAATGCCAGACACATGACAGAAGAAACTTAATATAGAGATGCGTGAAGTAATACATTTTAGTAGAAATTACAAGGGGAGACAATATGATCAAAATGGTACGGCTTTAAAGGTGTTACAGAGTCAGAGATTTCAGGAGGCATATGTATATTAAAAGATTACAGGATAACTTAGCAAGGCTGTTACAAAACATATAGGATCATTCGCTTTATTAACAGAGGAATAGAGTGCACAACCAAGGAAATTATGTTAATCACTTATAAAATACTGGTTCGGCTTCAGCTTGAACATTGTATTAAATTCTGGACATCACTCTTTAGGAAGAATGTCAAGGCCTTAGATGAGGTGCAGAAGAGAATTACTAGAATGGCACCAGCGATGAGGGTCTATCAACATCCTAGGGGTTTGGGGACACTATCCAGGACAAAACAACCTGCTTTATTGGCACCCCATCCACAACCATTCACTCCCTCCACCATCGACGCACAGTGGCAGCAGTGTGGACCATCTACAAGATGCACTGCAGCAACACTCCAAGGATCCTTAGACAGCACCTTCCAGACCCACGACCTCTTCCTACCAGAAGGACAAGGGCAGAAAATGCATGGGAACACCACCACATGCAAGTTCCCCTTCAAGTCACACACCATCCTGTCTTGAAACTATATTGCCGTTCCTTCACTGTCACTGGGTCAAAATCCTTGAACTGCCTTCCGAGCAGCACTGTGGGAATACCTACCTCACATGGACTGCAGCAGTTCAAGAAGGCAGCTCACCACCACCTTCTCAAGGGCAATTAGGGATGGGCAATAAATGCTGGCCAAGCCGGTGAGAAGGCTGAGGGGAGATATGATTGAGATGTATAAAAGTGTGAGAGGCCCGAACACAGTGCATGTTAAGGGCCCATCTATCTTAGCAGAGAGGTCAGTGACTAACGGGTATAGATTTAACGTGATTGATAGAAACATTGGAGGTGAGACGAGGCAAACAAGTTTCACCCTGAGGGTGGTGGAGGTCTGGAACTCACTGCCTGAATGGGTAGTAGAGTTAGAAACCCCCAATTCATTTAAAGGTGTCTGGATATACACCTCAAGTACCATAACCTGCCGGGCTATGGCCCAAATGTTGGAAGGTTGGATTAGGCTGGGTGTCTCATTTTGCAGTCAACGAAGACATGATTGCCCAAGGGGCCTCTTTCTGTTCCCTAAACGTTTGTGATTCGATGCGTCTGACTCAGGAGGTTCAACAGGATTCTTTCGTTAAATGACCAGAGAGTGAATTCTGGGAGCATCTCAGAGAAATCCATTTTGCTGCAGAATAAACACAGAGCAAAATAAAATGTCTCTACTGGCAGAGAAACAATAAGATGTTGGCAGCAAATGAAGGCATTGCCACGTCTTTGTGAAGAAATTAAAAGTAAAATATTTGCCCCCCAAAATTGTAAGAGGGATTATGTGTGAGGTTATTGCTCTCGCTGTTCCATGCTGCATCCTTTCTCCCTGCACCGTTATCACAGGACATTTTCACGTTGCTCTGGCTCTCGGGCTGGTGTGGCACAGCCTTGCCTGTGCCTTTTGCCTTTTATTCTCTGATCTGTCAGTAAATCCTTAATGAAGATCTATTGGAGGATAAATCTAGGGCGAACAACCCGGGTAATTCCTTTTGTAATAGTCGGTATTACAGGTGTTGCAGCTATAAAGCTGGGAGTTGGATCTTGAGGTGAAGCTGCTGGTCGGCAGTGAGATGAGCGATCTCCTGTCCCAGCTCCTTCCTCTTGGGACTCCCTCGATGCTCTAAGCCGAGTATCCCGGGGTTCAATACGTTTCAATGAAAATCAAGTTTCTAAAGCAGGCTGGTCATCTGAATACTCCAAGTGAAGGAATGGAATAGGACTCTGGGTCTATTTTGCGGGAATGGTGAAGTTGGACCTTGATTCACTGGGTCGGCCTGGTCCATTCATTTCAGGATATTTCCAAGAATATCAAGAACACCGGTCAAAAGTTCAAACACAGCAACGTGCATTTATATCACATCGTTAACACAATGAAACGGTCAAAGTGGCTTCACTGAAGCCTAATAAGACAAGTATCGACACGGTGTCAAAGAGCATTCTTTGTTGGAGGTGAGACCAGTGGTAGAGGAGGAACTGAGTTTACAGAGATTAATTTGCTCCTGCAATTGTGTGTTACATTTCAGAATGATGCTGGAATAGTGAGCCGGTTTGGCGGAGGAGAACAGGGCCCGGTGGTGCTTGATGCTGTTCAGCCAGGTCTGCCGATGGATGGTTGAAGCAGTTGTTGACTACATACCTTTATGTGTTTTAGGCTTGGAATGATAAAGGCAAAGTTAGGGCAGATATGCAGAAGCAACATTAGTAGGAGAGAGTAAGGAATTTACTGCAGTCTACATTGTCAAAGGGGCCACGGCATATTGACAGCAGCAGATGGATTACAGAATTGTTTCAGTGCAGAAGGAGGCCATTCGGCCAACCGGCTGGCTGAATGAGCATTTCACCGAGTGCCACTCCCCACCTTCTCCCCGTAAGCCTACACATTCTTCCTTTTCATATAACAGTGGAATTACCTTTTGAATGCTTCAGTTGAACCTGCCTTCACAACACTTTCAGGCAGTGCATTCCAGACCTTAACCACTCGCTACGTGAAAAAGTTTTTCCTCATTTGGCTTCTGCTTCTTTTACCAATTATTTTAAATCTGTGCCCTCTTATTCTTGAACCTTTCATGAGTTTTTCGCTGTCTGCTCTGTCCAGACCCCTCATGATTTTGAATACCTGTAACAAAATTCCTCTCAACCTTCTCTTCTCCAAGATAAAAAACAGTTCCAACTTCTCCAATCTACCTTCATAACTGAAGTTCCGCATCCCTGGAACCATTCTGGTGAATCTTTTCTGCACTTCTCTAAAGCCTTCACATCTTTCTTAAAGCGTGGAACCCAGAATTGGATGCAATATGCCAGCTGAGGCTGAACTAGTGTCTTGTACAAGTTCAACATAACCTCCTTGCTCTTGTACCCTCTGCCTCTGTTAATAAAGCCTAGGATACTGCATGCTTTATGAACCACTTTCTCAATCTGTCCAGCCACCTTCAATGAACTAACACACATACACATCCAGAGCCCTCTGCTGCTGCACCCCATTTAGCATTGTATCCTTTATTTTGTGTCGCCTCTCCATACCCTTCCTAACAAAATGTGTCAATTCACATTTCTCTGCATTGAGCTTCATTTGCCACCTGTCTGCCCATTCCACCAATTTGTCTATGACCTTTTGTAGTTTTACACTTTCGTCTTTACAGTTCACAATGCTTCCACGGTTCATATCATCCATCAACTTTGAAATTGTGCCCTGTACACCAAGGTCTAGGTCATTAATATTTCAGGGCCCCAACACTGATCGCTGGGAACTCCACTGTAAACCTTCCTACAGCCCAAAAACATCAATTACCCACTGCTCTTTGTTTTCTATCACTCAGTCTATTCCACATCCATGTTGCTCCTGTCTAGTTTATTCCATGAGCTATAATTTTCCTCATAAGTCTGTTATGTGACACTGTATCAAATGCCTTTTGGAAGACCATGTAGACCACATCAGCTACATTATCATTATCAACCCTCTCTGTTATCTCTTTAAAATACTCCAGCAAGTTCGTTTGATAAGTTTTCCCTTACGAAATCCATGCTGACTTTCTTCAATTAACCCAAATTTGTCCATGTGACCATTAATTTTGTCCGAACTATTCTTTCTAGAATTTTATTCACCACCGAAGTTAAACTGACTTGCCTGTAGGTGTTGTATCTTTACACCTTCTTTTTGAATAAGGGTCTACCGTTTGCAATTCTCCAATCCTCTGTCACTACCCCCGAGTCTAAAGAAGACTGACAAATTATGTCCAATGCCTCAATGGCTAAAGGGTTGGCAGCTGAAAGTGTAATTATGTATTACCTCAGCTGGAGTTTATTTCAGCAGAAAAGGAGATGAGGAGTGTGAGTATAAAAGACACCTGGAATGATCAGAGATGACCTTGACTGTTGTCAAGGCAATAGGATTAGACAGGCCAGTGAGACGGCCAGCACTGGGCTGATCGTGAATATGTTTTAAGAAGTTTATTATGAGAAACGTTGAGAGACTTCAGGAGGACAGTTTAAATAAAATCACCATAACTAACATTATAGTAGGATCAGCAAAGCTTATGTCAGAGTTCAGTCATCATCGTTAATGTTCGAGTATGACCATGACCAGCAATGATAGAGTGCAGTCAACACCAGTAATACTGGAGTACGGTCATCACCAGTAATAATGGAGTACAGTGATCACCAGTGATGGAGTACAGTTATCAGCAGTATTGTGTACAGTTATCACCAGTAAAGATGGAGTACAGTGATCACCAGTGATGGAGTACAGTCATCAGCAGTAATGATTGAGTACAGTCATCACCAGTAATTATGGAGTACAGTGATCACCAGTGATAGAATACTGTCATCAGCAGTAGTGATGGAGTACGATCATCACCAGTAATGTTAGGGTATGACCATCAACAGTAATGATGAAGTACAGTCATTACCAATAGTGATGAAGTACGGTCTTCACCATTAATATTGGAGTACAGTCATCACCAGTACTGATGGAGTGCAGTCATCACCATTAATATTGGAGTACGGTCATCACCAGTGATGATCGAGTATAGTCATCACCAATAATGATGGAGTAAAGTCATCACCAATAATGATGGAGTACGGTCATCACCATTAATATTGGAGTACGATCATCACCAGTGATGATCGAGTACAGTCATCAGCAGTAGTGATTGAGTATTGTCATTACCAGTAATGATGAAGTACAGTGGTCACCAGTGATGGAGTACAGTCATCACCAGTAATGATGGAGTATGGTCATCACCATTAATGTTAGAGTATGACCATCAACAGTAATGATGGAGTAAAGTCATCACCAATAGTGATGAAGTACGGTCATCACCACTAATGATGGAGTACAGCCATCACCATTAATGTTAGAGTTATGACCATCACCAGTTGTGATGGAGTACAGTGATCACCAGTAATGATGGAGTACAGTCATCACCAGTAGTGATGGAGTACAGTCATCATCAGTAGTGATGGAGAACAGTCATCACCATTAATGTTAGAGTTATGACCATCACCACAAGTGATGGAGTACAGTCATCAGCAGTAGTGATGGAGTACAGTCATCACCATTAATATTGGAGTACAGTCATCATCAATAATGATGATAATAGCAGGGTCTCACCAGTAGTGTTACAGAAGGGTTACGGACAATAATTCCTGCAGTAGGTCAATCACTAGCAATGTTAGAATCGAGTCACCACCAGTAATGTCAGACGAGGTTCACCACCAGCAATGTTACAGTAATGCCCGCCAGCAGTCATGTTAGAGTGGGAATATCACAAGTAACGTTACAGTAGGGTCTCACCAGTAATGATAGTGTAGTGTTCGCACCAGTATTTTTACAGTAGGTACAGAACCAGTTGTGTTGGAGTTGGATTATCACCAGTAATGTTACATTTGGTCTCACTGATCGTGCAGTGTTACCACCAGTAATATTGCAGTAGATCCATCACCAGTTAAGTTAGAGTCGGGTTACCGCCAGTAATGTTATAGTAAGTCCAGCGCCAGTTATGTTAGAGTGGGGTTATCACATGTAATGTTACACCACGGTCCACCAGTAATGATCGATTCATGTTACCACCAGTAATGATACAGCAGGTCCATCATCAGCTCTGTTAGAGTGGGGTTATCACCAGTAATATTACAGTAGGTTCGCACCGATAATGATAAAGTAGTGTCACCACCAGTACTCCGTCAGCAAGCACATCACCAGTGCTATTAGAGCAGCGTCAGCACACAGAATGTTACAGTATGCATAGAATCAACAGAAGTAAAGTTCGTCAGTAGTAATGTTCGAGTCAGGTTATCTCACGCAATGTTAGAGTATGGTCAGCGCTAGCAATATGACAACATTATTCATGTTACTGTAGCATAGCATTCAGTAATGTTAGAATAGTAGTACCACCAGCAATATTAGAGTGGAGTGATCACCAATACTGTAAAGGAGTAATGCTAGCGTAGAGTGTCAAACATCAATATTAAAGAAGAGTGTTCGAGTAGGATCACAAGCCTTATTATGGAACAGGAGCACCACCAGCAGTATTTTAGTAGGGTTATCTGAGGTAATGTTGGAATAGGGTCCTCACAAATAATTCTACTGTACAGTCATCACTAATGATTTAAGAGTTAGATCAGCAACAATAATGATAGACTAACACCGTCACAAGTAATGTTAGAGTTGCTTTATCACCTTTAATGTTAGACTGGAATGCTTATTAATAATGTTAGAGTAAGCTTACTACCAACAATGATAGAAAGTGTCTTCTCTAGTAATGTTAACTGAGGTCACCGCCAAGAAGGTTAGAGTAGGCTTACCACTAGGAATGGTAGGTTGGATCGGACCAGTAATTATAGCGGATGGTCATCACAAGTAATAATACAGTAGAATTAACAAACAACAACGTTAGAGACGTGGCACAAATTGTAATGTCCGAACAGAAGCAACACCAGGAATGTTAGAACAGAACCACGACCAGAAACGTTATGGTAGGGTTGCCATCGTGATATTGCAATCTGGTCTTCATCAGTAATGTTAGGATACAGTCATCACCAGTACTGATAAAGTAGTTTCATCTCCTGTAATGATGGAATGGCACCCTCACAAGTACTGTTCGAGTAGTATTATCATCAGTAATATTATATGCAATCCACAGCAATAATGTTAGTGTATGGTCATCACCAACAGGTTGCAGAAGGGTCCTTCTTAGTAATGATACCGTATGGTTACCAGTAGTGTTGCAACAGGTCCATCACCAGTAATATTACAGTAGTGTCCCAACAGTCATGATAGAGTAGTTTTACGACCAGTCATGTAATAGCAGGTTATAACAAGAAATATTGCAATCCTATCACGCCAAGCAATGTTTGAGTAAAATCAGCACCAAAAATATTCATGTTTCGTGATCACTGGTAGTGTTAGAGTACGTTCACTACACCCAATATTGGATAAGTGTCACCAGGAGCAATATTACTGTAGGGTCACCACCAGCAATGTTAGAGTAGGATCAACAGCATTTCTATTAATGTAAGGTAACCAGCAGGAAAGGTAGAGTAAGATCACCAGAATTTTGTTGTAGGGGCCTCACCAGTAATGGTACAGTAGTGTTGCCAGTAATATTAGATTAATGTCACCACCAAGAACGTTATAATAAAGTCAACGCAAGCAACGTTAAAGTGGGTTCGTAACCACTAAGGTTAGTTTATAATCCTCACTAATAAAGTTAAAGCAGGGTTACAGTTTGTAATGTTAGAATAATATAACAACCAATCACGCACGAGTAAAATCCTCACCAGCAGAATACAGAACCAACATGGATTTATTAAAAGGGAAATCTAGTTTAAAAAAGCTGTTGGAGTTCTATGAGGAATTTTATGAGAAACAGATAAAGGTGAAGCAGTGGGTGTGGTGTATTTAGATTTTCAGGAGGCTTTTGATATGGCCCCACACAAGAGGTTAATCAACAAAATTTGAGCACATGGGGTTGGGGTAATATACTGGTATGGATTGAGAATTGGTGAACAGACAAAATACAGACAGCAGGAATAAATAGGTCATTCTCAGCATTGCAGGCTGTTACTAATGAGGTACCACAAGATCAGTGCTGGGGCCACAGCTGTTCAAAATCTATACAGATGATTTGGGGACATAGTCTCAAAGTAAGAGGTAGGCCATTTAAGACTGAGATGAGGAAGAATTTCTTAAAGCAGAGGGTGGTGAATCTTTCTAATTCTCTGCCCAAGAGTTGCATCATTGAGCATGTTCAAGACCGAAATCGATAGATATCGAGATACTAATGACATCAAGGAATATTGGGATACTGCGGGAAATTCGCTTTGAGGTCGATGATCAGCCAAGATCTAATTGAATGGGGAGCAGGCTCGACTGGTTGAATGGCCGACACCTGCTTCTATGTTCCTAGCAATATTAAAGTACAGCATCCACAGATAATGACACAGTGGCGCAGTGGTTAGCACCGCAGCCTCACAGTTCCAGCGACCCGGGTTCAATTCTGGGTCCTGCCTGTGTGGAGTTTGCAAGCTCTCCCTGTGTCTGCGTGGGTTTCCTCTGGGTGCTCCGGTTTCCTCCCACATGCCAAAAAGACTTGCAGGTTGATGGGTAAATTGGCCATTATAAATTGCCCCTAATATAGGTAGGTGATAGGGCAATATCGGGCGTGGGAGGAATATGGAATTAGTGTAGGATTAATATAAATGGGTGGTTGATGGTCGGCACAGACTTGGTGGGCCGAAGGGCCTGTTTCAGTGCTGTTTCTCCAAATAAAAAAAATCAATAATGTTAGAGTTGGATCAACAGCAGTAATGTTTGTGTACAGTCACCAACATCGCTGTTCGAGTTGTCGCCTCACCAATAATTTTACAGTGGGGTTAACACCTATAAAGTTGGACTCGGTTTCTTCCCAGTAATGTTAGAGTTCCCACAAGCAGTGATAAAGTACTGTCTCCACCATTTACATTTGAGCAGGTCGCCACTAAAATGTTAGTATAAGTTCCTCATCAGTAATATCAGGATAAGATTGCACCAGCAATATTAGTGTAGCATCACCAGCAGTAATCTTCGAGAAGGCTCACCAACATGAACGTTTGTCTCATGTCATCAGCGGCAGAATTCGGGTAGTCAGCATCACTGATGTTACGGTAGGGTCACCACTATTTAAATTCGTGTTATGTCTTCAGAAGTAAAGTTAAAATAGGATGTACCAATAATTTTAGCTTCTGGTAAAAGTTAGAATCCATAAAGATTAGGGCAGAGATAGCACCAGTATTTTAGAGCAGTGACATCATCAGTAATATTAGAGAAATAACAGCACAAATAATGCGAGAGTAGGATCACCACCAGTGATGCTATACTATGGCCGCCAACAATAATGTTAGAATAATTGTCGCATATATTTGCGACAATTTGCGATTAATGGTCGTGTATATTTACCAACAGCAATATTAGAGTCGGGTTAACACAAGTAATTTCAAAGTGTGCACTTCTTCAGCAATGATCCAGTATGCTCCTCACCAGTAATGTTAGAACAGGGTGACTAACGGTAATGTTAAAAGAGGATCACCCCAGTAATGTCAAAGTAGGTTCATCCTCAGTAATGGTAGAATAAGGCCGTTACTGCTAATTATAGAACAGGATTATCTGCAGACATGCTAAAGTACAGTCATCACTAGTGATACTAGAACTGAATCATCACCAGTAAGGTAAGAGAAGCCTCATCACCAGTGGTGTTGGAACGTAATCACTGTTATCATCACAGAATATAACAATTTAAATTTACAATGGATGTGAATATTTCACTGAATTATTATGGGGCTCCAAGAACCTAACGCAGTGTCAGGAAGGTATGCTACCTTCAGAGTTCAGGGGGCAGACACAGCGCACCTACCAGTTGGGGTAACTTTCCATTATGAATTTCTAGGGCAAGAGTTTCATGGACTGAGCTACAACATCTTTGGCTTTCAGGGCGTACTGAAGCGGACAGCAGCTCCTTGTTTGTTCAGTGACTGTAACTAACGTTCCTAATTGTGCAACTTTGCTTACCCAACAGGGCATGAATTTTCTATAAAAGGGTAACGTTAATGATTTCAGCCAAATGGGTGTTGGAAACGTAAAACTGGAAAGAGTTCCAGAATTCACACTAAAAATGTTACCGCCAATGATTCTACTGATAAGGGACATTTACTACTCTATTCTCACAGTCTTGGGTGCTCCTGGAAAGTCGATATATCCTGTTGTCCAATAGCTGTTGACAACATAACTGTTAATGGTTACATAACAGATGCTGTGAATGCCCTCATTGCTGAGTCATATATCTGAAGGGATATGTGGGTGAATATCAATGGGAATCCTACTGGTCTGCGTGGCTGGTGAGTCTCTGTTCTGGTCAGTACTTCCTCGCACGGGGTGATCAGCTGTCTTATCCTGTACTGAGGGAGGGCGATGCTGCTTTCTCGCCCTTCAAACGGTGCATAAATCATGAAAGAATGTTTTATTGACTGGCCATGACAGTTATCTCACTGGTATGGTTGCGTCTTGTCTATTTACAGTTGCTAATTCCTGGGCTTGCAGCTTGCTCCACCTAACAGGGACTTTGAAAGATATTTTGAGAAATAATTGCGGCTGAAGGAGCTGCTTCTCTCCCCTTGGCTACAGAGCTTTTGCGGTTAAACTCAGTTCCTGAGCAGCTCCATCGGGCAGATTATGAATAGAAAAAGCACAGACTTTTGAATAAATTGAACGTTCTGTCTAAGCTGAATGTTTTAGTTGAATTCATATCTTTGTAGCAATTATTTTGAAATTGTATTGAATAATACTAAGGGCGGCACAGTGGCTAGCACCACAGCCTCACAGCTCCAGCGACTTGGGTTCGGTTCTGAGTACTGCCTTTGCAGAGTTTACAAGTTCTACCTGTGACCGCGTGGGGTTGCTCCGGTTTCCTCCTACGTGCCAAAGATTTGTGGGTTGGTAGGTAAATTGGCCATTGTAAAAAGGAAATGCCCCTAGTGTAGGTAAATGGTAGGAGAATTGTGGGGATGTGAGAGCGAAAAATGGGATTAATCCTGGATCGGTATCAATGGGTGGCTGATGGTCGGCACGGACTCGGTGGCCCGTAGTTGTCCTGTTTCAGTGCTGTATCTCTCTATGACTCTAATTTGGTGCCGATCCAGAGATTCCGCTCTCCAAATGAAGAAAGGAATTAAATGGAAATTTCAAACATGTATTGGTCCATGGCGCCGCAATGTTAACTTATAAAAGGGGGTCGGTGTCTTGAAAGGGCCAAGTCTCGTGTCAGATGGTTTTAGTGTTCAACACTGCAATGAACTATATATTTGCATTTATGTTCGGGAACCGGTTTGTATATTGACGGTGAAAATTAACAAGTCATCGAACAAGTCAAAGTTTTGCTTTAAGAGGCTTTTCTCCAGAACTATACCATTTCTGCGATTTACCCTGGCTTGGCCAGGAACGCACATTATAGGGTAAATGAAGCCTCAAACTAGTATCCGAGGCGATAGTCATTGAGATTAAACTGACAGAGACGTATGACACATGACTGATATAATGTCGTCATATTTATTATACCGCCCAAAGTGCATTGTATCCACACTCAGTCATCAGTGCCTGGGTGTCGGCAGGAGTGGAATTGTTTTCTCATACCATTAATAAGACAGATTCTGAGTAACCCTCCCCTCACTACTCTGACAATATCTGATTGAAGTATGCTGGAAGGACGGCGGCCTTCCAGTCTCTCAATATTGTGTTTAATGGTTTCTTTCTTTCGAACATCATGTCGTCACAACTCCTCTAAAACATTACAAATCACTGCCCATAACTCTAAGTAGAATAACATGCCAACAGTTATCGATTGTCCTCTTTATTTAACTCTTCTCCCTCTTTCGTGCAGCAAACCTTTTGACAATAGTGATTCTGTCCGGAGGAAATTGCGGTCTTTCCAAATGTATTTCGCTCTACATGGTGGCCATGGCAATAGCAGATCTAATGGTCATGATCTTCAATGTAATAGTTTATCACATTTTTACATATCACTTCCCACATTCTTTCCTATCCTACACTGGCGTTTGTAAGTGTATTCTGTACATGAATACTGTCACCCTGCATATATCAGTGTGGTTTACTGTCTCTTTCACATTTGACCGATTTGTAGCGATATGTTGTGAGAAGTTTAAAACAAAGTATTGCACTGTGAGAACTGCGACCACGGTTGTAACAATGGTCTCTGCCCTGTTATGTTTACAGACACTTCCGTTCTTCTTTGCATATAAGCCTGAACAAATAATAAATAATATTCATTGGGGTTGTCACCCAAGAATGGATTTTTTTTCATCGCCAGCAGGTGTTGCCTATTCCTGGTTGCAAACGGTGTTAATTCCATGGCTTCCTTTTGTTTTGATATTATTGTTTAATTGTTTGACAGTCAAATGTATTTTAGTGGCCAGTCGAGTTCGCAGGGGATTCCGGACTCACATCGATGATAATCAGAGCGATCCTGAGATGGAGAACAGAAGGAAGTCCATTATTTTACTGTTCACAGTATCGGGCAGTTTCATACTGCTGTGGCTGACATCAGCGGTGAGTTTTATAGCTACCAGTCTGGCAAACACAGCACATTACAGAGGTGACTATGCCGCTCCTGAATACATCGCCACTGAAACTGGATACATGCTCATGAACATGAGTTCATGTACAAACACGTGTATTTATGCAGCTACACAAACTAAATTCAGAGAAAAGCTGAAGAAACTGCTGACAGCTCCTTGGGCATTTATTCCAAAATGGATTTTAAAAAATGAAAACTGAAACCAAAGCTTCCTGTTTTAAGTAGCACTCAATTGCAGTCAGTGTTCCATTTTAGAAAAGGCAGACTTTCCGTTAGGACGGAATTTGATTGTTTAGTTAGAATGAACAGGTATCAGAAAAATATTTCTTCCACTTCCTGCCAGGCGATGAATGTCTGCTACTTTCCCGGGGTGAACATCACCATTTCCTGATGAAACAGCGCGCTCCCCGCTCAATATTCAAAGATTTTAGTCACGATTGTGTTTCGGCGGTGTAATAGAAGATGCAGATATTGGAAGCAAACACCAAATTAACAGATGAAGTGTCCTTTAGTCTCGGAACAATAAAGATGGTTCCTTGTTATTTTTCTGTATTCTTGTTGTGAATGTTGCAGGCGCTGACGTTCCCATTCGTCTTCGTCTTCCCCAAGCCCCAATTGACTCCTGCATCAATTAAACAGGCCTGTATCCTGATCAGTTTCTGACCCTTGAGGCAGCATTTCTTTCAATCTCAACTGGGCATCAAAATGTTTTCATGTTTTATCTGGGAAATAGACGGTTGTGCTTGTCCAGTCTTTGCGGAAATTGCAAGCTCAAGGAACAGCATCTCATCTACCGATTAGGCACACGTCAGCCTGCCGGACTGAACATTGAGTTCAATAATTTCAGAGCATGACAGCTCTCCATTTTACTTTCATTTTTAGTTATTTTTTCTTCCTTTTTTATTACATTCTTTTTTACATTTTTTACAATCTTTTTTTTCCATTTATTTCATTTCATTTTAGTTTGTTCAGTTTGCTTACCCACTGTTTTTTTTCAGGTTTGCACTTGCTGTTGTTCAATATTCAGTGTATTAACACCTAATCTGTGCTCATGCTTTGTCTTTCAACACACCATTAACATATTGTTTGCCTTTGCTCCGTGACCTTTTGGTCAGCTATGTGGCCTGGTCCAATCTAGACCTCCTTTGTTATCTCTTGCCCCACCCCCACCTCACTTGCTTATAACCTGTGACTTTTCTAATATTTGTCAGTTCCGAAGAAGGGTCACTGACCCGAAACGTTAACTCTGCTTCTCTTTCCACAGATGCTGCCAGACCTGCTGAGTGGTTCCAGCATTTCTTGTTTTTATTTGCGGAAATTATATTCGGCACTAACAATTACTTCCAATCATTGTAACAGCCCACCTCATCATGCCTTCAATATATTTTAATTTATGGGTCTTTTCAATTTAATATTTAATAATGACGTTGTTTCTACCACCGTTACTTTCATTGCCTCAACCATGACCGTTTAAAGGGGTTTCTCTTATCCGTTGTCCTAATTCTTTTACATTATTATATTTTCTGTGGCCGTTAATTCTTGATCTTTCAGCTAATGGAACAATCAGCCTCTATCGATCCTGCCCCATCACATCTTGGCCTTAATCACCTGAACACGACTGACCAAAATATCTCAATATAATATCATTACAAAATCAAATGAAAACCAGGAAAATGCACTCAAGCCAATTAATTGATAGTGTTTTCTTGGAACTAATTGAATCATTACTGATACGAAGCAAAGTGAAAGATTGTTTTCTTTTGCTTATCTCTATCTCTAATAGCAGATAGATAACCAGAAAGTGCAGCTGTAGCCTACATAAGAAATCTCGTGTTTCTGATTTTGGGATATTGCTGTGTCTGGAGAAGTGGCATATTGAGCATGAAAGAACAAGTGATATGCATGATGAAGATGCCCTGAAGAACGGGCCCAGAATATGATCATTCACGCTATACCACCCTGAGATTAAATGGTTAATATGACTCTGGAGAATGAAATGGTATGAAAAACAAATGGATGAGATCTGTGCCCTCCAATAGAACTAAATAGATAGATGACCCTGATCGGATGTTGATAAAGTTAGCCTGAAAAAAATACGCCAATAAGTGGGGGAGGGATCATTGGCTATGAGGAATGCGTTAATCAGATTTGTTCTGACATTTGATATTGTTCTCATTTGTTGGCTTCTTTTTAGATTGTAGAAATATTATCGTTTAGCCCGTTCTTGTTAAGCAAGGAAGTACAAGTTAATTTAAAACACCACTAGGTTGATGAAGAGGGATGTATAACAAGGAAATGCTTGTTATAAGTATTTAAATTTGTTCAAAGCCTAAGATACAAAGCTCAGAACAGTAACACGTTTCAATCGGTAAAAAAGCAACATTAGTGGCTGAAATTTGTAAGTTTCAAGTCTATGTTTAAATACTGTATGTAGTGCGTGTTCAACAAACCCGTGACATCTCATCACAGTGTTCAGAAACCTTATTGAGAACCTTACATAAACATAATTCTTCCATTGGGAATGCGCTTTGTTTATTAATTGTGAGTAACTTCACCCTTTCCTCGCCATCTTTTAATGTTTCTGATCAACCCGAGGCTCAAAAGCCAAACCCCACACGCGTCCCTTCAACTGTGGCTCTACCAATCCAAAAAATACCCCCCAAAAAAGCGAGTCTAATGATGGCCATGACACCACCGTCAATTAGTGTAAAAACTCATCTGGTTCACTAATGCCCTTTAGGGAAGGAAATCTGCTGTCCTTACCTGATCTGACCTACATGTGACTCCAGATCCACAACAAGGGGGTTGACTCTTAAATGCCCTCCGAAATGGCTTAGCAAGCCACTCCATTGTATCTAACTGCTACGACGTCAATAAAGAATGAAACCAGATGGACCAGCCGGCATCGACCTAGGCACCAGAAACGACAACAGCAAACCTAGCCCTGTCGATCCTTCGAACTCCTCTTCATTAACATTTGATGTCTTGTGCCAAAGTTGGGAGAGCTGTCCCACACACTAGTCAAGCAACAGCTGACATATCTATACTCATTGAAACATACCTTACAGACAATGTCCCAGACACCGCTATCAACATCCCTGGATATGGCCTGTCCTACCGGCAGTAAAGACCCAGCAGAGGTAGCGGCACAGTGGTATACAGTCGGGATGGAGTTGCCCTGGGAGTCATCAGCATTGACTCCTGATCCCATGAAATCTCATGGCATCAGGTCAAACATGGGCAAGGTAACCGCCGACTGATTATCACCAACAGCCCTCCCTCAGCTGATGAAGCAGTGCTCCTCCATGTTGAACATCACTTGGAGGAAGCACTGAGGGTGGCAAGGGTGCAGAATGTACTCTGGGTAGGGAACTTCAATGTTCATCATCAAGAGTGGCTCGGTAGCACCACTACTGACCGAGTTGTCCGAGTCCTAAAGGACATAGCTGCTAGACTGGGTATGCGTCAGCCAGTGCGGGAACCAACAAGAGGGAAAAACATACTTGACTTCATCCTCACCAATCTGCCTGCCGCAGATGCACCTGTCCATGAGAGTATTGGTAGGATTGACCACCGCACAGTCCTTGTGGAGACGAAATCCCGCCTTCACATTAAGGATACCCTCCATCGTGTTGTGTGGCACTACCACCATGTTAAATTGAATAGATTTCGAACAGATCGAACAATGCAAAACTAGGCTTCCATGAGGCATTGTGGGCCATCAGCAGCAGCAGGGTAGTACTCAAGCACAACCTCATGGCCCAGCATATCCTCCATTCTGCCATTATCATCAAGCCAGGAGACCAACCCTGGTTCAATGAAGAGTGTAGGAGGGAATGCCAGGAGCAGCACCAGGCATACCTCAAAATGAGGTGTCAACCTGGTGAAGCTACAACCCAGGACTAATTGCGTGCCAAACAGCCTCAGTAGCATGCGACAGACAGAGTTAAGTGATCCCATAACCAACGGATCAGATCTAAGATCTGTAGTCCTGCCACATCCAGCCGTGAATGGTGGTGGACAATTAAACAACTTACTGGAGGAGGTGGCTCCACAAATATCCCCATCCTCAATGATGGGTGAGCCCAGCACATCAGTGCAAAAGATAAGGCTGAAGTACTTGCAACAATCATTAGCTAGAAGTGCTGAGTTGATGATCCATCTCGGCCTCCTCCTGAAGTCCCCAGCATCACAGATGTCGGAATTGAGCTAATTCGATTCATTCCACGTGAAATCACGAAACGACTGAAGGCACTGGATACTGCAAAGGCTATGGGCCCTGACAGTATTCCGGCAATTGTGCTGAAAACCTGTGCTCCACAACTTGCTATGCCCCTCGCCAAGCTGTTCCAGCACAGCGACAACACTGGCATCTACCCTACAACATGGAAAATTGCCCAGGTATGTCCTGTGCATAAGAAGCAGGACAAATCAAACCCGGCCAATTACCGCCCAATTAGTCTACTCTCAAACATCAGTAAAGTGATGGAAAGTGTCAGTGACAGTGGCATCAAGCGACACTTGCACAGTCATAATCTGCTCGGTGACACTCAGTTTGGATTCCGCCACGGCCACTCAGCTCCAGACCTCATTACAGCCCTGATTGAAACATCGACTGAAGAGTTGAACTCAGGAGGTGAGGTAAAAGCAACTGCCCTAACATCAAGGCAGCATTTGAGTGAGCATGGCATCAAGGAGCCCTAGAAAAACTGGCGTCCATGGGAATCAATGGGAAGATTGTCCGCTGGTTGGATTCAAACCTATTGCAAAGGAAGATGGTTGTGGTTGTTGGTTCAGGACATCACTGCAGGAGTTCCTCAGGGTAGTTTCCCAGGCCCGACATCTTCAGCTGCTTCATCAATGATCTTCCTTCAATCATAAGGTCAGATGTGGTGTAGTTCGCTAACGATAGCACAATATTCAGCATCATTCATGACTCCTCAGATACTGAAGCAGTCCGTCCAGAAATACAGCAAGACCTGGACAATATCCAGGCTTAGGCTGATAAGTGGCAAGTAACATTCGTGCCACACAAGTGCCAGGCAATGACCATCTCCAACAAGAGAGAATGTGACCATCACCCCTTGACATTCAATGGCATTATGATCGCTGAATCCCCCACTATCAACGTACTAAGGGTTACCATTGACCAGAAACTGAACTGGAGCAGACATATAAATACCGTGGCTGAAAGAGCAGGTCAGAGGCTAGGAATCCTGCGGCAAATAGCTAACCTACTGTCTCCCCAAAGCCTGTCCACCATCTACAAGGCAAAAGTCAGGAGTGTGGTGGAATACTCTCCGCTTTCCTGGATGGATGCAGCTCCAACAACACTCAAGAAGCTTAACACCATCCAGGAAAGAGCAGCCCACTTGATTGACACCCGATTCACAAACATTCACTCCCTCCACCACCGATGTACATTGGCAGCAGTTTGTACCATCGACAAAATGCACTCCAGCTAAGCACCAAGGCTCCTTAGACATCACCTTCCAAACCTGCGACCTCTACCACCTAGAAAGACAGGGGCTGCAAATGTATCGGAACCTTCAATTTCCCCTCCAAGCCATCCTGACATGGAACTATATTGCCGTTCCTTTACTGTCGCTGGGTCAAAATCATGGAACTCCCTTCATAACAGCACTGTGGGTGCATCTACCCAACATGAACTGCAGCGGTTCAAGAATGCAGCTCACCACCACCTTCTCAAAGGCAATTAAGGATGGGCAATGAATGATGGCCTGACCAGCGACGCCCATATCCACATGAATGCATTAAAAAATCCGGTTATCGGGGGTAGCCGGGAATGTGGAATTGAGATTGCAATCAGACCAGCCATGATCGTTTTGGATGGTGGAGTCGGCTTGATGGGTCAAGTGACCGACTCGTGCTTCTAATTTTTATGTTCGTATGTAACTGAACACCTGCAACCCTGTTATCAGGGCTATTGGGAGCTCTTCAGGTTCAAGAAAAGCCTACTAAATTAATTCTCAACGCCGCTTGAAAAGAACTGTTCTAACAGATCCCAGTAACCCATCTGAGTATACTCGGAGACCAGAATGTATGTCATTTTGGAACACAACATATCTCCTGTGCTGTTTTTTTCAGGAATGAGCAAGTATTCAGCGCAAGTGTTTTTGTAGCTGTAACTGAGCACTAAACAAAAATCCCTTTCAGTTTTCCGTTTAACTGGTGTATGTGTGTACGTGTGTATGTGTAAGTGTGAGGGGATGAGATAAAAAGGGAACTGTAATATTTCAATCTGTATGTTTATGTTTCACTTCCTTACTGATTGCGACTTGTTTTATAATAAACTGATAATTGTGTTGCTTATTCAAGAAATCTGGGTGGTGTGTTTTACTCTTGGAAAAACAGAGTTTTTGATTAACCCTTATCAGTAAGTGGGAAAATTTAAATATATGTTGTGACTGGTGGAGAAGTGGGACTAGAATGACATTGCACTCCTCCTGCCTCAGTCATAACAATCTACTCTCCCATGAATGTTTCCAACAGAGCTAAAAATATTTTATGGTTACTTTTCCAGTTGTGGGACAGTCCACTCTAACATCTGTATCGTCCCGTTTTCTCCCAGCGAGCTCATTTAACTCTTACAAAGTCTTATTCACAAGGACATTATTTCCCGGTCAAATCCATCATTGTGAGAATGCTGGCTGTCCCTTATCTGGTACCTCAGAATAAAGACCAACCTGTCTCCAACTTTCTAATTCATTTTGTTTTGCTTCTTTCATTAGTGTGATGGAAAGGTGGATGATGACATGGTTGGTTTCCACTGTTGACCTTCCAACTGACTGTAGACAGTGTTTTTGTGTTATTGGTGTTTGAACCCCTGAATTTTACTCACCAAATAAACAGACAGTGACAGGTATTCATGCAAGTTTAATAGAGAATAATTATTTATTAATTATATTATTGATATTATTTAATTATTAGAGAATATTCATGACTTGAAATGTTCACAAAGCCCATAACACACGCATTCACCGTCACATGCACTCTTTAGAGCAGATGGATAGAAGACAAAGGGTAAGAGTTCAGGGGTAAAAGTTTGTTGTTTTAGGGGAAAAAACTGTGTGATCCTCTCAGAAGGTGGATATTATAGTTGCAGGCCTGGTTGCTGGTTCTTCGGTTACTGCTGGGCTGTTGCAACCTTCTGGCAGTCCTCTTCGGGCTGATGGCTTAGTTCAATTCTCACAGGTAGAAGCTTTCAACCTATCTCAGCAGGTTTCAACTGGGTTAGCTGGATCAGAGCTCTCTCTCTCTCTTTCCATCTGTCTCACACTTGCTGGCATTCAAGGTGGTTTCAGCTGGTTATTTTTCTCTGTGGCTGAGGATAAGTCAGCCTGATCCAGCTCCACCACCCAACCCCCACCCCCACGTCCCCCACCCCCCGACCTTTGATCCTCAAAAACATTTGATGTGAAATGACAAGTGTCCGTTTTACCCATATGACTTTAGGTTCCTTTCTTGCTGGGCTGCACTATGGCATTTGATGGCCACGTTTTGAGGAGAAGAGGACTGTTCACACCTCATTGTAGTGAATGTTTGTTGCAGAAGAAACGTCTGGGGAAGGCATTTCCCTTAGTTTGTTTAAGTATAGCTCACATCCATTTTTAATTCTCTGCCTTATTTCCATGCAGACAGAGTTGATTGTTTTTCAGTCTTAGTACACATTGGATTTGGATTACAATGCAGGAGGTGGTATGAATCATGACTTGTGCTCCATTTTATTGGCAGCCAATAACCAAATCTTTCAAATTTCCTGCAAGTTTTATAACTTTTCAGTTTGATTTTGTATTGGATGCAGGCTTGGATTTCATTTTTTAATGATTGTTTCTTGGTCTAGAAAGAAAGGAAAAAATAAGTTATATGGTCACACCACTAACACATTCATTTCATACACTCCTCAGGCTTCCAGCCCTGAGCCTAGTACAAGCGGTTCTTGATACAGTGTTTTTTCTTACATCCTGGACATTACATTGGCTTACATTGTTCCCCCCTCCGCCCCCCCCCCCCCCCCAGCTCCCCCCGCTATGTTTGTAGTTGTGAGGTTGAGTAGTTGGGGGAGTAAACTCCATCGAAAAAGCCAGGCATCTTTAACTTGATTTTTTTTCTAGGTATGTTAACGGATTGTGGTCTGTGCAAATTGTAATCTCTTTGTGTCCATTATTCGTGTAGACCTCGAAATGCTGAACAGATAGGAGGAATTTCGATGCTTCTTTTTCTGGAGTGCAATATTTATTTTGATGTTTGTTCAGTTTTTGTCTTAGAAATAGCCAAGTTCTCTTTCAAAGCTTGAATCATCATCTTCGAGTAAAACTGTGCCTACTCCAACATCACTGACATCAATGGTTATTTTAAAAGTTTTGTTGAAATTGGGGGCTGCCAATACTGGGTCGTTTGTTAAAATGTCTTCATCATTTCGAAAGTTAGCTGGCACTGCTCTGACTACACCACTTTTGCTCTTTTCTGTAACAGCTCTCTTAGGGAGCAGCTAAGGTGCTGAAATTGAGAGCAAATTTTCAGCAGAACCCATACATTCCTCGGAAATACATGCTTTCCTTCTTTATTTTTGGAATGGGGAAGTCTAACGTGTCTTGCACTTGGCTGTCCTTGGCAACACTCGACTTTGGCCTACAATGTGGCCTAAATAGTTTTACGTTGGCTTTGGAAAATTCACTTTTTGCCAAGTTATCCATTAGTTGTGCCATCTGTAGACCTTTGAGACGTTCCCTTCCATTGTTTAAATGGTCTTCCCAGGTGTTGCTGAAAACTGGCAGGTCTTCGAAGTAAGCAACGCAATTATTTCACGCAGCTACCACCAGATTCATTAATATTTGAAGCGTGGCTGGGGCCTCTTTCACACTGAAAGACATTACTGTGTACTGCAATAAGCCATTGGGGTTGACAAAGGCTCAGATTCCCTTTGCCTGCTGGGTCATTGGAACTTGCCAGTATCCTTTTAATAAGTTTATTTTGCTGATTAAGGTGGCGTTTCCTACTTGGTCTGTGCAGTGTTCAATACGGGGCATTCAATATCTGTTTTTGTAATTGCATTGACCTTCTGATAATTACTACAGAGTCTGGTTTGGGAACTAACGGTATAGGTGTGCTCCAGTTACTCTGGCTGGGTCCAAATAAATCATTTTCCAACATGTACTGTATTTCCAGGTGGACCTGAGCTAGCTTATTGGATTCAATCTATTGGGATACTGTTTTATTGGTGGGAATTTCCTACCTCCATATCGTGTACTGTTAATGGTTTGCAACCTTATTTGTCCCTTCAGACTTCCTGGAACTCCTTTCGTAATGTGGTTAGGTCCTGTCTTTGTTGTTCAGAGAGATAGTCCAGCCTTGTATCGAACCTCTTTGAAATGTGGGTGTTTTCCAAATTGGCAATCAGGAATAAATTTTCGAATTTTCATGGTTCTTGTCCTCGTCAAGTTCTTTCTCACTACTGCTTTATCACTTTTACTGCTTGGCACACACTTAGTGATCTCTCTGGTTCCTGACTGCAGTATCTTTCCATTCATGTTAATATGACACAGTTTTTTAAATCTTTCTGTTGGGTGTATTAATTAATTCGTTTACCTTTAGTCTACCTTTTTCTGTGCACTATATGAACCATTAAACCTGACTTTTAAACGTTTGCCATGCAAGGATTATAACACCAGAATTTAGTCAACTGGTTTGAACTCATGGACTGCAGTGCTCGTATATGCTTGCCTTTTCAAGGTTTTTTCTGAGGTTTTGCGGTGTTCCTTTGTTACCTCACGGGCCTGGAAAAGTCTCTCCCGGCAGATGAGCACATAATTTAGTATTGAGATTTCCTCCACTTGTCCTAGCAATTTTTCTTTATGAATTTTAGGAGGCCTCTCACCTCGTATCCGAAGATCAATTCGAAGGGGGTAAAACCTGTGGATTCATTGCGAGTATCTCTGGTAGCAAAACAACAATACATTACCCCATTGTCCCAGTCGTAGGGGTATTCACTACAATATGCTCAGAGCATAGTTTTTTAAGGTCTGATGGTACCGTTCCAGATTCCATTGTGTTTGTGGGTAATACTCTAAAGATGTTATCAGGTGTATGACCTCCTGGAACATTTGGTTCCCTGATTGGACAGTATTTCTCTAGAAAGTTCTTGTCAGATGAAAGACTGGGTTAACTGCTCGACTATGGCTTTGGTAGTAATTTTCCTCCAGGATATGGCTTATGGGAATCTGGTGGCCAAATCGATTGTATTTAAAAATTACTGATAACCTGTCTTGGTTTTGGGTAGGGGTCCAACCAAATTGATTAGAACTCTACTGAAAGGTTCCTCGAAAGCAGGAATGGGGATCAGTGGTGCAGATTTAATTGCAATTTGGAGTTTCCCAACAATCTGGCAGTGATGGAAGGTCTGACAAATTTTAACCACATCCTTTTGGATTTATGACCAGTAAAACTGTCGACTAATCTGGCCCTGGGTCTTCTGTATACCCAGTGGACCAGCAGAGGGATTTCATAGGAAATTCACGGAATATCTCTGCAATATTTAGTGGAAGCACAATTGGGTGAATTACTATCCACTCCTCCTCCAAGGGTCACTGTGGGGATGCCCACTTCCTGATTAAAATTACATTTTCAATATAGCAGCACTCAGGCAGCCTTTCTGCTTCTCCCTCAGAATACGTTGTCTGTGCTATCCCTGTTAAATCAGGGTCTTCCTTTTGGACTTCAATTAAAGAAGGTTTACTGTGTACTTGCGTTTGCTGCCCTAAATTCAGAATAAATACTTTAGACAGCCAAACCTCTGAGTCATCTGAGTAACTTATTGGCTCAGCTCTCTCTTTGTGGACCTTGCTTGGCCATGGCCTTGGTTAGAACACAAGCAGGAAATATTCCAGTGACTTCCCCCTACATTTCTTCTGTCTTCTAGGCCTCATCTGGCTGGTCTGAGACCACTGGGGCTGCTACCACCTTACCTCCAGCCAAATCATTACCGAGCAGCAAGTCTATGCCGGCCACAGATAGACTAGGGACAATCCCAACAGTAACCCGGCCATAAACAAAGTTGGACTGCAAATGGAACCGATACAGGGGTACAGACATGGATCGATCTTCAATCCATTTTACCACAACCTTTGCTTTTAGCATGCTGTCTTGTAGAAAGTTCGTTCCTTTATCATCAGAGATTGAGTGGCCCCGTGTCTCAAAGCAGGACAATAGGTATTTCTGCCTCACTGGAAGGTATGGAGACAACTTTCCTTTTGAAACAAAATACTGTTAGCCTTCCGGAAGTTTCTCTATTTCTGCCATACCTACGATGGTATTCCTCGTGGGGTACTTTGCCATGGTCAGGGCAACAAGTGGATCTTCCCTGCTATCTGACTGGTATCCATTTCTTTGCTAACCATATTCGCCCATACAAAATTAACTGCTTTTCCCTTTAGCTTCCAGCAGTCAGCTTTCACACGCCCTGCTTTGGTGCAGTGGGAACACACAGGTCTGTGGTATACATTCCAACCCTTTGCATTTTCTTTCTTTGCTGATGAGCGGCTTCTTGCATGCACACTTTCTCTTTACCCATCGCTAACACTCCATCTTTTTATCACTTAACCATTTTCCATCCCTTCCGAACCGTTGGAAATTACTTTGGAAAACATTTTCTTAAGAAAAAGGTTTATGAGCAAGCTCAGAGTTGGGGGCCTTTGCTGTGGCTTCTCTCACCCTTGTAATTATTTGCTTCTAAATATGGGCTTTTCTATTAACTTGGATCTATTTTTAAATTCTTTGAATAGAATCATCTCTCTCAGATTTCCATGGAAGTATTCTAGCTTGAGAGATTGTATCCAGCGATCAAAAGCCATGCGTATAACTGTTTCAAATTCAATGTAAGACTGGGCAGGTCTTTTCCTCATGTGTCTGAATTTCTGTTGATAGGCTTCAGGTATCAACTCATATGCATTTAGAATTGCTGTTTTTGTTTGTTCATAGTCAGAAGAACTCTCTTCTGATAACAGGGAAAAATATGTTGTGAGCTCTGCCCAGAAATTCGCCTTGCAGGAGGATAGTCCAATTTGCTTTTGGCTATTTTAGTCTATTAACTAGTTATTTTCAAACTAGATAAAATATGACTCCACCTCTTCTTCAAAATGTTGCCACGAGTCTTGAGTGTCTCGTAATATCACCGTTTTGTTCCGAATTGGGGATACAGTTTGAATTGCTGACATTCGCATTTTGGTTTGGCAGCCTTTCCAACTCAACTTTCTGCAATTGTACTTCCTCTATTTTCAAATGAAACTCTCTTTCTTTTCTTTCTTTTTGAAGCTGAAGCTCTCTCCCTTTGCTTTCCAAAGCTGAAAATCTCTGTCTCTTTCTTTTCCTTTTGAAGCTGAAACTCTTCTTCCTCCTTTTCCTTTCAAAAATACATTTCCTCTCCTTTTAGTTGCATTGCTTCCCTTTGCGACTGACTTTTAGCTGGGACTATTTCTCAGACTCAAATTCCATTCTTTCATCTTCAAGTTTAGCGTAAGTTTAAGATCGTTAGCTAGGCTCTTCAGGTTCCTTTGCCTTCTGTTTGAATGTGAATCCTACATGGGTAGCTAGGGTTTTTAAATCGTCAATATTTGGGCCATTTAATTTATCATGGGATTTGTCTCCCTGCTCTACAAACCCCTTAGCATTAAAGATGGCTATGTCCTTTGTTTCAAGCACCAGAAAGGAAAACTGAAGAATGCAAATAAAAAAAAACTGCTTTCTTTTATTTTCCCTGTTTTAGATGTCAATTGTCCTATGTTTCCTCCGATGTTGCTATCCCAGATGAGTCGTCAGTTTGTTATGGACAGGTGGGTGATGGCATGGCTGGTTTCCACTGTTCACCTCTAAACTGACCACAGACAGTGATTTTTTCTTACTAGTGATTTAATTGTCAAATTGACAAATATTGATGGGTTTTCTTGTGAGCTGAAAACAGAAACTTAACTATTTATTTTAAAAAGAATTATTACCCAAAATGTTCACAACTTATGCATGCATTCACTCTCACATGCACACTCAAGAGAAGATAGATAGAAGGTAAATAGTAAGAGTTCAGGGTGTAAAAGTTTGTTGAATCAGGGAAAAACTGGGATCCTCTCGGAAGTTGAATTGTACAGTTGCAGCCTTGGTTGCTGGTTTTCTGGTAACTGCTAGATTGTTGCAGCCTTCTGGCAGTCCTCTTCAGGTTGAAGCCAGTGATAAAGGTTAGTTCAAATCTCAAAGGTGGAACAGTAGTTTTGACAAAGGCACTCTCTTGTCTCTGCTGTAGCTGGCTTCCAACATGTCTCAGCAGGTTCAACTTCTTCGACACCCACCATAAGCTCTGTTTCTTCGCCACTTTATTTCATGCCCCTCTCCTCCCATTCTCTGACGCTGAAACTGTACAAAATCTCCACATCATTTTTTTTGGTCTCGGTTGGAGCTTTTGATCACAAATCCTGTCATCAAAAATACAACCCGCCTCCATAACATTGCCGACCTCCATTCCTATCTTAGACCATCTGCTGCTGAAACCCTCATCCATTTATTTGGCACCCTCAGACACGACCTTTAAATAATTCACCAGCTTGCCTTTCTTCCTACATCCCATGTACCCTGTCCTGCCTCGGTTCCACTCTGACATCACCTGTGTGCTCGCTCAATTATTGTGGATCATAGTCTCCAAACTCCCTTCCTCAAATTTAAATCTCTTCATGACCTGAACCTTGCATAACTCTATAATCAGTCCCTGCTCTACAGCTCTGCGGTCTAACTGGACTTCTCCTCTCCTTCTGATTTTGGCCTCTTATGCATCCATTCCACTGTATCCCACCCGCTTTACCTTAGATTGTTGTTGAGCTAGATCGGTGGCCGAGGACAGATTAGCTTAAGTATGCCTGTGGGGGTTTGGTGATTGTGATGCGATTGAATGACAAAGGAAGGTGGTTAGACTATCTTTGTTGCAGATGGTAATTGTTTGGCACTTCTGTGTCTTTAATATTATTCAACACTCGCCAGCCCAAGCCCAGGAGTTGTTAAGGTTTTGCTGCATGTGGTTCCAGATGTTGGGCCTAGGACACTGCGCCAAGAAACTCCTTCAGCAATGTCCTCAGGTTGAGCTGAATGGCCTTCAACAACCACAACCTTTGTATATATTATGACTGCAGCCACTGCGAAACTTCCTCCCTGGTTCCTACTGACTTCAGTTTACTCGCATTCCCTGGTACCAGCGTCGTTCAAGGCCTGCCTTGATGTCAAGGGGAGTCATGCTCACATCACCTCTCGAATTCAGTTCCTTTTCCCATGTTTTGATCAAGGCTGTAATGAGGACTGGAGACGTTTGTTACTGGTGGAACCGAAATTGAGTATTGATGAGGAAATTATTGATTTGTCAGTGCTGATTGATAATATGATTTTAGGCTCTTTCCATCACCTTGCTGATGATTGAGAGTCGGCTGCTGGGACGGTAATTGATCATGTTAGATTTGTGCTGCTTTTTACATACAGGACATACCTGGGTAATTCTGTACATTGTCAGGTAGATGCCAGTGTTTTGGCTGTACTTGAACGTAGCCGTACTTGGCCGTAGCTTGAGCCACAGCTAGGTCTAGAGTATAAGTCTTTAATTCTACAGCCACAATTCTGTCGGAACACATGGTCTTTCCTGTATGCAATGATGTCAGACATTTTTGACGTCATATTTAGTAAATCGAATTGGTTGGAAACGTCTTCCACCTACAGTGCGTTCTGTGCACTTGCTACGCTCAGTACCTCCTCCGAGTAATGTTGCGCATGGAGGAGTACTGATTTATCAGTTGCGGGATGGTGGAAGGTAACACTCAACAGGAAGTTCCCTTGTGTACGTTTGAACTGAACCCATGAGATTTCATGGAGAACAGAGTCAAAGTTGAGGACATTCATGGTCACACTCAGTCAAGTGTCTCTGTCATTGTGTATCACTGCAGATGGGTGTATCATGCCAGTGGAATGGTATATCAAGGAGAATGGAAATTTGAATAATAAATATGGTTTATCTGTAAGACTATTAAGCAATCATTGTAGCCCCAGGCATTGCTACAGGCGTTACTCAGGGCAGTGTCCAAGGCCCAACCATTTTCAGCTGCTTCATCAATGCATGTCCCTCCAATATATGGTCATAACTGGTGATGTTTCCTGATGACTGCTCAGTGTGCAATTCCATTCTCAGTTCCTCATACAATGACGCACTCTGTGCACGCATGCAGCAAAACCTGGATAACATCATGGCTTGGGCTGAAAAGTGGCAGGTAACATTTGCGCCACATGAGAGACAAGCAATGACCATCTCCAACAAGAGAAAGTCTAATCATCACCGTTGACACTCAATGGTTTAACAATCTTCGAATAAACCACCATCAATATTCTGGGAGATAACACTGACCAGAAACTTAACGGGGCCAGCTAGTTAAATAGTACGGCTACAAGAAATGTCAAAGGCTGAGTATTCTGTGGCGAGGGCCCACCTTCTGACTCCCACAGCTTTCCACCATCTACAAGGTACACATCAGGAGTCTGATGGAATACTTTCCACTTACTCGGATGACAGCAGTTCCAGCAACACTCATGAAACATGATGCTATTCAGGACAAAGCAGCCCGCTTGATTGTCCTACCATTCAAAACTTTAAACATTCATCTTTCCACCAGTAACTGCACCAATGTACAAATGCGCTGCAAAAAAATGGCTCAGCCTTCTTCTACTACACCTCACAAAGCCATGACTTCTATCACCTATAAGGATACAGGTAATGCATGAAAGGCTACAACACCACCTCAACATTCCCCTCCAATTTACTTGTCCTCTTGGAAGTATATCATAATTCTGTCTTCATCACAGGGACCAAATCTTATAATGTCCTACCTAACAGTAATATGGGAGTACCGTGCATCGTCATCACGTGCACTGCAGTGTTTCAATAAGGCAGCTCACCATCACCTTCTCAAAGCCAATTAGGGATCGGCAATAAATCCTGGTCTTGCCTGCGATGCCCACAACATCCCATGAATGACTATAAGTTGTTACAATGTTGCTCGTCTCAACCTAGCTGCCGAGAAACCATGCATGCAAAGTCATGTGTTCCTTCCAAGCATAATGCACTTACCAGGTGTCATATTTCAAATTACTTCTATACTGTACCTGAAAATATTATTTTTTTCGATCTAAACTATCTGATTTGTATTACAATGAATTAGCATACAGCTGCCGCCGTGTCCTTCGGGAGGTGTCCCACAGGTTAACTGCTCGCTCACTGAATTACTCATTCTGCACATTTGAACTTTCCTCCCTTGAAGTGAAAGCCATCTTTCTACTATAGTGACAAAGTGAAGCAGCAGTCATATCACCTCCCACATTTCTTTTCCCAGTGAAAAAAATGTTCAATTTACACAGTAGTTCCTAATCTAATTCCTCCATCCACTGTAAGATTCTAATTGTTCTCTGCCACAGCATTAACCTTGCTGTTTTGAAGCATCCAGAACAGTACAGTATTCGAAGTGAAGTCACGCCAATGATTTATGAAGTGACAAAATTATGGCACTATTTCGGCTCAATATCGAACTGTCAATTCTGCCTAAAATCTGAGTTGCTTTCCAGAATGCCACTGAGAATTGCTGTAATATCAGATCTTAAATAAGTAGAATCTTACAGAATAGAGTCCGGCAAATGCAAATATCCAGCGGATCTGTCAGCGGCTGTACAAAAGACAAGGGAATCGTTCGGGTATAGCTCTTTTGTGGACTGAAAACAAAGGAAAATGACTTGAATGAGACTGGGGAAAGGGACCAGAGACTGGAGACATGGATTAGAGAGAAGGTATAAGGTAACTGACCAGAATGATACTTAATAGTAAATTGGGGAACCGTTAGTTGTCAAAAATAATCTCCTGCGGGTTAAACAAAACATATTTAAACATAAAGTACTCAAATGGTGAAAATATGTGAGACCCAGACAAGGAAAATAACCCAAAATAGACTAAATTATGCTTTCTAACCACCATGTACAGAAATAAATTTATCCAGGCACAATCTTTAAACTTCAAATTCGCCTAAATTTGTGGCTTTTGGCCAAAGACAGGAAGCTATCGGTTAGCATTTATTTTTCATAAGCTTTCAGAATCTTGAAGACTTCCATAAATTCGTCACTTAATGCTCCCAACACCAGCGATATTAGCACAAAATACTGAAACCCCTCCATGATACTAACTCCCCATCGTTGAGAACATTCAAGAGAAACTGCAGGGCAGTTTTTTTTCCATTAAAACAAACTACATCCCTTTATTAGGGTTTCAAAGTCATGGAGAACTCGGTACTTACCCTGCCACAGTATTGTTTGGTGCAGAACATCACTCTCCAGTGCAACCTCGGGAAATTGAACTCATTCAGTAAGTAATTTCTGGTTAATTAACATTAGTCAATGAATTTCCACTCCATTCTGCTTATGGATGGAACGACTGTGGGATGAAATATTAATCGTTAATTATTTTGTTATTTTTCTCACTGTTTGTATTCAGTTTTGTTTATCGACTCTGCTGTTGATTTAGGCTGAATTTTCCTCCAGTTAAGCATTGGGAAAAGTAAAGATATCATGTTCTACCACTACCGCAGACTTTGCCTACGCGCATCACTTGATTCCATTTCCCTACCCAGCCGTTGTTTTGAGGCTGAACCAGACAGTCCACAATGTCATCGTCCAACCTCGAGCTGAACTCCCTACTCCATATGCTCTCCATCAAAATATCACCTGCTTCTATCCTCGTAATATTGCCCATCTCCAGCCTTGCCTTAGCCCAACTGCTGCTGAAAATTCATCCATGCCTTTGTCAACTCCACGCTGGACTATTCCAATGCTCTCCTTGCTGGACTCCCAGTTTTCACGCTTTGTAAACTTCAGTTATGCCAAAACATAGCTGCCTGAAATGCGCAAGTCCTGCTCAGCTCCCATTCACGTACTCGTTCACCTACAGCTTTCGAATGCCTCCAACTAAAAATTCCAATCATTCTGTTTAATTCCCATCAGGGTCTCGTCTCTCTTTATCTCTGTAACATCCTTCACAGAGATGAGGGAACATTTTTTTACTCAGAAGGTTATGACTCTTTGGAATTCTCTACCCCAGAGGGCTGTGGAAGCTCAGTCATTGAGTATGTTTAAAGCAGAGATTGACAGATCTCCAAATACAAATGACATAAGGGGATATGAGGATAGTGTGGGGAAAAGGCATTGAGATGGAAGATCATCTGCGACCATATTGAATGGCAGTCTTGATGGGCTGAATGACCTACTTCTGCTCCTATATTCCTATGTTCAGCCTGACAACCCTCCGTGCTGCTGTAATTATGGATTGATCGGACTCTGGCCTCTTGTGCATCTCCTCCTTCTCGTCGATCCTGGCCGAGTGTTTAATTGTCTTAAGTTCCACGCTTTGAAGTGAATTGTAGAAACATACCGCATCTGTATCCTCCTATCGTACATAAAACTTACGTTCCCTCTTACTTTTGTTCACCTATGGTAACATATCATGCTTTGTCTCGGATCCATAATCTGAATCCTCCTCTGTGAAACGCCCTGAAACGTTTTACTATGTTAAAAGCCTGTGTTAAATGTGAGCTACTGTGGATGAAAGTCCTGACTGCACGAGCCCTATTGCTGGATGTTTCAGTGTTTTCGGGCCGGCAGAGGGAATTCAAGCCAATGGGTGTCAGATATTTCTATTCCTGAGGGGAAAGTTCTTGGATTTGCATTATTATTGGTCGATTCTTCTGAATTATAAATGGGCATCGATTGTTTCAATTATGCAGTCGTCATTTCACAGACAGTTTTCTTGCTGCTTCCCTGATTTCGTTTATGTGTGTCTGCATGTGTGTGCGTACATGTGTGTGTGTGTGTGTGTGTGTGTGTGTGTGTGCGTGCGTGTGTGTGTGTGCATCTGGGCTGGATTTAATACCCCTTGGATTTTGTGATCAGTGGTGATTTGCCAGCTCTGACCTCGAAGAAAACAACCCAGAATAATCTAGCAACCTGTGTGGCATAGATCTCTCCTTTCTCTGTGGCAGTTTAAGTCAGGCACCAAGTTAAGGGGATCTCCAGGCTTCTGACAGAAGTGTTGCCAGCTAGCAGGATAAACTGCTAAAAGCGTTGAAGTCCTAGGCCCAACTGTCTTCAGCTGCTTCATCAATGGCTTTCCTACAATCATAAGTTCTGAAGTGGGGATGTTCGCTGATGATTTCACAATGTTCAGCACCATTCACGACTCCTCAGATACTGAAGCAGTCTCTGTAGAAATGCAGCAAAACCTGGACAATATCCAGAATTGGGCTGATAAGTGGCAAGTACCATTTGTGGCACACATGTGCCAAGCACTGACCATCCCCAACAAGAGAAAATCTAACAATCTCTCCTTGACATTCAATGGTGTTACGATCACTGAATCCCCCACTATCAACATCATGGGGGTTACCATTGACCAGAAACTGAACTGGAGTAGCCATATAAATATCATGGCTATAAGAGCATGTCAGAGGCTAGGAATCCTGTGGTGAGTAACTCACCTCCTGACTACCAAAAGCTGTCCACCATCAACAAGGCACAAGTCAGGAATGTGATGGAATTGTCTCCACTTGCCTGGATGGGTGCAGCTCCAACAACACTCAAGAAGCTCGACACCATCCAGGACAAAGCAGCCTGCTTGATCGGTACCCCATTCACAAGCATACACTCCTTACATCACAGACGCATGGTGGCAGCAGTGTGTACCATCTACAAGATGCACTGCAGCAACGCACCAAGGCACCTTCGACAGCACCTTCCAAACCCGTGACCTCCAGCACCAAGAAGGACAAGGGCAGCAAATGCATGGGAACAAGACGACCTGCAAGTTCCCCTCCAAGTCACACATCATCCTGACTTGGAACGACATCACCGTTCCTTCACTGTGGCTGGCTCAACATCCTGGAACTCCCTTCCTAACAGCACTGTGGTTGTACTTACCTGACAGAGACTGCAGCGATTTAAGAAGGCAGCCCACCACCACCTTCTCAAAGGCAATTAGGGTGCGCAATGAGTGCTGGCCTAGCCAGCGACACCCACATCCACATGAATGAATAAAAATATATTCACATAGACAGCAAACGAGGAAGCTGAAACCACTGATGAACTGCAAGCTTTAGTTTAAACATTCACATAGCAAAGTAAACGATCATCAAAGCGAATAAGATAGAAGTTAAAATGTCATAAACACATTATAACACATATTAGTATCAAAATATGTGTTTTTTTGCCAAAATGGAGAAATGTGACATTCCACTGATACAAAATTAGTTCCCCAGGGCCAGTGAGTGTGTTTAGCAGCAAATATGCACTTATTATACCAGAACACACGCAGTTATACCTGAGTGAACAAGGTGGAACTTTTTCAAGTTTTTTTTCCACAAGAAACCCCACCGTGTGAAAGCAGAAGTTTTTGTCAATTCGCTGATTGCTCAGTGATTACATTCTGGGGTCACTTGAACGTCACATCCTATGGAAGAGCATTGACAGTGACTTCTGGATTACGAGTTATTAATATTATGAATAGTTGAGAACCCTCTTGTAAATTGTGTTTTTTTTGCATTTGAGGACTAATGTCAACCACCATTCTATCCATCTTGTTTAATTTTGTACTTCTGTTTTTCGATTGCAAAATGGAGGACAGCAACTGAAAAAGAGGCTAGCTTCGGGAAACCCTTATCAAACCTGCCTGGACTTGAAAATGTATCAGTCTGAGGGTACAGCCAGTCTTCTTTTACACAGCTGCAGTGTGCTGTCTGGAGATACTTTTCCCTAAGATTTCCCTGCAAGAAGCCACAGCTTACCTGAAGCTTCGTATTCAGCAAAAAAAGGAGCCAAATTTTGACAAATCCAACAAGAAAAAACAACAAGAAGACATGCTGCAGAACAACAGCAAAGTTTGATTTCTACCAGTTTCCTCTCCGTCTGTGACCTCTCAGCATGGCCCTAACCTATAGGTTTGTCAGCAAGAAGCCCCTTGCAAATTTATGGCACAACCAGCATCCTACAATTGCAAGTTCAGAAACATCAAACCCCTGAGACCGGGATACACAACTGTAGGACATAGAGCCATAGAGTCATAGAATTATACAGCACAGAAGTAGGCCCTTTGGCCTATCGTGTCTGTGCCTGCCATCAAGCACCTACCTATTCTAATCCCATTTTCGGGCACTTGGCCCGTAGCCTTGTATGTTATGGTCTTTCAAGTGCTCATATACATATTCCTTAAATGTTGTGAGGGTTCCTGCCTCTACCACCTCTTTAGACAGTGCTTTCCAGATTACAACCACTCTCTGAGTCAATAAATGTTTCCTCAAATCCCCTCTAAACCTCCTGCCACTTACCTTAAATCTATGCCCCCTGGTTATTGACCCCTCTGCTAAGAGAAAAAGTTACTTCCTATCTAACCTATCAATGCCCCTCATAATTTTGTACACCTCAATGATTTCCCCCCTCAGCCTTCTCTGCTCTGAGGAAAACAACCCAAGGCTTTTCAGTCTCTCTTCATTGCTGAAATGCTCCAGCTCAGGCAACATCCTGGTGAATCTCCTCTACACCCTCTCCAGTGCAATCACATTTATCCTATAGTGTGGTGACCAGAATTGTACTCCAGCTGTGGCTTAACTAGCGTTTTATACAGCTCCATTATACCCTCCCTGCTCTTATATTCTATGCCTCGGCTTATAAAGGCACTTATCCCATATGCCTTCCTAACCACCTTATCTACCTGTGCTGCTACCTTATGGTACTTATGGACAAGTACACCAAGGTCCCTCTGACCTTATGTACTTCCGAGAGTCCTACCATCCATTGTATGTCCCCTTGCCTTGTTAGTCCTCGCAAAATGCATCATCTCACAGTTCTCAGGATTAAATTCCATTTGCCACTGCTCTGCCCATCTTACCAGCCCATCTATATCGTCCCGTAATCTAAGGCTTTCCTCCTCACTATTTACGACACCACCAACTTTTGTGTCATCGGTGAACTTACTGATCATACCTCCTATATTCACATTTAAATCATTAATGTATACGAGAAACAGCAAGGCTCCCAGCGGTGGTACACCACTGTGGTACACCACTGGTCACATGCTTCCTCTTGCAAAAACAACCCTCGACCATCACACTCTGCCTCGTGCAACTATGCCAATTTTGGATCTAATTTGCCAAATTGCCCTGGATCCCATAGGTTCTTACCATCTTAACCAATCTCCCATGCGGAACTTTATCAAAAGCCTTACTGACGTCCATGTAGACTGCATCAGCTGCTTTACCCTGAACTACACATCTAGTTACCACTTCGCAAAACTCAATCAAGTTAGTTAGACACGATCTGCCCTTGACAAAGCCATGCTGACTATCCCTGATTAATGCCTACCTCTCCAAGTGGAGGTTAATCCTGTCCTTCAAATTCTTTTCCAATAGTTTCCCTACCACTGACGTTAGACTCACCAGACTCACCAGTTTTATCCCTGCTACCCTTCTTGAATAATGGTACCACATTCACTGTCCTCCAATCCTCTGGTACCTGTCCTGTGGCCAGAGAGGATTTGAAAATTTGTTTCAGAGCCCTTGCTAGCTCCTCCCTTGCCTCAGATAACAGCTGGGATACATCTCATCTGGGCCTGGGGATTTATCCATTTTTAAGCCCGCTAAAACAGCTAATACTTCCTCCCTTTCAATGCTAATATGTTCAAATCCCCCTCCCTGATCTCTACACCTACATCGTCCTTCTCCATAGTGAACACAGATGAAAAGTGATCATTTAAAACTTCACCTATGTCCTCCGGCTCCACACACAGATTTCCACTTTGATCCCTAATGGGCATTACTCTTTCCCTGGTTATCCTCTTGCCCTTAATATACTTATAAAATGCCTTAGGATTTTCCTTTATCTTGCCCGCCAGTGTTTTATCATGTCCCCTCTTCGCTCTCCTAATTACGTTTGTAAGTACCCCCTACACTTTCTATACTCCTCTAGTGCCTCCGCTGTTTTCAGCCCTCTGAATCTGCCATAAGCCTCCTGTGTTTTCCTGATCCAATCCTCTATATCCAGTGACATCCAGGTTCCCCTGGACTTGTTGGACCTACCCTTCACCTTAACGGTTACATGTTGGCTCTGACCTCTCACTATTTCCTCTTTGAATGACTCCCACTGGTCTGCTGTAGACTTTCCTACAAGTAGCTGCTCCCAGTCCACTTTGGCCAGATCCTGTTTTATCATATTGAAATCGGCCTTCCCCCAATTTAGTACCTTTATTTTCAGTCCACCTTTGTCCTTTTCCATTGCTACCTTAAATCTTACAGAGTTATGGTCACTTTCTCCGAAATGCTCCCCCATTGACACTTCCACCACTTGTCCAGCTTCATTCCCTAGGATTATGTCCAGTACCGCCCCTTCTCTTGTAGGACTTCCTACGTACTGACTCAAAAAGCTCTCCTGTATGCATTTTAAGAATTCCACTTCTTTAAGCCTTTTACACTAAGACTACCCCAGTTGATATTGGGGAAGTTGAAATCCCCTACTATTATTACTCTATTAGTTTTACATCTCTCTCAGATTTGCCTACATATCTGCTGCTCTATCTCTCCCTGACTGTTTGGAGGCCTGTAGAACGCTCCCAGCCATTTGATTGCCCCCTTTTAGTTTTTAAGTTCTACCCATATGGCCTTATTTGAGGACCCTTCTAAGATATCATCCCTCCTTACCGCATTAATTGACACCTTGATCAACAGTGCAATGCCACCTCCTCTTTTATCCCCTCCCCTGTCTCGCCTGTAGATTCTATACCCTGGAATAGTGAGCTGCCAGTCCTGCCCTTCCCTCAACTATGTCTCTGTGTTCGCAATACTATCATAATCCCATGTGCTAATCTTCGCCCTCAATTCATCTGCCTTAATGCTTGCATTAAAATAGATGCAATCCAGCCTTGCATTTTTCACTTGTGCCTTGACAGGTCTATATTTGCTCTGCCTTCCAGAGTGACTCAGTTTCTCATTTATATTTGACTGTGCATCACCCCCCCACTGTACCTCCACTCTGTATCCCATCCCCCTGCCAAATCAGTTTAACCCTCCTCCCCTCTACCCCCAGCCCCACGCCACATACACCCCAACAGCACTAGCAAACCTCACATCAAGGATGTTGGTCCCATTACGGTTCAGGAGCAACCCGTCCAACTTGTACACGTCCCAGCTTTGCCAGAAACAGTCCCAGTGATCCAGGAAACTAAAGCCCTCCCTCCTGCACCATCTCCTCAGTCACGCATTCATCTGTTCTGCCCTCCTATTCTTAAACTCACTAGCATGTGGCACCGGGGGTAATCTAGAGATTACAACCTTAAAGGTTCTGCTTTTTAATCTGCTACTTAGCTCCCTAAATTCCTGTTGCAGGACCTCATCCCTCTTTCTACCTGTGTCGTTGGTACCAATGTGTACCACGACAGAACCAACGATGAATGACATATCATTGTGGACAGGAGATGGTGGACAATGAGGAATGGAACACCTCAATGAAGCGTTACGGAGTCTCCCACGCAACTGGCTGGGCCCAGATCTCAAAAGGAAAAAGCTGTGAACGCATGGGAGATCGGTGAGACAATTGAGCAACCGTCCTGGAGACTTCCCACAAACGTGTGCAGAAGTCCAGCAGTCAAATGAAGGTACCCTGAAGGGCAGGTTGTTGAACCAGCTTTGGAAAGGTACAAATTCCAAGGCCATCAATATACTGGATGATTAAAAAGCTTTCACACTGTACATTCAAACAATTTCTCCCCAGTGTGAATTTCATGAATGTCATATCAAGTCACTCGCCTGGTACTCGGCAATGACTGGCTCATCTCCTGACTCTCAAAGCCCAGCCAACACCTACAATGCTCAAATCAGGAGTCTGGTGGAACACACATCCTTCAGTTGGATGGGTGTAACAACGCCAATACTCACGAGGTTCCACGCAATTCAGGATATTGTGGTTTGCTTGATGGTGCCCCTGTAATCAGGCTGAATAAACACCATCCCTATTTCCTCCATTACAAGTGCACTATGGCTGGCGTTTGTACAATTCAGAGCAAGCACCGTAACAACTCACCAAAGTGGCTTCTACAGCACTTCCCGCTCCTGAAAATACTATCAACAAGAAGAACAAGAACAGCAATATCTTTCAAGTTGTTCCCCATGTTCCCTTCCAAATCACACAGCTGACTGACATGGATATATATCAGCCATACCTTCACCGTCGTTGGGTCAACATCTTGTAATTAACTCCCTAACAGTAATATGGGAGCACCTTTACCACACAGACTGTATCAGTTAAGGTAAAGGCCAATCGCCACTTTATCAGGCAGACGAGAGTGCCAGTGATGCCCCGCATCCCGAGGGCAAATATATAAGGAACTGGATAGGCCGTACTGATTCCAAGTCCGTGAGAATGTTGTTGTAAATAATATCATTGGAAGTAATTATTTTAAAAGTGATCTGATAAATATCTTTAAGATTGTGAAGATTTTTGGTAATGTAAATTGGGAAACTATTTCCATTTGTGGATGGTTGAATAACTAAAAAGCATAAATGTAACCTTTTCAGCAATAGAATGACTGGAGAGTTCTTTTAATGCAGAGGGCTGTTGAGACGTTAAACAAAAAAGAAACAGTTCAAAGAGTGTGTGGAATGGGGTAATTGATTTATTGTCTCAGGGAAACAAAACAACTGTGATGGAGTAAAATTATGTTCAGTAAAATTTGTAGAGTGTGGAAGGAAATATAAAAATGCCAAAACCAGCTGCATTAATATATCACTTTTAATGAAGCACAAACATCTCATTGCAAGTCATAGAGGCATATCCAGCAAAAGTGCATACCAAACAAAAGCAGGGTGGCAAAAAGCTGGGTTAAAGAGGTGGAGTTTAAGGGCAGTATTGAAGGAGGAAAGATAGGCTGAGAGGAAAAGAAGTATAAGGTGGGGATTCCATATGGGCCCACATAATTGAAAACACATTTGCAGGCTATGACTACAAGAGCAGGCCAGAGGTTGGGAATTTTGCGGCAAATATCTCACCTCTTGACTCCCCAAAGCCTGTCCACCATCTGCAAGGTACAGGTCAGGAGTGTGATGGAATAATCTTCACTTTCCTAGATGGGTGCAGCAACAACAACACTCAAGAAGCTCGACACCATCCATGACAAAGAAGCCTGCTTGATCATAACCCCATCCACCACATTCAACGTTCACTACCTCCACCACTGACGCATGATGACAGCAGAGTGTACCATATACAAGATACATTGCAGCAACTCGCCAAGCCTCCTTAGACCGCACCTTCCAAATCCATGACCTCTACCACCTAGAAGTACAACAGCAGTAGATGCATGGGAATGCTACCACCTGCAAATTCCCCTCCATGCTATGCACCATCCCGACGTGGAACTATATCGTTGTTCCTTCACTGTCGCTGGGTCAACATACTGGAGTTCCCTTCCTAGCATCGCTGTCTGTGTACCCACACCCCAAGTACTGCAGCAGTACAAGGAGGCAGCTCATCCCCACATTCGGAAGGGCAATTAGGGATGGGCAATAAATGCTTCCCTAGCCAGTAATGTAAACATCCTACAAACGAATAAAAAAGAGGGGAGCTGCAAATAGACAAGAGGTCAGAGTAAAAGAAACAGGGAGTTATGGGGGAGGAAGCTTTGTAGGACTGGAGGAAGTTCCAGAGATGGGAGATGGTTGGAGGCCCATAGAGATATAACCATGAGTATGAGTGTTGCAGGCATTACGGGGACTGGAAGCAAATGGAGATGAGCAAGACTATGAACTATTGATGAACAAGACTTGGTTGTGGAAAATGCACAACTAGCGAGTAACAACAGTCACAAAAACAATAACAACTTAATATTTATATTGTACCTTTGGCATAATACATCGTCCTAAGATGCTTTACAGGAGCATTATAAAACAAAGTATGACACTGAGCCACAAAATGAAATATTAGGTCAGATGACCAAAAGTTTGGTCAAAGGATAGGCTTTAAGGAGTCTCTTAAAGGCGGAAGGCTAAGTGGAGATGTGGAGAGGTGTAGAGAGGGTATTTCAAAGGTTGGGTCTAAGCAACTGAAGGCACAGCCACCAGTGGTGGAGCAATTAAAACCAGGAATGCTAAGATGCGATAATTAGAGATGTGCTGATATGTTGGAAGATTGTGAGGCTAGAGCAGATTACAGAGATCGGGAGAGGCGAGACCATAGAGGAATTTGAAAACAAGGTTCAAAATTTTAAAACCAAGACAATGCTTAACCAGGATCCAATGTAGGTCAGTGAGCAGGGGGATAATAGGGGAATGGGACCTGGTGCAATTTGAGACATGGGCAGCAGAGGTTTGGATGACATGAAGCTTACAGGGAGTAAACCGTGGGAGATCAGCCAGGAGTATATTGCAATAGTCAAATCTACAGGTAACAAAGCTATGAATGAAACTTTTAGCAGCAGATGAGCTGAGGCAGGGGCAAAGTTGGGTGATGTTATGGAGATGGACAAAGGCAGTCTTGGCGATGGCACAAATATGAAGTTGGAAGATCATCTTAGGTTCAAATGTGGCACCAACATTGCGAAGAGACTGGCTTAATCTCAGACTACTACCAGGCACAGCAATGGAGTTGGTAGCTGGAGAATGGAGTTTGGAGCGGGGACTAAAATCAATAGCTTCAGTCTTGCCAATATATAGTCGGAGAAAATATCAGCTTATCCAGTACTGTATGTCAGATAAGCAGTCTGATAACTTAGCAGCTGTAGAGGTGGCAAGAAAAGTGGTGGTGAGGTAGGGCTGAGTGTCGTCAGCATACATGTGAAAACTAATGCTGTACTGCCGAGGGGCAGCATGTAGATGAGAAATAGGAGGCGGCCAAAGATGGACCCTTGGGGGCCACCAATAGTAATGATGTGGGAAGAGGAAGAAAAACAAATGCAAGTTATTTTCTGCCTACGATTACATAAATAAGCATGGAACCAGAAGACTGCACTCCCTCCCAGCTGGACGACAGTGGAGAGGCGTTGGAGGAGGATAGTGTAGTTAACCATGTCAAAGGATGCAGACAGTTTTGACACCTGAGTATTGGAACAGTCGAGTCTGCAGGTGAGAAAACCATGGATGAGAGCTTCAGCAGCAATTAGACTGAGGCAGTAACAAAGACATGTGCATGTAGGCTTTCTATGTGATGGAGACAATAAGGAGCTCACAAACTCTGTGCAGGGGCTAATAGGATGGATCAGCGTGTGACAGGAGCCATGAGGAAGGATGGATTCAGTGGCACAGTTATAGAGTTTGTGACAGGGTCCAAGGCTGATGGCTTTGTGCTTCTCAGTGTTTAACTAGAAGAAATAGTGGCTCATCTAGAACTGGATTTTAAACAAACAGTCTGACAACGCAGAGGCAATTGGTGTGTTGGTGAAAAAGGACGGAGAGGGAGAGCTGGATAATGTCGGTGCGTATTGAAATCGAATCCGGTGTCTTGGGATGATATCGCCAAAGGGCAAAGTGTAAGGAGGAAGAAGAGGTGTTCAAAGATAAATTTTTACATGACTCCAGGTGTCACAGCGTAGGAGTGAAAAGTGACAGACGGAGATGAGTTGACTCTGATTGGTTATGTAAGAATGGAACTAGGCGAGGGCAGTATCACTGAGCTGGGTAGTGGAGGAGAGGTGTTCGATGGAGATTGGTTCCAAGATTCTAGAGAGGTTGTGGGGGCTGAGAATGGAAAATCTACTATGGTCGCAATAATTATAGACTTTATTAAATATTTATTTATTTATTTAGAGATACAGCACTGAAACAGGCCCTTCGGCTCACCGAGTCTGTGCCGACCAACAACCACTCATTCATACGAACTCTACAGTAATCCCATATGCCCTACCACCTACCTACACTAGGGGCAATTTATAACAGCCAATTTACCTATCACCTGCAAGTCTTTGGCGGTGGGAGGAAACCGGAGCACCCGGAGGAAACCCACACAGACTCAGGGAGAACTTGCAAACTCCAAACAGACCCACATATGTAGGGTATGCAATGGAATCTGAAATGGTACTGAGTTGTAACGCCCGAAATGTAGTTCCTATGGCAGGTTTCTTAGACATTGTTATTTAAATAATTTAAAAAGTAGAGTAAATGGATATTTAATCCCATTCTTTAAAGCCTCTCTGAATTTTTTCTGGGTTAGTGTATAAATGCTGGTGTTGGTGCATGAACTGAGGAGCTGTAGCATAAATCCAAATTGTTGGGCGACATATACTGGATTGCTAATATTCTTGTCCGTATAATTATAGTTTATAACATGCCAGTTTAAAGAATGTACAACATTTGTAATCCACAGCAGTATAAAATTGGCAGACAAAGCAAAGAGTAAAATGATGGATTTTCTTCGGTTTTCCATTTCTGGATCAATATGCTTCTCGCTATTGCTGTGACCTCGGAGCTTTTTCCGGAGTCGACTAGCTGTTATAATGTTCCTAACAGTCAGAGCATTGAACACCAAAATCAGAACAATTGGAAGCAGCGGTGTTAGAATACTGTCGATCCATTCATACACTGTCCATAAGGATGAAGTATAATAGTCTGGTGATTGAATGCAAAACCACGATATATTGTCAATAATAATTGAAGGAACAAATACAAAGTACCAGGGAATGCACCTTAAACAGCTGATGACACTCACAGTTGCTGTAACAACAACTGCAGTTCTCTTGGTGCAATATCTTAGTTTTAACTTCTGACAACAAATGGCTACAAACCGATCAAAGGTGAAAGCAACTGTGAACCAAACAGAACAGTCCAAGATTGAACCAAGCAAGACAACCCTGAGAGCGCATACAGGAGTGATGAACAAGAAACTAACTGGGAAATAAATGTTATTAATTCGATTCAGTATGACATTAATGATAACGAGCAGTAGATCTGCTGCTGACATTGCCACCAGGTAGTAAGTGATGCATTTTGAGAGGCCGCAATTCCCTCGAGTCAGGATCACAATTGCCATTAAGTTAACTGTAAGAAATAAAATAAAATAGGAATATCTTAGGAACCGTATTCACAGAAAAAGCACACTTTTGCAGGATTTGTGCTCAATTATAACTGTATCAATTGAAACTAATTTAGCAGCATCACCGAGATCAATATAACGACTAGTAATATTTTCAAATAGCAATTAGTTCAACAATGAAATTCATGAAAAAATAAGGCGTGTAATAAAGTATATTAGTGAATCGATAAATAGAGTAAGGAGATAAAAATAGCAAAATCGATAATGATTTGAAAGATTTTAATGGAACGGTACCATCGCCAAAGCTCAGATTGTGATTTTAAATCACACTCGGGTAATTTGTGAATCTTAATTCAATAAAGCTGCTAATTTGTGGACTGGAGCCAGAAGCAAACATTAAAACTGACTGGTAGACACAAAAATCCAAATAGTTCAGTTATTTCCTCAAAGACAAGAACTGGTCGACCTACCTGAATTGACTACTTCAAGCCATTTATAATGGTTAACGATTTAGGTCGATGATTTTTCGTGATGATGAAAGACAAAAGGACATGGGACAAGTAATGAAATACAACATATTTGTAAAAGAGGTGATTGTAAATGTAAATCGTCAACAACAGCTGCTGCTTGAGCCTTGCACCATCGTGCCTTTTGTCATTTAATCTCTCCTGCTTTCCAGGCTATTGCACATCATCCTTTTTATTGTTTGCCACGTCCTTCCTTTCCTTTGGCTATATAGTTGCTTAAAACATGTTGCATTTCTGTTTCCTAGTCCTAATAAAAGGACCACGTCCTGAAACGTTATTTCTGTTTCTCTCGCAACAGATTTTGCCTGACCTGTTGAGTGTTTCCAGCATTACAAAGGCAGACGGTGGCGTAGTGGTGATGTTCAGAGAGCCAGGCTAATATTTTGGGGGACATGGGTTCAAATCCCACAACAGCTGATTTGCATTCGGTTAATTTTTTAAAATCTGGAAGTGAAAGTATGGCGACCATGAAACTGCCAACGATTGTCGTAAAAATCAATTTTATTCAATAATGCCCTTGAAGGAAGGAAATCTGCCATCCTTACATCATCTGGCTGACATGTGACTCCAGACTCCAGACTGACAGCAATGTGGTTGACTCTTAACTGCCCTTTGAACAGGCATAATATGCCATTCAGTTGTACAAAACAAAAATTGAAAAAGAATAAACTGGGACAGAACATCTGGCATCGACCTAGGCACTGGAAATGACAATGGCAAACGCAGCCCTGACGACCATGCAAAGTTTCCCCTTACCAACAGCTGGGGGCTTGTGCCAAAATTGGGAGAGCTGTCCCACTGACAAACGCAAAAGCCTGGCATAGTCATAGTCACCGTAACACACCTTACATCTAAGGTCCCTGATGCCACCATCAGCAGTCCTAGCTATGTCCTGTAGCAATGGAAGGACAGAATCACCGGAGGTGGTGGTACAGAGTCATACAGTCGGACGGGAGTTGCCTTTGGAGTCCTCGACATCGACTGCAGACCCCATGAAGTCTCATGGCATCAGGTCGAACATTGGCAAGGAAACCTCCTGATGCTGACTCAGTATTCCTCCATGTTGAACACCAATTGAAAGAAGCACAGAATGTACTCTGGGTGGGGACCACAATGCCCATCACCAAGAATGACTTGATAACACTACTGCTGACCGAGCTGGATGAATCCAGAAAGTCATATCTGCCAGACTTGGACTGAGGCAGGTGGCGAGTGAAACACCAAGTAGATCTTATCCTTATCAATCTATCTGTTGCCGAAGCATCTATTCATACCATTATTGGTAGGGGTGACCACCACACAATTCTTGTGAAAAAGTAATCCCATCTTCACACTGAGTATATGCTCCATTTTCCTGTGTGGCACTACCACCGTGCTAAATTGATAGATTCAGAACAGACCTGGTAGCTCTACACTGGGCATCCACGGGGCTCTGCGGCCCATCAGCAGCAGCAGAATTATATTCAACTACAATCTGTAATCTGATGACCCGGCATGTCCCTCACTCTAGTATTACCATAACGCCAAGGGATTAACTCTGGTTTAATAAAGAGTACAATAAAACACGCCAGGAGCAGAAACAAGCACACTTAAAAACGAGGTGTCAATCTGGTTAAGCTACAACACGGGACTACTTCAATGCCAAACAACGGGAGCTGCAAGCAATAGACAGAGCTAAGCGATTCCACAAAAAAACGTATTAGATCAAAGATCTGCATTCTTGCCACATTGTAAATGTTAGGGGACAATTAAACAACTAACCAAAGGAGGAGGCTCCACTGATGTCGCCATTCTTAAAGATGGAGGGGCCCAGCACACCATTGCAAAATAAAATCGTGAATCAAGTGGATTATTAATTTCTGCCTCCTTCTGAGGTCCCCAGCATCACAGATGCTAGTCTTCAACCAATGCCATTCTGTCCATATAATATCCAGAAATTGCTGAAGGCACTGTTTTCTGCAAAGTTTGGGGCCCTGACAATATCCCAGATGCCGTATTGAAGACCTATGCTCCAGAACTAACCACACCTCCAGCCAAGCTGTTCCAGTACAGCTACAACACTGGCATATACTTGACAATGCAGAAGTTGTCCAGATGTGTCCTGTCCACAAAAAAGCAGGACAAATACAGTCTAGCCTATTGCTGTCCATCAGGCTGCTCTCGATCATTAACAAACTGTTGGAAGTTGTCATCGACAGTGTTATCAAGCCCCGCTTAAGCAGCAACAACCTGGTCTCTAATGCTCAGTTTGGGCTCTACCAGGGCCCCTTGACGCCGGACCTCATTGCAGCCTTGGTTCAAACATGGACAAAAGAACTGAACTCAAGCTGTGGCGTGAGAATCATTGCCATTGATATCAAGACAACATTTGGCCAATTGTGGCATCAAGTAGCCCTATGCAAATTGAAGTCAATGACGAACAGTGGGACAACTCTCCACTGGTTGGTGTCATACGTAAGTGCAAAGGAAGATGGCTGTGGTTGTTGAAGGACAATCACCTCAGCCCCAGGCCATCGCTGCATGTGTTCCTCATGTTGGCTTCCTTGCCAAACAGACTTTAGCTGCTTCATCAATGACCTTCCCTCATCATAAAGCTGGTGTTCCTGGGTGATTGTACCATGTCCAGTACCATTTTCAACTTCTCAGCTAGTCAAGCAGTCCCTGTCCATTTGCAGCAAGATATGGACAACATTTAGGTTTGGACTGAAAAGTGGCATGTAACATTTGCACCACACAAATGCCAGGTAATGATGATTTCCAAAACGACAGAATCCAACCACCTCCCCTTGACATTAAACGACATTACCATCGTGGAATCCCCCATTATAAACATCCTTGGATTACAATTGACCAGAAACTGAACAGGAACAGTCACATAAATACTGTGGGGACAAAAGCAGGTCAGAAGCTGTGAATTCTGGCGCAAGTCATGCACCTCCTGGCTCCACAAAGCTTTTCCACCGTCTATGAGGCACAAGTCAGGAGTGCGATGGAATACTGTCGACTTGCCTGGATGAGTGCGGCTCCAACAATACTCAGGAATCTCGACACCATCGTGACAAAGCAGCCGCTTGATTGCCACCCCATCCACCACCTTAAACATTCACTCCCTCCACCACCGACGCACAGTGGTAGCAGTGTGTACCATATGCAAGATGCACTGCAGCAACTCAGCACTATTTCTTCAACAGTACGTTCCAAACTCGAGAACTCTTCAACCTGGTGGGAGGAAGGCAGAAGATGCGTGGGAACACCACCGTCCCCAAGTTCCCCACAAATTCGGACACCATCCTAACTTGGAAATACATCGCTGTTTCTTCACTGTAGTTGAATCAGTATCCTTGAAGTCCCTCCATCACAGCACAGTGGGTGTACCAACATCAGATGGACGGCAGCAGTTTAAGAAAATAGTTCGTTACCCCTTTTTGAAAGGAAACTAGAGCTTAACAACAAATGCCTTGCCAGCGAAACCAACATCCCATGAAATGAATTGAAAAAAGATCTTTAAAAAAATTAGATTTCCAACATCCACAGTATTTTCATTTGTTGCTATTGTTTTAAAGTACTTACATTTTTGTTGAATTTTTTTGAGGGTTTATAGTTAAATTATGGAAATGGATTCATTTCTGTAGAAGGCTGAAGATTTCACAGTTGCTGGAATCTTTTTTTAAGTTCACTGAGGGGACATTTGAGATGCTGTTATGAAAACAACCTTGACTAGAAGTCATATATCTTAAGATAAATAAACAACAGAAAGCTTGGTGACGTGAGGGAAATGTTTGCAGAGAAGTGACAAGGCAAGATTTAAGAGGGTCAGGAGTTGTTTTTCGCTCCTGAGATATTGTCCCTGTCAATTGGCGTGTGGACAGTGTTACAAAGCAGTTGGAAATAAGCCTGCAAAGTGAGCAGCCACCATCAGTTCATCTCTCTGAGAAGCCCGGAGAATCAAGTTTAAGAAATAGACAAACGGCTGTTGGAAAACCTGCCAGAATCCCCCGATGCCACATTTCTCCTGGAAAGCCTGCCAGACTGATCCTCAACATTGCCTGAAAAGAACTGCTCCAGAAGGTTGCCAGTAACAGCCGTCTACATGTATTTGGGGCCAAAGCATAAAGGGAGAACAATATCATTCCAAATCTTCTTTCTTTCAAGAATTAACAAGTACTTTGGTCAAAGCATCGGCTTTTTTTTTCTTTTAACCCGTGTGTGTGTATATTTAGAGGGGACTGTATATATATATATATATATACAGTCCCCTCTATAAATATGTATGTATATATTCTGTCATATTTCAAACTGTGTGTGAAAGCTTTTCATCTTTGTTAAATAAGTCTTGTTTTTGTTTAAAAAATATTTGGTTGTTTATCCCACAAGACGAGTTGGTGAATTTTATTCTTAAATAATAATAGAACCTATGTTTGCTGTATTGGTAACTGGCTAAACATTTAAATATATGTTTTGTCCTGTGGAGAAGTGCAATTAGAAAAGACAACGCACTCCTCCCACCTCGGTTGTAACACTATATTACCAGGGTTCAGTTTAACTATTTATTTAAACAAGATGAACACATGACTAATCATTCCCTTATCTTCTCTTCTCCAAAGTAGATAACCAATGACTTTTCCATCCGTCCATACAGCTGAGATACCTGAAGCTCCGTATTGGCTTTGTTCCGCTACTGCCTCCAGTGACTGACTATAATTGAATGAAATATTGTGGCCAGAATCGAGCGACACAATCGGGGCAAAACATTTTTTTAAAATCTTAAATTATAATGAAGGAATAATGAGGAACGAAAAAAAATCAAAATCCATATGGGAATTGTGTTTAATTGAATAGTCAACAGTTTTTTTAAGTTTAATGAAGGGAAGATTATAACGGGGAATTAATTATAAGAAGAGCAAAGATGTAATAGAAACCATGGAAGGTGAAGGCATGATTCAAGCTAGGTGGAGTGAACGAATGGACAACCAGCATCTTGGCACAAGAATGAACATAATCAAGTGCTTTGAATGGGGAGGGGAGGAATATCGAGTTTTGGGGTTTGGCTTCTGTGTCATTGGTCATGGTCTCTGGATCCCACTCTTTCTCACATCTGCTAATGACAGCGAGGCATGGGCACAGGTTACTGGAGACAATTGGTAGACCGACATTGATAGGGGGATTTGTTAGTGAGGAGAACAAACAGGTGGTTCTGTGGCTGTATATGCGACTCCAGGATGGTTTGTTGCCTCTGTAGTGCCAGGGTCAAGGATGTCACAGAGTGGCTGAAGGATATGCTTCTGGGGGAGGGTGAAGAGGCAGAGGTCGTGTCCCACATTGGTACCAATGACATAGCTAGGAAGAGGAATGAGGTCCAGAAAACAGATTTTTGGGAGATAGTAAAGAGCTTAAAAGTAGTACCTGAAAAGCAGCAATCTCAGGATTACTCCCAGTGTCACGTTCTGCTGAGCAGAGGAACAGGAGGATTCAGCATTTCAACACGTGGCTAGGGACTTGGTGTAGGAGGGAGGGCATCAGATTTCTGAGGCATCGGAATGGGTTTTGGACAGGTGGCACTTGAACCCAAGATGTATGGATTGCATCATAGAAGCACTGGAACTAACATGCTCGCAGGGAGATTTGCGAGCGCTATTGTGGAGGGTTTGAACTAGATGGACAAGGGGATGGGAAATTAAGAGGGAGATGAGATTGGAGGAACGAAAAACTGGTAAGTAGAAAACAGCAAGCAAAATTAGAAGGCAGATGAAGTAAAGGCAACCATCAATAGGATCAGAATGCGGAATAATGTTAAACAGTCAAAGGTAAGGGCACTCTAACATTCACAACAAGGTACATGATTTGAAGGCACAAATAGAGGCAAACGTGTATGATTTAATTGCCATTACAGAGCCATGGTTACAGGGTGACCAAGACTGGGAACTGAATATTCAAGGATATTCGTCAATTAGGAAGGATAGGCAAATAGGAAAATAAGGTGGGGCATGCTCGTAATAAGGGACGAGATCGATACAATAGTGAGAGAAGGTCCTAGATTGAAGGATCAAGGAACTGAAGAATGGACTTAGGAGAGCTAGAAGGGGACATGAAAAAGTCTTGGCGGGTAGGATTAGGGAAATTCCCAAGGCGTTCTACACTTATGTGAGGAACAAGAGGATGGCCAGAGTGAGGGTAGGGCTGATCAGGGATAGTGGAGGGAACTTGTGTCTGGAGTCGGAGGAGGTAGGAGAGACCCTACCCTTCAGTGTTCACTTGTGAGAGGGACCTGGCCGTTTGTGAGGACAGCGAGGAACAGGCTGATATGCTAGAACAGGTTGAGGTTAAGAGGGAGGATGTGCTGGAAATTTTGAATGATATGAGGACAGATAAGTCCCCTGGGCCAGACGGGATATACCCAAGGATATTACGGGAAGCGAGGGAAGAGATTGCTACGCCTTTGGCGGTGATCTTTGCGTCTTCACTGTCCACTGGAGTAGTACTGGATGATTGGAGAATGGCAAAAGTTGTTCCCTTGTTCAAGAAAGGGAATAGGGATAACCCTGGGAATTATAGACCAGTCAATCTTACGACAGTAGTTGGCAAGTTATTGGAGAGGATTCTGAGAGACAGGATTCATGATTGTTTGGAAAAGCATTGTTTGATTAGAGACAGTCAGCATGGCTTTGTGAGGGGCAGGTCATGCCTCACAAGCCTTATTGAATTCTTTGAAGATGTGACAAAACACATTGATGAAGGAAGAGCAGTGGATGTGGTGTATATGGATTTTAGCAAGGCGTTTGATAAGGTTCCCCATGGTAGGCTCATTCAGAAAGTAAGGAGGCATGGGATTCAGGGAAAGTTGGCTGTCTGGATACAAAATTGGCTGGCCCATAGAAGTCAGAGGGTGGTAGTAAATGGAAAGTATTCAGCATGGAGCTCCGTGACCAGTGGTGTTCCACAAGGATCTGTTCTGGGACCTCTGCTCTTTGTGATTTTTATAAATGACTTGGATGAGGAAGTGGAAGGCTGGGTTAGCAAGTTTGCCGATGACACAAAGATTGCTGGAGTTGTGGATGGTGTGGAAGGTTGTTGTAGGTTGCACCAGGACATTGGCAGGATGCAGAGCTGGGCTGAGAAGTGGCAGATGGAGTTCAACCTGGAAAAGTGTGAAGTGATTCATTTTGGAAGGTCGAATTTGAATGCAGAATACAGGCTTAAAGACAGGTTTCTTGGTAGTGTGGAGGAACAGAGGGATCTTGGGGTCCATGTCCATAGGTCGCTCAAAGCTGCCACCCAAGTTGATAGGGTTGTTAAGAAGGCGTATGGTGTGTTGGCGTTCATTAACAGGGGGATTGAGTTTAAGAGCCGCGAGGTTATGCTGCAGCTCTATAAGGCCCTGGTCCGACCACACTTGGAATATTGTGTTCAGTTCTGGTCGCCTCATTATAGGAAGAATGTGGAAGCTTTAGAGAGGGTGCAGAGGAGATTTACCTGGTTGCTGCATGGACTGGAGGGCATGTCCTACGAAGAAAGATTGAGGGAGCTAGGGCTTTTCTCATTGGAGTGAAGAAGAATGAGAGGTGACTTGATAGAGGGGTACAAGATGATGAGAGGCAGAGATAGAGTGGATAGTCAGAGACTTTTTCCCAGGGTGGAAAGGCTATCACCAGGGGGCATAATTTTAAGGTGATTGAAGGAAGGTTTCGGGGAAAATGTCAGATGTGGGTTCTTTACACAGAGAGTGGTGGGTGCTTGGAATGTGCTGCCAGCGGTGGTAGTCGAAGCAGATACATTAGGGGCATTTACGCGACTCTTGGATAGGTACATGGATGATAGTAGAATTAAGGGTAGGTAGTTAGTCTGATCTTAGAGTAGGTTAAATGTTTGGCACAACATCGTGGGCCGAAGGGCCTGTACTGAGCTGTACTGTTCTATGTTCTATGTTCTATATAGAACCAGTTTAGGCAGAACTAAAAACAGCAAGGAGCAGCAAACAATGGTGGTAGTTGTTTATCGACCACCAAACAGTCGTGGTAATGTTGGGCACAGTATATATCAGATAATTAGAGGTGCTTGTAACATGGATAAACAGTAATAATGAGCACCTGCAATTTACATATAGACTGGGTAAACCTATCCAGCACTATTGCTGTGGAAGATGAATTCCTGGAGTGTGTACGAGATGGGTTTCTGGAGCAGTATGCTGAACACAAAACTAGGTTTTGGACTATTTTAGATTTAGTTATATGGAATGAGGAAGAGCTAATTAATAACCTTGCTCTTAAGGAGCCTCCGGGAAATAGTGACCATAACATGACAGAATTTTACATTAAGTTTGCAAGTTCATTCTGAAACTCGGGTCTTAAATCTAAACAAAGGAAACAATGTAGGTATGAGGGGAAAATTGACTATGGTGGATTCGGAAAATGCACAAAGATATTTGACAGTAGACAGGCACTGGCTGGTATTTAAAGAAGAATTACATTGTCGACAACAATGTAATACACATTCCTCTAAGACACAAAACACCAACAGGAACGATGAATAAAAAATGGCTCACAAAGTAAGTTAAATATTGCATTAGACCAAAGGAAATGGTGTATAAGGTTGCCAGAAAAATTGGTAAACCCGAGGATTGGGAGCAATTTATAGTCCATCAAATGATGCCCAGCAAACTGATAATGAAAGGGAAAAGAGAATATGAATGCAAGCTTGCGAGAAACATAAAGGTTGACTGTAAAATCTTCTTTAAGGGAAGTGGCTGCAGAGATAGTGGAGGCATTATCCAAAATATTCCAGAACTCACTCGATTCTGGGAGGGTCCCAGCGGATTGGAAAACCACTAATGTGACGCCCCTGTTCAAGAAGGTAGGAAAACAAAAAGCAGGAAACTATAGGCCAGTCAGCCTAACATTCGTCGTTGGGAAAATGGTAGAGTCCATTATTAAGGAAGAAAGAGCAGGACATTTAGAAAAGCTGAATGCAATCAAACAGTGTCAATATGTTTTTGTGAAAGGGAACTCATGTTTGGCAAATTTGCTACAATTCTTTGAGGGTATAACAAGCAGAGTTGATAACAGGGAACCAGTAGATGCAATGTATTTAGATTTCTAGAAGGCATTCGATAAGGTGTCACATAAAAGATTATTGCACTAGATAGGAGCTCACAGAATTAGGGGTAATATATTAGGGCGGCACAGTGGTGCAGTGGTTAGCACCGCAGCCTCACAGTTCCAGTGACCCGGGTTCAATTCCAGGTACTGCCTGTGTGGAGTTTGCAAGTTCTCCCTGTGTCTGCGTGGGTTTCCTCCGGGTGCTCCGGTTTCCTCCCACATGCCAAAGACTTGCAGGTTGATAGGTTAATTGGCCATTATAAATTGCCCCGAGTATAGGTGGGTGGTAGGGAAATATAGGGACAGGTGGGGATGTGGTAGGAACATGGGATTAGTGTAGGATTAGTATAAATGGGTGGTTGATGGTTGGCACAGACTCGGTGGGCCGAAGGGCCTGTTTCAGTGCTGTATCACTAAACTAAACCAGGTCCTCATAGCCCTCAACCTGCTGAAATTTCAAAAATATACCTATCTCCTTTTTAATTACTTTTAGTGATCCATCCTCCACAACTCTCTGGGATAGAGAATTCCAGACATTCACTATCCCTCCTAACTGTATACCACTGTGCCACCACCTCTGTTGACTCTGTCCTGCTAGTGGGACAGGACATACCCAGGAATGATTATGGCAGTGTCTGAGACATTGTCTGCTGGCTATGATTCCATGACTATGCCTCTGTCGGGCTGTTTCTTGACTAGTCTGAGGGACAGCCCTCCGGGACAGCCCTCCTGGTATGAAAGAGGAGTTGAGGCCTGGGGCAGATCAGCCATGATCTTGTTGAATGGCAGGGCAGGCTTGAGGGGACGATTTTTTCTTATGTTCTTAAAAGGAAAATATAAGCAAGGACAAGTCTGGGTCCATTATGGGCGGAGACAGGAGGATTTATAATGGAAAATAGGGAAATCGTGGAGAAACTAAATAATTGTTGTGTGTCTGTCATCATGGAGGAAGATATGTAAACTTTCCCAGAAATGCTAGGGAACCAAGGGACTTGTGAAAATGAGAGACTGAAACAAATTAGTATCAATAAAGAGGTCGTACTCGAAAAATTAACTGGATTGAAGGTTGATAAATACCCTGGACCAAATGTGCTACATCCCAGAGCGTTGAAGAAGGTGACTGTAGAAATAATGGATGCATTGGTAATTATCTTTCCAGTTTCTATGGATTGTGGAAAGGTTCCTGCAGACTGGAAAGTAGCATATGTAACCCCGCTGTTTAAGAAGAGAAGGAGAGAGAAAATTGAAAACTACAGACCTGTCAGTTTGACATCAGCAGTACAGAAAATGTTCGAATCTATTGTGAAGCATGTGATAATTAGACAATGAGAAAATAATAATATGATTGAGAAGAGAAAACATGGATTTATGAAAGGGAGATCATCTTTTACAAACCTGCTGGAGATTTTTGAGGATGTTACTTGTAACATAAATAAGGGGTATCCAGTAGATGTGGAGCATTTGGATTTTCAGAAGGCTTTTGATAAGGTACCAGACAGGAGGTTAGTAAACAAAATTAGAACACACATAATTGGGCGTAATGCACTGGCATGGATTGAGAATTGGTAAACAGACAGAAAACAGAGAGTAGTAATAAATGGGTCAGTCTCAGCAAAGCAGGCTGTTACTAGTGGGGTACCGTAAGGATCAGTGCTGAGGCTGCAGCTGTTCACAATGTGGACGTGGAACCAAATGTAAAATTTCCAAATTTACTAATGAAACAAAACCAGGTGGGAATGTAAGTTGCAGGAAGGATGCAAGGAGGCTTCAAGGGGACTTGGGTAAGCTACGTGAGTGGAAAAGAACATGGCAGATGGAATATAATGTGAATAAGTGTGAAGTTAATCACTTTGGTAGAACAAAACGAAAAATCAGAACATTTCTTAAATGGTGAGAGATTAAGAAATGTTGATGTCCAAAGGAACCTGCGTGTCTTTGTTCATGAGTCACTAAAAACTAGCATGCAGGTACAGCGAACAAGTAGGAAGGCAAATGATATGTTGGTTTCCATCGGAAGGCGATTTTAGTACAGGAGTAAAAATGTCTTGCTGCAATTGTATAGAACATTGGTGTGACCGCACGTGGAGGTATTGTGTACAGTTTTGGTCTCCTTATCTAAGGAAGGATATACTTGACACAGAGAGAGTGCAACGAAGGTTCACCCGACCAATTCCTGGGATGGTCGAATTGTCTTATGAGGAAAGATTGAGGAAACTGGACCTGTATTGGCTAGTTTTGAAGAATGAGAGGCGATCTCATTGAAACTTACAAAATTCGTGCAGGGAGTGACAAGGTGGATGTAGACAGGATATTTCCCGGGCTGGTGGGTCAAGAACCAGTGGACATAGTCTCAGAATAAGAGGTACGCCATGTAAGACTAAGATGAGGATGCACTTCTTTACTCAGAGGGTGGTGAATCTTTGTAATTCTTTACCGAGAGGACTGTGGAAGCTCAACCATTGCGCATGTCCAAGACAGGAATTGATAGATTTCTGGACACTAATGTAACCTCGGGATATGGGGATAGCGTGTGAAACTGGCGTTCAGGTAGATGATGAGCCATGATACAATTAAATGGCAGAACAGAGTTAATGGGCTGAATGGCCTACTCCTGCTCCTATGTTCCTAATTGGAAGAGGGGACAGATAAGCGCTTGGAAAAGAGCAGATGCGTCTGAACAGTGCTGCTTTTAGGGATCACAGAATTGGTGATAATGTATAACAAGTACAGTATTGCAGTAATTGTACTACTGGACTAGCCTGAGTTTAAATTAACATTTGAAGTCAGTTTAACAGTAATGCTGGTTAGTAAATCTGAAGATCAAAGGATTAAAGGAACAATGCTGGCTTGAATAGAAATTGTTGATCATGCATTAAACAGAGAATAATCGTGAATTATTGTTTCTCAGAATGGAGGAAAGTAAACAGTGATGTCTCCCAGGGCTCGCTTTTCAGAGCACTGTTCTGATGGGTATACATGGCATAATTTCAAAGATTACAAATGACAAAAATCTTGGAAATTCAGTAAACAGTTAAGAAGATAGTAAAAAACCTTTCGAAGGACAAATGCAGACTGCTGAAGTGTGTAGAAAAATGGTCGGTGAATGTAAATGCAGAGAACTGTGAAATGATCCATCTTGGAAGGAAAAAATATGAGAAGCAGTATAAATTAAATTATATGATTGTAAAGCAGATACAGGGACGTAGCCTCCTGGGGGCGGACGTAAACAAGTCATTGAAGGTGACAACTCAAGTTGAGAAAACTATCATAAATGCATAAAGGATATTTGGTATTCCTAAGTCGAGGGATTGAGAACAAAAATAAGTACATTATGTGAAGACTTTGTAAATCACCGGTTAGACATCAGCTTGTGTACTGTGTACAATTCTGGGAAATACGCTTCAGCAGATATCTCAACACCTCCAAGGACAGTGTACAGAGGAGATGAATTGGAATGGTACTAGGAATGAAAGACTCCAGTTATGTGACAAGGCAGGAGAATCTGGGCTTGTTCTCCTTGCGGCTGAGAATGTTAAAGGGAGACAAATAAGAGATGTTAAAAATTATGTCGAATTTTGATAGAACGGATAAAGAGAAACTGCTTCCAGTGGCAAGACAATGCTACGGGGACAAGAGGTTCGATGATGCAAAAATTATGGACAAAATCTGAAGAGTTATAAAAACTTACTTTCTGTTTTAAAAAATGGACCTTTCTTTTAAAAAGTGAATAATGCTCCAAAATAGCCACCAAAGAGAATATGACTTTGCATATTCAAACTATCTGACAGGGACAAAGGCAATCTTGAAAGTTAAGATGAATACATTCCACCCATCCCTCATCCATCATAAAATATTTCAGTATTGAATGGGTTCTTCTTCTGAATGAAAGAAGATGCTAAGTGGTCACGTCCTGGTCTATTGTGCGATCGCCATGGTGCAAAACAAAATGTCTCCTACCAGCTGGCAAGATGAAACCTTAAATAGATGTCTGGAAAGGGACACCCAAAAAAGGCGCATCGAAGAAGCTTGTCACCACCAAAACAGAAGGGACGCACCCTGCTGTAGAATCCTACATCCATACTATAAATCAGTGAGCTAGAAGTGATCCACTGACTTAACTTTCAACCAAGAGAGACATCGGCAATCACCTCAGGCTTGCAATCAATGAGACATTGATTTCCAAAAAAATTCAACAAGGTTACTGTGACCCTCCCCAAAACCTACCCCCGATTATAATCGCTTAACACCTTTTCCTCTGTATCTATCTTTTGTGTGTGTGTGTTTGTGTGTATGTGTGTACAAACAAATGCATCAATGGATACTGCATGTGCCTCTGTTTGTGTGTGTGTTTTTGTGAGCATGTAAATGCATCTGTGGATGCAGTTGCAACAATTCCGGGATAAGACATATTGATCAATAAATAATTTATTTTCTGTTTTAAACCTGCAAGGAAACTTGACGCTGTCCGTTTATTAGACAAGTAAAACACCAAGAGGCTAAACTCTAATTAAAAAAAAACACAGTTGTTGCAGTCAGGTGGAGTTTGAACAGTGGGAACCACCCAAACCTCAGCACTTGACCGTCGCAAAGTCAGTAGTAACTAAAATGAAGAGTTTTAGATAATTGGCAAAACAAACGAGGAGACGAGGGTCTTTTTTTTCCTTGGAGAGTTGTGATCTGAAATACATTGCCTAAAGAGTTGAGGAATCATATTCAATTGAAAATTTCAAAACTGATTTGAATCTCTGCTTACAAAGTGAAAGCATTGCAGGAGAGTGGAACTAATTGATAGGTCTGTCACAGGCACACGAAAGATGGACCAAATGGCCTCCTTCCGTGTTTTATGATTCAATGAAATCAGCAACATAACTGCTATCACGAAAAGTGACCATGATGCTGTTAGATTGTCATGTAATTCCAACTGGTTCACTAATGTATTTTATGGAAGGAAGCCTGCCATCCTTACACAGTCTGGTTTACTGTTAACCTCTAAAGTGACCAAACAAGTCATTCAGTTGAGACAATCAATGAGAAGCAGCACGGTGGGATCACCTTCATCGTTGGGCTTTCAGTAGTTTAAGAAGACCCACCACCATCTTTACAAGTGGAACTAGGAATGAGAAATAAATCTTGATCCTTCCAGGGATACATACATCCCAATAACGAATACATACACGTTAATCAAATTCTTAATTAATTTATGTTCTTATTTAATGAGCAAATGAATCCAGCAAGTTGTTTTTGAAGCCAGGTAATCTTTTTAATCGTCATTAGATCAGCATTAAAACTGTTCAGCATTTGATTACAATACTAAAGGGTTACGTTAGGAATTAAATTCGGGTAATAATTGGAAGAAATATTTACTAGTACTGAGAATCTCAGGCGAGTTGTAGTGTCAAACACTATTTCAGAGGTCTACCCAAAGTGAGGGTAAAGAAGTGCAGGTTTCTATTAATAGGGACGAAGGTGCTGGAGTAAGAAATCATTGTTGCAGGATTTACTTGGAATTATTTATTTCATGGTGCAAACTGATGATTTGCAATTGAAGCATTAAATGCAAAATACAGCCACATGTAAAGGACAGGAAGATTCCATCTCAGTCGTTAGCTACATCCTGGAGTATCAGACTACAAACAACTTATTCACGTCTTGCCTTAAGTTTCCTTGTCTCCATTAGCCAACATTTTGAGTGGGTGTATCCACTATATTGATCCTTGATGTAAATTTTATTTTTCTTTCAATTGAATTACAATTTATATTATAGGTAGTTAGATAAATATATTCGCTGAATTGTCTCTTGCCTTTTCTCTATTTCAACAGAAACCGATTTTTTTTTTTTTTGCTATGCCAAATACTGAGGGGTAGAAATTCATCTTGGACAGTGATGAAAAAAAGTTGGGGCAGGGGTGGTATCTGATCAACCGCTGATATACACAACGCCTAACATTTAATTACATTGATTGCAATGGAACTGAATATCAGGCGCTGTGCATAACGGGTGGTTGATCCAAAATAGCTCCATTTGCGTCACCATTCAAGACGAATTTCTGCACCTCAGCTACTAGAATTACACAGTCCACAGTGGCAGAAATCATGGAGCATAACTTTCATGGAAAATATTATAACACACATCCCATCATTTCAGTAATTATACTAACACTACTGGAAATGCTAAGGTGCTTGTTCTCATCTCAAAGTTAAGAATGAAATTAAGTTCCTCGGTGCTGCAATGTAGGATGACACAATACAATGTTGCACTATCTTACTTTTCAGTGTTCTCAGAACATAATCAGTCAAACCACAATAAATGGGAGAAAGTCACTCAATCGCACGTTGCCATGAATTCAAATTAAATATTAATTCATCGCAATCAGTCGAGATAAAAATCGAAAGTGCACTGTCCTATATTAAACATATAATTCACTTCCCATTATATTTATAGAAAAAGGCATAAAGCCATTAATAAATATATATTTTCTGACTCCCGTATTTGCTCTGGAACTGAAATTGCACAACATTCAATAAAGGGGAAGAATCCAGAAACAATAACTTATATTGGAGACTAAAGAAACTTCAGAATTTTAATTACTAAACCCCCTTCAGCAAACAACAGAAATACTGTTAATTGATTGAACACTGACCATTTGACTATATAGCACAGCGAGCAAGACGAGTTAGCTACAGTGCACGGCTAGGAGAGAGAGTAGTAGTACTTAGACATTGGGTTGCACATAGAGTACTGGATCCAAAGTCTTACCAGTAACACCAACAGCTGCAAGAATAGGATAGTAAATACGATCGATATGAAAGATCACTGGATAATTCATTTTCTTCAGAAAAGTCTGTTGGTGGGGATTCAATGATTCTGCCTGACAAATATCACTACATGATATTTATATTGGAGTGAAATCTCTAGTGAGGCAATTAGCCTGGTTGCATTATACATTATATTCGTGACAATGGTATGAACAAACAGTCAACTAAACACTTTTATTCCGAAGCTTATTGTGAAGTAGAATCTATTTTAAGGACTATTACAAAACAAATGGCCATACCATTGTTTTGACATTTATTCAGAAATGATAAAACAAATAGAGCTCTGCTGATAGCACAGCAGATATTGTCATCGTTATATTATTAAATGAACATGCACGCTTTTCCATCAATATTCTGATTCAGATACACTGCATGCAGATGTGTGAATATTTTACTGTGCGGGCTTGCTTTCCAAATTAATTTGAGCATTTCTCTTCAAGTTACACAGTATCCTGTCATGGATACATAGCGTGGTTCCTTCATCATAAGTGGTCAAATTCCTGGAATTGCATCCTCTATACTGGGAACAGAGTTGACATAAAGACATAGTGGTTTGAGGCAGGAGAAGTCCTTCAGACCACCTAGGTCAACATTCAAATAATCTAACCCACTTATCCACAGTATTCGCTTCAGCCCTAGTCACTGCAATCCATCAAGCCCATCAACGCCACGTAACCACAATATTCTCTCCAGTGGATCTAGGCCATCTAGCCACAGTATTCCCTTCAGCCCATTAAGTTTACATCCAGCCCATCCATTCCATATATGCACAGTATTACCTCGGGAGCATCTGGGTCACCTATTCACAATGTCCCCATCAACCCATCTGATCCATCTACCCACAATATTTCCTTCAGTTCGTCTAGCCTACCAATCCACTGTCTTCCAGTCAGCACTTCTATCCCAATTGTTTACTGTGTTCCCTTCAGTCTATTTAGGTCACCTATCCATAATGTACTATTCATCCTATCAAGCCCACCTATTCACAGTGTTTCCTTGACCTAGCCCCGCAATTTACAGTATTCCTTTCAGCCCATCTGACCAAACTATCCATAGTCTTTCCTTCGTCCCATCAGGCCCAGATACCCATGGCAATCCCTTCATCCCACTAAGTGCACCCCTCTACAGTTATCCTTTAGCCTAACCATTCCACAACATTCCCTTAGTCCCATCAAGCCCAGATAGCCATGGATTTCCTTTCATCCCATCTAGCCCACCTCTTTACAGTTATCCTTTAAGCCTATGGAGCCCACCTACCCGCAGTATTCCCTTCAATACATCTAACTCATCTATTCAAAATATTCTCTTCAGTCTATCCAACATTCCTATCAACAGAGTTCCTGTCAGTCCATTTATCCCAACTATCCACAGTATTCTCTTCAGCCCTTCTATCCCTCCAAGACACAGTATTCCCTTTAGCACACCTCACCCCATCAGGTCAAACATGGGACAGGAAACCTCCTGCTGATTACTACCTGCAGCTGTCCTCCTCCCACCACCCACCCCCCCCCCACCATCACCCCCTCCCCGTTGATCAATCAGCACTCCTGCATGCTGAACACCAGAAGGAGGATGCACTGAGGGTGACAAGGACGCAGAATGTACTATGGGTGGAGGACTTCAATGTCCAACACCAAGAGTGGCTCGGTAGCACCACGACCGACAGAGCTGGCTGAATCCTAAATGATATAGCTGCTAGACTGGGTATGTGGCAGGTGTTGAGGGAACCAACAAGAGGGAAAACACACTTGACCTCATCCACACTAATCTAGATGTCTCAGAGGCATCGGTCCATGACAGGATTGACCACCGCACAGTCGTTGAGGAGACGCTGTCCCATCTTCACATTGAGGGTACCTTCCATCGTGTCATGTGGCACTACCACCCTGCTAAATGGGATAGAGTTCGAACAGATCTATCAATGCAAAACTGGGCATCCATGAGCTGCTGTGCGCCAGAATTGTACTCAACCACAATCTGTAACCTCATGGACCAGCATATCTCCCTCTCTACCATTACCATCAATGAAGAGTGCAGGGGGGCATGCCAGGAGCAGCACCATGCATACCTCACAATGAGGTGTCAACCTGGTGAAGCTACAACACAGGACTACTTGCATGCGGAACTGCATATGCAGCATGCGATAGACAGAGCTAGGCGATCCCACAAACCAACAGATCAGCTCCAAACCCTGCAGTCCTGCCAAATCCAGTCGTGGATGGTGGTGGACAATTAAACAACTAACAGGAGAAGGTGGCTCTACAAATATCCTCATCCACAGAGATGGGGGAGCCGAGCACATCAGTGCAAAAGATAAAGCTGAAGCATTTCCAACAATCTTCAGTCAGAAATGCCGAATAGATGATCCATCTCGGCCTCTTCTTGCCGTCCCCAGCATCACAGATGCCTGTCTTCAGCCAATACGATTCATTACATGTGATATCAAGGAACGACGAAAGGCAGTGGATATTGCAAAGGTTATGGGCCCTGACAACATTCCAGCAATAGTGCTGAGGACCAGTGCTCCTTAACCTGCTGCGCTCCTAGCCAAGCTGTTCCAAAACAGCTACACCACTGGCATTGATCCAGCAATGTGGAATATTGCCCAGGTATCTTCTGTACACAAAGAGCAGAGTAAATCCAACCTGGCCATTTACCATCCCATGAGTCTACTCTCCATCATCAGTAAAGTGATGCAAGGTGTCATTGATAGTACTATCAAGCGGCACTTGCTTCTCAATAACCTATTCAGTGATGCTCAGTTTAGGTTCCGCCAGAGCCATTCAGCTCCTGACCTCATTACAGCCTTGGTTCACACATGGACAAAAGAGCTGAACTCAAGAGGTGATGTGAGAGTGACTGCCCTTGACATCAAAGGCAGCATTTGACCAGGCATGGCATCAAGGAGCCCTAGCCAAACTGGAGTCAATGGGAATCAGGTGTAAACTCTTCGTGGGTTGGAATCGTACCTAGCACAAAAGAAGATGTTTGTGGTTGCTGGAGGTCAATCATCTCAGCACCAAGACATCACTGCAGGAGTTCTTCAGGGTAGTGTCCTAGGCCCAACCATCTTCAGCTGCTTCATCAATGACCTTCCTTCAATCATAAGGTCAGAAGTGGGATGTTCGCTGATGAGTGCACAACATTCAGCACCATTCGTGATTCCTCAGATACTGAAGTGGTCCGTGTACAAATAACAGCAAGACCTGAACAATTTCCAGTCTTGGACTGATATGTGGCAAGTATAATTTGCACCACACAGTGTCAGGCAATGACCATCTCCAACAATAGCGAAGCTTACCATCTCCCTTTGACATCCAATGGCATTACGATTGCTGAATCGCCCACTATCAACATCCCAGGGATTGTCATTGAGCAGGAAATGAACTACCATAGCCACCTAAATACCATGGCTACAAGAGCAGGTCAGAGGCTAGGGGTCTTGTGGTGAGTAACTCACCTCTTGACTACCCAGATCCTGTTCAACATCTCCAAGGCACAAGTCAGGAGTGCGATGGCATACTCTCCATTTGCCTGAATAGGTGCAGCTCCAACAACACTCAAGAAGCTTCACACCATCCAGGACAAAGCAGCCCGCTTGTTTGTCACCCCATTCACAAACGTTCACTCCCTCCACCACTGGCTCGCAGTGGCAGCAGTGTGTACCAGCTACAAGATGCACTGCAGCAATGTCGACTTGAAGCATCTTCCAAACTCACGATCTGTATCACCTGGAGAACAAGGGCAGCAAATGCATGGGAACCACATGCAATTTCCCCTCCAAGGCACCCACCATCCTGGCTTGGAACTATATCACAGTACTTTCACTGTCACTGAGTCAAAATGCTGGAACACCAATGCTGACAGCACTGTGGGTCTATGACCCCACACGGACTGCAGAAGTTCAAGAAAGTGGCTCACCATCACATTCCCAAGAGAAATTAGGGATGGACAATAAATCCTGGCCCAATCAGTGACGCCCATGAACGAATAGAAATAAATTCTGCTGCTGATGATGACCCACCATGCCTCTTGGATGTCTAGTATTGAGCTGCATAGCCAGGAACACCAACCTCCCATGAATAATTAAAGAAAGAAGATAAAGAGTGACGTGGGTTAAAAGGTACTGTCAATTGCGATGTTCTGCTTGATAATCAATACACATGGTAGGAAGTGATGGTTAATTCTTAAATTGGTCTAAATATTGAGAGTATGTGTACAAAACGAGCAGTTGTTGTTCAACTGGAAATGATACCTAATAGAATAGGGGCTAACATTACAGTTAATTGCTACGTTAAGCTTGATAACCAATACACAGCTGAATAGTGTTACAGTTAAGTGATCAGTTGAATATAACGAATATATTAGCGATTAAGTTCAAATTTTAAAAAATTGTCCTTGATATCAAGTACATGGGGAGCACATCTACAAGTAATTGTTTAGTTAGAAATTCTAACTATCATAACGGGGAATAATCTTGCAGTTAAATGTTATATTAGGCTTGATAACTGTTAGTAACACAAACTTTGTGATGTTCCCTCTAGTAGTAACAACGTCGGTCGATGATTGCAGTTACAAAATCTTGATTTCTTCCTTCGACAGACAGAGCAATTTGCAAGCGGAGCAGATTAGCAGACAAGAAACAACTGACAGTAAAAATGTATTTGTAGCTTTTTCCTACCTAAAATTAAAGCTGCTAACCACTGTCACAGGAATGAAGAGCTGACAGATTGAAGGAGAGAATGGAAAGTCTAGAGCTGTCCAATGTGTTACTGAGGGTTTCAGTGCCTGATGGGCTGTGGCAGGGGTGGAGGCTGGAGATCTTATGGAGGTGGACGTAGGTGGCTTTTCTTGTTGGACATTCGTCATATTGACCTACTGCTCTGTGGCCTTGGTTGTCCCCTTTAGATTTATAAATGTCTTCATATTTGAACGCTGCCCATTTTGTAGTGCAAAAGTCTATTTGGAGACCTAGTTATGTGTTTTGCCTGAATGCTGCTCCCGGCACAATTAAATTGAACTCCTGCCAATGAACAGCTTCCTCTTTCCCTAGTACTGTAGCCAATGCCCCTTGAATTGAAAACATTGTCTCCCACACTGCTCCTTCTCTAATCTTAGTTCTCTAATCATCTTTAACCTATGCCATATCTCAGGTAATAATCCAGAGAATGTTACCTATGACGTTCTATGTTTTAATTTCAGCCCTAGCTGCTCAAACTCTCTCAGCAGAAGCTTATTCCAGGTACCATCTGTATTGCCTGTTCCGAGGAGGGTCACAATAACTGTATCCTCTTCCTCCCATTTCAATTTCTTCTCCAGCCATGAAGAGGTGTGTTGAACACTGGTATCAGGCAGGCAGCACAACTTTTGGAACTGCCGGTACTTGCTGCAAAGAACAGTAGTTATTACTAGATAATTACACTGCTCCCTATCACTACCATGTTGTTCTTCACTCCCTCACTCTCTTGGCAGCCTGTACTACAGAGGCATCTTTAGTTTGTTCACACAGCCTGCAGAACTTGCAAGGCTGCAAGAACATGGTATCTGTTGGTTAAGATCAAAGGTCGATATTGTTCACACGTGGATATGCATCTGAGGTTTTGTATGATACAGGGCTATAGACCAAGGGCTGGTATTTGGGATTAGGCTAAATAACGTTTTCCTTTATCGACACAGACAAGGTGGGCCGAATGGCCTTTTTCCGTGCTGTGAATTTCAATGACATTATTATTCTATGCTGTACTTGATGTGCCTTCTGTTTTAGCTTGAGGTGCAGCATCACATTGTGTTAATTTATTATTTTGACTGTAATTTATTTTGAGGTGACGTATTAGTTTGAGTTTTGTTGTAGTTTGAGGGATCTATTATTTTTAGTTGTTGTTTTAGTTTGAGATGCTTCAGTCGGAAGGTCTGCATCGGTTAGAGTGGCTGTATCTAATGGAGAGGCTGCTTTTATTGGGAGGTTATAATGGTTGGAAGGTCTCTATCTGTTAGAGGGGCTGTACTGGTTGGATGGATTGTATCATTTGAGGGACGACATTGGTTGAAAGCTCTGTATCAGTTGGAGGGCCTGGATCAGAGAATGGGGATGCATTGCTTGAAGGAGTTTTATCAGTTGTAGGGTCTGTGTTGGCAGAGCTGCATGAGATGGAAGGGCTGTATTGGTTAGAGGAACTGTATCAGTCAAAGGAGCTGCATCGGTTGCAGGGTCTACTTTGGTTGAAGAGTATGAATTGGTTAGAGGGACTGCGTTTGTTGGATGGTTTTTATCTGTGGTAGGGTCTGTGCTGGTTGGAGGGACTGTATTGGTTGGAGGGTCTGTATTGGGTGAAGGGGTGCATTACTTGACGTGTTCTTTTGGGGTTAAAGTTTAGAACATAGAACATAGAACATTACAGCGCAGTACAGGCCCTTCGGCCCTCGATGTTGCACCGACCTGTTAAACCATCTGACCTACACTAATCCATTTTCATCCATATGTCTATCCAATGACCACTTAAATGCCCTTAAAGTTGGCGAGTCCACTACTGTTGCAGGCAGGGCGTTCCATGCCCCTACTACTCTCTGAGTAAAGAAACTACCTCGAACATCTGTCCTATATCTATCACCCCTCAACTTAAAGCTATGTCCCCTCGTGTTTGTCATCACCATCTGGGGAAAAAGACTCTCACTATCCACCCTATCTAACCCACTGATTATCTTATATGTCTCTATTAAGTCACCTCTCCTCCTCCTTCTCTCCAACGAAAACAACCTCAAGTCCCTCAGCCTTTCCTCGTAAGACCTTCCCTCCACCAGGCAACATCTAGTAAATCTCCTCTGCACCCTTTCCAAAGCTTCCACATCCTTCCTAAAATGCGGTGACCAGAACTGCACGCAATAATCCAGGTGCAGCCGCACCAGAGTTCTGTACAGCTGCAGCATGACCTCGTGGCTCCTAAACTCGATCCCCCTACTAATAAAAGCTAACACACCATATGCCTTCTTAACAGCCCTATTAACATGGGTGGCAACGTTCAGGGATTTATGTACCTGGACACCAAGATCTCTCTGTTCATCTACACTACCAAGAATCTTCCCATTAGCCCAGTACTCTGCATTCCTGTTACTCCTTCCAAAGTGAATCACCTCACACTATTCCTCATTAAACTCCATTTGCCATCTCTCAGCCCAGCTCTGCAGCCTATCTATGTCCCTCTGTAACCTACAACATCCTTCGGAACTATCCACAACTCCACCGACCTTCGTGCCATCCGCAAATTTACTAACCCACCCTTCTGCACCCCCATCCAGGTCTTTTATAAAAATGACAAACAGCAGTGGCCCCAAAACAGATCCTTGCGGTACATCACTAGTAACTAAACTCCAGGATGAACATTTGCCATCAACCACCACCCTCTGTCTTCTTTCAGCCAGCCAATTTCTGATCCAAAGCTCTAAATCACCTTCAACCCCATACTTCCGTATTTTCTGCAATAGCCTACCGTGGGGAACCTTATCAAACGCCTTACTGAAATCCATATACACCACATCCACTGCTTTACCCTCATCCACCTGTTTGGTCACCTTCTCAAAAAACTCAATAAGGTTTGTGAGGCACGACCTACCCTTCACAAAACCGTGCTGACTATCGCTAATGAACTTATTCTTTTCAAGATGATTATAAATCCTATCTCTTATAACCTTTTCCAACATTTTACCCACAACCGAAGTAAGGCTCACAGGCCTATAATCACCAGGGCTGTCTCTATTCCCCTTCTTGAACAAGGGGACAACATTTGCTATCCTCCAGTCTTCCGGCACTATTCCTGTCGACAATGACGACATAAAGATCAAGGACAAAGGCTCTGCAATCTCCTCCTTGGCTTCCCAGAGAATCCTAGGATAAATCCCATCTGGCCCAGGGGACTTATTTATTTTCACACTTTCCAAAATTGCTAACACCTCCTCCTTGTGAACCTCAATCCCATCTAGCCTAGTAGGCTGTATCTCAGTATTCTCCTCGACAACATTTTCTTTCTCTACTGTAAATACTGACGAAAAATATTCATTTCACGCTTCCCCTATCTCCTCTGATTCTACACACAACTTCCCACTATATCCTTGATTGGCCCTAATCTAACTCTAGTCATTCTTTTATTCCTGATATACCTATAGAAAGCCTTAGGGTTTTCCTTGATCCTATCCGCCAATGACTACTCGTGTCCTCTCCTCGCTCTTCTTATCTCTCCCTTTAGATCTTTCCTGGCTAGCTTGTAACTCTCAAGCACCCTAACTGAGCCTTCACGTCTCATCCTAACATAAGTCTTCTTCTTCCTCTTGACAAGCGCTTCAATTTCTTGAGTAAACCACGGCTCCCTCGCTCGACAACTTCCTCCCTGCCTGACAGGTACATACTTATCAAGGACACGCAGTAGCTGCTCCTTGAATGAGCTCCACATTTCTATTGTGCCCATCCCCTGCAGTTTCCTTCCCCTCAGATGCTGAGATGCTGCAGCAGATTGTGCTGTTGATTTAGTTACTGATGCTGTATTAGATTAATTCTGCATTGCACTGTCCTAAAGAACACACTTTAATCACTTAACTACATGTCCACGGTTAGAGATTGCAGCCACATCTAAGAGGGCAGTAGAGCAGCCCTGAGAGAGACACTCCAATATTTGGAGTATACTTACTGAATTTCCACAGTTAAAGAGGACAGCCACATTAGAGAGTGCAGTGGAGCAACCCTGAGAGAAACCCTCTCACATTTCGATTTTAATTACTGAATGGTCATAATTTAGTTAAGGACATCAATGAAACAACATGGAATCTAGAGATGTAACTGATGGTGTTTGAGAGAACAACTTCATTGTTGAAAGAATACAGCTTCCAAGTTTCATTAATGAATTCATGTGATAAGAATTGCCCAATCCATGGATTTTTCCAATTCAAACTCAGAAATAAATATATTCTATCACATGGGCTAAATCTGATGTCGTAATCTGTTTGCTCAAATAAAAAAAAAGTTTGAACATTGTGGCAATCTCAATATCCCTGGGAAGATCCCACACGCTATAAATTGTAGGCTCTGGAAATGTATGGCTTCAGAGTTTAATAGAGAAAGATTGCCTGCAGCCGGAAGAGACAGATCACTTCACACAAAAAATGCAAGAAACATTTTACAGGATCACGAAAATATATTATACAACCCTTGCCTTCATTGGTGTTCCTGGTAAGTCACTATAACCATTGAAGTTGTGTAAATCTGTGTGTGAGCTGGTCTCTGGTTTTACTCTGCAACTGATAATGATACATGGTGATCTAGTAGTCACCAATATACAGGCACACGATCAGTAATATAATTTCCTTATGCCAAATATTCAGAATTATCTCCGTGCTTTTGTTCTATTCCCCCAACTGATAATGAACCTTCATTTCGAACAGGCAGGCTCTCAGATTTATCAAGCAATTGCAATTTGTGGAATTTCATGTAATATTGAATAAGACCTTAGTGACAGCAACTCTCTGAGTAAAGGTATTACTGGGAGTTTCGGTTAGAGTAAAATCAAAAGTGTGAGCCACAACAAGAGTGGAACAGCTGACCCCAGTGACCATGTATTTCTGTGAGTATCTGTCACTGTAGAATTGTGCTGAGAGTGGATCACTAACCGGAGTGGAACACATGATCCTATTCTCCATGTATTACTGGGAGTATTTGTCAATGTAGAATTGTGCTGAGTGTAATTGTCCAAACCAGTTCCGTTTTGAAATCATTATTTCAAGGGACTGATCTCTCCATTCCATGGAGTTGGCTCTGTTATTCAAGAATCGACTTGATTGCAAAGTGAAATATATTTTCTGATGTTTGGTAATAAGTGTATAAATTGAAATGTATTGAAGTGTACTGATATTGCTCTGTTTCCTATTTAACTGCTCCAGTAGAAAGCGATATTTTCTACATACTGATGGTTAAACAGAAGGACTGCATTGTTACAGCATTTCAATCCTCTCTATCATGACTTACATGAACGAAAAACAATTCAGTTTTTTTGAGCTGAGATTCTGGGCCACTACTGGTGAACTTTACCCTTTGTATATTACAAAGGATGAACATTGGGCAGTGTTTATTGAATCGTCCACTTCTGTAACTGATTAAGATTTTGTTCATATCTATGATTCAGAATCTTTACATATGCAACCTGTACCAATTTCTGCCCTTCGCTCAACGAGATGTGTTACTGTGAGGAGAGACACCTATAACTGAGAAACATGCATTTCAGTTTTTAATTATACAAAATGAGACATGGGCAAGATAATAATATCAGTACACTGTTAGTGGTAAAATAAATATCACTGTTCTCTCAGTTCTGGCGTTAGCCTGGTTAAAATAATTGCACCTTCTCCAGTGCATCAACATTCTTTTTGTAATGTGGAGAACAGAACTATACACAGTACATTCAGTGTTGTGTAACCAAGATTTTAAAAAAAGTTTGCTGCTTTATCCATTCCATTTCTATAGAAATGAACTCCGGCGCTTTGTTTGTATTTGTGGCCCCGTTAACCTGTGTTTCCACTTGAAATGATTTGTGAATAAGTGCCCCTGAATCCCTCTTCCTCTTGGCCCTATTCAGAAATTTAATTTCCAAGGAGTACTTGGGAAGCTTATTCTTCTTACCAAAATTCAGGCAATCACACCTATATATACTGAAATATATTGTCATTTGAATGCCCAGTGTGCCAGTTTATTAATTATCAATAATGTCTTCAGGCATTTTGTTGTATTCTTCGTCTGTATTAACTGTACTCTCAATGTGGATTTGTCTGGAAATTCTGAAATTGTGCTTCTTTTCCGGTACCATGTTGTTTATGTTAATGGTGAACGAAGAATTCACAGCGCTCATCCTTGTGGAACACCACTTTCCACCTTCTGCCAAACTGAAGAAATACCTTTCAACCCTACTCCGTGTTTTCTGTTTCTGTAGCCAGCTTGATGTCTATTCTGCTGCTTGTCCCTGAACTCCACTTGCTCTGAGATTAGTCATGAGTCTGCTGTGTGGCACTCTATCGAAGGCTTTCAGAAAACCAATGTCTATTACATCTACTCTATTATTCTGAACTACTATTTCTGGTATTATTCAAAGTATTCTACAAAGTTGGTCAAGTATGAGCTTCCTTTTGGAACATGTGCTGACGACTCTTTATTGTATGCTGTGTTCCCGGATGTTTTTGTGTTGCATCTCTGAATAAGGATTGCATTACCTTTCCTACCACTGAAATTATCCTAACTGGCCTATTGTTCCTTGGAGTCGTTGTATCTTCTGTTTTAAATAAATGAATCAAATTAGCCATCCATAAGTTTCTGACACTATTCCCTATTCTGATAATTAATGAACAAATAACTGTGCCAGTGCTCTCTCTTCCTTATCGCTTGTTTGTATGTATGGATGCAATTCATCCAAATCAGAGTTTACGTTCTCGTTCATTACTTCATCAAATATTCTCTTCCCCCTTTCTATCTTAAATGTCTTGAAGCTGTTTTGTTGAATGTATTCATTATTACTCGACAGTTTCGTTCCTCCTCTCAGAGATTTATTACCTTTCTTCAGTGTCTCAATCCACATCCACTGGGTCATTCTGTCCCGACTATTCTAGAGCACATGAGAATTCCTTCCTTCTGAGCTCGGAGCTACGATCCAGAATTCCATTTATATTTCTGTCTACGTCAGTCTGCCCCTGCCTGATCCAAATTTTAGTAAACCCGAGCTATTCTTAAACTCACAGTTGATGGGATTTAGCCTGTCAGACACCATGAGGCTGTTTCCCAGCCAATTTCCCTCCATCCTCTCCAGCTGGTACTTTCTGAGGGTCGCATTTGAAATGGATTTCTTTTGTTTGATTCTCTCGCCATTCTCATTGGCTCTCCTCTTTTCCTCTGATCTGGAATGTAAACCCTCGCAAGTTTCTAATCCTGACCCCTGTGCAAGGACCTTGTTCCAAAGTATAGGTGTGATAACCTCGAGTGCAAACAATGAGATATTTCACACCGAAATGATGTCGCTATGGGAGCCCATTTGGGTCCCAGTTATGCAGCATCTTTTTTAGGATATATGGACCATTTCTTGTTTCAATCCAACTCTGGTCTCCGCGTTCACATATTTTTTCTGATACTTTGATGATTGTTCTGGTGGCATTTCCTTCTTTTGCCTTGAACACGAAAATGTAATCAACATTGCTTCTCAATCCTACCCCTCCCTTGCCTTCACATGGTGCGTCTCTGACACTTCCCTCCCCTTCCTCGACTTCTCTACGGCCAGTGCAGGGGACTGGCTGTCCACCAATATCTACTAGAATTCCACTGTCTCCCACTGCTACGTTGATAATGCTTCCTCCCTCCCCATTTTGGGAAAGATTCTGTGCCATTCTCACTGATTTTCAACCTTTGTTCTATCTGTTCCAACGTTGCTACCTTTCACATCAGTGACTTCATTATTCCTCAGCCGAGGATTCTCCTCCACTATGGTTAACAGGGCCCTCGACCACGTCCATCTCATTTCCCACATTGCCACCTTCACCTCTTCCCATTCCTTCCTGAACCACAAAAAGGTTCCCCATGTCCTCACATTCCACCTGAACAGCCTTCACATGCAAAGCGGCATCCTCCAACGTTTCCAGCTAAGGCCACCACCAAATAACTCCTCCCCTCCCATCACCCACACCTCGTGTCACCCTGGTCCTCACCTCCAACACTACCTTCCCCCAGCACCTTCCTATGCAGGCGCCAGAGATAACTCTTTCACCTCCTTCCTTCTCAGTGTTGAGTGCCTCAAACTCTCCTTCCTGTTGACACAGAAATTGACATGTACTTCTTACAATTTAGTAACTGTAATTGAAGTCTATTCTGTGTGGGAGAGGACCAAACACCGATTTGGTGATTACTTTGCTAAGCACCTCCATTCAGCCTGCAAGCATGACCTTTGTATGTTCTGTGGGTTATAACAGGGAAACCCAGTCGGCCAGAGTTAAACAGGTGAAACAGATTAAATCAGAGACTTCTAGTCTCATTAAAATATTTAACTTGCCAACCCGCCTCCTGGGTGCGATAGTCTGCCTGCCTCCTGTCCCAACTCCACTGAATCTAGAAGTGGGAGCATTGTTGGTTGAGGGTTGAAAATTTTAATTTTAACCTCTTACTCACCCACAAATCCACCTGTTTTTTGTGCTAAAACCCTGTCCCTACTGTCTGGGTTGGACATGGAGAATGTTTGATCAGAATTTTCCATCTCTTTTCCTTTCTCTGTCTTAAGTTAATTTACTGGAAACTGTGATCTGATGCTGGAGGAAGTGTGGCCTCTCCCCCTGCACCACTCTCTACCTGGTGGAAATGGCAACTACGGATCTACTGGTCATTACCACTTAGGTCATACTATGGCAGATCAGTTTTTATTATTTCGAGGATATTTCTTGAACATCAGGCCTGTGTGTAGTGTTATCACAGTCCTGACTCGTGCAGCCACAGATTGTTCTCTCTGGTTCACTGTCACTTTCTCCTTTGATCTATTTGTGGCCATTTGTTCCCAGAAGCTAACAACAAAATATTGCTCTGAGAAAACTCTGGCTGTGGTTCTAGTAACAACCTGCATTCTGCTCTATTTAAAAAAAAGTCCCATTTTACTTTGCATGTGAACCTGGAGAGATAATTGACAATGTTCCATGGGGTTGTTATCCAATTCCAAGGTATTCTTTTGATTCCAGATGGATGGGAGTTGACTGGTTTGAAAAGGTTTTAACCTCATTGCTCCCATTCGCTTTAATACTATTGCCAAACTCTCAGACAGTGAAACATATTTTAGTGGCCAGTCGAGTTCATAAGAGACTGAGGGGTCAGAGCAAAGGAGGGAAATGCACCGACCCAGTGATGGAGAGCAGAAGTTATTCTGTGATTTTACTCTTCACCATATCTTGCAGCTTCATACTTCTGTGGTTCGTGTATGTCATACGATTTTGATATTAGAACAGTTCCCAAGGATCCCAAGGCAGCTCAAGAGTGCAGTGGAATATTTGGTCAAATCAATTATTCAATTAACGAATAAACAAAACAATTGGCAGTAGCCCAGAGGTGGTTCCCGGTGCTTCAATTACATGAATGTAATATTTAACCCTAATGGGTACGAGGTGATTGACAACTGGAAGACAAGAAATACACTGGCAGGTGAGTACTATTGGTGATCACATATGTCAAAGAGCAATGGGCCGGTGAGCAAGATGTAACCGACAGCTGAATGAACAAAAACATAGGTGCCGTGAAGGGTGTGGGCGGTGGTCACACTCGCCAAAGAGCAGCTTGGTGGATGGCAAGAGGTGATTGACAGCTGACTGGAAGGAAATACATTGCTGGGCATGACGCAATCAAGTAACACATGCCAAAGAGCAGCGAGGCGATGGACAAGAGGTGACCTTTGGAGGACCGATTGACAAGTAGCAGGTGAAGAGTCAGAAAATCCCCTACAGTGCAGGATGGAAAAAGGAGCCAGAGTCGCTCCTCCACCTCCACATCCTTGAGTCTCAGCTCTTCACCTTTTCTCAGAAAGAAATAAACGTATTCGTACAAGATCAAATTTCTACAGATGCTGGGAAACATATCGTGTTATTTTCTTTTACTTTTTTAAACACGTTATTCTGTTCCTCTCACTTCCATCCACCCACCTTGTCGTTGCTGTCTTTCTCCTGCTCTCTCTCCCCGAGTCAGGCAGTGGTCTTTATGCGGGGCAGGGGCTGGTGGTGGTGGTTGGTGTGACCAAGCCTAGTCTAGGAGCTATATGTAGCTAAGTGTAGAAACCTTAGGTGAGGGAGTGGAGCCGGACATGGCACAATATCTTCAGCCCCAGTTCCTCAGCTTGGTAGCTTCTCGGATGGGCGTGGCTGAGTCCCTTCTTGGCTTCCATGTTAGTTAATATTGTTAACAGTTCCCTTTCCTCAGGTTCTGCCCATCTCTCCTTCATGTCTGTCGTCATCACCCCTCTCCTCAAACAATCCTACCCTTGGCCCCTCCGCCCTTGCAAATTACTGCCCAATCTCCAACCTCCCTTTCCTTTTCAAAATTCTTGACCGTGTTGTCCCTGCAAAGTTTGTGCCAATCTTTCTCAGAACTCCATGTTTGAATCCATCCAATCAGGTTTCCTCCCCTGCCACAGTACTAAAACAGCTCTTATCAAAGTCGCAAATGAAACCTACGTGCATGTGACAAAGGTAAATTATCCCTCCTTGTCCTTCTCGATCTGCCAGCAGCCTTTGATACAGTTGACCACTACATCCTCTTCAAAACTTCTCCACTGTCGTCCAGCTTAGGGGGGGCAGCTCTCACCTTGGTCCATTTTAATCTATCTAATCGTAGCCAGAGAATCACCATCAATGGCTTCTCTTCCCGCTCCCACATCGTTACATCTGATCTTCCCTAAGGATTTTTCCTCGCGTCCTCCTGTTTCCCAACTACACCCTGCCCCTTGGCGATATCATCGGAAAGCCCAGTGTTACTTTTCACATGTATGTTGATGGCAGCTAACTCTGTCTCACCAGCATTTCTTTCAGTTCTTCCACTGCCTCTAAATGGTCAAAAAGCTTATCCGACACCCAGTAGTGGATGAGCAGTAAATTCCTCTATTTAAATTTTTGGAATACTGAAGCTATTGCCTTTGATCCCTGCCACGAGCTCTGTTCCCTAGATACAAATACAATCAGTCTCCCTGGCAACTGTCTGAGTCCAAAGAAGATGGTCCTCAACCTTGGTGTCATATTTGACCCCAAGATGTGCTTTCGTCCACATTTTTGCATCGACTCTAAGAGTGTCTATTTCGACCTCTGTAACATCGTCCGACTCCTCTTCTGCCTCAGCTTATTTGCTGCTGAAACCTCAATCATACATCTGTTTTTATCTCTAGACTATTCCTACGCACTTCTGGCTGGCCTCCCACATTCTACCTTCCATAAACTTGACACTACCCTAAATCCTGCGACCCATGTCCTGATTTGCACCACCTCCCGTTCACCCATAACCCCCTGTGTTTACTGAGCTGTACTGTAGCCCAGGCAAGCAACGTCTTGCATTTAACATTTTCATCCTGTTTTCAAATCCTTCCACGGGCTCGCTCCTCCCTTTTTCTGCAGTCTGCTCCAGCCCTGGAATCATCCTTATTTTTGTACCTTTCTTGAACCTTTACAACGCTCCAAGATTTCTGGGCTCCTATAATGCTGGCCTCATGCATATCCCCGACTTCAACATCATGTCTTCCGCTGCCTGGGCAGATGCCCTGGTGGTTCCTCCCTAAACCTCTACACCTCGCCATCCCTGTCACGCTCTCTCCTTCTTCAATTTACCCCATCATACCAACGCTTTCACCAAGCCTTTATCCACGTGTTCAAATATCACGCTCTGTGGCCTCATGCCACATTTTGCAGCCTATTGCTCCTGTGAAATTTAATGAGATGTATTATTATGATACAGGCACGACATAAATATCAAATGTTGTTGCTGCTAGCTCTCTCTCTCTCTCTCAGTACATCTTTTGCAATCCTAAACGAACTGTAACACTAAACCTATACCCAATACATTCCTAAACTTAATCTAACCCTAACACTAACTATCCATAAACTTATCTTGACACAAATTCTGAATTATAACCCGAGCCATAAACAGAAATGTAACACTCACATGTAAATCTAACGTAAACTTAACTATATCTCTAATCCTAACTGAAACATTAAATTAACACTAATCCTAAGGCTACCCTGAACAGTACACATAAGTCAACCATAAAGTCAACATCAACCCTAATCCAAACCCAAATCTCAGCCCTAACCCCAAACCTAACTTAAAAAAGTGACTGTAACCCTAATCCTGACTGGAATCCCAACATTAAACTGTTAACCCTAATAATAAATAAAATCCTAAAATCAACTGTAAGATTAAAACTAACCCGAATCATTACTAACCCTAATCCTAAACCCAACTGTAATCCTAATACTAACGCTAACCCAAACTCTAACCCTAAATCTTTCCTAGTCCGAATGCTGACTGTTACCTTAAACTTACCTGTGACCCTTCCCTAAGTAGCCAGAATTAACCCTTATACTAAACCTAATCCTGACCGTCAGCCTAACCCTAAAACTAATGCTAACTGTAAATCTAACCCTAAAACTACATAAAGCCAACTCTAACACAAACCCCAAACCTAACTGTAACTTTAACCCTTACTCTGACCCTGAAATTAAAACAAACTGTAACCAGAAACGTAACTCAAACACCACTCCTAACCCTGACAGCTACCTTAACCCTAATCCTAAACCAAAACCTAAATGCCACATATCTACCTAACTTGAATGGAAACGAATGCGAGCCCTGTTCTGAACAGAACACGGCCCTCAAGCTGAACACTGATCCTACTCATGAGATACTGGCCAGGATCAGTTGGGTGAAACCAGGGATGCTTCCTTGGTGTCCCAGACTACCATGGTGCTGTATACATTTTTACAAGGCACCCTTGGGCTGATGGAGACGACCAGACGATGATCATACATGAACTGAGACTCAGAGGGTTGTGAATCTTTGGAATTCTCAGACAGCTGTGGATATTCTATCACTGAGCGCACTCAAGAGTAATATTTATAGATTTTTGTGCACTAGGGGAATTGAGAGATATGTGGATAGGGCATTTGACCAAAAGCTGGCTCAAAGAAGTATGTTTTAAGGTGGAGCCTAAAGAGAGAGACAGAGAGAGAGAGAGAGAGAGAGAGGTTTTGGGAGGGAATTCCAGAATTAGGGCCCAGGCAGCTGAAGGCACAGTTCAATCCTATCCCTTTTTGGAGGCACTTGAATGAACTTTCCTTTCAAGTGCAGCGCCTTTCACGACTTCTGGACGTCCCAAAGCGTGTCACATGGAAATACATGGAATTTGCAACACAGAAACAGGTCATTCAGCTCAACAAGTACATGATGGTGTTTATGCTCCACACCAGCCTCTTCCCACCTCCTCTTCCTCTCACCCTATCTGTATATCCATCTGTTCCTTTCTCTGTCATTCATTTAGCCAGCTTTACCTAAAATAGATTTACACTATTCACCTCAACCACTCCCTGTGTTAGCGAGTTCCACAGTCTCACCACTCGCTAGGTAAAGAAGTTTCTCATGAATTCCAGATTGGGCAATTGCTAAATATTTTATTACTCTGGTCACCCCGACAAGTGGAGAAATGCTTCTGTACATCTACCCTATCAAATCCTTTCAGAATCTTAAAGACATCTATCAGGTCATCCCACAATCTTCTCATTTTATTGGAAAAAGGAACCCCATTTTGTTCAGCCTTTCATGATGTTCTTGTGTCATCCTTATGAATCTTTCTTGTAATTTCTCCAATGCCTCTGTATCATTTTTATAATATGGAGAAAAAACTGTGCACAGACTTTAAACTTTACAGCCAATGAAATGTCTGTTTGAAGTGTCATCACTGGTGTAAGGTATTAAATGTGGCAGCTGATATGTGATCAGTAGGATACCAGAATCAGCAATTAGATAATGACCAGATATTCTGTTTTGTTAAGGTGATTGTGGTTAAGTGATCAATACTGGCCAGGATAATGGGAAGAGCTCCCTTTTGCTCTTTTTCCAACATTGGCCATGGGATTGTCTATGTCCATTTGAGAGCGCAGACAGGACCCCGATAAACGTCACATCCCAAAAGCTGTCAAAGCCTGGCGATCAACAACAACAATAACAATTTGTTCACAAGTGGTAAAAAGTCACAAGGTTCCTCACAGGAGCGATTATTAGAACAGGTGACCAAAACCAAAGATGTAGGTTTTCAGTAGTGTCTTGAAGGAGGGGAGAGTGAGAGATAGGCAGTGACTTTTTGTTTGGGGAGAGGGGGCGGCGGGAAAGCGGGGGGATTCCAAATCTTAGAATCCAGACATCTGAAGGCCAATGGTGGAATGTTGTAATTAGATCTTGGGGGTGGGGGCGTGGGTGGTGCTCGTGTGCAAGAGGCTGGAATTGGATGAATACAGAGAGATCACAGGACTGTAGGGTTGGAAGAGGTTACAGAGATCGGGAGGTTTGTAGAGGCTGGAGGAAGTTACAGAGTTAGGGAGGGTTGTAAGGGCAGGAGTTGGTTACAGAGATAGGTAGGATTGTAGGGACTGAATAAGGTGACAGAGAGAGGGAATGTTGAAGGGGATGGTGGAGGTTACAGAGATTTGCAGGCATGGAGGAGGTTGCTGATGGAGGGAGGGCGTGGGATCATGGAGGGATTCAAACACAAGGATGACAATTTTAGAATTAAGTTGCTGACACATGGAGAGCCAATGTTGGTTTGTGAACGTCAGCATGATGGATGAACAAGATTTACTGCGAGTCAGGGTATGAGGCTGCAGAGAGTAGGATGAGCTAACGTTTATGGAGGATGGAAGCTGGGTGGCCAGTAAGGAGAGGATTGAAATAATGAAGTCTGTAGTTAACGAAGGCATGGATGAGATTTCAGCAGCAGATCGGCAGAGGCTGGGGATAAGATGGGCCATTGTGTGGAGGTGAGAATAGGTGGAAATAGGTAGTCTTGAAATAAACGTGCAGGTCTGGGCCACAGATCTAATCAAAGAGGAAAATGTTTTCTCCACTGCCTTTCACTTCCACCTCTCCTGCCAGTTGAGCAGCAAGCTCAAGGTCTCACAATCTATGTAACAAAAGCTCCCCTGAGAGAGGAATGGAGAGGGAATGTGGAGGTCGGGAAGCAGGATTGGGGTGGGGAGGGGGTTGCTGCTGAGAAAAGGTTGGAGATGAACCAGATGTGACCGATGGGTATTGGAATCTCCTCTCGGATTCTGAACAATCCAACACTACTGGTCCCTTTGGAAACAGAACAATCTAATTGTTCATGCACTGCACATTAACCCATACATAAACCGCACAAACATACTCACAGACCTAGAATACATATTACAAGATAATTCCCCACTCATCATGGTCTTTGAAAATCCATGAAACAAAATTGTCATCTGTTTCCAGTATGTGTTTACTGTACAGATTCATTTTCAGGGTATGGGTGCGACTGCCAATGCTGGCAATAATTGCCCCTTGAGAAGGTACTTTGGGCCTTTTATTCTGAATCAGAAGCTATCCCTTCTGGTTATGGAGCTCGCACAGTTGCTGCTACTGAGGGCGTTCCAAAATCTTGCCCAGTTGCACAGACTTCCGTGATCGAATATCCTTCCAAAACTCACAACTGAAGACAAGGCCAACCGAATTCAGGAAGCTAGGGAATAAATTGCTGGAAAACAAAAATAATATATTTTCTTTCATATTTCTTTCTTTGATAAGAAAACAATTTGATTGCTGCAGCTCATTTGCCAAAAGCTCCCACTGACGCTGTTTGTGGAGACAGATACTTTGGGTTCCCTCTTGAATCCTTGTGGATCCACCTTCATAACAATGGTGCCATGGTTGGTCCCATTGCCTCTCAGTGGCTGGCATCTTTCTGAGGGTCAAAAAGAAATAATAAATTTCAACAAATAAACATCCTTACGGGTCAGGATTAAAATACGGACTGTTTGCAAAGAAAGAAAGATAATTGATCATTTTAAAAACAATAATCATTTTTAGGGATAAAATAAAAACATGAATGCTGGAAATACTCAACAGGTCTGGCAGTATCTGTGGCGAAAAAATCAGAGTTAACGTTTCAGGTCAATGACCATTCTTCATTTCATTTTTAGGGGTGTTATGTTGCCCAGGGTTGACAGACATACCCCGGTCGCAAAGCTTTATTTTGTTTTGTATGCAGATTAAGCTGAAGAATATTTATAGACGATTCTTTATCATTTGAATACCCATTGCTCCAGAGGAATCCATAGCCCCTTATCCTTTGCAGAGAGTTTTCTTTGAAGATGAATTTGGACAATCCTTTATTATTTGATAGATAAATTATTCTTTATTTGATGAATGGTCCTCTTGCTCAGATGGGAATTTTCGTAATGGTGCTTTAAAGCCACTCCCTCAAAACGTGGAATGGAGACATCTCCAGAGGTGTTTTATGTACAGTCCCAGTGTGCTGCTTTGCGATTTTCATCAATAAGCATTTCGGTACTACTTTGAAACACAGGTGCACAGATGTGAATATATTTCCTTATTCCATGTGTATGTGACACAGAGTTTACACAGCTCCACCAGAAATCGCTCAGTAAAGACTGAGGTTAAAGCTGAAGAATCACCCACAATGGCTTTTCTTCTAGATTCCACACCATTACATTTGGTTTTCCCCAAGAATCTATTATTAGCCTACCCCTGTTTTGCATCTACATGCTGTTGTTCAGCGACATTATCTGACACCACGAAGTCACTTTCCATACATACAGTGAAAATATCTAGCAGTACCTCACCACCAGCTCCCCCGAGCCCTCCATTGGCTTTAATTTGTCAGATACCTTATCCAAAATCCAGTACTTTGCGCTCAGGAATTTCCTGCAAACCAGGCAGTTTGTTGACTGAAGTGACCAGGATTGCATTATTGGAATGTCCTCAGTTCCTCTGTTTAATATATCTATTTAAACATGCCCTGTTCTTCTTTGGTTATGAGAAACACATGCTGCTTTGTGTAACTGACTGGTCCTCATAGGATAATAAATTCTCAGTGTATCAGTGCAAATTTCCTTTGTGTGCAAACCAGGCGTCCAGTAAACCTACAATCTGCTTCACGAAGACGAACCAGAATCATATTTCTCAGACGAAATAGGGCCAGATAAAATAGTTACTTCGACTGGGGATGATTTCTACCTTATCTCATCAAACAGGGTTTTGAATAATATTACTGTTCACTCGTTAAATGTTTAAATATATATCCCACAGCAGCTGTGTTCCAGTCTGCTGAGGAATCAACCCTTTTGTTCTGAGTTCCTTCCCGTACAGGTGCCTATTTAGCGATGTCCGTGCCAAGAATATCATGCTTTGTTCTTTTGCTATTGATTCCATGTGATCTCTTTATTCGGACCAGTATATTGCATGAAGCTCCAACATCAGTCATGTATTCATGGAACATTTGAAGATTTTGACTCAGACTGTGCCATGTCAGCTTTTTTCAGGCAAACAGTCGCTTTAAGGTTTTCGATTTAGTTAATTGTTACAGAGGAAATTTATGTGTGCTGGCTCCATTAATGTGTGCTGGATTATATGGTGGGCACATGGTCAGTTTCTGGATTATGGGTCTGTTTACGTGTTCTGTGAGATGATGGTCACTTGCTCATTTCCAGGTGCGCTGTCAGTTCCATGTGCTGGGCTAAGTGAAAATCACCAGGCCAGTACCAAGGTCTGAGTTGCTTTCCGTGTTCTGGGTTCCATTAATATCTCCTACTCAGTTTGCAGGAGCTGGGTTGCTTTCCATATCCTTGGATAAAGTAATATGTCCTGCTCAGTTTCAGGAAGCTGGGTTGCTTTCCCTGTACTGGGTTAGGCGATGATCATTTGGTCAGTTTTAGAAAGATTAAGGCACAAAAAGAGGCCAGTTGGCCCATCGAGTCTGTGCCAGCCGAAAAAAAATTCACCTATTCTAATCCCACCTTCCAGTATTTGGTCCGGAGCTCTTCAGGTTATGGCACTTCAGGTGCATATCCAGACTTCTTTTGAATGAGTTGAGGGTTTGTTCCTCAACTACCCTTTCAGACAGTGAGGTACAGATCCCCAGCACTCTCTGGGTGAAAAGTTTTTTCCTGATCTCCCCTCTAATTTTTCTACCTATCACTTTACTATGCCCTCTCATCACTGACCTTTCTGTTGAGGTGAATAGACCCTTCACCTCCACTCTATTCAGCCTCAAAATTTTATTCATTTCAATCAAACCTCCCCTCAGCCTTCTCTGTTCCAAGCAGAACAATGCCAGCCTATCCAATCTTTCCTCAAAGTTGCATTTTTCCAGTCCTGGCAACATCCTCTTAAATCTCCTCTGTACGCTCTCTAGTGAAATTACCTCCTTTCTGCAAAGTGGTCACCAAAACTGCACACGGTACGTAAGTTGTGGCCGAAATAATAAGTTACACAGTTCCAGCATAACCTCCCTGCTCTTATATTCTACACCTCGGCTAATTAAGGAAGTGATTCTATGTGCCTTCTTAACCACCTTATCGACCTATCCTGCTACTTTTAGGGATCTGTATACATTCACTCCAAGGTCCCTCATTCCTCTACCCTTCTCAGTATTTACCCATTAATCGTGTATTCATTTGCCTTGTTTGACCTTCCCAAATGCATCACCTCACACTTTTCTAAGTTAAGTTCCATTTGACACTTTTCTGCCCAGCTGATCAGACCATCAATATCTTCCTGCAGCTATCCTACTGGGAATCTACCACACGGTCAATCTTTGTGTCATCTGCAAATCTCTTGATCATGCCCACTACATTTACGTCCAAATCATTTTGTTCCTTAGTTCGATCCATACGGCCTCATTTGATGAACCTCCCAACATATCAGCCCTCCCCACATCTATAATAGTTTCCTTGACCAAAATTGCCACTCCCCTTCCTTTCGTATTTCCCTCTCTACCACGTCTGAAAACCCTGTAACCAGGAACATTGAGCTGCCACTCTGTTACTGTAATAGCTATGAGATCATACTGTCACGTGTCTATCTGTGCCTTCAGCTCATCTGCTTTATTTGCTATACTTCTTGCATTGAAATAGATACCCTTGAGCACTCCCAAACACTTTCTTTAAATTTTCTAACCTTTGTTTCCTCTGTCTTCCAGATTCATCCATTAATTTTCTGCCTTCCATTTTAATTTCTGATTTTTTCCCAACTGAGTCTTCCCTCAGCTCACCATCCCCCTGCCAAACTAATTTAAATCTACCCTCCCCCCCCCCGCCACCATCACCACCCCCCTCCTCCCATAGCACCAGCAAAATGTCCCACAAGGAACTCAGTACCGACTCTGTTCAGGTGCAACCCCTCCAGATTTTTTAGATCCCCTGTCTGCCAAAGCTCGTCGCAATGTCCCAGGAATCTAAAACCCTCCTTCTTGCACCATCTTTCCAACCACGCATTCATCTGCCTTATCCTTCTATTTCTATACTCACTTACACGTGGCACTGGGAGTAATCTGGAGATGACTACTTTTGGGGTCTTACTTGCTAACTTCCTACCTAGCTCCCTAAATTATGATGCATGATCACATCCATCTTTCTACGTATGTCGTTGGTTCTGATGTGGACCACAACCTCTGGTGGTTCACCCTCCCCGTTCAGGATGCTCTGCAGTCGCTCAGTGACATGCTTGACCCTGGCACCAGGGAGGAAACACACCATCCTGGATCCATGTCTGCAGCCGCGGAAATGCCTGTCTGTTCTCCAGACTAATAATCACCGATCACTATGGATCTTCCAGTGTTCTCTGTACCGCACTGTGCAGCTGAGCCACCCGTGATGCCATGTAATTGGCTCTGGTTGCTCTCCTCAGGTAAAGCATGACTGTCCTCAGCATTCAGGAGTGAATACCTGTTGGAGAGTGAGAAGCACTCACGGCATGACCTGCCTGATTCTTTTTGGCTGCCTGGTGGTCGCCCATTCCCTCTCTCCCTCCATATTCTTAAATTGTGGGGTAGCCACATCTACAAACATGCTATTCACGTAGTTCTCTTTCTCACGAATGCACCACAGTGTCGCCAGCTGCCGCTCAAGTTCCAAAACCCAGAGCTCAAGCTGCTGCAATTGACAACACTTCCTCCATAAATGGTTCTCCAGGATACGGGAAGCAACCTTGAGCTCCAACATAGCATAGGAGGTGTATTTCCCAAGATGAAGTACCCTGCCATTCCTTATGTATTAGTTGACAGTTTGCTACTGTTAAAAAAACGTATCAACTCTACAACACTTCAGAATTATTAATAAAACCTTACTTGTACTGATAAATCCTACTAAATATCAATAAAGTTCACTAGTTAAAGTATACCTTATTCAATAAAAACACTCACCAGCTACTCGCTTGTTCCCTATTATTAATACTTAATTTATACTCTTTCTTATCCTGTTAGTTGTTGAGACCCTATAACCCAGCTATTTATACACACACTCTAACTGCAGTGTACTAACCCAACGATTTACAGATACTCCCTAACAGAGTTACTCACCAACCAATCTCCTTGCAGCTTTCCTGTGATGTCACTGTTCACTTTGTTTTCAAACTCAGCTTGCCTGGCCTCCTGCTCACTCCACTTTCTCTGTTTCCCACTCTCTGAGTTTCTGGTGACTTGGCTAGTTGATAAGTGTTTAGTTAGTTGATGGTCACTTGATCAGTTCCTAAATGTTTTGTTAGTTCACCTGTTCTTTGTTCGGTGATCGTTACTTGGTCTCTTCCTGGGTGATGAATTAATTTATGCCTATTGGGTTAGGTGATTGCCACTTGGTCAGTCTCTTTATGATGCATCAGTTTAAGTATTTTGGGTTAGATATCGGTGGCTTGTTCAGTTGATTGGACTGTTTATTTCTGCTGGATTATTGAATGGTCACACATGGTCAGTTTGTGGAAATAGATCTGGTTACTGTTGTAAGGCTAGGTAATGGATACCTGGCCATTTTATTCAGGCTCAGAAATTTAGCTAGTGCTGAGTTAGAGCTCATCACTTTCTCAGTTTCTGGATGTTTCGTTAGTGGATGCGTGGTGGTTTAAGTGATTGTCACTTCGTCAGGTTCTGGCTCATGTATCAGTTTTCATGCAGTGCGTTGAACTGGGTGTGACTTTATAACTAATGTGTCTAACTGTATTCTTTGTCTCTGGTTCCCCATCCATGTGTGCTTAACCCTGTCCCTGTGTGTCTGACTGTGTATCCTTACCCGCCTTACACTTGTATTCCTGTTTGCATGACTCTGCATCCCTGTGTGTCAGATTCTGCATTCTGAGGTATCTGACATTGTATATAATTTTACTGAATATTTACCCCATGTGTATGACTTTGTACCTATATGTATGTCTCTGTATCTATTAGTATCTCTTCCATGCCAATGTCAGTCTCTGTATCTGTGAGTGATTGCCTCTGTAAAGCTTTGTGTCAGGATACTAAATATGTCATGCTGACTGTGTATCATGTGTACCTGAGTCTGTATCCCGTTTATCTGAATCTGGATCCCAATCTGTCCGACTCTGTATCGCTATGTGTCTGACTCTTTAGCCTAGTACGTCTGAAGATTTATCCCAGGAGTCTGACTCTGTCTCTGAGTTTCTGACTCCATGTACTGATATTTGTGACTCTGCATCCAGCGCAGCTGACTCTGAACCCTGTGCACCTGACTGTATCTCAGTGTGTTTGACTCTGTGTCCCAGTGAGCCTGAATCTCTCTCTCTCTCTTTGTGCCTGACTCCTGTTGTACCTGTCTATGTGACTCTATCGCTATGTGTTTGTCTTTGTATCGTGGTACATCTGATTGTGTATCTGTCAATGACACTGTCTCTCAGTATTTCTGACTATTTATTCTTGTGTGTCTGCATCAGCAGCCCAGCCAGTCTATTTAATACCATGGGCCGGACGCGGTAGCCCTGGATTTGTAACCAGGTAGGTCTGACACTGTATCCCTGTGTGTCTGACTATGTGTGTTGGTGTATCTGCCTCTGTATTCCAGTGTGCATTACTTTGTATTCGAGTGCCCCTTACCCTCTATCTAACTGCATTTAACCGTGTATTTCTGTGCATAACTCTATCTCTATGTGTCTGATTCTGTATGCCCGAGTGGTTGACCCTGTACCTCTGTGCTGTTAGGATCGAGACAGGAGGAGTGCACTGCCTTTTCTAGTTCCATTGGTCCACAGGTCATAGCGTACCGTAGTGGTCAATCATATACTCTACTCTTTATCCCAGAATAAAATACACCAATTAGGTTTAATTCATAAACAACAAAATTATCAGTTTATTATAAAAGAAGACTTAACCAGTTATGAAGCAAAGCATAAACACACAGATTGAAATATGAAAATTCCCTTTTTAAACTCCCCAAATACAAACTCACACACACACTTAAAACATACAAAGATTCTGCCTGAAGAGGTCTGTTACAGAAAATAATATTTTGGCCAAATACTTGCTAATTCATGAAGAGAAAAAGAGAAAATATGCAACGATGTCAGTTGTCCCTTTTAGGTCTGGCGTCCTCATTATGCAGATACTGCTGTCACTGGGTTCTTTCTAAAGCAGTTCCTTTCAGGCAACATTGACGACCAGTTTGGCAGGCTTTCCGGGAGAAATGCAGCATCTGTTTCTCTATTTCTTCCCCTTAATTTTCAGAAAGCTCTCAAAGAGATGGAAGAGGTGAACTGATAGCGGCAGCTCTCTTGGCAGCTTTTCTACAAGTGTCTTCAGAACAGTTCACGCGCCAACACATGATCCAAAGCGAAACAAATAAAAAAGAAAATCTGAAGAGCCAAGCCCCCGACCCCTATAAATCTTGATCTGTCACTTCTCTGTAAAATATCTTCCCAGGTCAACAAGTTTTCTGCTGGTTATTGCTCAAAGCACATGACTTCCAGTAAGGCTGTTTTTAAACAACATACCAGCGTCCTTTCACTGAATGGTCAACAACAAGGGGTGGCGATCGCGTCCTGCTGTTGTCACTGGATTAATAATCCAGATACCCAAGTTATAACTCTGAGGGAATGGGTTCGAATTCCACCGCGGCAGATGGTGGTATCTGAATTCAAATAATAAATCTGGAATTAAAAAACTAGCCATGAAACCACTGCCAATTGCTGTAAAAACCAGTCTCGTTCACTAATGTCCTTCAGGGAAGGAAATCTGCTGCCCTCACCTGGTAAAGCCTACATGTGTCTCCAGATCCACAGCAATGTTGATGACTTTTAACAGCCCTCCGAAATGGCCTAGAAAGACATTCAGTTGTATCTAACTGCTATGAAGACAATTAGGAATGAAACTGGATGGACCACCCATCATCGACTTCATCACTGGAAATGACAATGGCAAACTCAGCAATGACAACGGCAAAGTCGACCCTGCCAGCAAAGTCCTGCTCACCAACATGTGGGACTGAGGTGAGAGTTACTATCCTTGACATCAAGGCAACATTTTATCGAAAATGGCATCACGGAGCCCGAGCAAAACTGGAGTCAATGGGAATCAGGGAGAAAACTCTCAGCTGGTTGGAGCCATACCCAGCACAAATGAAGATGGTTGTGGTTGTTGGAAGCCAATCATTTCCGTTCCAGTATATCACTGAAGGAGTTGCTCAGGGTCGTGTCCTCGGCCCAACTATCTTCAGCTGCTTCATCAATAACCTTCCTTCAGTCATAAGGTCAGAAGTGAGGATGTTCACTAATGATTGCACAATGTTCAGCACCATTCACCACTCCTCAGATATTGAAGCAGCCCGTGTCCATATGCAGCGAGACCTTGGCAACATCTAGGCTTCGGCTGATACGTTGAAAGTTACATTCATGCCAGACAAGTGCCACGCAATGACCATCTCAAACAAAAGTGTATCTAACCCTCTCCCCTTGATGTTCAATGGCATTACTATCGCCAAACCCCCACTCTCAACATCCTGGGGGTCACTTTTGACCAGAAACAGAACGGGACCAGGCACATAAATGCTATGGCTACAAGAGCAGGTCAGTGGCTGGGAATTATTCGGCGAGTAACTCACCTCCTGTCTCCCCAATGCCCGTCAATCATCTACAAGGCACAAGTCATGAGTGTGATAGAATACTCTCCACTTTTCTGGATGGATGCAGCTCCAACTACACTCCAGAAGGTCGACACCATCCAGGATAAAGCAGTCCACTTGGTTGTCACCACATCCACCACCTTCGCCAGTCACTCGCTCCACTACAGACACACATTTGCAGGAGTGTGTACCATCTAAAAGATGCACTGTGGAACTCAGCGAGACTCATTTAGCAGCACCTCACAAATCCGCAACTTCTACCACCCCGAGAAGGACAAGGGCAGCAGATGCATGGTAAAACCACCAGTTGCGAGCTTCCATCCAAGCCACACATGATCCTGACTTGCAACTATATCGCCGTTCCTTCACTGTTGCTGAGGCAAAATCCTGGAACTCTCTTCCGAACAGTACACCCGAAGGTCTGTTGCGGTTCAAGAAGGCAGCTCACCACCACCTTCTCAAGGGCAATTAGGGATGGGCAATAAATTCTGGCCTAGCCAGCGACGCCCACGTCCTCCAGATGAATAAAAGAAAAAATCTGCAACAGAATTTTAGCAAGTTCAACTAAACTACCATCAGGATTGCCTTTTCCTTCTTCCAATTTCAAATGTTGAGCCGTTACCTCAATCATGTCTGCTTTCTTAGACCCTGATTTTAACTCTAACAGCAACATTTCTATCAATTCCTTTCAACTATCCTTGGTTAAATATGTCAGACAACACAGGGATAAATGTTCCTTCCCCAGCAAGGTCGAGGCAACTGACAAATGCATCGTGTTTGTGTAAACTTTACCTTAATGCACAAGAAAGGTGGTTTTTAACATTTCCTCTATTCAACTATTGTTATCCCACATACAATTGAATGTCGTCGGCTTTGGGTTGTAACGCACACAGCCCCAATTATATGTTATAACCAGGGTGGGAAGAGTGCACTGCCTTTTCTAGTTCCACTTCTCCACAGGTTAAAAGATAAATGTAGATCTTTACCCAGATCCTGATATGGTCAATCATTTACACTACTCTCTATCGCTGAATAAAATACACCAACCAGGTTTCTTTAATAAACAACAAAATTATCAGTTTATTGTAAAGCAAGGCTTATCCAGTCATGAAGCAAAGCATTCACACACAGATTGAAATGTGAAAGTTCTTTTTTCTTTACCTGAACCCCTCACACACACAGGCACACCAACGAACTGACAAATAAAGACATTTTCTGTGCAGGTCTCTTGTACAAGAAATATTCTTTGGCCAAATATCTGCTAATTCTTGATGAAACAAAGAAAGAATATGTAAGGAAGTTAGTTATTCCTTTTGGTCTGGTGTCTGGATATACAGAGACTGTTCACGAGGATCCTGTCTGGAGCAGTTCATTCTGGAGAGTTCTCGAAGAAGTCTCATAGTCTTTCCAGGAGAACTGTGGCATCAGGGGCATCAATTTTTCAACACTGGATCCACAGATTTTTCGGACAGGTAGAGAAAGATGAACTGGCTTCTTATCTGTTCAGCAGGCAGATTTCCAACTGCCTTCAAGCACTGTCCACACCGCCATTGAATGAAACAATATCTCAGAAGAAAAATCCCAAACAGCAAGACAGAACCTCCTGACCACTTTAAATCTTGGCACGTCACTTCTTGGTAAACCTCTCTCCCAAAATCACTGAGGTTTCTGTTGTTTATTGAACGTAAGGCATGAAATATCCAGTAAAAAAGGTTTGTTTTCAAACAAATGACCCTTGTTTAAAAAAAGATCAATGGAGTATTTTCAGTTTTCCCAAATAAACCAATGTCCACAATTCTAACATAGGAATCCTCAAAAAAATTTTAAAAATAGATTCACTTCCATAACAACAGAATAAAGCTCCCTCCAGACTGTCACATCAAGCACTTCTGGGGCAGGGACAGAAATTAAAATAAACGGTTACATGCAGAGTTCAGCTCCCTCTACGCTGTCTCCATCAAAAAAGGGGGGGAACAGTCTTATTGTGACTCTCTCTCTTTATTTCCCGCTCCAGGTGAAATTAGAGTCTTCGAGTTATACAGCACGGAAACCTTTGGCCCATCGTGCCGGGCATCAAGCACCTATCTATTTTAATCCGATTTTCCAGCACTTCGCCCGTCGCCTTGTGGGCTATGATGTTTCAAATGTTCATCGAAAGACATCTTAAATGTTGTGAGAGTTCCTGCCTCTGCCACCCCTTCAGTTAGTGTGTTCCAGATTCCAGCCACCCTTTGTGTGAAAACTGCTTTCATCAAATCTCCTCTAAACTTCCTGTCCTTTACCTTAAATTTTGTCAATAACACCTCCGCTAAGGGAAAAAAAGTTTCTTCCTATCTATCATATCTATGTCGATCATAATTTTGTATATGACTCGATCAGGTCCCCACTCTGCCTTCCCTGCTCTAAGGAAAACCATGCCAGCCTATCAAGTCTCTCTTCAAAGCTGAAATACTCCAAACCAGGCAACATCCTGGTGAATATCCTCTGCACCGTCTCCACTGTAATCAAATCCTTCTGACAGTTTGGCGACCAGAACTGTACACAATATTACAGCTCTGGCCAAACAAGAATTTTATACAGCTCCATCATAACCTCTCCTCTCTTATATTCTAAGCCTCAGCTAATAAAGGCAAGTATCCCATATGCCTTCATAACGACCTTAGCTACCTCTGCTGCATTTAGTGATATATGGATAAGTGCACCAAGGTCCCTCTGACTCACTGTTCTTCCGAGGGTCCCACCATCCATTGTATATTCCCTTGAATTGTTAGTCCTATCAAAATGTATTACCTCACACTTCTCAGGATTAAATTCCATTTGCCACTGCCCCACCCATCTTACCAGACCATCCATATTGTCCTGTAATCTAAGGCTTTCCTCCTCACTATTTATGACGCCACAAATTTTGGTGTCATCTGTGAACTTGTTACTCATACCTCCTATATTCACGTCTAAAGCATTAATGTACACTACAAACAGTAAGGGTCCCAGCGCTTTTCCTTGCGCACACCACTGCTCACAGGCTTCCAATCAAAAAAAAGCCCTCGACTATCACCCTCTGCCTCCTGCCACGAAGCCAATTTTGTATCCAATTTGCCAAATTGCCCTGGATCCCATAGACTCATACTTTCATAACCAATCTCCATGCGGGACTTTAGCAAAAGCCTTACTGAAGTCCATCTAGACTACTTCAACCACTTTACCCTCATCTGCACACTAGTCACCTCCTTGAAAAATTCAATCAAATTTGTTAGACTGATATCCCCCTGACAAAACCTTGCTGACCATTCTTGATTAATTCCAGCCTCTCCAAATGGAGATTAGTCCTGTCCCTCAGAATTTTTTCCAATCGTTTCCCTACCACTGATGTTGGACTCTCTGCTCTGTTATTACCTGGTTTATACCTACTACCCTTCTTGAACAATAGTACATATTCACTGTCCTCCAGACGTCTGGCACCTCGCCTGTTGCCAGAGAGGATTTGAAACTTTGTGTCAGAGCCCCTGTAATTTCCTCCCTTGCCTGACAAAGCAGCCTGGGATAAATTTCATCTGGGCCTGGGGATTTATACACTTTTAAGCCCGCTAAAACCGCTAATACCTCCTCCCTTGCAACGCTAATTGGTTCAAGTATATCACAATCCCCCTCCCTGATCTCTATACCTTCATCGTACTTCACCAAAGTGAATACAGATGTAAAGTAATCATTTAAAACCTCACCTACGTCCTCTGGCTCCACACACAGGTTGTCACTTTGGCCCCTAATGGGCCCTACTCTTTCCCTGGTTATCCGCTTGCCTTAAATATACCCATAAAATGCCTTGAGATTTTTCTTTATCTTGTCCACCAGTGTTTTATCATGGCGCCTCTTCGCTCCCCTAATTTCTTTTTTAAGCACCTCCCCACCGCTCCCCCGCCACTCTCCCCCCCCCCATCACACCCGCCCCCCCCCCCCCACACACACACACACTTGCTATACTCCTCTAGGAAATCTACAGCTTTTCACTCTCACAATCTGTCATAAGGCTCCTTTTTTTTCCATATCCAATCCTCGAATCTCCTTGACATCCAGCATTCCCTGGATTTGTTGGTTCTACCCTCCAACTTTACAGGAACATATAGACTCTGATTTCTCACTAATTTCTTTTTGAATGATTCCCACTGGTTTGATGTACATTTCCCTACAAGTAGCTGGTCCAAGTCGACTTTGGCCCGATCCTGTTTTCTCATATTGAGATCGGCCTCCCCCAATTCAGTACCTTTATTTCCCCTCCATCTTTGTCCTTCTCAATAATTACCTTAAATCTTACAGCATTATGGTCACTATCCCTTTTTTAATTCATTCATGGGATGTGGGCGTCACTCGCTATGCCAGCATTTATTGCCCGTCCCTCATTGCCCTTGAGAAGGTGGTGGTGAGCTGCCTTCTAGAACCGTTGCAGTCCATGTGGGGTAGGTACACCCACAGTGCTGTTGTGAAGGGATTTCCAGGATATTAACCCAGCGACAGTGAAGGAACGGCGATATAGTTCCAAGTCAGGATCGTGTCTGACTTGGAGGGAAACTTGCAGATGGTGATGTTCCCATGCATCTGCTGCTCTTGCCCTTCGAGGTAAAAGAGGTCGCGGGTTTGGAAGGTGCTGCCCAAGGAGCCTTGGTGTCTTGCTGCAGTGCATCTTGCAGACGTTACACAATGCTGCCACTGTGCGTCTGTGGTGAGGGGAGTGATTGTTTGTGGATGGTGTGCGAATAAAGCAGGCTTTGTTCTGGATGCTGTCGAGCTTCTTGAGTGATGTTGGAGCTGGACCCATCCAGGCAAGCGGAGAGTATTCCATCACACTGCTCAATTGTGCCTTGTCGATGGTGGAGAGGCTTTGGGGAGCCAGGAGGTGAGTTACTCGCCACAGGATTCCTAGTCTCTGACCTGCTCGTAGCCACGGTATTTATATGGCTACTCCAATTCAGTTTCTGGTCAATGGTAGCCCCTAGGATGCGGATGGCGGGGGATTCAGCGATGACAATGCCATTGAATGCCATGGGGAGACGGTTAGATTCTCTGTTGTTGGAGATGGTCATTGCTTGGCACTTGTGTGGCACGAATTTAACTTGCCGCTTATCAACCCAAGCCTGGATATTGTCCAGGTCTTGCTGCATTTCTACACGGACTGCGCCAGTATTTGAGGAGTCATGAATGATGCTGAACATTCTGCAATCATTAGCAAACATCCGCAGTTCTGACCTCATGATTGAAAAAGGTCATTGATGAAGAAGCTGAAGATGGTTGCGCCTAGGAAACTACTCTGAGGAACTCCTGCAGTGATGTCCTGGAGCTCAGACGATTGACCTCCAGCAACCACAGCCATCTTCCTTTGCACTAGCTATGACTCCAACCAGCAGAGTTTTCCCCTGATTCCCATTGACCTCAATTTTGCTGGGGCTCCTTGATGCCATACTCTGTCAAATGCTGCCTTGATATCAAGGGCAGTCACTATCACCTCACCTCTTGAGTTCAGCTTTTTTATCCAAGTTTGAACCAAGGCGGTAATGAGGTCAGGAGCTGAGTGGCCCTGGCGGAACCAAACTGAGTATCACTGAGCAGGTTATTGCTAAGCAAGTGCTTTTTGATGGCAGTGTTGATGACAACTTCCATCACTTTACTGCTGATTGACAGTAGACTAATGGGGCGGTAATTGGCCGGTTTGGACTTGTCCTGCTTTTGGTACAGGACATACCTGGGCAATTTTCCACATTACAGGGTAGATGCCAGTGTTGTAGCTATACTGGAACAGCTTGGCTAGGGTGCAGCAAGTTCCAGAGCACAGGTCTTCAGTGCTATTGCCGGAATATTGTCAGAACCCATAGCCTTTGCAGTATCCAGTGCCTTCAATTGTTTCTTGATATCACGCAGAGTGAATCGATTTGGCTGATGTCTGGCATCTGTAAGGCTGGGGACTTAAGGAGGGGGCTGAGATGGATCATCAACTTGGCACTTCTGGTTGACAATTGTTGCAAATGCTTCTGCCTTATCTTTCGCACTGATGTGCTGTGCTCCCCCATCATTGAGGATGGGGATATTTGTGGAGCCACCTCCTCCAGTTAGTTGTTTAATTGACCACCACCATTCACGACTGGCTGTGGCAGGACTGCAGAGCTTAGATCTGATCCGTTGGTTATGTGATCGCTTAGCTCTGTCTATTGCCTGCTGCTTATGCAGTTTGGCATGCAAGTCGTCCTGGATTGTAGCTTCACCAGGTTGACACCTCATTTTGAGCTATGCCTGGTGCTGCTCCTGGCATGCCCTCCTGCACTCTTCATTGAACCAGTCTCCTGGTTCGATGGTAATGGTAGAGTGGGGGATATACCGGGCCATGAGGTTACAGATTGTGGTTGAGTACAATTCTGCTGCTGCTGATGGCCCACAGCACTTCATGGATGCTCAGTTTTGCATTGCTAGATCTATTAGAAATCAATCCCATTTAGCACGGTGACAGTGCCACACAACACGATGGACGGTATCCTCAATGTAAAGGCAGGACGTTGTCTCCACAAGGACTGTGAGGTGGTCACTCCTAACAATACTGTCATGGACATCTGCAGCAGGCAGATTGGTGAGGACAAGGTCAAGTATGTTTTTTCCCCCGTGTTGGTTCCCCCACCACCTCCCACAGACCCAGTCTAGAAGCTATGTCCTTTAGTACTCGGCCAGCTCGGTCAGTAGTGGTGCTACCGAGCTACTCTTGATGATGGACATTGAAGTTCCCCACCCAGAATACATTTTGCGCCCCTGCCACACTCAGTGCTTCCTCTAAATGGTGCTCATTATGGAGGAGTACTGACTCATCAGCTGAGGGTGGACGGTAGGTGGTAATCAGCAGGAGGTTACCTTGCCCATATTTGACCTGATGCCATGAGACTTCATGGGGTCCGGAGTCGATGTTGAGGACTCCCAGGGCAACTCCCTCCCTACTGTTTACCACTGTGCCACCACCTCTGCTGGGTCTGTCCTGCCGGTGGGACAGGACATACCCAGGGATAGTGATTGCATTATCTGGGACATTGTCTGTAAAGTATGATCCCTTGAGTGTGTCTATGTCTGGCTGTTGCTTGACCGGTTTGTGCGACAGTTCTCCCAACTTTGGCACAAGCCCCGAGATGTTAGTAAGTAGGACTTTGCAGGGTAGACAGAGCTGGGTTTGCTGTTGTCATTTCCAGTGACTAAATCGATGCCGGGTAATCCATCCAGTTTCCTTCCTTTTTATTGGATTCGGAGCGGTTAGGTACAACTGAGTGGCTTGTTCGGCAAGTTTAGAGGGCAAGTAAAGGTTAAGCACGTGGCTGTCGGTCTGGAGTCACATGTAGACCAGACCAGGACAGCAGATTTCCTTCCCTGAAGGACATTGGTGAATCAGATGGGTTTTTACAACAATCGACAATGTTTTCATGGCCTTAATTAGACTAGCTTTTAATTCCAAATTTATTAATTAAATTGAATTCCCCAAAATTCCGTCCTCCCACTGGCACCTCTACCACTTGTCCAGCTTCATTTCCTAAGATTTGGTCCAGTACCGCCCCTTCTTTTGTTGGACTTACTACGTGCTGGCTCAAAAAGCTCTCCTGAATGCACTTTAAGAATTCTGCCCCCTTTAAGTCTTTTGCACTAAGACGATCCCAGTTGATATTGGGAAGTTGAACTGTCGTACTATTATTTCCCTATTATTTTTGCACCTCTCTGAGATTTGCCTACATATCAGCTCCTCTATGTCTCCCTGATTGTTTGAAGGCCTGTTGTACACTCCCAGAAAAGTGATTTTTGTCTTTTAAGTTCTACCCATTTGGCCTCATTTGAGGAACCTTCAGAGATATCATCCCTCTTTACTGCAGTAATCGACTCCTTGATCAATCGTGTAATGCCACATCCCCTTTTACCACCCCACCACCACCCCCCCCCCCCCCCACCCCGCCCTCCCCACTCATGCCAGAAGATTCTATTCCCTGGAACTTGAGCTTCCAGAGTTGCACTTCCTTCAACTATGTCCTGTGATAACAATAATGTCATGTTCTCATTTGTTAATCAACACCCTCAATTCATCTGCCTTACCTGTAAGACTCGTTACGTTAAACTAGATGCAATCCAGCCTTGCATTATTCGCTTGTGCCTTCACAAGTCTATATTTTCTCTGCCTTCCAGAATGATCTGGTTTTTCCTGTATGTTTGACTGTGATTCACTCCCTACTGTGCCTCCACTCTGTATCCCATTCCCCTGTCAAATTAGTTTAACCCACCGCACCCCACCCCCCACCCCACCCCGACCCCACCCCACCACCAGCAGCACCAGCAAACTTCCCTGCACAGATGTTGGTCCCGTTCCTGTTCAGGTGCAATCCGTCCGTCTTGTACAGATACCACTTTCGAAACTGAACGGTTACAATGCTTACTTGGGATAGTAATCTGTCTGGTGCAACCGTGACCATCAATGCGATGAAGTATTACTAATTATGTGTACTGCAGAACTTTGAGAGGGTGCGTGGAGTGAGATATTGCATGGTTTGTTCAGTGGCTGTGCGGGTTCAGTGATTCCGAAGGCGGTTGCACTGGGAACCCTCCACTTTAATCTTCACCTCTGCCTGATCTCACCATATACAACTAGTGTGTCACTCAAAATTGAGTCCTCCACTAGTCCCTGCCTTGGGTGTGTCACTTTGAACCCAGAGTTCTCTCTCACGCTTATTAATATACCCAAAAGCTGAATCATACCTTATTTAGCCCTGTGAGCCTGTGCTGGTTCTTTGAAAGAGCTATTCAGTTCCTCTCACACTTCCAATGATTTCCCGCCATAGCACTGTCGATTTTTCACGTTCAAGTTTATCCAATTCCTCTTTTGAAAGTTACTACTGAATCTATTTCCACCACTCGTTGAAGCGATACATTCCTGATCACAACAATTCGCCATAAAAGAATTTTCCTCATCTCCCCCTCTGGTTCTTTTGCCAATTATCCTAAATCTGTGTCCTTTGGTTACTGACCATCCTTTCACTGGAAGCAGTTTATCCTTATTTACTCTGTCAAGACCCCTCATGATTTTGTAAGCCTCCATTAAATCTCCTCTTAACCATCTCTACTAAGGAGAACAGTCCCAGAGTATCCAGTCTCTCTATATTAACTGAATGTTCTCATCCTTGGAATCATTCTGGCCAATCTCATCTCGCACCCTCTCCATGAATTTGACATCCTTCCTAAATTGGATACAATAATCCAGCAGTACATAATCAGTGTTTTATTAATGTTTAGTATAATTTTCATGTTTTTGCAAGGTGTTGCTCTATTTATCAATCTTAGGATCCAGTATGCATTTTAAGCAGCACTCTCTACCTGGCCTGCCACATTCAATGTATTGTGTACAAATCTCCCCAGTTTTAGGTTTACCATTATAATTAGTACTGAGGGATTCTCACATTGTCAGAGGGTTAGTACCATGGGAGTGATGCATTGAAGGAGCGTCTGTACTGAAGGAGTGCTTCACAGTTGGAGGGTCATCACTCAGAGAGAATTACACTGTCGGAGGTTCAACGCAGAGGGAGAGCTGCATCGGCAGAGGGCAGAACTTAGGGAGTAATGCACTGTATGTGGGTCAGTACTGAGGGTGTGTTGCACTATTGGAGGGTCAGTACTGAGGGAATGCTGCACTGTAAGAGTGTCAGTATTGAGGGAGTGCTGCACTGTTAAAGATGTAGTACTGAGGGAACACTACACTGTCAGAGGGTCAGTACTGATGTATTATACCAAAGTCGGGTTTGCCCTCGCAGAAGGAGGCAAAAAAATCCATGGCCACTCCTTCCTGCCGAGAGACCCTCTGTCGCATTAGAACACTCATCTATCCCGCAATTTCTTCCTTTCCCCCGGCAGCTTCCATCAAAAGATGGAGCAGGCTCCAGGGGTTAAGTGTTTGTCTGTTGAACCTGTGTAACAGGCTCGAGGGGATGAATAGCCTGCTGTATTCTTTAGTAACAAGCTGGAGGGGCTGAATGGTCTCCTCTTTTCCTATGTAATAGGATCGAGTGGGCTGAATGACCTCCTCCCTGTCTTCTGTAACAGGCTTGTGTGTCTGAATAGTGCTTCTCCTGTTTATGTCTAACAGGCACGAGCAGCTGAATGGCCACCTCCTGTTATTGTTTAACGGGGTCGAGGGACTGAATGCCACCTCCAGTTTCCGTTTAACAGGCTAAAGGGGGTAGAATGGCCTCCACCTGTTTCTGCATTAAAGGTTCGAGTGGACTGAAAGGCCTCCTCCTGTTCCCCTAACAGACTCGAGGAGCTGGATTGGCCTCCTATTGTTCCTGTGTAACAGGTTCGAGGGGTTTAGTAGCCTCCTCCTGTTCCTCTCTGGGATACTTGAAGGGCTAAATGGCCGCCTCCTGTGTCTGTGTAACAGGCTGGCGGAGCTCAATAGGCTCCTGTTGCTGAATTTATTCTGATTGTTCAGATATGGTGTGAGATAGTGTATTTCTCTCTCTGGTTTGCCTGTCCATTTCTGGTGTCTACTCCCCACTCTGCACTTCCAGGGAACATCTGAAAACTCTTGCCAATGAGACGGTGAAGGATTCCTGGATTTTCGCTGCCTCCAATCTTAATTTTCAGTGCTTCACAATGAGCACGTGCAGCTCAAGGCACAGACGGATGATGGCCGCAATCTGCTCTTTAGTAGGCAAACTGCAATCGAGTGAGGATATCAATGAAACAGCTTGAGATCGAAAGATGGAACTGATGGTGTTTGAAAGAACAACCTCATTGTTGGGAGAAAACAGCTTCGAGTTTTAATCAGTCAATTAATTTAATCAGAATTGTGAAGCCTTTGAAATTTTCCAGTCAAACTCATAAATTAATATATTCTATCACAACATGGACTGGACTTGATGCTGTAATCTGTTCAATTAGGGAAAAAGAAATTTGAACAATATGGCAACCTCAGGATCCCTGTGGAGATTCCACAGGGTATAAATTACAGTGTCTGGGAATGTATTGCTTCAGAGTTTAATTCACAAAAATTGCCTGCAGCATGAACTGACAGATCACTCAGATAAAATTGATCAGCCAATTGACAGTATCAAAAAAATATATTACATATTTCTTGCCGTCGTTGGTGTACCTGGTAAGTGACTATAATTACAGAAATTGTTTAAAACTGTATGTGAGCTGCTGTATGGTTTTACTCTGTGACTGATAATGTTATATGCTGGTCTCGTAGGCACTACTGTCAAGACAACCGATCAGTGACATCATTTTAAGTCAAATATCTTGAATTTCTCTATGGTTTCATTCTATTGTCTCAACTGATAATAAACTTCAGTTTGTAACTGACAGACTCTCTGAATTATCACGTTGTTGCATTTGGTGGAATGCAGTGATGTTGTATAGTCCCCGGCAAAATCAACTCTCTTATTGAAGACATTCGTGGGAGTATCAGTTACTGTAAAGTCAAAATCAGTGTGCTTCACTAATTGGAGGGAAACATCTGACCCCAGTGACCATGCATTACTGGAGCATCCGTCACCGTAGAACTGTAATGAGTGTGGTCACTGGGCTGAGTGAAACACCTGACCCCGGAGCTATGTATTACTGGGAGAATCTGTCACTATTGGATTGCACTGAGTATAGGTGCCCAGTCCATTCTCTTTTGAAATGATTGTTTCAGGTAACTGATGTCTCCACTCCATTGAGCTGTCTCCGTGTTCTACGAATGCAATTAGTTGAAAAGTGGAAGATATTTGTTGATGTTCGGTAAGAAGTGTATAAACTCAATTGCATTGATATTTCTCTGTTTCCTATTGAGCTCCTCCAACAGAAACAGAGATAAAACATTTACTGACAGCTAAAAAAATCATCAGGACAGCACTTACAGTATTGAAATCCTCCAAATAATGACATATTCTGAGTATAACTACTGTAAGCACTTTAGTTTAATGTTGATTAATCCCCTTCCTGAAACACAGTCCTGAGAATCTGTTGCTCATGATGCTGAATTTTATTATCTTGCAGATACACCGATTAAATATTGGGCTCTGTTATTTGAATCATCCACTTCTGTAACTGATTACATTTGGATGGACTAGTTCCCATCTATGATTCTGAATCTTGACACCAATCTGAGCCCATTGAGACGCATGCCTGTGAAAAGCGACATCTATAATTGAGGAACCTATTTTCGGGTGTTCATAATGCAGAGATCAGACTGAGGAGAGTAAATAATAACATTAGTGAACTCTTAATGCTGAAATAAATACTAAACTTCTCTCAGTTCTGGTATCATCCTGGTTAGAATAATTGCACCGCCTCCACTTTCTCTTTTTTGGTAAAATGGGGACCAGAATTGTGCATGATATGCTAAGTGTTGCATAACCGAGGTACTACATTAGTTTAATAAAACATCTTTGCTTTTTCGTTTCCATTCCTCTAGAAATGAATTCCAGTGTTTTATTTTCACATGTATTGCCCTATTAACCTATGTTGCTGCTTTCAATGATTTGTGAATCTGCCCTCTGAACCCCTTTCCCCTCTTCCTCATTCACAGACTTACTTTCGAAGGAATATTTGGGAAGATATATCTTTCACCAAAATTCAGCAGCTCACGCTTAGATATATTGAAAATAATTTACCATTTAAATTACATTGTGCAAGTGTATAAATTATCATTAACAATATCTTCAGTTTTGTTGCTGCATTCTTCCTCTATACTAACTGTTCTCTCAATTTGGCTTTCCTTGTAAATTTTGAAATATTGCTTCTGCTTCCCGAGTCCGAATCTTTTATTTAAATGGTGAACGACGGTGTTCCCAGAACTGAACCGAGTGTATCACGATTTCTCACTTCCCACCAATATGAGTGAATACTTTTAATCCCTACTCCCTGTTTTCTGTTACTGCAGCCAACTTGCTGTCCATTCTATTGCTTGTCCCCGAAGTCCAATTGCTGCGTGCTTCCCTTTCGAAGACTTTTCGAAAATCAATGTATATTTCATCAACTGTATTATGTCTTTCTGATATTATTAAAAGTATTCTTTAAGATTGGTTAAGTATGATTTTCCCTTTGGAATATATTATGACTCTTCATTCAGTTTTTCAGTTACATTTTTGAATAAGGGTTACATTATCTTTCCTACCACTGACGTTATGCTATCTGGTATATAGTTCCTTGGATTTGTTCAAACTTCAGTTTTAAAGACAAGAATCACTTTATCTGTCCGTCAGTCCTTTTGCTCTACTCCCAATTCTGATGATTATGAATGAACAGATTATCGTGTCTCTGCTTCTCTACCTTTCTCTTTTTAGTATGTGTGGATGTAATCCATCTGAACCAGAGAGTTTATCCTCTCTTTAATTACGGCATCAAATATCTGTCCCCTGCTACCTTAAGTACCTTAAAGTATTTCATTGAATTTATTGACTATTATTTGACAGGTTGGCTCCTCCCCTCAGAGATTTTGCTCACTTCTTCAGGCTCTGAATTTTCATCCACTGGTTCATTCTGCCCCGACACTCCCACAACAGACGAGACCTCCTTCCTTCTGTGCTCGGAGCTGTGATTCAAAATTCGATTTCAATTTCTGTACATTTCAGTCTGCCCCTCTTTGCTCAAAAGGCAATTACCATGAGCTGTCCTCAAATCACTGTTGATGGGATCTGCCAGAAAGACACCATGAGGTCGTTTCCATGGATAGGCACCGACATGTTGCACCACAAAATTTGACAAAATTATTGACCCAGCCACGGACATGGGAGCAATTAATTTGAATTTAAATTTTATAGCTAATCTGATGCCATCAAAACACAATCGGAATTAAAACTCATTTTCCCTATAAATAACTTCGCTAAGCATACAAACATCAATGGAGAGTAACACAACTGCATTCGCTAGCAAGCAAGCAAAATAGCATGCTATGTCAATGCAAATTTCTTTTGTTGAAAGAATATCGTTAGCCACAACATGTCACGGGGTGATAGACAGAACTTATTGGATGACCATTGTGGATTCACACTGTGTCAAGAGTGCAAATTCATCCAATAAATCACAAAACTCAAGGAGAGGATTGTTATCATTATCATTGAGGTGAGGCAGTAGAAAACTCAGCAACTGGAAGATAGACCATTTCTCAAACTGGTGTTGTCACAAGACATTTTACCCCGTGATAGTCTCTGTTTGTACAACATCTTCAGCTGCTTGTCTGAAGACAGGACAGCCAACAAAAAAGGCAGAGATCTCCAAATCAGGAAAATTTTATCAGGTGAATCAGATAGTACTTCATATGAGTCATGTAAAACAGAAAAGCAGACTGGGACAGGAAGGGGCAGCAAGATTAACGATAGGTAGCCAAGGCTAGTTTATTCATCTTGACAGTCTGTTAAACCAGGTCCTGGAGTGTAATATAGAGAAATAGCAGTCGCCCATAGACAAATTGTCATTTGCTCATCAAAGCTAGTCCAAAATTTGATAAATACAATTACAATTGAAGCGCGCCCTTCAGTTCCTCAGAAAAAGCGATTCTTTTAAATTCACTTATCACTATATCTCAATCAATCACTGTCAAATCCTATTCAGCTTTGACAAAACAATTATTAACATAAAGCTGTTCTACAAAAATTGAGCTGTTATTTTTTCATGTATTATTCGGTTACAAAATGTTTAGTCAGTATCAGTAAGTTTGTGCTCCAGACTAACAATTTATGCAAAAACCAAACCTATTACCTGTTACCAATGGAGCACTTTTAACGTAATGCAATTATCTTATACAGAAAACTTTCAAATGACATTGGCAACTCAGGATACCTGCCCTCAAAATGGAATCGTAAATGGTGCACAATGCAGTTACTGAAATTTGGCATACATGCAAAACGTGTCCTTTATTCCAACTGACAGCAAAAATAATCAGTTCATGAATGGTTCCAACATGATCACAGAAACATAATAAATTTGTATTATGCCTTCCTAGACAGATTTTAAAACTTCAAATGCAACATATATAATTCGTTCAGAATCATAGACAGTTCATCCTCGATAAAGGTTTGTTAACACTATCCGTTATATTGTATTTACTAACTACTGTATATGGATCAGCAGCTCCTTTTGTGCCAGTATCGCTTAGTCCCATTACACTGTACTCATGAGGAACTTACAGTGTTGACTTCTGGAGATTCCTTGGATTTTCTTGTCTGTTTTCTGCTCAATACAAGTTCTGGAACAATGTGATTCCAGATGAATAGCAGCGGAATTGTGACATTCATTTAGAAGTAAAAATCCAGCAACATTCAACATGTCATTCAGCTTGTGGCCCAGGCACAGAAATCGAGACATGCCCGAAGTGAATTTTACCATTTTACAGTGAGTTTATAAAACACAAGCCTTTAAACGTGAGTGAGAAAATAACCTAGCTGCTAGTTTTTTTTACAAACAAAATGTTAAAGGTTTGAAGCAGGGGTATCCAACCTTTTCGCCTGGGGGTTGCATTCCAATTTTTGTCTTATATAGGGGGCGGATGATATAATTTTGTGAAGATAAAGGCATTAACGTGTATCTTACTGTTAATCAAACAACAACACATGTGCAGTTTTATGAAGAAGCTTTTGCTTGCAGAAGTAGTCACTGTTTGCCCTCACACTTGTTGCAGTGATGCAGAGTATCCGGACAGATGTCTATCTGTCAGGAGTGATCATGATCGCTTTCCCTCCTCTTTCTCTCTCCCTGTGCCTGACTCTCTCTCTGTCTCTCTCTCTGTTCCCCTCCCTGTCTGTTTACGCCTATCTCTCTGATCCCCCTCTCTGCGTTCTCTCCTCTCTGTGGTCCCCCGTATCTACAGTGTCCACTCCTCTCTGTCGTCCCCCCTCCCCTGTTTCTTATACCCCGCATGTCCCCTCCACCTCTCTGTGTCTCCTCTCTCACTGCTTCCCTCTCTCCCTCACATCCCCTCGCTCTGTGCCCCTCTCTCTCTGTCCCCTTGGTCCCTCTATCTCGTTTTCTATCCCATACTCTCTCTCCTTGCCTCCCTCTCTCTCTATTCAATGCTCGTTCTCTGCCTGCTCCCTCTCTCCCTCTCTGACCACTCTATAAGTCTCTTTCTACCCCCTCTCTCTTTGCCCTCTCTCTTTGCCCTCTCTCTGTCTGTCCCTTCTCTCTCCGTTTCTGTCCCTCTATCTATGTCTGCCACCAGCCCCCCCCCCCCTACCCCCCCACACCACTCTGACAGTTGCTGAAGGCAGGACCTCTGAGCTGAGTGTTATGTGGTTGATCCTTCATCATAAAAAAATTCGCTGCCATCAGTTTCACAGCTGACAGGTGCTTCGAACAGAGACAGTGCTTCCAAACTTCAGATACTCCGTTGTTTTCCGCAGACTTTAAAAAAAGAAATTGGAACCCGCCAGAAATCATGAACTTGGCTGAGGTTCAAACATGCTGTTTCTCCTCTAAGCATCTGTCAGCTGTGAAACTGAGGGCCGTGATTTTTTTTTAAGTCGGACTGGTCTGGAAGAAGAAGCCAAGAGAAAATTTCGTTTCCATGAAATTACCAGTATGGACAACAGAATGTATTACCACGGTCACTGGTGTCAGTGTACAGACATATTGCCGACCCCTGGCCATTTCCCGAACAATTTTCCTTCACCATCGTCTGCTGGTACATTCCAAGGGCCCCATTTGTAATCAATTCATTTTCTTTCATTCACAAGCCATTCCCCCGATCTTCCCTCTTGTTCTGGTATGGGAATGAACCCTTCATAGGTTCCAGATCCTGATCCCTGTGTAAAGTATTTGTGTGTGGACCTCAAGTTTAAACATTGGGATATTCCACAATCAAGTGGTGTCGCTAAGGGAGCTATATGATCCTAGCTATGCTGCTTTCGTGTTCAATACGTGGACCATTCTTTGATTAATCCTATTCCTCATCCACATTTTCTTCTGATAATTTGATGACTGTGCCGATGTCGTTCATTCTTTTGCGTTAAACTGGAAAATGTCATTAACTTTTCTTCTCATTTCCACCTCCTCCTTGTATTCACATGGTCTATCTCTAACCATTCCCTTCCCTCCCTCAACGTCTCGAACACCATTTCAGGGAAGTGGCTGTCCACCAATATCTGCTACAACCCACCAACTCTCACAGCTACCATGATTAAACTTCCTTCCACCCCACTTCTTGGAAAGTCTCTGCTCCATTCTCACAGTTTCTCCACCTCTGTTCCATCTGTTCCAATGTTACCTTCCACACCAATGCTTCTGAAATGTCTTCATTATTCTTCAGCTGAAGATTCCCCTCCACTGTGGTTAACAGGGCACTCGACGATGTCTATCCCATTACGCTGATGACTGTCTTCACTCCTTCCCCTCCCTTCCAGCACCACAATTATTTTCCCTCTTGTCCTCACCTTCCATCTCACCAACCATCACATTCAAAGCAGCATCCTCCCACACTTCTCCCACATCCAGCTAAGTCTATCACCTACCATAAATTCTACTTGTATCCTGTTCTTCACGTCCATCACTTTGTGACATCATTGTCCCCTCCTCAGTTAACAGCAAAGCCCCCTTCCCTTCCTGTGCAAGTGCAGGAGATGTGACACTTGACCTTTCACCTCCTCCTTTCCTCCGGTCCAAGGCCCAAACATTCCTCCTTGGTGATACAGTGATTTACTTGTACTTCTTACAATTTATTGACAGTATTCACTGCTCACAATGGAGTCTTCTGTACATTGGGAGAGTAGCAAATGCAGATTGAGTGGTTGCTTTGCGGATCTCTTCCATTCAGTCTGCAAGTGCAACCCTGGTCACTTGCCACTTTAATTCTATATCCCACTGTCCTCGACCTCCTATTCCACTGAAGCTCAGTGAGGAACAGTGTAGATTTTTTTCAGCTCGGCTTTTTATTGTCTGTTGTACTCAAAACTGCGAATAAACACTTCAGATTATAACTACAGCTGCCATTTCCTTTGATGGTCTGTGCTCGCAATGGAGGATGGTTAAAGCACAGTCACATGGTGTGGAGGGGTGTAGGCTGGTTCTTGCAGTGGGGATTGTTCTACTGGTACACAGCTAGTAGGCTGGTCCATACAATTGGATTCTACCCACTAATGTCTCTCACTTCTCTGGATGGGTGGTGCCTTTTCTTTTCCAGATTTCCCATGCTCCCCTCTTGTTATTCTGCTGTAAACTTTACCCCTCCTTTGGACCCATCCTCTGTTCTTTAATTATCCCATTTGTCTTGCACCATCATCTGATATGTCGTTGAATCACCCGTGACCTGCACCTGATCACAGACCTTACCCTTTGTTCTTTCATTCCCTGTACCCCACTTTTCACCGGCTCTGTCATTGCTTTGAAATCTTACAGCTCCGATGAAAAGCTATCAGCTTGAAAGGTAAAATCTTGTTTTTATCTCCGCAGATGCTGCCTGGCCTGCTGCGTGTGTTCAATATCTTCCTAATTTTTATCAGATTTACAGAATTTTGCTTATATTCCAATGTTTAAGCTTGGATATGAACAACGGTGAGGGAAATAGCTGGGAGTTTCACAGCTTTAACCCCACAGACTGTCCCCTTTATCCTTGACAGGTTCCCTGCTCTAACATCTATGATCACTGGGCTGTCGATAGCCAACCCCAGGGAGGGGTTGTCATATCCTGGCGCGTGGTCTGGGGCCTATTAGGGTATGGGGGCAGGGGGTTATCTGATCTAAGACACTATGTGGGTCATCAATCTTTCCAAATGTGGGAAAAATTCAAGCAATTGGGAGGGTTTGATGCAGGGAGGTGAGTCGGATCCAGTGCTTGGGGGCGGGGGCAGTCCGATCATGCTGGCTTTGGTTCCAATCCCTGGGGTGATGATATCCAACATTTGGGTGTGCAGTCAGATCTAGGGGTGGGGGCTCCAATTCCAACTGACTAGGTTGTGAATGTTTGTAATTCTCTACCCCAGAGGGTTGTGGAAGCTCAGTCATTGAGTGTGTTTAAAGCAGAGATTGACAGATGTCTTGATATGAGCATAGTGCGGGTATAAGGCATTGAAGTGGATGATCAGCCATGAAAATATTGAATGGCGGGATATGCTTGATAGGTTGAATGGCCTACTCCTGCTCTTATGCTCCTATGTCCCGATGAGAAGTCAGATCATGGAGAAAATGATTATTTCAAATGTCTATCCCAGGTGCTCTTGCATGTGGCATCGGTTCGAATGGGGAAACTTGGCCAGCCAGAGTTAAACTTGTAAAACAGATTAAATCAGAGACATTCAATCTCATTCAAATCATTAAATTGCCAATACAGCTCCTGGGAATGGTTGACTGCCCGTCCCTGTCGCAAATCCAACAAACCCGGAAGTGGGCAGGTCGAAGGTAGTTTGAGGTCGGTGTTGAGATTTTAAAATTAAATATCAATGACTCACCGCCACCTTCACAAGGGCAATTACGGATGGACAATAAATGCTGGCCTAGCGAGTCACACCCACATCCCATGAAAAGGAATTTTAAAAACACGTGTTTTTGATGCTAAAATCCTGCCTTAAGCTTCTGGGTCAGACACAGAGAATGTTTGATAAGTAATTTCCATTCCCTCCTCCCTTTTCTTATTACAGCTAATTTATTGGTGATTGTGATCCTGTCCCGGGGAAAGTGCGGCCTCTCCACCTGCACCACTCGCTACCTGTTGGCCATGGCAACGGTGGATCTACTGTCAATTATCTCTCAGGTCATAATGTATGTGATAATTTATTATTATTTCCCTGGATCTTTCCTGGGCATCACCTCTGTATGTAATTTTCTTCCTGTCCTGATTACTGCAGCCACAGACTATTCAGTCTGGTTCACTGTCACTTTCACCTTTGATCGATTTGTGGCCATTTGTTGCCTGAAGCTGAAAACAAAATATTGCACTGAGAAAACTGCAGCTGTGGTTATAGCAGCAGTCTGCATTCTGCTCTGTTTGAAAAACATCCCCTTCTACTTTGCATATGAAACTGTAGAAATAATTGACAATGTAGCATGGATGTGTTATCTAATTCCAAGCTATTATACTGAGCCTGGATGGGTGGGATTTAATTGGTTTGATAAGATTTTAACACCATTGCTCCCATTTGCTTTAATTCTGTTGCTCAACGCTCTGACAGTCAGGCACATTCTAGTGGCCAGTCGAGTTCGTAAGGGACTGCGGGGTCAGAGCAAAGGAGAGAATTGCAGAGACTCAGAGATGGAGAGCAGAAGGAAGTCTGTGATTTTACTCTTTGCTGTATCCGGCAACTTCATACTTCTGTGGCTGGTGTATGTTATAGAATTTTTATATTATATCATCACAGATTTCAGGGATTACAGCGAGTCTGAAACTATATTTTGAGAAGTCGGATTTATGTTGCTGACTTTAAGTTGCTGCACAAATGCATTTATTTATGGGGTGACTCAGTCCAAGTTCAGAGAGCAGATCAAGAACATGGGAAAATATCCAATTACATCAATTATTCAATTAATGAATGAACTGTTCAACTGAGAGCAGCCCAGAGGCACGTCCCATTGTTTTAAGTCCGAGATTGTAGTATTTTGTTTTCACCAGTGAGCAAGAGGTGACCAACAGCTGGATGAGCCTAAACCTAGGCATAAACTAACCATAACTGCAAACCTAACCCGAGTCGAATCCCTTAAATGTAGCCCCAAACCTAAAACTAAAAGTAAACCTAACAATAGCAGTAACTCTAATCCTAAACTTCGCTGAAACCCTAACCATAACACTAGTTTAATCTTGACACCATTACTCCAACCTCAAACCACAACCGGCACCCTGAAGTACAACTCCTAAGTTTATTCACTAAAATAAAAGCAAAATACTGCGGATGCTGGAAATCTGAAACAAAAACAAGAAATGCTGGATTCACTCAGCAGGTCTGGCAGCATCTGTGGAAAGAGAAGCAGAGTTAATGTTTCGGGTCAGTGACCCTTCTTCGGAACTAGGGTCACTGACTGAAACGTTAACTCTGCTTCTCTTTCCACAGATGCTGCCAGACCTGCTGAGTGAATCCAGCATTTCTTGTTTTTGTTCCTAAGTTTATTCCCTCATTCAAAATCTGTAAACATAAATCCAAACCCCTATACTTAACTGGGATTCTATCACTAACCCAAGCTTCACGCTAAAGATGAAGTTTCAGAGGACTTAACCAAGCTGACACAATAGGCTTACACATGGCAGATGAAATTTAATACAGGAAAGCGTGAAGGGATTCACTTTGGTAGGATGTGTGAGGAGAGGCAATATAAATTAAAGGGCACAAATTAAATGGGTTCAGAAGCAGATGGACCTGGGGCTATATGTGTGCAAATCATTTAAGGTGTCAGCGCAGATTGAGTAAGCATATAGAGCATTTGGGATCCTGAGCTTTATAAATATATAAACCAGCCTCAACTGCAGTATTGTGACCTGTTCTGGGCACCATACTTTTGGAATGATGTGAAGACCTCAGAGAGGGTGTAGAAAACATTCTCGAGATGAGGAACTTCAGTTACATGGATAGGCTGGTGAAGCTGGGACTGTTCCCCTTGCAGAAGAAAAGACTACGAGGAGGTTTGATTGTAGGGCGTGAGAGTCCCCTACTGAGTCTCACTTACGTTTGGAGTCATACTCTAGATATAACAGGAATGAGTGATTCTACACCAAATAATGTGTGATAGCAGGAATTGTATTGAGTAATTATTAACTAATTATTAATGATGAAAAAGAAGAAAGATAACTTTACTTTCTAAAAAAAGAATGAAAAGCGAATAGAAAGACAAAATAACCTTATAGTAGACTGCTATAACACTGCATTAGTCGGTTCACGGCAGCTCCCTAAAGTGGTACCATTCCCTCTTGGTATATACATCACCAAGTCTCTGGAGAACCTTGCACTGGGATGGACTCTTCGGTCAATCACTCCACCGACGTCCCTTCCTCCGCTGTCTTCAGTTGTTGATTAGTCCACTCCAGCTGCAGCCCTGAACGCTGGATGTTGTGTCCTTTTAAGTCCAATTTGTCACTCCATTCCAGCATCTCGAGGTTTACATTCAGACAAAACAAATGTCCAACAGACATGAGGCCTTTTCAAATTCTTCTCACAGGCACTGCGATGCCGTTCAGGCTGTTTGCACATCCTTTGATTATGTCTCTCACCTGCCATCAATTAGATTATACTGTTCATCAATTAAACTCCATTTTCTGCCTCCACCCCATAGCAGAGCACGCCATGTGCATGGTTATCCATTGTCCGAGATAGTAGTTCAAGTGTCATTGAATATCATTTAAACTGACTTCTGTTTAACAATAAGAAAGCAACTATTATTTTTAAGAAGTTAGTTTAGTTTAGAGATACAGCACTGAAACAGGCCTTTCGGCCCACCGAGTCTGTGCAGACCATCAACCACCCATTTATCCTAATCCTGCAGTAATCCCATATTCCTACCACATCCCCACCTGTCTTTATATTTCGCTACCACCTACCTATATTAGGGGCAATTTATAATGGCCAATTTACCTACCAACCTGCAAAGTCTTTTGGCTGTGGGAGGAAACCGGAGCACCCGGAGAAAACCCACGCAGACACAGGGAGAACTTGCAAACTCCACACAGACAATACCCAGAACTGAACCTGGGTCGCTGGAGCTGTGAGGCTGCGGTGCTAACCATTGCGCCACTGTGCCGCTAGAAACAGCAGCTTAAACAAAACAACAACTGTGCCTGAAATAAAAACATGAAATGCTTGGAAATGCTCAGCAGGTCTGGCAGCATCTGTGGAAAGAGAAGCAGAGTTAACGTTTCGGGTCAGTGACCCTTCTTTGGAACTCTTCGGGTCTGAGTATTTCCAGCATTTCTTGTTTTTATTTTAGACTTCCAGCATCCGCAGTATTTTGCTTTTATAACAGCTGTGCCTGGCCTGGCCTGACCAATATGACAACAAAAGGAAGATGTTCTTGTGAGAACATAAGTTCACAATTAACAATACACCATTGAATACAGAATTGATTAAGTACTTGACTGAGAACACACTCACGCTTAGTTTTAAATCAATGGCTACAAAATAACCTTTAAAATTCACTACAGGTTTAATAGAGGTTTTTCTAAGTCAAAAGCAAAGCAAAGTAAAGGCAGAAACAAAATGCAAAACCATAAAGTTCAAAAACAAGTGCCTGCAAGCCTCAGTCCTACATCCTCCCCGTCCGCTCCCTTTAAAATACAAATTACAGCAGTTTGTTTTTACAATAAAGAGAACAACTTTATCTGAAAATTCCCCTTTTCTCTCTTTTTTTTACATACAAAAGGATCAGAGTTGCCCTGCCTAAAAAGACAGATTTGAATGATGTTATCATACCCATCTGAGATCTTAGCAACTCCCCCTTTTAAAACTAGCAGAGAAGTTAACCCTTTCTGCTAGCAGCTTCGCTCACCGCAACTATTAGCTTGCTAAATGAAAATGTATATATGTGTGGTATTATGAAATTTTAAGTTTCTGAATTGTCAGATATGTCTGGACGAATTAATCCATTCAGCGCCAAGCAGAATGGATGTTCCCCACCCCCAACCCCCACCACCTATCATCCACAGCTAACTGCAAGTAATCCAGAGGCCCAGGCTAATTTCCTTGGGACACAGGTTCAAATTCCACCACTTCAGCTGGGAGAATTTTAATTCAATTAATCAATAAGAAAATCTGGAATTGGAAAAAAGTCTAACTAATGGTGCCATGAAACTATCACCGATTGTTGTAAAAACCCATCTCGTTCTCTATTGTCCTTTAGGGAAGACAAGCTGCCCTCCTTACCTAGTCTAGCCAACACGTGACTCCAGCCCCACCGCAACGTGTTTGACTCTTAACTGCCCTCTGAATTGGCCCAGGAAACCACTCAGTTCAAACGCAATTCGGGATGGGTAACAACGACTGACCTTGCCAGCGCCAGAAACATCCCATGAACGAATTACCCAATTCCCTTTCTAAAGTCACGATTGAATCTGCCTCCATTATTGTCTCAGGCAGTGCCTTCCTGACCCTAACCGCTTGCTGTGTGAAAAAAAGATATTCCTCATGTCGCTTTTCTTTCTTTTGTCTATTAGCTTAAAATCAGCATCATCTAGTTCTGGTCCCTTCAGCCAATGGGGACATTTTCTCCCTATCTACTCTGTCTAGCCCTCTCGTGATTTTCAACACCCAGATCTGCAAGCGTGAAGCCTGCAGCCACTACTTTTTGTACTTTCTTTATAGTTTTGCATGTTACTTCTGCTTGGTTTGTGCTTTGCGTTTGACTTTAAAAAACTGTATTAAACCTGAAGTGAATTGTTACAGGGCATTTTGTAGGCATTGATTTAAAACTAAGTGCAAGTGTGCCATGAGTCAAGTCATTAATCAGTTATGTGATAAATTGTTTATTATTAAATATGAACTTGCGTTCACACTTCTTCCTTTTGTTGTGCTGGTCAGGTCAGGTCATGCACTGCTATTGTTTTCTCTAAACTACTGTTTCTAACTTCTTTAAAATAACATTTGTTTTGCTTAAAATAGAGACATGTTGTCCATTTTCAGCAATACTCAAGTTCTGTACTGCTAAACAATTGTTTTCTTATTGTTCAAACATAAGTCAATTTAAACGATATTCGATGACCCTTGAACTACAAGCCAGGACAATGGATAACCTTGCACATTTGGTGGTCCACTATGGTGTGGAGGCAGAAGATGGAGTTTAATTGATGGACAGAGTAGTTTAATTCTTGGCACATGAGAGACTCCATCGAAGGATATGCAAACATCCTGAACGATTTCGAAGTGTCTGTCAGAAGAATTTGATAAGGGCACATGGCTGTTCGAGCTTTGTTTTCAGAAAGTCTGAATGGAAACCTGGAGAAGCTGAAATGGAGCCAGGAATTGGAATTAAAGTGGCACAGCATCCAACATTCGGGCTGCAGCTGGAGTGGACTAATCAACCACTGAAGTGTACGGAGGAATCGACTTCAATGGAGTGACTGACCGAAGATTCCAGCCCCGTGCAAGGTTCCCCAGAGTCGTCTACCTGGAGTGAGACTACTCCCACTCCTAAATCGTTGGCATCAATGACACTCTAAAGGTTTTGCTGAAGTCTAGAACTGCTAATATGGGCAGATTCACCAGCATGGCTTTCAATTTTGCAAAGGCCTTGTGGGACACCTCTGTCCATCACACCTTTGTCTTTGTTTATTTTTTTCAGGGCTTCTGTTAGTGTGCTAGCTTTGGCTAGGGTGTTAAATTTTGGGACAAACGTTCTGTAAAACCCACACATCCCAGGGAATCGCCTGATTTCCCACTGTTTCATAGGAGTAGGGAAGTTGGCTGGAGCACCTACTTTGGCTTTGCGGTGGAACACAGTTCCCTATCCCACTACACGATCTTTCCAGTCACTCTGGCCTTAGTGAACTCGCTTTTTTCCAAGTTCAGCACAAGGTTTGCCTTTTCAGGCCCTGCAGCACAACCTACAGGTGGTTTAAATGCTCTTCTCTGGTGTTACTGTAAATAATCAGATCGTCCAGGTACATAGCACAATTGCTAAGTCCAGCCAGTACCTGGTTTGTCAAACTCTGAAACGTTGCTGGGGCGTTTCGTAGAGCAAACTACACTAATATAGGCTATCCGGGGTGACAAAGGCTGAGAGTTCTCTCGCTTAGGGGGTCAAGAAGACTTGCCAGTACCCTTTGAAAAGGTCGATTTTGCTGAGGTATGCCGAGTGTCCCAACTTGTCTGTCCAATCCTCAAGGTGTGTGATTGAATAGGATAGTTAAGCTCCTGTTGGGAGTGAATACTTTTGTGCTGAGATTGAATTGTCAAATACCAAGACAGAACAAGTGTCGTCACATTAATTAACAAATATAAATTGAAATCCCTTTTCCCCCAACAGTAGGTTTGTTCCCTCGAACATCTCAACATCGCGTGTTATTTCAGTGATGTTCTCCATTCTGCAATGTTTATTCAGAAATGAGATTTCAAATGTTAAGCACCATCTTAGGGCTGCATTCCTGTACTCTGGTATGTGGCAGACCTATATAACTGTGGTCATTCAGTTGAACAATTGAAGTGGGGAATTTGTTTCAAACTAATTGATCACCTCACACTATCGCTGACTTTCAATTCAAACTAATAGATCTCCACGAACTAATATATGCCCAAAAGATAACAATTCACCACAAAGTAATACATCATCACAAGCCAATGCAACGTCACTCCAAAATGCAGTACATTAAAATAATCCAAAGCCTCCAACTGAAATAATAGTTCAAAACAACATGATGCTTCAAAATAACACGGCCGATCAATGAGTACAACAGTTCAAACTAATACATCACCTCAAGCTAAAAATGCCCTAAACAAAATACAGTCTCTTAAACCGAAACAACCCTTCACTAATAAGTCCCCTCAAACTATTCCTAAACACCAAACTAAGACAATCCTCAAACATAAACAGCCACTCAAACTAATTTAGCAGATCAAACCAATGAGGCAAATTAGATTAATACAGCCTCTCAACTCAATGCAGCCCCTAAAAATAATGCAGTATCTCAAAGTAATACAGTCATTCAAACTATCACAGCGCCTCAAACTAATAACACAAATAAATTATACCATATCGAATTAATCCCGGCCACGAACCAATAAATCCTTCGAACGAATACAGGCAACTAAACGATTGCAGCCCCTCAAACAAGCACATTTCCTCCAATTAATGCAGCACTTCAAACCAATACGGTGCATCACCTAATACAGCATTCAAAATTAACACAGAACATCAAACTAATATGGAAACTTAAACTAATACAGCACATCAAATTCATAAAGCTCCTCGAACTGAAACAGCAGCTCAAACAGCTACACAACCTCAAACTAATGCTGCTCCTCAAAATAATGCAGTCACTCAAAATAATATAGCATCACAAACTAATGCATCATCTTCAAATAATGTGTCAGCTCCAGACAATACATCACCTCAAAATAATACAGCAGATACATCTAATGAAACCCATCAAACAACGAACATCCCTAAAAATATATCACAACAAACTAATACAGTCCCTCAAGTTAACACAGCTACTTAATCAAATCCAGCTCTCAAATTAAGAATGTTGCGTTGCTAATACAGCGCCTCAACGAAGAAAGACTCACGTACAGTGCTGCCTTAAAACTAATACAACAGCTCAAACCAACAAAGTCTCCCAATACAACAAACCCCTCAAAGCAATACAACCCATTCAAAGAAAACAGCCAAAAATAGATCCTCAAGCGAACAGAGCAGGTAAAAATAATACAGAACCTAAAACCAATACAGAACCTAAAAATAATATAGCATTTAAACTATTACAGCACCTCAGTCTAACACAGCACCTCAAAGTATTACAACGCTTCAAACTAATACTGTCCGTCAAATCCATAATGCACCTTTATCTAATACAGGTTCTCAATATAATAAAGCATTTCAAACGATCATAATTGCAGAAGCAGGTATCACCCCTCAAACAAATAAAACCCAGAAACTTTCACAGCAACTAAAGCTAATACAGCCAGTTGAATTAATACAGCTCTCAAGATAACACAGCACATCAATATAATACAGCATTTTAATCTAATATAACATTTCAAACTAATACAACAGCTCAACCTGACAAAACACTTCACACGAATACATACCTCGAACTAACACAGCACTTCAAATAAACATAGACCCTCAAAATCACACAACGGCTCAAAGAAATGCAGCATCAAAAACCATTACAGACATTCAGAATAATGTAGCTCCTCAAACTAAGACCACACCTCAAACTAGTGAAACATCGTAACATTTCCACAGCAATTCATATTAATGCAACACCTCAAACCAACACAAAAGTATAATACTGCATATGTTGGAAATCTGCAAAAAAAAACGTGTTGGAAATACTCGGCAGATCAGGCAGCATCTCTGGAGAGAGAAAAAGTTGTTAACGTTTCAGGTCGATGCCCTTTCATCAGAATTAATTTAGCTCAAACTAACACAACAAACTATTCCAGAACTTCAAACTACTTCTGCCTTTCAAACTAAGACAGTATTTCTATCGAGCACAGCCCTCAATCTAATATGGTATCTTAAACTATCACAGCACCACAAATGATTTAAGCCCCAGAGCTACTAAAACCAAAAAAAATCACAGCGCATCAACATAATGCAGTCACTAAAATAATACAGCTCTCAACTATAATAGCCCCGCAAGCTAATGCAACCCCTTAAACAAACGTAGACCGTTCAAAACAACGTAGACACTCAATCTGACGAAGAAAGGCAAACTATTACAGCATCTGAACTAATGCAGTACCTTAAGTTAATATGGCATATCAAATTAATAATCCTCGAAATAATGAAACGCCATTAGTACTACAGCATTTCAAATTCATATAGTGACGCAATCTAATGCAGCACTTCAAACTAATGCAACATCTCATACGGATATAGCATCTCAATCTGATACAGGACCTCATATCATTTAATAGCTCACACTAATACAACAGCTTATGCTGATACAGCAGATTAAACTAATAAAGCACCTCAAACCGAGAGTGCAATCTATACTAATGACTTACACGAAGAGACTGAGAGTGATTGCCTAAGTTTGTTGAGGCTACCAATTTACATAGGAATGCAATCTGTGAGGAAGAGGCAAAGAGGCTGCAAAAAGATATAGGCAGTTTAAGTGAATGGCCGACAAGGTGACAGAGGAAAAATAATGTGGTGGCGTGTGAGCTTATTCATTTTGGTGGTAAGAACTCAATGGAAGATTTTTTGTTTTATATGAATGACCATTTCTAAATGTTATTGTTCAGAGAATCTTCGCTGGACTCGTACAAGGAATACCGAAAGTTACCATGCAGGTACAGCAAGCACTTAGGAAAGCAACTGGCATATTGGCCTTTATTGCAATGGCATTGGGGTAAAAGTGTAAGGAAGCTTTGATGCAATTATATAAGGCTTTGTTGAGACCACACCTGGAGTACTGTGCTCCATTTTGGTCTTAATATCTAAGTCAGTATATACTTACCTTGGAGGCAGTCCAGTGATGGTTCCTGGGATGCAACGTTTGTAATATGATGAGTGCCTCAGTAAATTGTGCTGATGCTCTTTGCAGTTTAGAAACTGTGAAGTGATCTCATTGAAACATACAAATTCTGAAGGGGCTTGGTATTGTAGATATGGAGACGTTGTTTCTCCTGGCTTGGGGAATCTGGAACACGGAGGCACTCAGAGGGTTGTGAATCTTCAGTATCGTCTACTCCATATGTATCTATATGTTTCGTTGAGTATAGTTATGACTGAGATAGAGAGATTGTTGGTCTCACAGGAAAAAAGGGATATGAGGAAAGGGCAGTAAAGTGGCGTTGAGGCAGAAGATAATATTCAATGATGGAGAAGGTTTGAACGCTGTATCATCTTCTCCTGCTCCTATTTCTTAGGCCCCTATATAAACTAACAGCGCTACTCACATTAATACAGTTGTCAGACTAAAATAACACGTCAGTCTACTAGAGCACATCATCAAAACAACAAATTATATTTGCATAACGCCTTAAACGTAATGAAACGTCCCAAGAAGTTCCAAAGGAGCATTACAAAATAATAACTGACACTGAGCCACATAAGGAGGTACTAGTTAAGATGAACAAATGCTGGGTCCAATAGTTTTGTTTTAAGTGTTGTCTTCAATGAGTAAAGGGAGATAGAGAGGCGCAGAGGTGTAGGGAGTGAATTCCAGAGTTTAAAGCCGAGTCAACTGAAAATGCGTGCACAAAAACACCACCAATTAAATTTGGGATTGTTCAAGACGTCAGATGTAATTGAGCACAGGCATCTCAGATGTTTGTGAGGCTGGAGGAGATTACAGAAATGGGGAGAGGCAATACCATGGAAAGATTTGAAAACAAGGATGATACATTTAGAATCGAACACATTCTTTGACCTGGAGCCAATGGAGTTCAATGATCATCGGCCAGTTAAGGCAACAGGACTTCGTCTGAGTAAGGAGAGTGGAAGAAGAGATTTGGGTGATCTCAAGACGCTGAAGGATAGAATGTGCAAAACCAGCTAGGAGTGCATTTAAATAATCTAGTCTGGAGGTCAGAAAGGCATCAAAGCGAGCTTGAGCATCCAATAGGCTGTCTGAGTGATAAACGTGTGGTCAAAAGCTCAACACGGAGTCAAATATGACATCAAAGTTGCAAGCAATCAGATGGACTCAAATGGTTGCCAGCGAGAGTGATGGTGTCAGTATGCAGGGAATGGACTTTGGAGTTGGGAAGGAAAACATTGAATTCAGTCTTCCCAATATTTCATCAGGCGGTAATAAAACATCAGTAGCATAAAACTAATCGAGCATCTCAAATTAATACAGCACCTCAACATTATAAATCACCTTAAACTAACAAAGCACCTCAAAGAATACAGCACCTCCAGTTAATACAGACCACAAATTAATAGACTTGAAAATAAGCAAAGCTGTACAAACTAATACAGAACCATAAAATAACACCGCAGATCAAAATATCATGGATCCTCAATCATATACAGCCCCTTGAAAATAGCGCAGCTTCTCAAACTGATAGAGCAGTTAAAACTAATCCTGCCCCTCAAAATAATACAGCCCTTCATACTAATACAACCATTCATGTTAATACAGCAGGTTCAATTTGAAAAACACCTCAAATTAATACTGTGCCTCTGTCTATTAGAACCATCAATTTAATCTTACAATACCATTTCTGCACTAACAGATATAAACACATAACCTGTCGGTAGCATGTGTTACGACAGACTGCTCCAGTTAAACCCGCAATCAAAATATACGATTCTGATTGTGATGACAGAAGCGCACTGATAATTCAATCCTGTCACTCCACAGATCGCCTAACATTTCATTGAAAACTTTTCAAATTAAAGAAAGACCCAGCCAATTGTGCCGTCTATTAAGCCCCGAATGAGGCTAACCAAAGTACCCAAAATTATAGATATCCCCACGAAATACAATATTCCTCTGACTGCTATTCTCGCCGCATCCTGAGATCCACAGTCAGTCTCATGTGCCACCACATGTATACACTGGACCTCCCTCTCCAGAAGCACCACCTCACCTTATCTCAAAGCTGTTCCACTCCTCTGTTTCATTTCATCCTTCGTCTTGTTCAATGCATTAACAAAAAACGTTTTGTCTTCCTTTCAGTCTTAAGGAACACAAGCTCCAGCAGCTGATGGTGACTAATGCCCCTCCAGATCCTTCTTGCCCTTCATTTCTCTCTGACATCACCCCATATGATCTTACCCCTTGCCGTGTATTCACTATTCCCTCTGACCTTCGCCTCTCTGACGCTGAACGTTCTGTACACAGAAAAGGACTCAGTTATATCCCCTCACTCCCCCACCTCAAAGAATTTCATGCTCAGCATGATGTTGAGCACTTCTTCCATCGCCTCCTGGCTCACTTCTTTGACCAGGAGTCCTCCCCCGACAAGCTGACCCAGTCAAATGCCTCCAGCATACCCCCTCTACCTGGACCCCTCCCTCTGGCCTCTTATATGGTCTTCATCTTTTCATTGAAAAGTGTCGGCGAGGCATCGGTCATCTTAATTTCTCTGACCCTCTCACTTACTCTAACCTGCTCACCTGTGAACTTGCCATATTCCGTTCTCTCAGATCTAACCTCGACATTGTCATCAAACTTGCAGATAAGGGTGCTGCTGTTGTGTTGCGTACCTGCATCTACCTTGCTGAGGCTCAGCACCAACTCTCAGACGCTTCTTCCTACTTCGCCCTGGACATTGACCCCACCACAGAACAACAAGCTACTGTCTACAGGACTCTCATTGATCTCATCTCCTCTGGAAATCTTTCCTCTAAAGCTTCCAACCTCATAGTCCCGAAACCCCAGACAGCCCGCTTCTACCTCCTTCCCAAAATCCACAATCATGACTGTTCCGGCAGACCCATTATTTCAGCCTGTTCCTGACCCAGTAAACATATTACTTCCTTTCTTGACTCTATATTTTCTCCCCTGGGCCAGTCTCTTCCCACCTACACCCGTGACTGTTCTGACGCCCTACGTCATTTTGACAATTTCCAGTTTCCTGGCCCTAACTGCCTCTTCTTCACTATGGACGTCCAGTCTCTCCACACCTCCATCCCCCACCAGGACGGTTTGAGGGCTCTCCACTTCTTCCTTGAACAGAAGCCCAGCCAGTCCCTCCAGCACTACCTTCATCTGCCTGGCTGAACTTGTTCTCACATTGAACAACTTCTCCTTCAACCCTATTCACTTCCTTCAAGTAAAAGGTTTTGCTGTGCGTACCCACATGGGTCCTAGTTATGCCTGTATTTTTGTGGGATATGTTGAAGATTTCTTGTTCCAGTCCTACTCAGGCACCCTCCCCAAACTCTTTTTCTAGTACATTGATGACTGCATCGGTACCGTTTCCTGCTCCCGCCCGGAACTGGAATACTTTATGAACTTTACTTCTAATTTCCACCCTTCTCTCACCTTCACATGGTCCATATCCGACACTTCCCTTCCCTTCCTCGACTTCTCTGTCTCTATCTCTGGCGATAGGCTGCCTGCTAATATTCATTATAGGCCCACTGACTCCCACAGCTACCTAGAATAAACTTCTTCACACCCTGTCTCCTGTAAGGACTCCATTCCATACTCCCCGTTTCTCCATCCCAACGCATCTGCTCTGATGATGCTACCTTCCATGAAAGTGCTTCTGATATGTCTTCCATTTTTTTTCAACCTAGGATTTCACCCCCACCCCCTCCACCACTGAGGTTGTCAGGGCCTTCAACCATGTACAGCCCATTACCCACATCTCTACCCGCACCCCTTCCCCTCCCTCCCAGAACCGCGACAGGGTTCCCCTTGTCCACACTTTCCACCCCACTATTTTATTATTTTATTTTAGGTCGTTTTTATTTTGTTATTTTATTTTAGTTTTTTTTGTGTGTTTAGTTTGGTTGTACTGTGCCTACCCAATGTTTCTATTTTGTTTTCAAAAGAATGTTTTTGATTGGAGTGCTTTGCGCTTTACAATCTGGTCACATCCTTTCCGTACTAATGCTTTGTTTTTCAGAACAACATTAACATACCTTTTGCCTTTGTTCTATGACCCTCTGGTCAGCTATTCTCTGTGACCTTGTCCTATCAACACCTTCCCTTTTGTTATCTCTTGCCCCACCCCTGCTTTACTTGCTTAAAATCTTTTACTTTTCTAATATTTGTCAATTCTGAAGAAGGGTCACTGACCTGAAAAGTTAACTCTGATTCTGTCTCCACAGATGTTGACAGACCTGCTGAGCATTTCGAGCATTTCTTGTTTTTACTTAACCGAACCAGTTGTTTTTAAATTAACAAATTAACTCTTTAATTATAAGAACTAAATTCTTAAACAGTATGAAGATATAAACAACATTTGAAATAGAAAAAAAAGAGTCTTTGCAAATTTCCAGTACAATGTTGCTTGCAGTCCTCACAGAATGTTGCTTTCCTTCTCCAGTGAACTTCAACAATTAACGACTTGCAAACACTTTCAACAGAATCAATCTGACTTTAGAGCTTTTAAGGGATAAATGATTGTCACAGTCTAACTTCCCTTTCGTAGATTTAAATTACCAGAGATCTCTTTTTTGGCTTGACGTTTTGTTTTAGAATTTTGAGAGATAATAATAAACCGACAAAAATCCTATTCTTCAGTTTAAATGGTTGAGAGCTCTTTTTCAGGTCTACTGAACACCACAGCGGTCTGTGTCCTCTGTCTGTGTGTTCTGTTAGAACAAACTGTCTTCAACTAAAAGCCAGTTCAATTTAAATAGCAACAAATATATTGCTTGCCGCTCACTCCCAGTGGCTGCATCTATGGTAACGAGAATGCACCCTTTAAATCGCCATTTCCAAATGGCTGTTTCCAACGGCAACTGAAAATGCAGATTTCTATAATTCCTGAGACTTGCTGGTTCTAAAAGCAAGCTTTAAAGGCAAATCGCATATCCAGAAAAAAAAAACATCGGGACCATGACACCTCTGCCCCTCGCGGAATGAAACGCCATTTCTGAAATGCGTGTCATTACAATGGGTAAAGAAATACAAATTTAATAAGCACGAAAATTGTTTTCATGCATTTACAGAGATACACATTTCTAAAAAACAAGTTTAGACTACAGCAGCAAGTTCCACCAGAACATCTCGGCTTTAACTTTACAAAAAGTTGTTCCAATTAACCCATTTCAAATTTACAAGCATAGTCTTCCAACTGTTTCGTGTTTTCCTTCCAAGTATCCCTATTGGCCATCACCTCAGCCAGGTGAGCTGAACAGCTAGGAGCACTGACCACTTCCGGGTTCACTATTCTCTGAGAAGTTCCTCGAGTACCCCTTAACCTATGTGGCATCACTTGACACTGGAAAACCTTGTCGGCTGTTACAGAAGTGGATTTTTGTCTTACCCAGGGGTGTCAAAGGAATTTGAAAGTCTCCATCCAACACATCTGTCTCTTTAAGACATATTGTGTTACCTACCCTGTCCATACAGTCATTTAAATGAGAATTTGGGTAGGAATCTGCCTTCATTACCACAGTGACTTTTCGAGAGATATGCAATTATGAGCCGTCCCACCAGGTTTAGTCATCAAGAACATCTGCGAATTCCAGCTGTCCTGACTAAGTTCATCTAAGCTACCCTTCAGCATGCATTGTACCTCTGCTTCCACTTTGGCCTGTCTACCTGGACTTACGTGACAAGGATGTCATTTTATAGGAATGGCTCCCCCTGTACCAACATCGTCTGTGGCTAAGGTTGTACATCCTGGCTTCTCCCTACAAACTTTTGAAGCATTGTGAAAACCCTGGTTAGAACTTCACGCTGTTTTGTCTCTAATTTTAAAAGCCTATTGTTTAATTTTCCTAGACATTCTGCATTCGCTGATTGGATAGTTGGAGGTTCAATCTGAGAATTTCCTCAGCCTACGTCGGCCTCATCCTCACTATCCTTTACCTTCTCCGCAGTCCCGATTACCTGACATGCCTGTACTGGCTTATCCTCCTCCCTATGGTAATAAGGTTTGAGCAAATTAATGTGACACAACCGGTTCTTCATCCAGTGATCAGGGGTGTCAATCAAGTAATCTACCTTGCCCTCTCTTTTGTTCACTCTATATGGGCCACTGAAGCGTGCTTTCACTGGTTATCCCTTTGATGATAACAACGCTAATACTTCATCCCCGGGTTTTATGGTTGGCATTGGTTTCCCGCCGTTTGACAGGTGTGGCATGCCCTACAAAAGTGTGTCACATCCTTTGTAAGACCTGTCCAGTAATAATGTTTGCTTATATGTGTTTTGGTCTTCCGAACTCCCCTATGTCCTCAAAAGGGAATGTCGTGTGCTCACCTTAATAATCCTTGTTGATATTTAGGTGGCACCACTATCTGTTCAACAACTATCCAGTCTACGTCGGCAGGTCTATGAGGCGGTCTCAATTTCCTCATCAAAACCCCATTTTCCATATAATAGCCTTCTGGAACTCGTTTTACCTCAGCTTCTGACAGAGCCGTCTGTGCTATTTGGTAGATCTCTGGATCAGCTTGCTGTGCTGGCATGATAGACGATCTGTTAAACATCTTATTTGGATTATCAAAATCACCAAATAAGGTTTCAGATGCCTGATTATCTATTTGTGGCGCCCCTTTTGCCTCCAACAATGGGTCCTGTTTAGCCATTGCTCGGATAACTACACATGCAGGAAATATTGTAGGGACTTGCTCCTGTAAGTGCTCCATTTCTGCAGCCAAAGGATAAACTGGCATGTTTGATCCCACCCAATCATTTCCTAGGAGTAGCTCAATTCCCTTGACTGGCAAACAGTGGACAACACCGACTGTGACAACACCAGTTATTAAGTCACTCTTTAGGCATACTTAATACACGGTTACGTGTATACACGCCCCGCCAATTCCATGAAATAAAACGATACTGTTTACGGCACTCTCTGGTGGAAACATCATATCTTACCCCAGCAAGCGTGTTTGGGTCGCTCCTGTATCCCTGATTGTGATCATAGGTTTCCTTGCCTCACTTACAGGATACGGAGTTACTCTCCCCTTTGACAAAAATCCATATAACTCTCAGGTAGTTCATTCTTAGCCTCTACACTCCTCTTAGTTAGTGTCAGATTTCACATTCATAGCTGTCGTTAAAGCGATAGCCTGGTCTACTGTACTCTCAGTCAGAGTCTTTTCCTCTGCATTAACTTTGCATACCCCAACAGGTCCTATGAGTTTACCTCACAACCTCCAGCACTCTGAAAGAAGATACCCCTTTTGTTGCAATGGTAACACTTTGGCTTGCGAATCTCACTTCCACCATCAATACCTTCCTTTCTGACCTGAGGAGGTGCTGCTGGGGCATTCCCAGCTGTTCCTTCTTGCCCCCGGCTACTTGAGTTCCTTTCGCTCACCCACTTCCTCTCTTTATCAGTTTTATGGGGGTGATGGACAAAATAGATTGGCTTATTGAAAGGCGCAAAAGCATCAGCATCTCTACTTGCCTAACTTTCAAAAAGGTTTAGCTCTTTTAGCTTATCTATATGAGTTTTCACGACTGAAGGAATGGAGTTCTTACACTCTTCTGAGATAATCAATTCTCGAAGGATCTCATATGTGGTTTCTATCTTTAATGCCCGTATCCAACGGTCAAAATTCATTTGCTTCACCCTCTCAAATTCTAAATATGTCCACCCAGTCAATCTCCGTAAGTTCCTAAATGTCTGACGGTAAGCTTCAGGGACTAACTCATACGCAGAGAGAATCACCTTTTTTTGCCATCTCATAACCTGCTGAATCCTGTTCAGAAAGCGTGACATAAACTTCATGAGCTCTGCCTGCCAGCCTGCCCTGCATGAGTAATATCCAGCTTTCTTTGGCCATTTTATCTGTTTGGCTATTTTTTTTTCAAAAGTTACAAAAAATGCCTCTACATCCCTTTCCTCGAACTTTGGAAGTGCCTGCATAAATTTAAAAAAAACTTCTCGCTGGGTCCTGGTCTAAATTCAGATTCTTCCTGACCCGAATTTTCCCTGGATTTGAGTTTACCCCTTTGTCTTAGTTCCATCCCTTTTAACCTAAATTCCCTCTCTTCTCTCTCACTTTCTCTTCGAAATGCTCTCTCTTTCTCCCTTTCCTCCAATTCAAGTTTTCTTATTGCGATTGCTTTTTCTTTTTTCCTGCTGAAGTTCCAGTTTTTTTCTCCTTTTCTAACTGAGTCCAAGCCAATTCCACTTCATCACTTTCGGATCTACTACCATCATGTCTTTCGTATTCGCTTTCTTGTTCCTCGTGTTGCCCTTCCTCTGTACTACTATCATGATCTCCTTCTACCAATTCCAGATTTTTGGCTATGATGCCAATCTCTGTTTTTTTTGTACCTGATTTCAATTCTAGCCCCAGTTGCGCTGCCAATTCTTTTAATTTGTTCTTCGTTAAAATTATCAGATCACTCAGGGAAATATTCTACTTTCCCAAAACCTCTGCTACAACCACTGATGCCATAACAATGGTATAGATTGTGCCTTATTATACGGGATACCTGGTTCTTTTAATTTCTTTGTAATTAGTGTCGGATTTAGATCCCAACAATCAAGTTTCTAACTGATAAGATCCCAGACTCGGTAACAATTAATCTGATGCAAAACGCAGGACCCCGATTTAAATATGCTATCCCAGAGTCGAGTAATTGCTATGATTCCAAACGTGAGCCCTCCAAATTAGTCTGATTCTGAACCCTGATGCGAGCCACCAAATTAAATATGGTGCAACTGTGAGCGAGCCCTCAATTAAGATATGATTCAAATCCAGAAACCCAATTAATATGTAATTCAAATCTTGAGCGAGACCCTAATTAATATGATTCAAATCCCAGACGAGAAACCCAATAAATATGTGATACAAATCTCGAATGAGCACCCAATTAAATTTTATTCAAATTTCGGGACGTGCCCCCAATAAATATGTTATGACTGACCGCTCCAGTCAAAGCCCCCAATCAAAATATACAATGCTGATTGTGGTGGGAGAAACGCACTGATAATTCAATCCTGTCACTCCACAGATCGTCTAACAGATCATTTAAAACTTTCCAAATGAAAGAAAGACCCTGCCAAATTGTACCATCTATTGACCCCCGAATGAGGCTGACCAAACCAGGTGTCCTTAAAGCAACAAATTAACGCTTTGATTAGAAGAACTAAATTCTGAAACGCTATGAAGATATAAACAACATTTAAAATAGAATAAAAAAGAGTCCTTGCATATTTACAGTCCAATGTTGCTTGAGGTCCTCAGAGAATGTTGCTTGAAGTCCTCACAGAATTTTGCTTGAAGTCCTCACATAATGTTGCTTTCCTTCTCCAGCGAATTTCAACAATTAACGACTTGCAAACACTTTCAACAGAGGGATAAAAGATTGTCACAGTCTAACTTCCCTGTCTTGAATTTAAATTGCCAGAGATCTCTAGTTTGGCTTGACATTTTTTTTAGAATTTTGAGAGATAATAATAAACAGAGAAAAATCCTATTCTTCGATTTAAATGGTTGAAAGCTCGTTTTTATGTATGCTGAACACCATAGCTGTCTGTGTCCTCTGTCTGTGTGTTTTGTTCGAACAAACTGTCTTCAACTAAAAGCCAGTTCAGAATTGAATTGCAACAAATGCATCACTTGTTACTCACTCCCAGTGGCTGTATCTATGGTAACGAGAATGCAGATGTTCGGCTATTACGTCAATTATCTCTGCTTGGTTGGCACCTGATTTCAATTCTAACCCCTATGAATCGCAGTCTCCAAATGGCTGTTTCCAATGGCAGCCGAAAATACAGCTTTCTATAACTCCTGAGGGTTGCTGGTTCATAAAGCAATACAGATCCCTTGCAAGCCTTAAAGGCAAACCGTATATTTCCAAAAAAAACCCGACAGGACCATGACACATTGTATAGAAAGAGCTAAGTGATTCTACAACCAAGGGATAATATCAAAGATCTGCAGGCCTGCTACGGACCATTCCATCCTCACTGATGGCAGAACCCAGCACATCCATGCAACAAACAAGGTTGGAGCATTTGTAACCATGTTCAGCCAGAATTGCCGAGTAGATGTCACTTCATCCTGACGTCTCCATCATCACTGCTGCCATTCTTTCGTCAGTTCGATTTATTACCCTCTTGAGGGCCCCGGATGCTGCAGAGGCTTTAGGCTCTGTTACCATCCCGGCTGTAGTACTGATTACTAGCACTCCAGAACTTCTGTGCACCTAGTCAAGCTATTCCAGTACAGCTACAAAACTGGCGTCCACCGGGTGAGTTAGAAAATTGCCCGGGAAGATTCTCTCTACTGCCAGATCATCAGCCTATTCATCATCAGGAAAAATGATGAAAGCAGTCATCGACAAAGCTGTCAAGCAGCATATACTCGCAAATAACCTGCTCATTGATGCTCATATTGGATTCTGACTAGGAGAGGATCACACACATCAATCCAACAAATGTGTCTGTATTTACAGTTTTATAGAGAAAAAGAGAATTCTCCATTTTAAACAGTGTTTATTTTGATTTAATGTGAAGCCAGATTTTGTTCAAGGTTGAATCTAGTTCCACATGATTTTGCAAATAGATGTAACAGGAAAACTTGCTGCCGGGAACAGGCATGGCATTTGATTTCTCAGGGTTCAGTTGCAAGCCGTGATTACAACGCTCTTTGTTCAGACCAAAAACGGTGAAAAAGTTCAGATATAATCGGTTGAGATGTTATGGGGTGAGTCGTAAGGGAAGATACTGAATGCATTTACATCGGCAGATATTAAAAACTCAGTCTTTCAAACAACCGACAGAGGCATGATGGGCCGAATGGTCTGCTGCTGTGCTGTATCATGTTATGATTCCATGATTAATACTGACCCTGGCAGTCAAACGTCAGTCTGTCTGTTCAGATTCAACCGTTACAGAAAAGAGCTATGCCCAGAGACTCAATCCGTGATAATCAAGCATTGCTACATTGAAAAAAGGATGCTTTTCTGACTATACCAAGAATGTTTAATCGACATATTAACAGCTACTGCTCTGCGTCAACTCTCCTGCTACAGATGCCTTCACAGGCATAGAAGTTCTATATTGGCATTCATGCCGCTGTCTTTGATTTGTACTGGTTACCGTGAATGTCCCAATGTTGTCCTTTGCAACGATTTGGCGAGAGTCCCAACATTGATTATCTTTGTGGAAGTAGATCAGGCACCGATTCTCTCTGTTCAGAGTACAGGTAATGGTGACTGTCTCTTCTTCTAATTTAACCAAAGTCCATTTGATCAAGTGATAGCATTGGCATTGTTAGCGGATCCGAGGTTAAATAAATGAAACAGTCAATTAGAAATTGTTCTGTTGGTTTTGTTATGCCGTGAAATGCTGGCAACTTAATGACAATTGTTAATGCTTTTACTGACGAGTGATAATTCCACAAGAGGAGGACTGAGGCTTTTACTAACTGAATCAAACAAAGTTGCAAAAAAAAAAAATCAGCAGAGGATTTATTTCCAAACCCCAGATTTAATGCTGAATTTTCACTTTGGCATATCAGGTAAAGAAGGGGATTGCTGGTGTGAAATTCACTTTCCTGCTAATTCAGTTTAGACATAACTTGATGCAAAGAGTGCATATCTCTGTTAAATTATGCACTGTTATGCATCGCAAACGCTGCGATACGTGTGGCACTGTCAAGTCCAGCATTTATTGGCACCGCACCCTCACAGCTCCAGGGACCCGGGTTCGATTCCGGGTACTGCCTGTGTGGAGTTTGCAAGTTCTCCCTGTGTCTGCGTGGGTTTTCTCTGGGTGCTCCGGTTTCCTCCCACAAGCCAAAAAAAGACTTGCAGGTTGATAGGTAAATTGGCCATTATAAATTGTCACTAGTATAGGTAGGTGGCAGGGAAATATAGGGACAGGTGGGGATGTTTGGTAGGAATATGGGATTAGCGTAGGATTAGTATAAATGGGTGGTTGATGTTCGGCACAGACTCGGTGGGCCGAAGGGCCTGTTTCAGTGCTGTATCTCTAATCTTATTGAACATCTTTAGTTGCAATTGAGAAGCTTGTAGTGGGCATTCAACTTGAAGTGCTACAGTCCGTGTGCAAAAAGGATTACCACTGTGTTGCTCGGTGGAGATTTACATTTTGATTTTGATCCGGTGTCGAGGAAAAGTATCAAATGCCCAAGTGCGGGAACTTGGACATGACGATGTTCCCATGCATATGCTGCCCTTGCCCTTCTGGATGCTGTAGGGCGCAGATTTTGCAGGTACTGTTGAAATGCAACCCAGTGAGAGGTATTCAGAAGGAAGAAGCAATTAACTAAACAAATGTTGCATAAGAGGGTCCTTTTGGAAATCTCGACATGAAGATTAGGTTATCTGGTGGTGAAACGAGCAATATAACAAGGCCAACACGTATGAGGCTGCCTCGGAATAAGACGCTGTACCCAATGGAGTTAAAATCCTGGTGCCATGCTGCATTGTATTAAACAGTTCACTTTGATAGTTCAGACTCGTAGTGGTTATAATTGAAAATCAGGAACATAGTAGGTGTCTTAGCAGACCCCACACTCTGCAGAACAATTGTTAGACAACACTAAGAGTACTGTGTCCAATGCTGATCTCCACATTATTTAAACTGAATGTGAGGCTCCAGAAAATGTGCAAACAGTTTACAAGATGATAGCATAACTTAGAGGTTCAAGCTATCAGGAAAGGCAGAGCAGGCGGGAGCTCGTTTCGTTAGATCATAGAAGGTGTAGGGGTGGTCCGATAGAGTCATAGAGTTATACAGAACAGAAACAGGCCCTTTGACCCATCGTGTCTGTACCGGCCATCAAACCCCTAACTACTCTAACCCATTTTCCAGCACTTGGCCCGTGTCGTTGTGTCGTTTCAAGTGCTCATCTAAATACTTCTTAGATGCTGTGAGGGTTCCTGCCTCTACCACCTCGTCAGGCAGTGCGTTCCAGATTTCAACCACCTACTGAGTGAAACAATTTTTCCTCAAATCCCCTCTAAACCTCCTGCCCCTTACTTTAAATCTATGCCCCCTGGTTATTGACCCCACTGCTAAGGGAAAATGTTTCTTCCTATCTATCATATCAATGCCCCTCATAATCTTGTACACCTCAATCATGTCCCCCCTCAGCCTTCTCTGCTCTAAGGAAAACAACCCTAGCCTATCTAGTCTCTCTTCATTGAAATGCTCCAGCCTAGGAAACATCCTAGTGAATCTCCTCTGCGTCCTCTCCAGTGCAATCACATCATTCCTATAGTGTGGCGACCAAAACTGTACACAGTACTCCAGCTGTGGCCTAAACAGCGTTTTAAACAGCTCCATCATAACCTCCCTGCTCTTATAGTCTATGACTCAGCTAATAAAGGCAAATATCCCATATGCCTTCCTAACCACCTTATCTTCCTGTGTTGCTGCCTTCAGTGATCCATGGACAAGTACACCAAATTCCCCCGACGCTCTGTACTTCCTAGGGTCCTACCATTCATTGCATATTCCCTTGCATTGTTAGTCCTCCCAAAATGCATCACCTCAAACTTTTCAGAATTAAATTCCATTTGCCACTGCTCCGCCCATTTCACCAGTCCATCTATATCGTCCTGCAACCTAGGGCTTTCCTCCTCACTATTTACAATACCACCAATTTTCATGCCATCTGCGATCTTACTGATCATGCCTCCGATGTTGACGTCTACATCATTAATGTGCTTTACAAACAGCAAGGGTTCCAGCATAGATCCCTGTGATACATCACTGGTCACAGGCTTCCACTCACAAAAATAACCCTCGACTATCACCCTATGCCTTCTGCCACCAAGACAATTTTGGATCCAATTTTCAAAATTGCCATGGATCCAATGGGCTCTTACCTTCTTAACGAAACTCCAATGCGGAAACTTAACAAAAGCCTTACTGAAGTTCATGTAGACTACATCTACTGCTTTACCCTCATCGACACATAAAGTCACCGCCTTCAACAATTCAATCAAATTAGTTAGACACGATCCCCCCCCCCCTGACAAAGCCATGCTGACTATTCCTGATTAATCCCTGCCTCTCCAAGTGGAGATCAATCCTGTCCCTCAGAATTTTTTCCTATAGTTTCCCAATCACTGATGTTAGACTCACTAGCCTGTAATTATCTGGTTTATCCCTGCTACACTTCTTGAATAATGGTGCCACATTTGCTGTCCTCCAGTCCTCTGGTACCTCTCCCGCGGCCAGAGAGGATTCGAACATTTGAGTCAGAGCCACAGTTATCTCCTCCCCTGTCTCACAATAACAGCCTTGGATACATCTCATCTGGGCCTGGGGATTTATCCACTTTTAAACCCGCTAAAACAGCTAATACTTCCTCCCTTTCAATGCTAATGTATTCACGTATATCACAATCCTCCTCCATGATCTCTACACCTACACCATCATTCTCCCTAGTGAACACAGGCAAAAAGTAATCATTTGAAACCTCACCAAGTCTTCCAGCTCCACACACAGTTTGCCACTTTGGTCCCTAATGGGCCCTAAGTTTTCCCTGGTTATCCTCTTGCCCCTAATATATTTATAAAATGCCTTAAGATTTTCCTTTATCTTGCCTACCGGTGCTTTTTCATGTCCCCTCTTCGCTCTCCTAATTACTTTTTTAAGTACCCAAACACTTTCTATAATCCTCTTGTGCCTCCGTTGTTTTCAGCCCTCTGTATATGCCATAAGCCTCTTTTTTTTCTTGATCCGATCCTTTCTATCTCTTGACATCCAGGGTTCCCTAAACTTGTTGGTCCCACCATTCACCTTAACGGGTGCATGTTGGCTCTGAACTCTCACTATTTCCTCTTTGCCAAACTCCCAATGGTCTGATGTAAACTTTCCTACAAGTAGCTGCTCCCATTCCACTTTGGCCAGATCCTGTTTTATCATCTTATAATCGGCCTTCCACCAATTCAGTACCTTTGTTTCCAGTCCCTCTTTGTCCTTTTCCATAGCGACCTTAAATCATACAGAGATATGGTCATTATCCTCGAAATGACCCCCACACCCCCAAAACTTCTACCACTTGTCCGGCTTCATTACCTAGGATTAGATGCAGCGCCGTCCCTTCCCTTGTAGGACTTTCTACGTACTGGCTCAAAAAGTTATCCTGCATGCATTTTAAGAATTCCACTCTCTTTAAGCCTTTTGCAGTTGGTATGGGGGAATCTGAAATTCCCTACTATTATTACCCTATTATTTTTACACTTCTCAGAGATTTGTCCACATAATCTGCTCCTCGATATCTCCCTGACTGTTTGGAGGCCTGCAGTACTCTCCCTGCCAAGTGATTGTCCCCTTTCTGTTTTTACGTTCTACCCATAAAGCTTCATTTGAAGAACCTTCTAAGATATCATCCCTCCTTACTGCAGTAATTGACTCCTTGATCAGCAGTGCAATGCCACCTCCTCTTTTACCCCCTCCCCAGTCTTGTCTGAAGATTCTATAACCTGGATATTGAGCTGCCAGTGCTGCCCTTCCCCCAACCATGTATCTGTGATAGCAATACTATTATAATGCCATGTGCTAATCAACGCCCTCAATTCATCTGCCTTACTAGTAAAACGCCTTGAATTAAAATAGATGTATTCCAGCCTTGCATTTTTCACTTGTGCCTTAACAGGTCTATATTTGCTCTGCCTTCCAGACTGACTCACTTTCTCTTCTATATTTGACGATGCATCACTCCCTAATGTACCTCTACTCTGTATCCCACCCACTGCCAAATTACTTAAACTGCCCTCTGCACACCGCACCCACCACCCCCCCCCCCCCACCCCCAACACCACTAGCAAACCTCCCAGCACGGATGTTGGTCTTGTTCCGGTTCAATTACAACCCGTCCAACTTGGACAGGTCCAACCTTCGCCAGAAACAGACCCAGTGATCCAGGAAACTAATGCCCTCTTTCCTGCACCATCTCCTCAGACACGCATTCATCTGCTCTATCCTCCTATTCCTGTATTCACTCACACGTGGCAGCGGAGTATTCCAGAGATTACAACCTTTGTGATCCTGCTTTTTAATCTGCTCCCGAGCTCCCTAAATTCTAGATGCAGGACCTCATCACTCTTTCTACCTATGTTGTTAGTACCAACGTGTACCACGACTTCTAACTGTTCACCCTCCCCCTTCAGAATGATATTAAAGATATTGATACTGAGGGTTTGATGATGTGCGTTCACGTGGAACAATTATTCCCCTGTGGGGAACTCCAAATCAAGGGACCATGAATATGCGATAGACAATAACAAATCCAATAAAGTATATAGGAGAAATGTATTTATCAAGAGAGTGGTTAAACTGTGGGGTCAGGATTTAATGAGGAGGCGCTGGCCCGACGGCCCTGCATGCCATGTCGCAATTTTGCGTGGCTCAGGCAATTAATTGCCTGATATTGTGATGTGCGCCTTCTGATGCAGGATGTCCCGCCTCCAAGTATGCCTGTAACGAAGGATTCATTTTTCAACTTGTCTAGTCAATGAAATGTGCTGCAATAGGAGAGAATTTAGAGGAAGCCTTAGTTGGAGGATCTGTATCACCTACAGGATCTGTGCCAGTGGGAGGGACTGTGTCAGTTGGAGGGCCTGTGGCAGTTGGAAGCCACGGAGAGGAGGGGGCCTAAGAACATGTTGAACCTTAGAATAGCATAATTAAGTACTTGTCTAGATTCCCTTGAATGTACAAATCCTATTTGCCTTAACAAAGTCTTGTAATCGAAGATTGGCTATCTAACAGGAAACAGAGAGTAGGCATAAATGAGTCATTTTCTGATTGGCAAGATGTAAGTTACAGATTCCAACCACCCTCCAGATGAAAAAAATCCTCTAGTTATGGACGCTGCAAGTAACTGCGTAGGGCCTTCCAATCCACTGTATCTCGACCTTGCAGACATTGACACTTTTCTCTTCCTGATACACGAGATTGGTTTGAGGTATGATGAATTTCACTTTTGAAAATAGACTGGAGAAGCTTTTTTACTCATTTAGTGATACAGCACCGACCATCAACCACCCATTTTTACTAATTCGACATTAATCCCATATTCCTACCCCATCTTCTCTCAACTCCCCTACCTACACTAGGGACAATTTATAACGGCCAATTTACTTATTAACCTGCAAGCCGTTGGCTGTGGGAGGAAACCAGAGCACCCAACGAAAACCCACATGGTCACAGGGAGAGCTTGCAAACTCTGCACAGACAGTATCCAGGATTAAACCTGGGTCGCTGCAGCTGTGAGGCTGCAGTGCTAACCACTACGCCGCCCGTTGGGACTGTTTTGTTGAGAGAAGAGCAGGCTGAGAGATGACTTGATCGAGTTCTGCAAAAGCGTGATGGGTCTGGACAGAGCAGATAGGGAGAAACCGTTCCTACTTGTGAGAGGATCATGAACGAGAAGGCACAGATTTAAATTAATTGGCCAAATAAGAAAAAGAGCATGAGAACAAACTTTTCTTACACAGTGTGTCATTCAGGTCTGGAGTGCACGGCCTGAGAGTTTGGTATGGCATGCTCAGTCGAAACATCCAAAAGAGAATTAGACTGTTATCTAAAAAGGAAGAATGTGCAGGGTTCTGGGGCGAAGGCAGGGGAATGGCACTAGGTGAATTACTTATTTGAAGGCTGGTGCAAACATGATGGATTCAATGGCCTCCTTCTGTGCTGTAATAATTCTGTGATTCTTTGAATGCGATCTTTCCACTTTATTGACATTCTTCTACCCAAGCAGCATACTCATAGACCTCCTCAGTACCTTCTCTAGTGCAATCACATCTTTCCTATAATGTGGTGAAGAGAATTTGATGCAGTACTCCTGCTGTGGCTTAACTATTCAATTATACAGTTCCAGAATAACCTCCAAGCTCTTATATGTTATGCCTCGTTAAATAAAGACATGTATCCTGTATTTCCTCTTGACCACCTTCTCTGCTTGTGCAGCCACCTTCAGGAATCTATGTATACGGACTCTAAGGTCCTTCTGTTCCTTTACACTTCTCAATACCTACCAGTTATTATGCATTCCCTTGCCTTGTTAGTCTTCCTCAGATGCCTTATCTTACACATCTCCGGATTGACCTCCATTTACCAGCGTTCTGCTGATCTGACTAGTCCACTTATGTCTTCGTTCAGTCTACAGATTTTCTCTTCATTGTCATCCACAGGGCTAATTTATGTTTCGTCAGAAGACTTCTTTATCATACCTGCTATTCCAAATTATTGATACATACCACACAAAGCAAGGGGCATAGTATTGAGACCTGCAGAAATTGGCTGTTGTAAATTGTCCCTAGTGAAGGTAGGTTGGAGGAGAATGGTGGGGATGTGGTAGGGAATATGAGATTAATGTAGGATTAGTATAAATGGGTGGTTGTTGGTCGGCACAGACTCGGTGGGCCGAAGGGCCTGTTTCAGTGCTGTATCTCTCTATGACTGTATGAGCACCCCACTGTAAACAGCGTTCAAGTCACAGACAACCATGGACCTTTGTTTCCTGCCTCTGAGCAATTTTGCATACAACTTGCCACTTTGTCTTGGATGTCATGGGCTTTTACTTTCCCGACCAGTTATCCGTGTGGGACATGAACAAAACTCTTGCAAAAATCCATATAGACGACATCAAATGCGCGACCCTCAGAGACCCTCCCATGTTTGTTCCTCAAAAAAATCGATAATTTTTGTCAGACACAAAGTTAACAAATCATTGCTGACTCTCTTTGACTGATCAGTACCTTTCTTTTTATCAAATGAAGATTTGTCCATGTCCTTCAGGAATTTTCAAATAATTTAACCAGCACAGAGGTTTGGCTTTAATTACTTTGTCCACCCTTTCTCTGCATTTAAATAGTGGTTCAACGTTAGCTATCCTCCAGTCCTCAGACACCACACACCTGCAGCCAGAAAGGATTGGAAAATGATCGTCAGAGCCTCTGCTATTTCTTCTCTTGCTTCCTTTGAAAGCTTATTACATGTTACTTTCGGCCCTGGGGATTTATCCATTTTCAAAGATGTTAAAACCTTAAATACTTCTTCTCTCATTATGTTAATTTCATCTACTATTTCACACGCCTCCGCCCTGATTGCAATATATGTAATGTGCCTCTATTTTTGTGAAAACAGACACAAAATATTCATTGGGAGCCAAGCAACGTTCATCGCCTTCACACATATGCTTACTTTATAGTCCTAATAGGCCGAACTTATTATTTAATTATCCTCCTGCTCTTTCTTTTTAATGCATTGCTGGGATGTGAAAGTCGCTGGACAGGACAGAATAAATTACAGATCCCGAATTGTCTTTCCGAAGTTGAAGGTCATAGAGTCATAGAGTTGTACAGCACAGAAACAGGCCCTTCGGCTCATCGTGCCTGTGCCGGCCATCAAGCACCTACCCATTCTAATCCCATTTTCTAGCACTTGGCCCGTAGCCTTGGATGCTATGGCGTTTCAAGTGCTCATCTAAATACTTCTTAAATGTTGTGAGGGTTCCTGACTCTACCACCTCTTCCAGCAGTGCGTTCCATATTTCAACTACCCTTTGGGTGAATTTTTTTTTCCTCAACTCCCCTCTGAATTTCCTGAACCTTACCTTAAATCTATGCCCGCTGGTTATTGACCCATCTGCTAATGGAAAAGGTTTCTTCCTATCTAACATATCAATGCCCCTCATAATTTTGTATACCTCAATCATATCTCCCCTCAACCTTCTCTGCTCTAAGGAAAACAACCCTAGCCTATCTAGTCTATCTTCATAGCTGCAATGCTCCAGCCCCGGCAACATCCTGGTGAATCTCCTGTGCATCTTCTCCAGTGCAATCACATCCTTTCTATAGTGGGGTGCCCAGAACTGTGCACAGTACTCCAGCTGTGGCTTAACTAGCGTTTTATACAGCTCCATCATAACCTCCCTGCTCTTATATTCTTTGCTTCAGCTAATAAAGACTAGTATCCCATATGCCTTCCTAACCACCTTATCTACCTGTGATCTATCAGTGATTTATGGACAAATACATCAAGATCCCTCTGACTCTCTGTACATCCTAGGGTCCTACCATCCATTGTATATTCCCTTGCCTTGTTAGTTCTCCCAAAATGCATCACCTCACAATCTCTTGAACAGCTGCAGTCCTTGTGGTTTAGGTGCACCCACAGTTCGAGTTGGAAGGAAGTTCCAAGTTATTGACCCAGCGACGGTGAAGGAAAGGTGATATAGTTCCAAGTCAGTTTGCTGTCTGCCTTGGTCGGGAACTTGCAATTCTTGGTGTTTCCATGCGTCCGATGCCCTTGTCCTTCAAGGTGGTAGACGTTATTTATTTGGAAGGTGCTGTCGAAGGAGACTTGGCAAGTTGATGCAGTACATTTTGTAAATGGCACACACTGGGGTAGCAAGGTCATTTGAGAGGGCAGTGGGGTGATCGTCTCTGCTCTTCGGTTAGCCCCCCAGTCCCAGGAGAAAATCACGTGCTCAGGGTTACGATCCATGACAGAATCTTCTGTGGTGATGGCAAATGCACTCGAACATCGAGGAAGAACAGCTGCTTACAGTAGTAGGAACTTTGGG